>NC_053518.1:13405000-14085000 GCF_016920715.1 Anopheles arabiensis
TTGGGTGTAAGTTTTCGGGCCAAAGTTTACAAAACGTTTGTGGCCCCCCCGAAAAAACCCAAAATGAACGCTATGGAAATACCTTTAAAACCTCGGTATGTGGTTTTTCGGGGGAGAGATGGTGGCATTTTTAAGTATTTACTACGTTCTCAAGGCTTTGTGGTGTTTTGTTTAAAAGACATTTTTAAGGCTAAGAAAAGGCCAATGTTTCAATGACGAGAAAGCTTCTAAGCTTGTTCTTTTTTGGGAGTATAAAGTTTGCTGACATTCGTTTAGGCTAAAATAAAATAGAAAAATCGTTGCACATAATCGGATGAATAAAAAGAAAGAAAAATCTTTAAAAAAAAGTTTGAGTATTGCTCGGTTGCAAATGCTTTACTATGTTAAAATGTTATGTATAAGTTTTCATACTGCAAAAATACATATGTAGTGTTAGATATTCAAAGCATTTAATAAACTTAGCTACATAATTAAAAACTGATGCATTTTTAGCTTGTAATAGATTTTATGTTGAATAAGTAAAATGATTTTTAAAACAACAAAATATAATTCAACTATATAATATCATATAATAATCGTAACAAATAAAATAAAATCAAATCAATGCTCTTTTCACCACTTATAGCTGCTCTAGTTCGTTGTGGCCGTTTTGTTGTGGGTTGCGTTTACGAAGTCAAATATCCTTTGGCTAATTTGATAACACAAGATTAACCAGAATGTTTTGCTATTGCTTCGACCGAAAGAGCCAATTTCTACAAAAATGTTCGTAGAGTTCCACGTGAAGAGCCAAATAGATTATCGAAGAGTTAAAATGGGTAAAAGTTTTGTAAAACATATGAACGATAGGAGGCGTCATCAAGAAATCAAAGAGCCGCAAGCCGCTCGTGAGCCGTACTTTGCCGAAACTACTTGCTTTTGCTGCATTTTTCACTTCAACGTTCGTCCGTTTTTCCCCTACCGTTCTACCACAATCGGGAATGCTTTACTGCTTGTTGATAGTGTTAAGTGATTTAGTAGCATCATTTCCAATTTCAAAAGATTCAACTTTTTGTGTTTTGGTTTATCTTAAACATTCCATGATAATGAAGAACTATGTGCAGAGCAGCACACACGATGCAATCAAGCAATAGTTCGAGTAGCAACAGAGTAATAGTTCACGGCAGTCCGTTCCTTTCAAAGTATGACCCATTGGACTAAATAACGCATTAGGATTTAAAACCTACAGCTGTTTGGACATCAATTCAGAAAAAAAGATGATTTCGTTAGTAGTGGAGAAATTCATTATCATCTTTCCACTTTGAATATCAGCCATTGCTATCTTTACGTCGTCCGCGTACGGCAAACTCAAATCAAGCAATCAATTCGCACAACAATTGTGTGGAGTTGTTTACCCTATTTTATTCATAAGTGCTCGCACAACTTCATGATATCTAAGAAGGCGGAGCTATGTTGGTTAGGACCTGCCCACTTCGTACATGATTTTCGTTAAATCGTGAATGAAGTTGAAGTTTTCGTTGAATTGCAAATGGCCTGAAGCTACATTTACACCAAACGTGAAGGTATTTGTGCATAATAATTTCAAAAGCAACATTTTAAACGAAGAACGGATGAAGAACAATCGAGGAATTTACGATCAGTTCTTCATATGTCAGAATTGATAAAGTTCTCACAAAGTGTTCTGAATGAAATCGTTCTGTTAAAATTTTCTTCAATATTTTCTAAACCTATCTATCTCAGTAGAATAGTGATTTGGCTCTTTCCTCCTCAAAATGTTTCGCCCTTTGGACTATCCATTAACCCGTATTACACGTATAATAATTCCATCCAGTAAGGTTTGACTTTACTATATTTAAGTGTGTCTTCATTACCTTCATTTCAATTGTAAGAAAACTAGTAAATGTTTAGAAAAATTTAGGCCTAAAAAGCTTATCTATTATTTAGCTTATCTAGCTTAGCAAGCAATCGAAAAGCCGGTAGATAACCAGTATGAGGTAGAGCCAGCGATTCAAGATATAGCCGCGATAAATGTTCTACGATAGTTTTGACATAGCATGTCTTAGTTTAAGGCCGCTACCAGTAAGATCTAAAAAAACCGAACCGAAAAATAATGCATGTTGTTGTGATTAAAACACGGAGTTTTAGTTTCTTCAATGTTGATGAGAATAATTAGAAAACTTAAGTTTAATATTAGTTAAATTGTTGATTTGCACTATAGAATCAAACAGTAAAAAAAACACTTGCGTTTGTCATTGAGGCAATCACTTCTGTCAAAATGAGCTCTATTCGCGGCTGCTTAGATGTAAACAATATTTCCATTTACAAATTGCGAAGGAAGACTGAGGCCACTGGGAGACACACCGACAAACCATCGTAACGAAAAAAAAATCACAGATAGATTGTAACTGCGAGGCCACATGAGGTGAAATATACAGCGAAATGAACTATTTGACAGGCGAAATATCTGACGGATAAAGCATCACAGCAACCAGCTGATGTGCAATGTAAACAAATAACGTGCACAAAATCGTAATTAAATCCTTTGAATAACTTCAATATCGAGTACTTCGTCAATTTTCAGTCAACAGTTCATAATTTCTTCCAATTAGGGAATGTTTTGCCTAAAAATATATTAGTTTTAATAGAATTTCGAAAGCGGACCTTGTGTCTCCCCCAACCCTTTAGCTGTATCTGTCAGATATTTCACCTGTCAAATAGTTCATTTCGCTGTATATTTCACCTCATGTGGCCTCGCGGTAACGCATTGTAACGTTCTCAACCGATTTTGGTCCATCCGTTGGCGAGCGAAATCCTATCGAAATACTTATGCAGTGCAAAACAGCAATGTAACACAAATTAAACTTAAGTTTTCGTGATTTTGTCATCAAAATTAAAGAAAACAAAACTCACTTTTTGTTTGTTTACAATAAGAAGCATTATTTTTCGGTTGTCAAACTTTTTCGTTACGGTGGATTTTTTTTTCGGTGTATTGATAGCGGCTTGAGGCAAAATTATGTACAAATAATTGTCCAAAACACTCAGAAAAATAATTTTATATGTTTCCAAGATGGCGTGTTTACCGTTATTTTTATTCGAAATATGGGCACAACTTTTGAAGCTTATTTTGTTCAAAGTGTCACTTCGGTTCGTCGGAGATAATACAGTCAGAATTCAATATTTGAACGCTTTTAGTTACTAGTTAATATTTGGCTGACACTTCAACTAAAAAGCATGCGTTTGTATGGGAAAATGGTTTTTGAAAAATTCACAAAAATCTCATGGTATGCCGAGGAAAATTTTAGATTTTTTTGTATGGAAAAACGTGCAAACTAAAAAGCACATATTCAATAGTTAGGCATGGAATCGAAGTTCTACCAGTGAGTTCGGACTGCACTACTATTCATATGAAGCCGGAACTATTCATAAACCATTTGTTTGTACATAACGTACATTTAAGCACGTAGTTTACGCACAGTTTGAGTATTACCCGAATATAATTTTTTCAATGCATTAAAAACATCAAATAATTCAAACATTCATTTTCGGTAACGTTTATTTTGTATGTTTGCATGCGGCACATTTAACGAAATTTAACGAAAAGCATGTGTGTTGATCGAACCCTCCCAGTTGGGCAGTTGTCATTTTGTGTCCTGTCAAACCAGGTTGAAATGGCGGTACCTCTCCGTTTCGACTCACCTTTCTCTGTGTGCACTTTTCGATGTCGTAGCTGTTCTCCGTCGCAAAGAGAAAAGTGCGTTCGTCTTTTGCGGATCTGGTCGTGAAAATTTGGTGAAAATGGTGCAAAACAGTCCACTGCCCCGTGCGGTGTGAGACGTGAGGTGGTTGTGGGCAACGGCTGTGCTGCTGCCCAATATTCGGCGGAGGTGACGATTTCACGCATCTCCTCGGTTGTGGGAACGGCGGGAGTGTGCGAGTGTGGAGGTGCGTTTAGGTAATTCGATTGTTCGCCTTGTAGAGCGATAGCGAGTGCGTGTTCATTGTTGGATGTCAAGGAAAATGCATTTCCGCCTTGGATGTAAGTCGGGAAATGGAGCAGTGCGTGTAATAAGCCCCGTGGTACGAAATTATTCATCGCACGCATAGGGAAACTATAAGAATTAGGGTATGCGTACGTGTGTGAGTGTATGTGTGTGTGTGTATGGGGGCCACTCCAGCGCCAGGGTCTCAGTAGCGAAGGTTCCTTCGTTGCACAGTGATGCAATGGAGTGAAGTTGGGTAGTTTGATGGTAAAAGAAAGTATATTCGTTTGTGTCCTTGTTTTCGAAAGCATTCAAAACAAAAAAAAAACAAGTGGGCGAGAGATAAGTGAGTGGTTGAAGAACGATATCTGCTGACGTACCGAGTTTGTCACCTCAAGAGACACTTACAATTACACAACCATGGTCTTAGCCTCGCTCAAGAAGGGGGTATGCGAGTAGGTAGGAGTTTGCTGGGAAAGTTTTTTCATGTCTCTTGCTAACCGTTCCGATAAAACGGACGGTATTAGATCGTATTTGGAAGAGCCTTCAAAAACAACATCTCGGCTGGCCATGGGAGCTGTTGCTGCTCTTTCTGCATTGCGAAATACACCTTCTCCGAAGCCCACGCTTATTTTCCATCGGAACGGAGGGTTGTTTTTTTTTTGTTTGTTAGGAATTTTGCTCTCATTCCGTTCGCCTCACAGCTGTGTGTCTTGTATTGACGTGTGCAATGCACACACCAGCAAGAGAGCGCCAGAGCGTTTGAAGAGCGGAAGAAATTGAGCAATAGCACGTTTGGTGATCATTTGCTCAACTCCGCTCTGCGCTGAAGCCATAGCAAGAGCGATGGAGAGAAGGAAATGTGTGTCTGATGGCCGGGTCAAACTACGCGGAGAAAATAAGTCCGTCAGCATTTCGCGATGTAAAATAGCATCAGCCACAACCGCGAGTCTTTCTACTCAGTGCAAAGAATGCTTACAAAAATATATGCACCAAAGTGTATGGAGTGTGATAGCCGCAAAGGTCTTCTTATTTGCAAACGGTGGTCGCTTTGTAGCAGCTTCAAAGTTCCAGTTGAACGCAGTGCACTTTCAGTTGATTTACGACCATGCAATGCATATTCTTACAACCTTCCCCTTTTTGTCCTTCTGCCATCTAGTGATCTGTGAATTGTGTGGTGAAACTTGAAAAAAGAAAATCAAACCCGACACTGCTGTGTTGTCGCTGGGAAAAAAAGAAAATTGTGCAAAAAAGCAATCACGTTTGTGTTAGTGTGTGTGTGTGCTTTTTGACGTAGCGTAAACGGTGTCTGTGCGAGAAAAAATACGTGTAAAACTCTTTCTCCCCACACATCAACACCGGCGAAAGGTATCTTTTCCTTTGCGTAAACATAATCGAGCGAAGCAAAAACGACAACAGCAAGCGTGCGAAGAGTCAGCGACAGCCAGAATCAAATATGGCCGTTCGTGCGCCAGCATCATCGTCGACTTTGCCGTCTGCTCCATCGCTGGGGACGGTCGGGTCGTCATAGACCTTTTCCCACCCCCGGGAAACGTACGCGACAGGACAGCAGCGGGAAGGCAGCGTGTTGTTCAGGTAAATAGTAGGAACTGCATTGCACAATTCAATTCGACGCGTTTGTCGATTCGACCGGATGACATAACAACAATGTGGCGATTGTTGTTTACGCTGGGCGCAAATCAAAAAAGCAAAAACTATCGATATTTACAAACTAAAGCGAGAAACACACAAACTACTAATTCCACGCAATTGCAATGTGGGTGGAAAAAATCGGCAATGCAACAAACGCCTCCGGACGCCAACGACCGTAACGAACGCCGCTAACCCTCGGCCTCCCAAGTGGGGCTGTGGATCCAATGGATGTTACGCGAATTACGTTTGTGTGCTCGGAAATTGGAGACCCACTCGGAAATGTCGCTCGGTGGAACAAACTACCAGCGGGTATTAATTGTTTGCGAAAACTTTATCATTGATTTGACTGAACACACACAAAATTGCTCTTCCATTTTAGGGACGGGTGCGGCGGGAAAGGCCCAGTCCTAAATTGCTGCGGAAAAAGAAGGCATTGCATGACAACCGTGCGACCCAGAACGTAAGGTTGCCCCCCCCCCCCGAAAGTGCGTTCCGGATATAGTGAGAAAGACAGAGAGAGAGGAAGAGAGGTCACGTGGCTTTGCGAGCTACTTTTAGAAGCCCACACGTCTACCCCCTCTCGGCCCAATTGCCCGTTGACAAATTGTGAGTTGCTGATGCTCTCTGTACAAACAGACCTGGCCAGCTGTAATGCGATAGCGCGAACGGAGGTGGCAGAGTGGGGGGTTTCTGTCCCCCACTGCGGTTGTTGTAACGCGGCCACCCGTCAATACACTGACACAAGGCGGTGCTGCCACGCGAGAAGAGCCTTAGAGGTTAGGAAGGTTTTGTGCCGCATGTCACGTGTGGATTTATTTCCCTTTCACGGCGGTCATGGCTGGAAAAACTAGACCAACAGAGTAGACCCCACCGTCATCATTATGGCGGTACCGGTTTCTGTTACATCCAATGCAGAAGGTGTAATACCCTGACCGGTCCAACTGTGACTTTGGTGCTAAAAAAATGTATGGAAGGTGGGCACTTCACACCGGGGCCTTATCTCGGCACTGTAGATCAGATGAAATCAGTTGAACTTTGTTATGGAACTGTAAGGAATGTGATCGTAACATACACAGCCCCAGCATGGTCAATGCTTTTGTTTAGTAATGCTTCCAGTTCCGGGCTTTCATTCCGACTAAATTATATGCTCCGTAAAACGTGCTCTACGCATAACATTGCGCAAGTGCTAAAGTTCATTCAAAAACATAGAGCTCACGGTGCTGCGATGAGTGTGACATGGTATCTCTGCTACGCTTAAAACAAACAGAGCTTTAGACCATGCCAACCATTCCGCCCCCTTATCGTGTGTTGCCCTTTCCAATTAATCTCGACTCCGGTATCGCCTGAGCGCAATGGGAATTTGGTTTTGATTTTCGTCCAACGGCGAACGGCGGCACCTACTATCGTCGCTATCTCTCGTCGCGGTATGTCATCAAATGTGTTTTCACTGACACTGAAGGCTTTGTGGTGGGAAAAAGATAAGCCACAGCGATTGGGTAACAGTCGGCGGGTGCGCGCCTCGCACCGTGGCGCTTCTTTGAAAATATGCACAGTAAACAAATGGTGGAACCTTTTCTTGTTTAATGTTGTCGTTACGATTGAGAGTTAACATGCTACTGTAACATTTTGATGTTGATTTTGCTTTACTCTAGTAGTTTAGCTCAATGCGCTGCTTCTTGGCAAGTCGTCTTGTAAATATAGCTATATCTGGGTATGTCGAGTAAGATTACATACCTCTTTCCTTTGAAAAAATCCTTTAATTTGCTCAGTTGAACTGACGAAACACAATATTCGAATTGCCTTTTAACTAAGCAAATAATCAAGGCCACAGACGTAACATGATAAGCTTGCGAACGTTATTGCTTTGTCAAAGTGGTGTCAGTCACAAAGCATAGAGAGTGTGTGGCCTTTAACCCCAACGCCGCGAAAGGTTGCTGAGGAAAGCGGGGCAAAATGGGCATGTTAGGCAGTATACAGAATATTCCTTTTAATATGCCACAAAACACAAATTATTCTTACATTATTATATGCCTCCACCATTTATCTATGGTTTAAAATTGCCACATAGACTGAAAATAACATGAAATATGTGTAAAATAAAAGTTGATGTTTTACGAGAAGCTATTTTGACACGCGGGGCGAAATGGGCAGATGTAAACAAGCTGTGAAACGTCAAAACACTGGGGCAATATGGGCCACAACAATTGCGCTTAGGCAATGGTCTATGCTTTTGCGACGTTTCGTGCAATGTAATCTCGTCCTTTTTCTTTTGTTTTGCTGTTCAGGAGAGCCCTTACAATTCTTCCAAAATTTTGCTATCAAAATAAAACAGTTTTTAGACGTTTTAATATACAAATTCGAATGTTTTGAAGCTGTGCCTGTTACCATTATTGTTGGGACAAATACAACACCATAGCCTCACCAAGCGTCATATGTCAAAAACATCTACCAATTTTGCCCCAAGCGTACCTGTCCTTTTTGCCCCACGTGAAGTATTTTTTTTTGTTATATTAGTAAAAATACGCATTAAATCATCTTGTTTTTTTCAGACAAATTGTGTAGAAATATAATATCTTTAAAAATATATCATGTAAAACTTCCACGCATCCCTGTGACATTGGTTTAAGCTTATTTTCGAAGTGGCAAAAATTACATTAATTTGCTACTATATCTTATTTTACATGTTTCTTCTTTTTTGTTATTAAAGGGTTATACAACTTACATGGTGTTCATAAAACACTCCAATGAATACATTTTGAGCATTGGAATGTATCTTTGTAGTGAAATAATGCTTAAATAGAAGGTGCCCATTTTGCCCCGTTTTCCCTTATTTACTTGTTGAGAGTTATGTTTCTTTGCAGCTAGCATTGTAATGACGAAAATAGGCGATCGTCTTCGGAATTGATAACTTCAGTCGCGACCGTGCTCCAGCTGGGCGATGTTGCCAATAACTGCTGATAAGCAATGGGCAGAGCGCCGGTTGTAGCATTCGCAGCTGCCGGATCCACTCATAAATGGGAACAGTCCGGCGGAGACACGAATTATGCCTCTATCGTGCGCTTTGGTTTTACGTTCGATTGTACACACGGCTCAATCGTAATGCAAAAACCCGCCCATGTACGCGGCGAAACGAGCATATGTTCGTACGATTCCTTCCGCAGTAAACACACATGCCATGGTTGTTTGTTCCTGGTGTTGGTACAAACTCCGGCTAACGCTCGTTGACCTATGTACGCAGTAAATAATGCGTCACAGAGAGAGAGCAGCATGAGGTGTGTGCGTTCTGTACGGTTACGATAGAACCACCACACCATGCCGCCGAGAAAACGAACGCATAAGACGGCAGGCCGTGTGCTCTGTTGTAGCAGCAGAAGGAAAGGATTTCACAACATCGGCTCAGTGCGAGGGTCGTATGATCGTTAGTGCTAAATTTTATGCAAATTGCTCAGGTTCCGCGTACGGATCATCATGATACTGCGCCATAATAATTACATTGACATTAGCAATTCAGTGCGATTCAGGAGGTACATCGTTTCGGATTTCGGAAGCGAAGAATGTGTTCTAAGCTTTGGTGGGATCTTTTAATCATCTTACCCTTATCAGAGTTCTTTTGCGTATCAAACTAATACGTTTAACATTAAAAGAAAAAGTTAAGTTTATTTAAAAAAAGGAATGTATCAATTATTGCTGAAAAATGCATGTAAGAACCGTAGTCCCATATAAAGCTCAATTACACAATGATGATACCATGATACAATGTATATTTTTTTGTTATTTTTCGACGTAAACTACTTACATTTAGCATGTCTATTTGATGGCACGAACAGAGAGACGGAGAGCAATTTGTTGTCAACAAACGGTTGCGTGTTAATTGGACGGAAATTTGTAAGCGCTTTACTCGCTAATATGAATTGCCAATGGGGTGTAGTGTGTATCCCAT
Organism: Anopheles arabiensis; assembly: GCF_016920715.1. Taxonomy (NCBI): domain Eukaryota; kingdom Metazoa; phylum Arthropoda; class Insecta; order Diptera; family Culicidae; genus Anopheles; species Anopheles arabiensis. Next base: position 13,414,571 of record NC_053518.1, read on the forward strand.
GTACCTCCATGTGTGTGTTCGCATTCCCGTAGCAGGAATAGTAAATGTGTGTGAGCCGCGTTTAGCAAGTGAGATGCGTGCTTATCAATGATCCTTTCTATTTTTTTTAAGTCGTTCCACTCTTCGAACACTTGTCACTAAGTGGAAGTGGAAACAGTTGTTCAATTCGTGGAGCGTGGAGAGGTTTCTGAACCAGCGGAAAACCAGACAACGACTCCCCGATTGTTCGAGCTTCTATGAGCTGGTGTATAAATTTTACGCGAGCGTGTTGTTGCTGCACACATCGCGGTCGGTCACTGTTGCCATTGCTGGGGTGCCAAATTTAATTAGCTTCAAGGGCAACGATTCATGGTGGTGTTTGGGGGCGGATGGAAGGAGATGGGTTTCGTCTAATTTCTTTTACCGATGCTGTTGAAAGCGGGGCGCCTTTCGTGAAGCTTAATTTACATTTTGGTGTGTTGTCGTGTGTTCGGTGTTTGCGTCAAGTTGCGGTGCCTTGAATGGAATATTGCGAGTGAAACAAAAAGGGCACCAAGCTGGGGGCAAAATTCCGCTCATTCATGCGGTATATTACGCATTTTGGTGGGCAGAAAGGGCCACGAAGTTAATCCGTCATAGGTTACAGGATGTTCAATCGATACCTGCTACTCATGTTATGGAAACGATAATTGATGAGCTTTACTGACGTAGACTAGCTTATGCGGTAAGGGATGTATGTGTGTTCTTGGAAAGGTATCGTGAATATTTTGAACGGCGTAGTTAGATAGTTGGTGGTAGTTTGAGTTTGATTAATCACCAAATTGTCGTTCGAAGGAGTATGAGTTATGTCGTAAATTTATAGTGTTAGATTTAAGCAATCCTTGTCAGGGACCTGAAAGTTAGTACTTATTGTCTGGCCCGTTCCATCTGAATAAAACAAAGGTTTAAACTTATTTACTAATGCTTGTAGTAAACAAGATGTTGCTTGTTGTGACCTCGCAAAACATTGAATTTGTAATAAATTGTGTACAAGTCAGCCGGGTCAAGTCATGTACTATTATCAAATATTCACCAATTTGATTTGATTCACCAAATTGATTGAGATAGTACAAATATATACTTGCTTACATACCTAATGGTGCATTTTTAAAAAGAATTTGTCTGTAGATGTAAGTAAGTAAGTAAGAACTTGCATTTTATATGTTCAATCATTTTTTTAATTATTTTGCAAATTATACAAATAAATTAGCTGTGCTTTAAAAGAGGATTTTTTAATTTCACTATTTGTTTGTGCATATTCAATTTGATCAATGTAACATTGTCGGTCGGGTCGGTCTCGTGGTACAGTCCCGTACGACTTAACAACATGCCCGTCATGGGTTTGAGCCCCGAAATGACCGTATTGTGCACACAATTTATAAGATCCATGAACAGCACAAAATGTTCAAATAATGAATCTATTTTCATAATTTTCTAATCTAACATTTTACATTAAATTGGAAATGGTGTGCATAAGCATTGTTTTGCCTGCTTATCTATCAAGCTTTTCTTTAACTTTCCTTTTGTATTAGATTTTCTTCAATATAATAGGACATACCTTGGACATTTTGTTTTGGTTGTATGGTGATGATTTGTAATGGTGAAATCAAAAGAAGCAATTCAATATTGCATTTATATTTGTTTCTAAATCTTATGAAAGAATATAAAATTGCCTTTGGTTAGAGATCATATAAGTAGAGACAAATATAACATAATATGGAAAACACTGTTAAATGTCTTTTTTCGCATTACTATTTTGCTTATTTTTAAACCCATTTTGGATACAAATGCTACTTCCGGCAAACGTTTTTCTTATTTTGTTTCTGCTAAAATGTTTGGCAAAATTGCTCTGCATACCTGTTGGTTGTGAACCAACCCGCCTCCTTTACACACAGCCGTCTCGCTCCCTTATTTCTACGTTCCTTTTTACTTCTTATGTATTTAGAACTCAACCCGAAACTCGCAAGCCGGTGGTGCGCAAGAATGCCATTAGAATGTCGAATTTTTGTGGGAATTTTCTTTGACCGAACCGTAACTGAAATCCCTACCTTCCCCTATCCTTTGGGCGGTAAAATAACACAAAAAGAAGGCTCAAGGTACATGCTTCGGGTTTGTGGGGGTACTTTCAAGGCTTTTTTCCTTCCTGTGCCAACGCTGCCCTTGCCATATGCAACCAGAGTGTGTACTCGTTTTTCTCTCGCGTTTTCGGTAGATTCGCAGCACAGGGGGGGGAAAGTACGTTATGTAACAGAGCATTGGTTGGTGCTTTCCTTTCGGACCAGAGAGTCAGCAGATGCTGTGTAGTCACATGGTTGGGGGTGTGAGTGTAAAAAATGTTCAAGGTCGCGGGCTATGCTAGTACACACACACAATCCAGGCTTTCTCGAGTGTGACGCGCACACCGACGGAGTTAGTATGGCGTTTGGCTTGGTGTGGGCATGTAACGACGCTAGCTTTAAGGAGAGAAAGCCTTGGTGCAGAAAATAGTTTGGTCTTTCCGTATGGTAAAGCTTTCGTAAATTTCGTTGAATTTATTACCATCAAGCAATGGTGTTTATATAATTAGTAGCAAATGTTGAAATGAAATAGCGAGCTAATTACTAACGTGTTGAGGAGTTACAGCACAATTTAGGAAATCAATACTATGCAATAATAAGAAGTAAACAACATGAAACATATTATCATTGGTGTATTGAATTATCTTGGTTTTATTGAATATATTCATTCAAAATTCAATCATTAATTTTGTTTAGAGTACATTTGACCATGGTTTCATTAACATTTCATAATTATTCAAATAAAAACACAATTAAAACATTTAATTATGTTCAAACATATTTACTTCCTGTAACTACTTCCTATGATGCACACTTTTCTGAACCATTTTCATCTCCTTTCTTTCTTCATAAATGACTTAGAAACAGGCTATCCTTTCTGTGGGTGTCGTCTATCTTACTATCTCTCTAATAATCAACAACAAATCCGTGCGCATTCTAACGGCCATACCTTGGACCGTAATGGTTTCACTTTCCTTTGTGTTCATGGTGTGTCACCATGCCCTCAGCTGTGGTGGGATGACTGTCTGTTCGTCGTCAGTGGCGTCTTCCGCTTGATTAATCACGGCCTCCAATAGGGGTAAGCATTAAAAACAATACATCCAACAAACTGCAGCATGCACCCTTTCCGTTGCGCCGTTGTGTCGACTCGGGTTGTATTATGCATTTTTTACATTTTTTTTTGTTATTGTTTCTAAACTCAGCGCAACAACAAAGCAGTGCAAAACCGGAATGGCTCTCTCGTGCTTCGCCAGCAATGCAATTGCAAGCTTGGCTGGACGGTGAAGGAGAAGAGAATGAGAGACTTCCGACGAGACTGTCGCCTGCAGTGTTGGAAAATGCAAAGCTATGTGCATTCGCTGATGATATTATCGATGCCAGCGGTTTGTGGGCGTTCGTACTGGCATGCATTCAATTTAAAGGGGAAAAAAGCTAGACGATTTTATTTGTTTTACGATAGTTCTTATCGAAAATGTATCAACTAATTTAGATAAGTTTGAAAGATTGATGTGTGAAGCTGGAAATTTTCATGCAGATTTGAGGACAGCAATGTGTAGCTTTCCCCTTTTTCGTGGAAGAATATTTGCATTCTCTTTTTAGCTTGGCTCTCAGCTGGGCAAGCCAACCCATTAAGAGCGAAGAGCGCTAGCCCAAGCCGGCCGGCCATTTGGCCTTTTGGGGTTTGGTCGATTTCGACGTGACATGCAATGAAAGCAAGGTTTTACCTTTTTTGTTGTTGTTGTTGTTACTCTATTCCTTTGCATGCCCTCCCGCCCCGAAGGGTTTCGTTGGTTTCGGGAGGACCAATAAAAATAAACATTTCCGACGAGAGTAGTGCGCCCGTCGTTGCCTCTACTGTATGTGTGCGTTTGACACTCTTGTGCTGATGTTGTTTATTTTGGTAGTTTGTTTACTTACCCTTTCCTTTCCACTCCTTCCACTGCCACTTGTGTGGTGTGTGTGTGTGTGTGTGTGTGTGTGTGGGAATGTCACCCGCTGTAATATGGTGACACACCCGACCAACTGTGTGGTCCTACCTCCCGCACGGAACATCCAATAAAAACGGGAGCGCACAGCAGCACGTACTGAGCGAATTCATGATTGGCGCACATAATGTGCTGCTGCTACTTCTGCGCCCAGTAGTGGTGATGATGCGTCTATGGTGGAGCAAAGGTGCGTGTTTCAATTGCGTTACGTGCCATTTTAATTGCACTCGCGTATGTCGTGTCGCTTTTTTCCCCGTCTAAGCGATTCTAGTGCGTTTCACTGCCCGCGCTGTATTGAGTCGTTATTGCTGCGTATTGGTGCGTGTGGTGCAAATAGGTAGTTGTTTTGCAAAACAGTTAAAACGCTTTCACAGTATCGTGCCCTTATTCTTTTGCGCGTTGTAGACACGAGACGGGAAGCGCAAAAATAAATGTCACCAGTCGTGACGATACGAATGCGTATGCCCGCGCCATAGAAATGAGAACACTCATCATAATAATGGTGCTGTTGATGATGATGATGATGATGGTGATGGTACAATTGGGCGATGGTTTAAATTATCCTAGGGGATGTTATCGTACTTCTTTTGTGACACGGTGCTGAAGGTTGTGTGTAAAGTAGTGCAAATGTGGGACGGAATAGATTAATTCACTTAAACCACGGTGTAACCTCGTTTCGGTTGCCGGCATAGGGATGTAAAGGAAGCATGTTGTTTTGTTATCTACGTATAATGATGATACGCGTTTTGTATTTTTTGAAGTTGCTATTATTGGTTTTATACTGGTGATCTTTTTTGTCTTAAAGCCCGTGTACATTGTCCGTACTCGCTAGTGTGATTTAGATTTTCACTAGCGCATCTGGCGGCGGCTGACCGAAGCATTTTGCCAAACAATTTGGAGTCGCTTTAGAAAATATGTTGTTTTTCCATGTTTTTTACTTAAACTGGACTGGAAAAGCTTTGTAATTGATATGTGAATGTGTTTCGCATAAAAAATGGTGAAAACCCTACTTAAATTTGAGATCTGGCACGACCATTCCCTCGATGACTAAAAAACAGTTTCCACCAGACGTCGCCAGATGCGCTAGTTAAAATCAAAATTACACTAGCGAGTACGGACAATGTACCTCCGGCCTTTACACGGTTCAACTCTTCAGTAAAAGTGAATGGTTGAAAAAATCGTCAAATTTTAATCACATGCGGACCAACCTCATTAAAGTCCAGATGTAGCTATACAATTTATGCGGGTAATGTTGGGAGAGAGCTATTATCCTTGATTGATATAACAAACCATTTAAAGAGTTACAATACAGGGTTTTCCAGTGGTTCTCATAGTTGTGAGACTCTTCCTTGACTCTTTCATATGGGAAGTGAACTTCACATGATGGAAATTGGACTCTCTTATCCTATTATGGTAATTCCTATTAGATTTGTCCAACAAGGTTACATTAAGGTAATTTCGCGTATGAAAGAGTCAATAAAGTGTCCAACAGCTATGAGAATTCCTGAAACAGCTTGTAATAGTTTAAACTTTTGCCTTTAAATTATATTTAGCTTTTTTGCGTTTTTTGAAGATTGTTCTTAATATTTTGTATATAATGTTTAGCTCTTTTTTATAGAATTGTATCATGAAACATGTAACTTCTACTAGTTTACTCATAATATCGCATTGGGGTGCAAAAACTGATGCTCCATTTAATTTGCATTTAGGCGCAGCCTCTTAAAATGGCAACAAAATTAAGCAAAAACTTCCAACTGTGTATCACAAGTTGCCCTAATATTAACAAATGTCGACGACAAATGAGACACACACACACATACAAACACACCATTTGACGCAGTATAGAAGACGGTATCATCAGATCGCGTGTTAGCTCATGACGCATTTGGACGTAACTTTGGGAAACTGAACCTTCTTGTGCGCTGCCGGAGGTGCTTGCCCCAGCAGTGAAACGAAAATAACTCGATTTGGCGATTATGTCTCGAACAGTGTGATTAAATGTTTTCCAAGAGCGTCCATCCAAATATAGCAGGGGCAGCACTTACAGGGATGAATAAAGGGATCCATATTTGTCCCACGGTTTTAGGCTTCAACAGTGCTTTGCGGTTATACTATTGAGAAAGGACAGCTTGCGGCTGGATCGACCAACAGATGTGACAATGTCACCTCTAAGGCAAACGCACACTGGGCGAAGAACTGCTTCGACGGCTTGGAAGAGGCGAATGGTTCACAATTTAATTCATCCGTGAAGCAGCATGATATATTTCACACGTCAGTATTGATTCACTCTCGAGGACAGCGCTTAGCTGGATCGGTTCGTTATTGAAGGGTGTCATTTTATTAGCATGATGTCAGCGAGGTTTTTCAATGCTTCAAGCTCTTTTTAAAGCCTCAAACGGTGACATACAAGCTATAGCAGAGTGTCGTAAAAAATAATAAATTGTAGTTAGTTTTCTTGCTTTTTTTCTTTTCTTCTTAAATACCGCGTATGGAATAATATGCCTGATGGACGTCTCTGTTTCTGGACAGCACATAGAATGAATCTATTTTCAGGTCTGGCAGAGCAGAACTTTCACGGTATCGTTATTCGCTTGTCAGACTGTCATCATGGTTTTACGGGTCTATGACACTGCAAATGAAACGTGACATGTCCATAAGGCCTGGGGAAGGACAACATTCTGAAAGGTTCTGTAGAAGAATCGTTTACGCTGCTTTATTCGATTAGTGGAAAAGTTACAAAAGTGCCATCATAAATCCTCCATGGCTTTACCATTATTTTAGAAAATAATTTAAAAAATTACTAAAAAAACATTGAACAGTCTTTCTTTTGTACCATCCTTTTTTATCCTTTTCTTTCATTTTCTAATAAAAAAATACAAGTCTGCTCGTGTGTTGATTATGTTTCATAAATTCCCATCAAAAGGCCATTTCATTCAGTGCTCTAAACTGGACTTTAATGACCAAATGCAGTGGTTTCCACATCAATCAGCAAAGCAACCAATTAACACGGGCAATTTGCTAACTGTCAGTGAACATAATCGATAATGATCAGCATAAATTAGTAGCACCAAATGTGCTGGCAATGGTTTTGCGCGTAATGATTCGCATTGCTCTTCTGTAATAACTTGACCTCATTCACATCAATGGGAGAACGATTTACGATAACTATAGAATGGAACAATTATTTCACTCACTGTGCATCACTTTGTAACGTTCGGTACTGCATTTTTTTTACAAAAGGATGTAAGACTTTGAAAATAACCTGCTTGATGTTATTTATGCGTGGGATTGTTATTTTCCTTTCTAGTGAAACGTTGTTTCAAAGGATTATGTCCCACACATTTCATAAACTCGAAGCTATTTCTCTACTTTCTACCAGCGCCTGCACTCTTCTCCGATGATGGAAAACAACCCCAGTTGTGCAGAGAGAAAAGTGGAAACTTTATTGAATGATTCAACGCGTTTGTCACTACCACCATCACCACCGCACACTATCGTTTCATACGAACTTTCCACCTTCACGCGGCCGTGAAAACAACAACAGCTCCTCGATACCTCCGGCCACCGGTGTGTTCTGTTTTTACCCGAGGCAAAGAAGGATCGTATCCTCTTGTAGCGTTGCATCCAACCAGTGTGCCAGTGTGCATTGCACAGTGCTTGGTGTTTTTTTTTTTTCATTGACGCTTTTACAGTGCGTGGGATGTAAGAACATGCTGCGCTGTAATCGATTGTTCGTAGGAAATAGCAGTCACTGTGGGTTGCTGCTCTTATAACGCTTTACAAAACACACACACAGACACACACTTAAAAACGTGGTACCCACTTGCCAACTTAAAACACCCACACGCCTCTGCATCAGCTCCAAAAGGTGGGAAAATGTTCGAGGACACGGGCAACGGAATCATGCGCACTATCGAATCATGGAGGCGCCTGGTGTCTTACGATACAAAAAGGGGATGTTTGCTGGTCTTGCTGCACGAAGGTTCGAGTGTATTTTCCACTGACTGCTCCGACCGTCCTACACACTAACACTGCCACGGAAGCGCATTCCAGATCAATCTAAACGTCCTTTTTTTGCAGTGAAAAATAAAACAACACGCTTTTCATCTCAACGCGGTAAAGCGCAAACACAACAAAACGCGCACACAAGCGAGAGCGTCTCGAGCTGCCGTTGTATTTTGAGGGTCATGGTTAAGTTTATTGCCCGTTCCTGTTTTCACTCCCTCGATTTGCTGGGAGCTGCTTACACAACAGGTAAAGCGAAAAATGGTATTACCGGGAATATCGTTTCATGGTTGTAATTTTATGGAGAATTTTCCCTTGATTGTAGGAAAACCGCATGATTAATGTTTCTCATAGCACTGCCCTATTGTGAGAACGGTGGTTTTAGTTTTAATATAAACAATATTGCCTGAAATTCGATTTAAAAGTCCAATTTCTTGATTGCTTTTCGTAGGATTAAGTTTATTTGCTCTCAAAGTGTAAATTACTATGATTGCTTTCTGAGGTGTCTTTTTAATGTTTCTCACGATTAATCAATCATCTTGCAAATGAAACCTTCTTGCTTCTGCGTGCTTCAGACAGAACAATGAGCCAATAGTCTGTGCTGTGTAGCATCCGATGGAAACCCGATAGCTGAGCATAATCACGGCTAATGAAACCCGGCTAATGGTGTTAGCAAATTCGCATCTCTATTATTCGATTAGATTATCCATCCACTTAAGCTAATGATCGACGGGAAAGTATCAACGCTGCATCGTTTTTTTTTGTTGCTTTTATTTATAGTAAGAGCTTCTGTTGGTCATGTGTTGGTGCTGGGTGGAATTTTCGATGTAATATTAAGCAACAATACTTATTGAGCGGTGATTGTCGTAAATGTAAGCTGATATTTTGCTCAAGATAATTCGAATATGGCGGATTGATCATCATCGGACATCAACTCAATTTATATGTCAATCATATTGGTCGACAGATAAATTAATACTTATATAAAATGGTACAATTCTTTGAACATATTAAACATGTTTTACCAAAACGAGAAAACAATAGCTCGACATTCCCTTTTCGGAATTGTTTCTCGTTTGATTCTTGAAACAATTGATTGATTGATTGATTGATTGCATTGTGTGTTGTATTGTATTGTATTTATATTGTATCAATTTGTATTGCATTGATACATATAACTTTGATATTATTACTTAAAACTGTGCTTTTGCTTTTGTTTTTTTTATTATACTCAGTATGTTCAGCAAAAATAAACACATTATAACCTGTAAGTTTTTATGCTTTACGGCAAAAATTATAGTAAATGGACTATCGAGTAAATCGTCAAAAATAATAGATTCGAATAATAAAAAGTTGAGTTAGTTATTGAAAAATCGTCTCTAATTCTTCGCTACTGTGCGTCTACCACACAACGAATCGTCAAGAAAGTCTTTAAAATCATGATTGTCAGCTGAATTATACGCTCAAGAAAGATTCACTGGCGTACACGAACAAAAAACGTGCCCTCCACCCTCCTCCAACTCAAGGTTGACAGAAGCTACATTTAATTAAAAACTAACACGAGCCAGCTCGCTAAGTCCCCTGGTGCCAGTTTGATCGGGAGGGAATACATGGCGACACGTAAGCAGAAGCGTGTCGCTCGATAGAACTGCCGCCATCTTCGTATCGGAAAACATTTTCTTATCCCTGATGGGATGGCGGTCCGAGGGGTGTGTACCGACCTGAAGCTCACGGAAATCATTCCATTTGGCTTTCGTATCCGGCCGTGCAGCAGCAGGGTTACGTGACTTTTGCCAACTGAGGCTGTTGAAGGTCTGTAAACTATCGAGCTCTGGCCCGGGAGCTCCGTTGTATCATCCCTATTTGCAATCAGTGGCTGCCATGATTTCCGCTCATTCATGCTGGATTGCTATGGATGGTGCTATATAAGTCAGCATCTGGTACAATTATGCTTCCGGTTGAATCGGTGACGGTAATTGAACCGGTGGCTGCTTCTCAAGTTGCTCTTACTTAAAATTTAAAGCCTTTGCCTTTTAAATATACTATTTAACATTTGATTTGGCATCGGTCCCGTGGTACAGTCGTCAACCCGAATGACTCAATAATATGCCCGTCATGGGTTCAAGTCTGGAATGGGTCGTTACCCCGTAGCCAAGGGTTGACTGACTGTCCTGCTTGCTTGGATAAAAATTTAGTCTAGAAAACCTGTAAAGGCCGGCATTTTTGCGTAGAATCTATCGCCAGCCAAATAGAGCAAGAAGAACATGTAGTTTGGTTATATCTCCAGTCATTGTTTCATTCCGATTTCATGCATTATATCACATTCAGAGTTGTTTCTGTTATGCTTGCATTGCTCTGCGAAATGGTACTCCATAACAGTTTATCCTTTGTTCGTCTTTCACCTAAATGCATATGAGACATTTAAGTGACATTTAAACGAAACGAAGCTTCTTTATGGCTCAGTTGCATTGTCACATCGAAACGAAAAAAACTAAACTAACTCATTCGAAATAGGTCAAGTTTTTCATTGTTTTTCAGCATCGTCTAGATAAATTTGATGTGAAGAATTTGGAAAACGGGGCTATTAAGTAATAATCATCAAATCATACTGAGCTATCTGGCTAGTCAAGTTGTTTGCGTAATATGAAATTAATGTACGATGCAGTTTACTAAATTTATATTTCGCTTTAGCTCTTTTCTTTGTTCAGTTTAGTCCAAATATAGAAAGTATAGTTATGGAACATATTGCAATCTTGCTTCAATGTTGGAATTAAATTGATCTATTTATATATTGGTTTTATTAAACAAATGCGTGCACTTTATGCCCCATTGCTAAGCATTTCGAGGTTGCGAAGTGGATGTCAGTATTATAACTTGAATGATGCAAAAGTAATTGCCTGAACGTCCACCTCATGAAAGTAGCATTTCTTTCAAACAATTGCAACTCGTCAAAAAGGTAGAAATGAACTGAGGATAAAAAGTTCAAAGGAATTTTTCACTTGATTTATTGCTCATCGTATGCATCTATGACTATTTATCGTTGCCGTACAAACGCTTACTAGAATAGTCCCTGGAAGCATTCGTACTCATGTAAGTGCAGTTTTTTTTATTGCACGAATCAATCGGAAATTAAATCACAGCTTTTACGAAAACATTGATGTATGATTGCTTATTTTCGCCATGTACAAAAGAACGGTAGAAGATTGTTTAAGATAAAAGTGTGTGTGTGTGTTTCTTTTGTTCTGCTGCTCGCTCTATTGCCTTATCAATTTCGAGGCCTTTGTCGCAATAAAAAAACACACACACACACACTTTCATCTGGGTCATCTGGGTGTCGGCATAAATATTGAAATGTTTATCGTGTCGGTCGGACAAACGAATGTCGCTCCAGGGAGCCCGATATCGATACTGGTGTTGTGGCTACTTCCCTGTCGATGTCGAACGGCCTTTGATATTCGTTTGTTTGGATGCACGATACGACAAGAAATTGTTATGTATGTATGCTACCTTTCGATAACGTTTTATTGTCGTCGTGGCAGTAATTTGTGTGCGACACACATCAATAATAGAGCGTTCGATCTGAGTCTACATAAAGCAAAGCACGTCTTGTGGCGTTAAATAGTACTTAGTGTTATTGAAGGTAGGCTTAACATACGGAAGCTTATCGTCTTATAAAGTAGCCGTTTTTATTTGATGCAACATTCGAACATGAAATGTAATTCATAAATAGTAATAAATCCCAACAACTTATGAGGAAGTCAATAACAGAAGCGAAATGTAACGTGTAATGTTTTGTTGTGTTCTGTTTTCCTCCCAACAAATAATAAATTCATTCGACCATTCATCATACAAATACCGCACACTACTGTTTACATTACAGAGCCATTAGTATTTAACCGAATCACGGCACAAATCGGTCGGTCTCTTATGAATTATCGATGCAGGAATATTTCAGTGCGGCCATAAAAACACACACACAAATTCACTGTCGCAGGGGGGCAAAATACAGCAACATAAGACAAAACGAGGGAAAAAGCGATATTACGCCCAGCTGTGTGATTCAATCCAGGATCAATATTTATAATAAACATTTTCCAATTTTTATTAGATTACTCTGGCAGTGTCCGATGGTTTATTTATCGCTTCACAGAACGCCAGGGCCAGAATCGGGTGGACAGTGTGCGTCTCCTGCCCTCTCCCATACGTCAACTACTAAATAATAAATTGAATTCGGTTCATCAAATTAATGCACATCTCATGCTGCTGCTGCCGTCCAACGCCATTAAGCGTGTACATGTGCTATCGTTCGACGTTTCATTGGATGGTGTGGCTGGTTTTCGTTTTAGTGTTGCTGCCGTTTCCTTCCAATCGCACCCAACAGAAACTGTATCCTGTCGAAGAAATGCGTGCGTGCTCGATGTGGTGTCACAGTGTGTCTGGCGCGTTTGCTCCACAAAACGGGCCGCTAAAGTGTGATAACACTTCACACCAAGCAGGCAAGCTCTCTCGCTTGCAACGGGTGGTGTTGATCTGTTCACCTTCGCATGACTTTGTCCTGCGGGTGTGTAGGCATGCCAAAAATCGATCGATCGCTCGTTTCCATCCTGTCATTTTGGAGTTCCGTGTCCGTTGACCCCCTGAAAGAGTATGCGGTATGCTCAAAACACACACAAAAACACACTTTTGCGATGTCATCAGATGGAACGGAACGCCGGGAGTGTGAGACAGCACAAGGAAAGGCACACCATAAAGATGCTAACGAAGTATTTACTCGTGAAGTCGCCCGTATTAGTCGGGTTGTGGCTGTCGGTAGAACGCAACCGGGCCATCTCTCTATACCCGGAAGAGGGGGAAGCAAAACAACAACTTGGCGGTTTTGTGTGTCTGTGTCTGTATCCATTACCAACTTTGTTGTGGTCCACTGTTTCTCTTTCTCTCTCGCTCGCTCGCTCTCTCTCTCTCGTCGGTATCGAATGTTGCGAAATACTTATGCCGTGGTGTGTATTAAATTGAAATTCATTGCTTTCTACCACATTCCGTGTATGCTCCTCGGTAGCAGCAAACTGTCCAAAGATATCTTTGGTGATGTTAGTATTGTTGACAATTTAAATGTGAGACATGGCTACTAAGTGGACGTGAGAGATGTGTGAGAGGGACTAGCCTGTTCTCTGCTTCTGGTGTGTCTGGTCGCTCCCGGGCGAAGTCCAACAGGGTGCTGGAGCTCTACGACTACGGGGGAGTGACATGACAGTTAGAGATGGAATTTTATTAACCACAAGTTCTCCTCCTCCCCCCGGTGCACGATGTGACAGATGAACCAATTATATCAGCCGGCCATAAAATTGACACTAACCGGGCGTGATAAGAGTGTGGAATTTTATTTGATTTTGGGTCGTTCGGAACGAAGGGTGTGTGTATATAGAGTATAGCCAGCCACAGCACTAGGAGTGTCGGAATGTGTCATAAATATTTTATTAAAATTGGGACGTAACACACACACTCTCTTTCTCTTCTTTTTTCCATACTAACCACCTTCAGATGCTTAGTCCTGTTCTGTTCTAGCGACTACGATCTAAATAGGAAACGAACCCGTCCGGCCTTGTAGAAGACTACAGCGTCTGTTTGTTCGGCCACCATGCGGCTTCTAGTGATGTCTGCATCAATGCAATTAGAATGTTTTACCTGATTTCAGCCGCCAACTGTCAAACTCCGTACTAAAAGCTGACCAGTATCGTAAAACCCCATTTTAGTATAAATTTCAATGATTAATGATGATGATTGTGCCTTTTCCTTTTCGATCCATGTCGAAAATTTTCGAATACACTAAGTCTCGATCATTTGTTTATATATTTTCTTACAAGTCTTAAGCCATAGTTGGGCACGTGAAGTTATATGCACTGTTGACAATATTTTCATTTCTAAAATTACATACAAAAATTGTTTAAATCGTAACACAAAACTTCACGCTCGAGCTGAAATACCTTATACGAACCGTACCTGAGGCGAAGCATATCACGAATGGTCATCGACCCTTTCCGTTAATCCTTTTACACCGCAACGGCACTAATCTTCCGATGTCTGACGGCAATTTTATTCTCGACTTGCAATGCGTGCGACCTCTACCGGTAAGCTTGCCGCTTGGAAGACACTAGACCCGCTTTGCATGGGAAGTGTGTTTGATCGTTTTATTTTGCATACTTTACGCGACACTGCAGTACGTGACCGTGGAAGCTTGCTCGTTAATAAAAGCCAAATTTCTTTTTTGCCCCAAATAGCAAAATCCTGGTGTTGCACCTGATGAAAACGGAGGAAATGGATATGTGCAAACAGAGTGGTGTATAATCACCGAAAATTTTGGGATAAAAATGTTTCCAACTGTGATGCAAAGTGTTGGATCGCTCAGCTCGCCAGCTAAACAACCATCATAACCAGTTGGGTTTGTTATATTAAACTACAGCAAAAAAAATGTCGGAAAATTGCGGCTGCTTTTGAGCGACCGGGATCTCTACCTTATGCCGTCGTCGGTTAGAATACTAATGTGATGTGTCTTTTTGTGGCAGAATTTCCATGGATGTATTCGTGTGGGTTTGCCGTTTCGTAGAATACATTTGCTGCGGCAAACGGCACTGTGCGTGTCGGGAAAACAGATTCCTTTTTTTTGTTAGTGCCATGTGCTCGCCCCATTTGTTTGTTTGCTCTTCTTGGTCGATATAATGTATTCACCAGAAACTATGCGTGAAATGTAAATATTGCGTTTTTTGCGAATGCCATGATATTTAAATGTTAACCTAAATTTAAATGTTAAATGTGATTTAATTTCTAAACGATATCAACAAATCACTTTTTATTAAGATTTATATGACTGATTAGTCAATATCATCAAACACACACTAACTTTCTCACTCTTAATCTCTTCTCTCATTCGCAGTCACAGTGTAAAAAGATGCCTCATCGGTTTCTGGTAGCTCAATGGATTCAACGACTCTCGCGTAAACTGTACGACAGCGAATCCTACTGCAAACTATTGCCACTACAGTCAAGATGCATCTGCATACGCAAGTCGTCTTGATATTAGCCCAGCTGTTCCTCATTGTACACGTGACGGATCAGACAAAATGTGCCCTAACGTCCACGTACGGTACCGTCTCGGTGAGCTACTTCGCGACGCTACCGTCCGCACCGGACGCCGACGCCGAACTGGACGTCGAGGCCGATGCCGGGCGCCACCGGATCGACCTGACGCCGCTGGTGCCGACGGCGGACTACTCGCCGCCCCAGTCCGACTATCCAACCTACAATGATGACACCGAAGATGTAAATAGCTTTCTCAAGGTGCTGAGCTGCTCCGACACGAGCCTGCGGGCGGTCAACGAGGAGTACCTGCGGCCCGTCAACTCCTACAAGGGCATTCTGCTGGAGCGCGTGCCAGTGCAGAGCCCGGCCAGCGACCAGCTCGCCCTGAAGAACGAGAACTATCTCGAGATGGTGCGCTGGCGGGACAGCAACGTGACCGATCAGCAGTTCGCCCTCACGTTCGCCCGGGACGGGCGGAAGTTCAGCAACCTGATGATACTAGACCTAAGCGCAAACTTACTTAGCACGATAAGGAGAGACTATTTTAGCAGACTGGAGCGGCTGAAGCTGCTGCAGCTATCCGCGAATCAATTACACAATCTTCCGAGTGATATTTTCACCGAGCTGCCGAACCTGGTCGAGCTCGACCTGCACGGCAATCGGCTCGGCGAGCTGCCCCTGCACCTGTTCCGGCCGCTCGGCCGGCTGCGGGTGCTGAACCTCGCCAACAATACGATCCACGATCTTCCGCGCAACAGCTTCGCCGGGCTCGGCAACCTGACCGAGCTGCACCTGGCGCACAACCGGCTGTACGTGGTGCCGTTCCAGGTGTTCAAGGAGCTGCGGGCGCTCGAGGTGCTGGATCTGTCCAGCAACATGCTCGTCTCGTTCCTGGACAACTTCTTCCTGCTCAACAAGCAGCTGCGCGTGCTGCGCCTGAACGGCAACATCATCGAGAAGATCTCCAAGAACGCGCTGTACGGGCTGCGCCGGCTCCAGTCGCTCGACCTGTCCGGCAACAAGCTGGTGTTCATCGACCGGAACGCGTTCGACACGCTGGACGAGCTGCGGTACCTGAACGTGAACCAGAACCAGATCTACATCCTGCCGTCGACCGTGTTTTCCGCGCTCCGGTCGCTCCGGTCGCTCGATCTGAGCAACAACCTGATGCGCTCGCTGCCGAACTCGATCTTCGCCAGCCAGCACGCGCTGGTACGGTTGCACCTGGACGCGACCAACCTGGAAACGCTCAGCAACTGGGTGGCGCGCAACAACCACACGGTGAACAAGGAGGTGCTGCGCAGTCTACGCTACCTCTCGATACGCAACAACACCCGACTGAAGGAGATCGAGCCGTGCGTGTTCCGCAATGTGCCGCACCTGGAAACGCTGCTCCTGTCCAACAACAGACTGACCAGCCTGCCGAAGGAGATTGGCGAGCTGCGCCGGCTGCGCTACCTGGACGTGGGCAGCAACGACATCATGTACATCCCGGAGCAGATACGCACTCTGCACGAGCTGCAGTACGCCAACTTCCTGGACAACGATTACGGCTGTGACTGCCACATGTACTGGATACTGAGCTGGCTCGACGAGCTGCAGGCGGAGAACAACACGCAAAAGATTTACGATCTGCTGCGCCTGTCCGAGCTCAAATGCCGCAACGGCTATCCGGGCGACATTGTGCGCGTGCTGCAGCACATCAGCTGCTTCAAGCCGGAGCTGCTCCAGTCGTCCGAGAGCCGGATGCATCTGCTCAAGTCGGACGCGGTGCTGGAGTGCGTGTTTACCGGCAATCCGCCGCCGGACATTATCTGGATCACGCCGAAGAACGAGATCCTGCGGCACAGCCAGGAGCAGGATCAGAAATCGCTGCTGTTCGAGGATGAGCCGGGCGGCGGCGGCGGCAACCGCAAGTACCAGCAGGCGGTCGAATTCCAGATGCTCACGATGGACAACGTAACGGGCGATGGGCTGCACGAGGGGATAACGCTGCTCGAGAATGGCTTCCTGCGGATTCACAACATTTCCCGGCGCGACAGTGGGCTGTACACGTGCTACGCTATTAATATCATGGGCAATGCCACAGCCGATATACGGTAAGTGTGTGCTGCAAGCGATGTTCTGCACTGCTGTGTGTGTGGTTCGTGGCAGATTATTCGATTCGAAAGGCTGGTGGTACTTTGGAAGTTTTTAGCTGGCTATAATAATTACATTAGCTGCACTGCTGGTAGAACAACCTTTTCGCCCAATGTTGGGGAAACGGGCAAGCGGTTTGTTGCCGTCCTTTTATGTTTGCTGGTAATGTTTCTGAAATTGTTTCTTCTTCTTCTTCTTTGCCACAACAACCGTTGTCGGTCAAGGCCTGCCTGTAGCACTAGTGGGCTCGGCTTACAGTGACTTATTTACAGCAGGTATGTCAAACTGGCGGTCCCTGAGGTTTCTATATGCGGCCGTAATGGAGTAATAATGAATCCCATCCATATTTGCCTTTAACATTGAAATTTTAGTTAATTATTGCGACCCATCGACAGGCTTTTTAGGCTAACAAATGGCCTGCTGAAGAAATGAGTTTGACACAACTGATTTACAAATCTGATCTGATGAACTGAGCATACGCTCCGTAATCTGCACTTGATTGAGTGCGAATTATCGAATGACGTTTTGACGTGTTTTTTTAAACTTCTTGTTTTAGTCTCGGTGCATGAGTTAACTGTTACATTATATACATTTTTTTATGTAGAAAAAAAGCTAAAAATTAAAAAAAATAGAAAGATATTTATATTTATCTTTTTTTAATCATAGTTCAATTACTACTCTTGACCGTACACACCTGTTCCGAATTTGATTGTCATAAAGTGCAGATTAGATTATCAAGCGTGTGGGATTTACTGAGCGTATACGTATTACCATAGCAGGATAGTCACAGTCCTAACCGTATGGGGATGTATGTTCCATTCGGGGCTTGAACCCATGACGGGCATGTTGTTTAGTCGTACGAGTTGACGATTTTACCACCAGACCAACCTAACTATAATATTTAGATAGTTTAGATTCTAATATATTATTCCAGGCCAATCAGTTTCGGACATGAAAATCCTCTTTCTCTATTACCATGAAAACTCTGCAGTCGTTTATTTTCGTTGCATATCAAAAGAAGTAAAATATTCCCATAAAAAACATCAAAAACGTTGCTCTAAATTGAAATTCCTCCTGCTTTCCCTCTCAGCGTGTGTTCGGCTTGCACTTTATATCAGTTGCATCATGCCCGAATGCACTTTTCGCAAACGCCACGCTTCGTCGTGCCTTCCATACATTCTACCAACGGTCGACCCGCCAGCTCCTCACAGCTGATGGAAATCGATTACGCCTTTGCAGGTTTTCTTCACTTCAATTACACACCCTCCTGCCTTGTCTTTCCTTGGCCGCCCTACATCGTCCACTCCCTGGTAACCTAAATAACAGGGAGGCAAAGTACGCCATTTGCAAGAATTTTATCGATACTAGCCTCTGCACTGTCAATATTGCTTTGATTTTTGGCCACGGTAAAAATGAATAATTCATACCAACTACGGAACAAACAGCAGGGAGGAAATGAAACGGATGATATGGGTTTCGTGCTATCGTATGTTCTCGAACAGGCTCGCCCCTCCCGCCCTGAAATGACCTTGGCATGGTATTTGCTCCTGTGCTCGATGAGTGTAATATATTTATGTGCGATTTCCTTTTCTCTTCCCTTTTCTTTTACTTCCCCTCCGCGATGTAAATTACACTCGTGTGGTGTGTCACCTGTGTGCTGCTGGAACTGCGTTTTGGGACACGGTGCTATTATTAGCCTCTACATCGATCCAATCGTGTTCTATCGCGTCAAGATCGGTAGCATCATTACCGGTGCAATTTCGGCGGCCGCCTTCCTAGCGCTGACGCTGATCTTCCAGGGCATTCGGCGCATCTTCATCCGCTTCCACATCGTCGATCTGATCTGCCAGAACTGTTGCAGCTACTGCTACAAGAACGACAAGACGTCGTCGAAGGCGCGCCAGATCTACGCCATGCTGGACAACATCGAACACTACAAGAGCCAGCAGCTGGAGCGGCTGCGCGATAACTACACGCAACAGGTACGCGCAGACGTATGGTTGGAGCTGCAATTTTGTTTGTTACGTTTGTCAGCTTTTTTTACGAATTATTATGCTTTCGTTTTTGGCAGGTTCATCGCATCAAGGACAACTGTGCCCAGCAGGTCGATTGGATACAGGGCAGCTACTCGACGCAGGCGAAACATTTGCGCGAAATCCGAGACATTGGAACGCATCATCTCACCACCCTGCGGGATCAGTACTACGATCAGGTGAGTATTGACTTGTGCAACACCGTACTAGATAGCAAGCAGTGTGCACTACTCGTGCATAGCAGAAGCTACGCTCAACTGGTACAAAACTATAAATATATGCATGTGTGTGTGTGTAAGCCTATCATTCACTAACGCGCTCATTGCGTATTCCTTGCACACGTGCAGGTCCGCCGGGTACGTGACTATTCCACCGGTCAGCTGACCTGGGTACGCGAGAACTACGTGTTCCAGCGCAACAAGATCCGCAAGTTCAGTGCCCACCAGGCGCTTCGGCTGCGCGAGGGCTACAAGTACCAGCAGCAGACGCTGAACAAGGTGCTGGAAAATCTGCCCAGCTTCTACTTCGAGAACTGCCGCGGCCGCAACGAAGAGGACGAAGATTTCGATGGTGAGTGTTGGGCAATGGTTGGGCACCGTGTGCCGACCGGTTGCAGCAGCTAGTAAATTGAGGAACGCTTTGGCTCTCTGCAGCGAGTAGCTAGCTAGTCGTTTAAAAACGCTTTTTTAACTATTCGTAGTAGTAGACCTTGCCGTAGCTAGCGCACGAGTGCCGTGCCGTAGATAGCAAACTGTTAGTAATACTTTTTTCTTTGTTTTTGTTACCTTTGTTTTATTAACCTTTATCCATTTCGACACGCTGCCGTTCCGTACGTACACGACCGATTTGGAATGGCTTTTATTTCGTTTTGTTTTCTTTTCATTTCTTTCTTTCTTTCTTTTTAACAAACATCACTGTATGTGTACACGCGATATTCTTTTGTCGCTGACAAACAAAAAAATGTTACGGTTCGGCCACTACTTTCCCCCACAAATACACACAAAACGCTTTGCCCGATGCATCGGGTAACTTAATGCTTTAAATGAAAAAAAAAACCCCAGATTCGCGCTATCAGCTGCGAAGAAATGATCAAATCACCAGATTCTAAGACGCTGCTCCGGCGGGGTTTGATTTACCGGAGTAGATGCGATTATTGTTTAATTCGTAATTTAAAACCAACAACACAATGCTAACCAGCTGGGCCGAGAGACCGGGCCCTCATTGTTGCAAACTTATCAACGCTCTAGAGGCGTGATAGTTCAAATTCAAAACGACAACCGAAATGCAACCGACGGCACCACCACCCAACCAACACGAAGCACACCCAACCCAAGCAAGACACCAGCGACGAACTGCACTATCGGCAAACCCATCCGTGCGTTATCCTCGTTATCCAATGAGCCCCCCCTCGCGTGATGGAGAAGCCCCCGCGCAGAGAAACCGAACCAAACCAAACACACGCGGCTTTTGCAATGATAAATGGTAAAGTACGGCGAGCTATATTTAGTTTGTAAGAGATTCTATCTATCATGTGTTTGCATCTTGTTTATATACTTTATCGCTGGTTTTCAACACACTCACAGGCAATGCAATGATAGAATGATAGATTTCAAAAGGCTAAGATTTGTTGTTTGCTCGCCTCCTCCGTGTCCGGTTCTATCCACTCGTTCTACTCCGTGTACAGCTATTCAATCACGTCTAACATTGGGCCAGGTTGATGATGTGTGGGGGTCACGGTTGGTGCTGGGGCAATGGCGCATGCTGGGCTTGGGGGAAATGGTATATTAGGTCCAGTTTCCAGTAATGTAAAGGGACTGCTATCAATTACTGGGTTGCTTCTTCCATTATGTAATGATTACTGGTTCATTGTAGTTATTTATTGCGGTAGTTTCCTACAACTTTTTGGTATAATTTTAGTACAGTTTCATAGTATAACTAAATTTACATTATAATGTATGGTTGCTAACTTTAAAAAATCGACCTAAAATCCAAAAATATAAAATTGTTAGTTCATGAAAACGAAATTTCAGTTGCAACGAAATTAATTTTGTTACCTTGCAATGCATTACTTTCTTTACTTTTATATTATTATTATTAATATAATAATTATTATTATTATAATAATAATTATTATTATTAATATTTTATTATTATTTTTATTGAGAAAGAACGGCCGTATTGCTTAATATTTTGCTTACTTTTATATTATTACTCTTACTTAATTACTTATTACTTTTTATATTATTTTGAACATTGTAACAATGTATTGATTTCGCTTTATTTTCAATGTTTTTTTGTCTTTTAAGTATTCAACGACTGTAGTCTAGAAAAAATCTATTAAAATCGATTATATTAAGAATAGTAAATAGGCACAAAACAATGTTGTGTATAGTTTATACAAATTCTAAGAAATTACAATAATAATTTTGGGAATCTGTCAGTAAAATCGTATGAAACTTGGCTCACGCTAAAAAAATTAACGGGATAAATGTTTTTTAATATAAATTTTACCACAAAACCATCTTGAAAATCGCTTAAGTAGAAGTTTGTACTGTGATGCTTCCATTAGTACGTTTATAAGTGATTCCGCACTTTCCACAAAACAAGCTTTTCTAACAAACGCTTCCATCTTTACCTTCCTCGTCGCTAACATCACTTGAAATAGAGAGCAGTACACACACATGTATGTTTGTAGCAAACAAATTCAAAGCTATTGACTCATTCGATTTCACCTCGGTTCCATGCTGTGAAATATGCATCGCTTTTGCTTGAACCATTTGCTTACTCGTTCGCTCTACCGCAAGCTTTCCTACTGCACGGTTTGCGCCTGGCCAGGGTGGCAGGAACAGCGACATACGGTTGTGATGGGCCCATTAGTTTCTGTTTTGATAGCGGCGGAAAGTATGTCCGTTTCAAACTGTCGCCAGTAGTGTATGTGTGTGCCTACACTACCATCCCCACTCGAAACCATCAAACATTTTCCCAAGAAATGGAGCGTCGCCAGGACGGGCTTCTCTCGACCTCCATTACAAGCACATGTGGGTGTCCTAATGTGAAGTTATGTGAAAAGTTTTTGTGTTTTTTTTTTGCTACCTCCCGTGGGGTCTCAATTTCTCCCACGTGTACCGGGTCGGTTCTCGGGTCCACCCGGCCATTCAGGCACTTGAAAGGCGCGCAATAAACAGCTCGATTACGAAAACAGAAACCATTAACCTTGACCCTTCCCGGGGCTTCGGTTTGCAACCGTGGTGCAACGATGGCGGTGAACGTCAAAGACAGCGTCCGTAAGTTGCGTCCTTTTCCGCCAAACCGAGTGCCCTTTTCATGTAGCCATCGGGGATCGTACAGGAAATATAACGGGTTAAAGCTTACCGTGGCGCCTCCGAACCCTGCTTTTGCCTGCCTTCGTTGCCGGGTTTGACTGTTTGTGTACCAAACCGTTTTCGTCGCCAGTACATCCTTCCCCCACCCTCGACGGGTACAATCAATAGTTTGTCCCGCTACAGTTTGGCTGTGGATGATGGGTTTGGGGATTTGCTCGCTGTGTTGGTGTGTATGCCACGATGGTGCTGCTTACTGATGCAGCGCTCGAGAAGGCAAGGAAAAATCCTTGAACCCAGCCCGACACTGCCACTAAGCAGTTGATGTATCACCTGAAGAAGAAGATTGCTACTAGGTGGTGCTTGCTTTACTCAGGACTAGGTTTTATTGCCGCACATAACCGATGCACCAAAAGTGCATGTAAAGTTGGAGTATTTAATGGGTACGGTAATGTTGTAATAAACTATTCGTTATATATGTGGGCACAGAAAAGGAACCCATAACATTTTAGGTTGGTGGATAATAGAAATGGAAAGTAGTTTTTTCATGTGTAGAACGATAGTTTAAATTGTACTTTTGAGTCCTAACTATTGGCATAACCATAAATAATGCATCTTAAAATAGAACATATTGCTTTTATTATTGATAGAGTCAGCAATAATGGAGCAGAAGCTTTACTAATAGAATATTATTTTTCACTATAAAGATAAGGTTAACATTTTTACGATTGCAAATCCTTGCTGCGACGTTTGAATGAAGCTTTGTCAGGCAGAATTAATGACCCTCTCTTTTGGCATGATTCCTGGTTGTAATGCAGGCTAAATGATTTACTAATATGTTTAATCTATTTCGCTACTGTTTTAATTTTATGTTTAATACGTTTGGAAATGTGTGTGACGTTTGAATAACAACACTACGGTTAATAATAAGTATTATAATTATTCATTAAAAATTGTGAAACATTGTATTTATTACATCATGTTACACATCTTCAGACGTTTAACATTTGTAAAAGGTGAGAAGCTTTCAAATAATATAATTTATAAACGTTAAAATTCTTCATAATTTCTATTTAGCATAGTTGGAACATGGACTTTTACCCGCTCAGCTTGTTATCGCGTGTGATAGAAAATGTACTTTTATTGTAATTGATAAAAGTACATGATTTTTGTTACTATTCTAGTGACTTTCATGAAAGTAAATGAATTGATCACTTTTGTTACACAACAGTAATTGTTTAATAATTGTGTCAATATATTTTTATGTACAATTTTGACAATATATTGCAAGGAAGGGTTTTATTCTAATTTATGATCTCGAACGTCTTATCTTTAGTATGTTTTAATTAAGTTTAACGTTTTTTGCGTTTCAGTACTGCAGCAGTGCTGCAAAACGTCATTGTCAATGTCATAAAAAATCTGACCGAAACAAAATCCATGTCAGCATCACATACTCAATTGTGATAATCAGAAGTGATACTCAAAACGATTGGTGTGACCAATGCATGCTTCGTGACATGTTTGCGACCAACGTTTGGCCAGTCACTATGTCATGACTTTTTTTTTACTGCGATTAGTTCTGCAAAATGTCACTGACATAGTCATGACAAATTCCGGCTAAAAAAAGGTCAGTGTCACGAGTTCTACTGTGATGATCAGAGGTGAGAGTCAAACAGTTGGTGCGACCATCGTATGCTTGGTAACATTGTGTGAAACCAACTCTTGGTCAGTTGATAGTCATGGGAGATATGCGATGCCTGCGAGTGCTCATTTTGCTGCTTGGGACCACACGCCAAGTATATTGCAAGAATGTCGTGATTATCACCGACAGAAAATGTCGTCACTGAGTGAGTGATGAAGAATTGGGTGTTAAACAAAATGTCATCAAGCATGTGATTGGTTTCAGTCATGAGTGTTGGTGTCTGAAACAGAGTGTTGGTGTCTTGCGTCGACTCAGATCAGCTTTTCAGTCAGAGTATCGCGTTCGACTCAAGCACTCGCATGTCGTGTTCGGCATGTCATGACACACTTTCATTGAGTATGAACAAAGTGCGTCAAGCTACCACGGATATGTTCATTGTTTTCGTTGGTGAACATCTCGTAATGCTTATGACATTTTGCAGCACTGATCAGTAGTTCTGTAACGTTAGTGATATGGACCTATTATGTTAAAAAAATGTCATGTACATGAAACAACCACAAACAAATTGTAGAAAATAGTGATACAACCACACCTTTGCTTATAGCATGTATAGCAAAGCTAGTTAAGATGATCACCCTTGAAACGAAACATTAACACCATCAACAAAAAAGCTATAAAAAGGGTAGGTGTGGTAGGTGCTGGCTGCTTGCGCTAAAACTCACACTCAAAATGTGTAGCTCATGTAATGCATTGGATGGATGGATGGATGGTGCAAGGGTTGTAACGTTGTAAATTAAATCATTCCATCCAGATCTATATTCCATAGTGCCCAGGTCGCTGCTGAAGAGTGTTCGGTGCAAGTAAACCCACGCGCTTAAATAAGACGAGATTGTGGTGTAGCGTGTACTTAAGCGCAAATTCTAACATTACCCTTGTCCTTCCTTTCTCTCTCTCTTTCTCTCTTCTTGTGGTAGGTTTTGAGGTGTATCTGAAGGCAAAGATCGAGAAGCTGTCCCAGATGGAAGGCAACGAAGTGCCACCAACGAAGGTGCTCGTCGGCTCGGACTACGCGCTCAAGTATCTGGAGAACTTCTCCACCAAGAGCGTGGACGAGAGCAAAGCGTCCGTGTACTTTACGCCGAACGATGACGAGCCGGCCACGCCCGAGCCCCAGATATCGCCCATCCACATCAACTACCTAGGCGGCCGGCCACCAGCGGGCCTCGAGCACGACGATGAGGACGAGGCCATGGGCGGTATGGGCGCCAGCAAGTTGCACCTTGGCGCTGCTGCCCTAGCGATGAACGTCAGTCACGCCGACACGCCGAAATCGTTCAAATCCGTCATCGCCGGCAGCGGGGACATTCCGCTGAAATCGATCATGAAGCCGACGACGCGCTTCATGTACGACAAGCATCTCGGCAAGTACCGGCTGTGCCATCAGCAGCCGAACCGGCTGAGCGGTGGGTATGCGGACGAGGACGAGCTGGCGGTAGGGCCCGAGCTTGGGCTGACCGTTGCCAGCCCGCTGCTGCTCGGCTTGGGCGGTGCGGCAGTAAAGGGTGGCGCCGGTGGCCCCGTCGGCTACGAGGCGGCCGCCGCCTCCACCCTGCTCGACGGTGTCGATTCGGCCGACGACGATCATCACAACTACAGCCTTAAGAACAATCGCAAGCACCGGCGCAAGAGGAAACTGCTGCTCGGGCCGTCGCACGGGAGCGGTAGCGGCGGTGCCGGTGGTTCCGGCAGTGGCGGATCCGGTTCGGCCAGTGCCTGCGAGTACGAGACGCTGCTGATGAAGAATCTCAGCCACGATCCGCGCGAATCGCACTACAAAATCATCCACATCAACAAGCTGAACAATGGCGTGAGCAACAGCAACTACTTTGGCGGTATGCTGGGCGGTGCTGGCACGTCGGCCTGCGACAGTGGTTGGCTGGCGGGCCGGGCCGTTAGCCGGCGGCACCATCGACCGACGGCGGCGGCCACTGCGGCCGTAGCCACCTCGACGCTTACGGCGGGCGAGAACGATTATTACTACTCGCTGGAGGATATGATACAGGATAGCAATCAGAAGATACGCCAGCTGATCTACGACTCCAAGATCGACATTATGAACGAGGTGATCAACACGGGAGGAGCGGGCACCAGCGGCAGGGGGGAAACGTCCGGCAGAAGGGGCGTGACAGGTGGTGGACGCGCTCGAAGCAACGGTGCCGGTGGGAACAACAGCAAGAGCATCAACAATATCGATGGTGCGGGAAGTTCCGGCGGCGGCGACGGTGGTATGGCCAAGGGAGCGCAGAGTATGGTGGGACTGGGGCACGGTGCCGCCAACATTCCGAACGACGAGTACGATCTGTGCAGCAGCAGCAGTAGCAGCAGCCGCAACAACAGCTACAGCACCAACGCTAGTCGGGACAGCTACAAGCAGCAGCAGCCGAAACAGTCGCAGCAACATCAACCGCATCGAAGCAACCAACACCAGCATCAGGCACGGCAGGCAGCGGCACCGACCGACACCATGGTAACGATCGGCGGTGGCTCCACGTCCGGCTCACCGCCAACCGGTGCACCGACGACCATCTCTCTCGCTGCCGGGGGTGGCAATGCTGCAACGAATCACCAGCAGCACCACCCGGTGAAAAAAATGCTCCACAAGCTGCACTTCGATTCCAGCACGAACCGCATCCAGCAGAGTACCAGCCTGCCGGAGATTTATTTCAACGCGGGCGCACCGCCGACCGACCCAACCGGCGCCAGCAGCCGTATGAATGGGGCGACCTCGATGGCCGAACCGGCACCGCCGGGCATGGGCTCGCCCAACCAAACCGGCTCCACCATATCGTCCAACTTTTCGAGCGCATCCGGCTCGATCGGCGGAAGACCGGAGGAGCCAATTGGAGGTGCTGGTGGTGCCCAACCGGCGCCGAAAGTGCGCGGTGGAAAGCATGTGATTTTAGCGGTAGAGAACAGCAAGGAGACGGCCGCACCGAACAACAGCTGGCAGTCGACCGATCAAACTAATGGGGGCGGCGGCGGCGGAGGCAACAGCTCGTCCAAGTCGTCCTCTCCCTCGCCGGCTTCGTCATCGTCGTCGTGCGCCTCCCCATCGCCGCCCGCGTCGCCTATCGAGTCAAATATCAATATTAATGGTAATGGTAGTATTTGTTGAAAAAAGCAGCACGAGAAAGCAGTAATGAGGTAATTCGAGGAGGGGGAGAAATGGGCACTGCAGGGTTTGCTCTTGCACTGGGGCGCGACACATTGCACATCCAAGCAGGCGGCGGCTTAAGTGGGAGCAAAAGGGACACTTGCAAAGGAAAATTTCAAAACCATTCTCCCAAACCGTACCAAAAACAGCAGAACACAGGATCGGAAAGAGCATATCGAGCAAGTACTGTATAACAAACACACACGAAAGGATGTTACAAAAGTTATACCATTCGAAGGTATCTCTTTTTAGGTCGTTTAAAGACGGCATCCTGTTTAGATTAGCAGAAGGTACGGGAGAGTTCGCGCACGCAGCCAGCCAGCACACAGCCTCATCAACCCGTAACATCCCATTTCAACTTTGTCAATTGTGTGTGTGAATGTGTGTGCGTGTGTTGATTGTCATTCGAGGTGTAGCACCCATCACCAGACTAATTCGAGTTACCATTGCAATGCGGTTGAAATATATGCTGAAGTGAGGCTGGCGAGCTAGTTCTAAAAAGCCCCCGCGCCAATGGAAGGTTTAGTAGTTTGCTTGGATGATGTAGCCCGTTTTAAAGTGTGTAGCTTCATCACTTCTCCCTCCCTTGACGAGATTAGTGTCTATGTGTGCGTGTGTGTGTGTGTGTGTGTGAGAGAGAGAGAAAGAGAGAGAGAGAGAGAGAGAGAGAGAGAGAGAGAGAGAGAGAAGGTGTGTATGCTCCTGTTGCGTTGTTGCTGGGTTGTGTCAAAATAGCAACACACACTCTGGTCGGGGTTGCTGCAACTGAAGAAAAAATGGCAAAGCAGCGCAATTATTCTATCAACAACAGTTGAAAACCACAATATCCATTTTCTTACTGGGTTTTCCAGGAGTGCTCATAGCTGTGAGACACTTTATTTACTCCTTCTTACGTGAAATGAACTTAATGTAATGGGAATTGGACTCTATAGCACCCTTGATGGACAAATCCAATAGGAGCCTGTCCAAAACGGTTGCTATAGAATCCAATTTCCATTATATGAAGTTAATTTCCCAATAAGAAAGAATCAATGAAGTGTTCTACACCTATGTGAACCACTGGAAAATCCTGTATTGTGCTGTCCTCCCTATTGCCCAACACACAAACACACACACAAAAGGATGAAAAAAAGCCACAGCTCTAACCCAATGCAAAGTTGCAATTTGTGGAAGGTGAAAGATAATACTATCATTATTAACTATGATTACGATTCTATACATATACATACTTATATATACACACACACAAACAAAAATCACACACACATATTTACATATATCTCTGTTTATAATTACTAGGAAAAAAAGAAAAGAAGAAAATCATACAAACAAACAAATAAGGGTGAAAAATGAACGGCACGCGGGCGCAGTGTGGTGTACGTGCTGAAAGTGATAGAATTTCAAATCTGGGATCTGGGCTTACAAATAGTAGATTACAATTATGACACCTTATAGAGGCGGGATGGGCAAATATGTATATGTGTGTGTGTATGTGGTGTGTGTGTGTGTATGTATGGGAGGGAATTGAAATAATACGAATATAATAATAATAATAAACGGTACAGGGAGGAGAAACGCGGGCATATTCGGATCGAGGGAACGAATACAAGGGAGAACAGGGAAGAAGGGGTGGGAAAGCAATTGGAAACAGGGAAACACACACACACACGCACACTCACACGCATGTACACACATACGGTTGAGTGGAGAGAGAAAGAGGGATAATAAAGGAAGGGAAATAGAGAGAGAGATTGAAAAAATCACTACAGGC
This sequence comes from Anopheles arabiensis, assembly GCF_016920715.1. Classification (NCBI taxonomy): domain Eukaryota; kingdom Metazoa; phylum Arthropoda; class Insecta; order Diptera; family Culicidae; genus Anopheles; species Anopheles arabiensis. Next base: position 13,443,829 of record NC_053518.1, read on the forward strand.
GAGCATAATATGTGTTACGAAGCAGAAGAAGAAGAAGAAAAAAAACAAAAGAAATGGATATGTATTAGATCTTTTCATATATATAAATATATATTAATTAGAGCTCATTTTAGCACTCAAGAAGAGAATAGAGAAAAGGGAAAAGGGGAAAGATGCTGAAATTTAATTGAAACACACACACACTCACTTACAACATATTAACATTGCCCACAGCCGGTTTACTTCAACTTTCTTTGCTTCAATAGATTGAAAGAGAGAATGGCAGAGTGTAGAAAGGTGTAAAAAAAGGAGAAAATAAAACAGTAAAATGTTACAGAATGTGTTATAAAAACATGAAGACAATGTGTACCACCCACACACCACCATCCGGTATAATTATCCATACACCACCACCTCCCCTTACCTATCATTTGGCAACACAACACGAGCGCAACAAGTCGATGGAGAAAACCCAGTTTTGTAGACACAGACACTCCGTGAAACAGTAATGGAACAGAGAAAGAGAATGTTATAAGACACGTGCGTTAAAGTGAAATTTAATAAATGCAAAGGAAATCAATGTTGATTCTAGTTTAAAAGAAACAGCAACATAAATACTAACGAATACGCTTCAACAATACACAACACAACAAGACGAAACAAGAGGAGAAACTAAGAGAACGACCGAGCAATTAATGAAATCGCACATTGGTTGATAGGACCTTTAATCATACGACTTTTACTACTAATTATCACACAAACAACACAAACTACTACTACTACTACTACTACAAGTACTTCTTATTCTACTTCACTGACATTAATGGGAGAGTAACTAATAATTAAAAAATACTATTATTATCACTTTATTGATTTAGCTGCCGGATGGTTTTCAAAATTGCTGCTGTGAAGTGAGAGACACATATGTGGGCGACGTTTGTGTTTATGTGTGTGTGTGTTTAAGATTGGACGAGATTTAGTTGAAAGGGGGGGAATAATTTGCAAACAAACTCATAGCTGGAGTGTTCTGTTTGGTGGGTGGGTATAGGCAAGTGGGTTATTAAATTATCTCGGCAAAACAAAACAAAAAATGTGAAAACTATATTCATCTTCAACGAGGGAAAAAATGTTTTCCAGCAAAGCCACAGCCACAAGTGGAAACGGAAAATCAGATGATTAATTTGAGACACAAAATAAAATTACAACTATGAAGTAAAAAAAAAAGGAAAACCATGCGCTCGTTGTTTGTTTGGTGTGAATGGAAAGAAACGTAGAAAAGTTGTCCCTAGTATATGACCACGGAACAGGACCAATCGATTAGAGCTTGGGAAGAAAAGCAGCGAAACCTTACATAACCTTAGTTAATGGAAAATCACTTTATTAATTATTTTTCATCAAATTAACATCAAATTGATTATTTCGTTAGCATTTTACCATTTTCTCTTTAAAAGGATATTATAAAGATACATATTTCTTGTAATTCCCTCTCCCCCTTCCAACCCTCTCCCTCTCCCTTCCCTTGCACAACCTACCCCCTCCAGTCGCAATTTGCACGCACACACACACCCTAAACCTCCTTCCCTGCCTAGACGAAATAGTGCGCTTTGCGCACAGTTATGCCGTAATCGTTCAGTGCCGGCTGCAAATCTTCCATCGTAAGCGTGTACTTGCGATCTTTGGACGATTTCTGGTTCTGGTTTTTGGACGACCCGTGCCCGGAGCTCGGCGCACTGTTCGTGCGCGTTTTGCAGTGCTGCAGCGCATCGTTGGCAACATCCGACACAAACTTTTGGGCCGCAATCGAAATCAACCGGACGCTGCAAACGAACAGAAAGAGCGTAAAAACAAAGGGAAATGGTCAATTAACAGTGTTCGCCATTGCGTTCTGTGATCGGTCACCTACATTCGGGGATCGGCACCCTCGAAACCGGCCGAGTTTAGATAGAAGGAGGTGACTGCATCGGGAATCTGGAAAGCGAAAAAGCGTGTCAAAATGAATCGTCAGAATCATCATCATTGAGAGCAGTCCCGTTTTCGGGGAACCAGTCCCAACTGCCTTACCGTCGGCGTGTAGTCCTCCAGCTGCATCATGAAGTCGCTCAAAACCTGTCCCTGGGTGCGGTCTTCCACCATTTCGGACACCTTCTTGCCCTGCCCACGGTGAATGCCAAAGTTGTCGCCCATTTTGGATGCGAAAGATGATTGGAATTGAGCAAAAAATGGGAGAAAAGTGGAAATACACAATCGGTACGACGCGGACGATGCGAGTTGTTTTCGTGTTGTACGCTGAACAAAATAAATTTAACAACGGTTTTGACGTTAGTGACAGTTGGTCGGAGCAAGGGCAGTGTTGCCAAACGTGACGCAGTCGCATAGGGCAATTTACCGAAAGGCATTTGCTTTTCTATTTTTAATAACCTTTATCATGCTAAATGAACGCAGTATGCAAAATTTCATGAATTTAACATTGTAAACTATGTAAATGTTACCTTAGTTTTATATACGTCTCAGAATCATACGTCAACCATTAAGAACCTTGATTCTGCTGTCACACTGACAATTGTCGAAACGCAACGAAGAAGAACAATAAAGATGGACAGATCGAGTTGAACATTCGAGCAAGAAACAACTTCAGCCTTCCGTTATTATCTTCAGTAATTTTATCACCTTTTACAACTCAGAAGTGGGATATTCAAAATGCCTACCAAAGAGCAAATGCTGAGTGAAATTCAGTCTACCGGAACGCGTGTACCATCGGCAACCACAATAGAGCAAATCCGGATGTTATACGACAAAATTTCTCAAAAATGTGAGCCAAAAGATCTTGTGGACAGAACAATAGCCGGATCGTCCAAGATGGCCGCCTTAGCTTCCCATGAAGCCCCTATTATTCCCATTAAGATAGATGATACAACCGCTGCCCTTGCTGGTGCGACAGAAGAAAACAACATTCCTGAAATTGCCACAACCGATGCTGCTGCTCGTGCAACCATTGACCGAGAAATGATACATTCGCACAAAGTGAACCCCAACTCTGCTTTGGAGGAGCGCATACGCCAGTTGGAACTAGAAAAAAGCCTACTTTTACTCCAGAAAGAAATGGCTGAGCTGAAGGCAACGACCGCTGGCGGAACGAGTGCCGACGTAAATGCACTCGCTCCAGCGCGTGACGTTTTCGAGTGTGTTTCAGGCATGGTTGCGCCGTTTTCTGGCGACAAATCAGAAAGTATCACTCCTTGGTTTGAGGAACTCGAAAAGGCAACAGGCATACTTCAACTTCACGACATATCGATGTTAATTGTTACACGCCGGCTTTTAGTTGGAACTGCGGCTATATTCGCGAAGACCGTGCATGCGAGTAGCTATGTTGAACTCAAAGTAAAGCTAACCGCAGCTTTCGGAAAAGGCCCTTCATTGGAATGTGTCTACGCTGAATTGCGACGCCGGCGCCTTCTACCCACTGAAACAACATTTCGATATGTATTGGAAATGGAAAAGATAGCTAAAAAGGGAGCTGTACCCGAAGAAGAACTTATTACTATCATCATCGACAACATGGGAGATGCAAGCAACACGAGTGGTATGCGTTATGCAGCCAACACACTGGAGGATCTGAAGAAGTTGTTGGGGAAATACGAACAACTGCGTATGCTAAAAGCACCACCGTCAACTCGTGCTTCACCACGACAACCCGTCGGCAGTCTAGAAGCTTCAGAAACTCGATGCTTTAATTGTTCGGCTTTTGGGCATTATCGTGATAAGTGCCCGAAACCGCCTCGTCCACCAGGAGCCTGTTTTCACTGTCATCAGAGGAATCACACTTACAAAGACTGCCCAGAAAGGAAAAACACTTCAACAGCAGCAGTTTTTACAACCGATAGAGACTCCGTAGTTACACTGCAAGAAACACAAGAGGTGAGTGTTGCCTTTGAGTTAAAAGATTGTTGGAGCAATGTGACTGACTGTGTGCGTTGTCTTTTTGATTCAGGAAGTCCAACATGCTTCATTGATGAATCACTGGTCCCAAAATCCTGTCTAAATGCTATCAAAACATCAAATTTTCGTGGTTTAGGAAATAATCAACTTAAAACACGTGGCCAGTTGAAGTGTCGAATTAAATTCAATGATCAAACTAAAGAACACACATTTCACATTCTCAGTGCAGGAAGCATGGTTTGGCCATTAATTATCGGACGTGACTTACTTATGAAATTTAATATCCGTCTCACACAAATCAAATTTAAATACAATAAAGATGAATTAATGAATATAAATAAAAACATAAATCTTCCCGTGTTACAACCACACATGTTTTCACTGCTTCAACACATCGGTATATTAAAACAAACAAATATTACTGAGTCGAGGAAAGTTGCACACCATAGTTTTATTGAACAAGAGTCAAATCGTTATGATAAATATGAAGAATGCCCTTTCGAGAAAAACAAAAACTTGGTTTTTGCAGAACTTTGCGCTATTGATATCTCTGAGAGTAAAACACTTAATATAAACCAGAATCTACAAAAAGATCAAATTGATGCCTTAAAAAAATCAATAGCAGACAATTACATTAACATTCCCACAAATCAAATTAATTATCCTGAACATAGCATGAAAATAAGCCTTACTCATGACACCCCAATATACTGCAAACCAAGACGCCTCTCATACGCTGAACGTAACCAAGTTAAGGAAATTGTCAAAGATCTTCTAGAAAAAAAGATAATTCGTCCAAGCAATTCTCCCTACGCTTCAGCACTCGTTTTAGTGCGCAAAAAGAATGGAGAAATAAGAAAATGTGTTGACTATAGACCTATAAATAAAATAACAATAAGAGACAACTACCCAATCCCTCTAATTGACACGTGCTTAGAACATTTAAGTAATAAGAATTTCTTTAGTTTATTGGATTTAAAAAGTGGGTTTCATCAAGTGAAGATGCACGAAAATTCTATAAAGTATACTTCTTTTGTCACACCAGATGGGCAGTATGAATACCTAAAAATGCCATTTGGATTAAAAAATGCTCCATCGGAATTCCAAAGATTTATAAACTCCATTCTTAGAGAATTCATAGACTCAGAAAAACTTGTCGTCTACTTAGACGATATAATTATTGCTTCAAAAGATTTTCAAACACACCTTCAAGTCTTATCGGAAGTTCTTAAAAAAATTCGTCAATGTGGTTTAGAACTGCGTCTTGATAAATGCTATATAGCTCATCAAGAAATTGATTATTTAGGTTATAAAGCTAATTCGAACGGAATATGCCCTAGTAATAAGCATATTTCAGCAATCAAGAATTACCCCATTCCCAAAGAAATTAAACAAGTCCAGAGATGTCTTGGACTATTTTCTTATTTTCGTCGTTTTGTACCTTCATTTGCTAACCTTGCCAAACCATTGACAAATTTACTACGAGCAGAAAAGCCTTTTATTTTCGACTCAGATTGCCTAACCGCATTCAATAATCTTAGGCAGAAGCTAATTGAATCCCCAGTTTTATCCATATTTGATCCCACCCGTGAAACAGAGCTGCATTGTGATGCCAGTGCTACTGGTTTTGGTTCCGTATTATTGCAAAAACAAGACGATAACAAATTTCATCCTATAGCCTATTTTTCCAAAACAACTTCTAAGGACGAATCTAAACTACATAGCTATGAACTAGAAACCTTATCGGTCATTTATGCACTCAAACGCTTTCACAGCTATGTTCATGGTATCCCGATAAAAATTCTCACTGACTGCAATTCCCTCGTAGAGACATTGAAAAATCGAAATGCCTCTGCAAAAATTGCACGTTGGTCTCTTTTCTTAGAAAATTATAACTACACAATGCAACATCGCCCGGGTACCGCCATGAGTCATGTGGATGCTTTAAGCCGATCATTTTCTGTAAATTTAATAGAAGAACTAGACATTGACAGTCAGTTACAAATAACCCAGTCTCGTGATCCAGTCATAGAAAATTTGAAAAATGAACTTGAGTCCAGGCCTGTGAACGGATACGTTTTTCAAGATGGATTAGTCTACCGACAATCACCTTCTAACAAATTGCAACTTTACGTTCCTAGGGAGATGATTGATAACGTGATTCGAAATATTCATGAGAAAATAGGCCACTTAGGAACCGGGAAATGCTGTGATCAGATTAGCAAACACTATTGGTTCCCGCTAATGAAGACAAGAGTAGAAAACTTTATAAAAAATTGTCTGAAATGTATAATATATTCCTCGCCAGCACGCAATAATAACAAAAATCTCCATAGCATTCCCAAAACAGCAACTCCATTCGATACAATACACATCGATCACTTGGGACCTTTACCTACGTCTCAATCAAGGAGAAAATACGTATTAGTTGTAATCGATGCATTTACAAAATTTGTCAAGTTGTACCCAACAACAACAACCAATGCACGAGAAGTTTGTAATGCTTTACTCCAATATATGGCTTATTATAGTCGACCTAATCGAATCATTAGTGATCGGGCCACATGTTTTACATCTGCTCAATTTATCAATTTTTTAACATCCCGCGGAATTTCTCATGTTCTAACAGCAACTAGCTCACCTCAAGCAAATGGGCAAGTTGAGAGAGTCAATAGAGTGCTGCGACCAATTCTTAGCAAACTTTCAAGTTCTATCGATCATGAAAATTGGAGCACCCAACTAACTAAAGTAGAATATGCCTTGAATAATACAATTCATGCGTCAACCAAATATTCCCCATCAATCATGCTTTTTGGAGTTGAACAACGGGGTACAGTAATCGATGAGCTCACTGAATTTTTAGAAAACAAAAATACTACACCCTGTAGAAACTTCGAATCAATACGTCATCAAGCTTCTGAGAACATACATAAGTCCCAACAAACGAACGAAAGACTATTTCTTAAGAAAAATAACCCGGCTCCAGTTTATAGCGTAGGAGATTATGTTGTCATAAAAAACACAGACACGTCGACTAATACAAATAAGAAACTAATCGCCAAATTCAGAGGCCCATACATTATTCATAAAGTACTTCCAAACGATCGTTACGTGGTGCGAGATATTGAAGGTTATCAAGTAACCCAAATACCTTACGATGGGGTCTTAGAATCAGATAAGTTAAGACTATGGGTGCAACCAACTACGACTCAAAATACCGATAAATCCAGGCAACACTCAGCATTGCTCCCTCTGTAGTTGAATCAGATAGAATTGAGGTCAATTCGGTTTTTCAGGATGGCCGAGTTGTAAACTATGTAAATGTTACCTTAGTTTTATATACGTCTCAGAATCATACGTCAACCATTAAGAACCTTGATTCTGCTGTCACACTGACAATTGTCGAAACGCAACGAAGAAGAACAATAAAGATGGACAGATCGAGTTGAACATTCGAGCAAGAAACAACTTCAGCCTTCCGTTATTATCTTCAGTAATTTTATCACCTTTTACAACATATTTAATTGAATTAAAAATTGTTCCTAAATCTAAAAAATCAGCAACTAACAGAGATTTTTGCTTTCGAGTAGATTGAATGCTTTTCGAGCAGTGTCTCATAGTCGAGCAGCTTGCAATTAGCGCACTATGGGTTTGGTGCATTCAAAACAATATAAATTTGAAGCATTTTTAACGGCTTTTTTGTTGTAAAAAATAGTAATTATAGTAAAGTAGTATTAGTAACAGTAAAAAATAGACAACTTTCCACGAAAACTCATAATTTAGTTGAGCAGCAATATTAACATTTTTCATATGATTGCCAATTTTGATATAAGCTAATTTATCGAAATAGAACAAAATCTGAACAGTTCACCATTTCGAAAAACAGGACGGTTAGTTTGAAGCCTTTACGCGGTCATACCACCATCATAAAAAAATGGTTAAAAAATGGAATGGTTTCAAAAATATAAAATTATAAAAATAGGTATTTTTCCACAAATCATTCTAGTTTTTTCTTAACTCAACTTTGATAGTCATCCTGTTTTTGAAACTCCAAGTAAATTTAATTCACAACTTTTTCCACCAAACGATTGCATGGAACAAAAGATTCACCCGCCAAGACGATTACATCAAACATTAACACACAGTAATTCCTTATTTAAAAATCCTTATCAATCGGGGTATTTCCCCGTCAGTCGATTCTCGCCATTCTTCGCTAAACGCATTGAACAGCACATTATCAGCGCAGCACAGCCAAAGGGCGATCGTTTTTGCCAGTGTTGAGGTGTACTGCTCTGTTCGCCATCCGACAGTGTATATTTCGTGAAAAAACCGTGCAATTGTGCAAGGAGTGTTAGAAAATGGGTTTCATTAGAAGTCCCACAGCGGCACTACTGCTGCTGGTCCTTGCGGGCCTGGCGATACTGACGGTAACGCCCGTCCAATCGCAACAGCAGGGAGGCAGAAGACCAACACCACCACCACCCAAATGCACACTGTCCGCGGACGAGCTTGATGCGTTGATCACCCAGGTGGAGGATATCGAACGAGAGCCGAGCGAAGGTGACAATAATGATGACGAAGACTCCGAGGAGACAGAACCAGATTCAGCAGCAACAGCCCCACAGCTCAACCCGGGCTGTGCCCGGGAGCTTCGACGGCTACGCCATAGCATTGATCATCTGCAGAAAAGCTACCACAACCTGAAGCAAAACACGGTCGACATCGATGAGCAGCAGTACCGCTACATGCAAAACCACTACACAGCCCGCAAGCGTGAGCTGAACGCGCAGCTGGAGCTGTTATCACAGCGCGCCAACGCACAGCACCGATCGCAGCTGATGGAGCTGAAGCGCAAGATCGCGGCGATGGAGAAACAGCTTAACCAAAGCGTGACACAGCTCGCCGAAGAACGGCAGCAGAATATGGCCCGTCGGCTGCAGCTCGTAGCGCTAAACGTGCGCAACAACAAGATCCCGGTAGCCCTGTCCAACTTTGAGAAGCTGGCCAACTACACCACCGAACCGTACGGTGCGATCGTGCAGAATGTGTTCCAAACGAGCAGCAGCAATATGAACGCGTGGGCATTGTTAAGCTTTCTGCGCAAGGTGGACTTGTCCCGCGAGCCGATAGCGGGATACGAAGCGCTGGTCGATGCGCTGATCGCACGTAACGCACTGCGCGGACCGGAAGCGCTCGAGCTGCTGAAGCAACTGCAGTGCTTGATCCTGGTGCGGGACGGCAAACAGCAGGCACGGACGATTGCGCTGCTGAAGAAGTTTAAGGCCAACGTACATTAGAGCAAACAATGTTCAGAAATAACGCGGCCAGTTTCAGATTCAAGCACACAACGCACAGGCAGCTGAAGCTTTTTGGGTTCCATCACGTCTCTTTCGAATGTAACGTTTCTCTTCCATTTCTGGTGCATTTCTTGTGTGTTTCGGTGTGTACGGGGGGTTTACATTTCTAATGCTGAAAGGAAAAACAAAGAAAAAAAAAACACAAAACTTTTTATCCTCTCGTACACTCGTCGCTTTTGTTTCTATGTTTTATACATTCACATAATGTTTATAGTCTTTCTCGTTTTTTGTTTAGTTTTTCTCTTCTTTGTTTTTGCAATATTCTGCTCATCATCTGCTCTGAACACATGTACTCATTCATTTCCTTGTTTTTTTTTTTCTTTTTCAAAATTCCTTTCTCTCTTGCCGTGTTTACCACCTATCAACAACAAATCGGTTCACTTTTTAAACAAAAAAACGCGCAAAATAAAATTGACTTTGAAAATCGAAAGAAACGCTTGTGTGAATGCATTACGACAAACGGATACAGCGAACGGATAAAAGGAAGTCTTCATTTTGTATCAACATTGCATTCGCTTTCTCTTTCCTTCTCTCTATAGTTCAGTAACACATCTGCGGTTTGTCCCCCGTTTTTGTTTGGCTAGCAAACTGGACATACTCACAAGCAGTGTTTTGCAGCTTTCTTCCCCTTATATCTCTCCTTCCTTCCGTTTGCAATGGACCGATATCGATAACACCGAGCTTATAGTCAAACTGTCTGCCCTTCTGCCTTCGATTCCACGCCTACTACAATCTATTACACTAATCCCCATTGCGGGAGCGCGTAACACACATTGAGAGCCCCCCCCTCCATTCTTTCCTAAACACCTCTCTAGATGATATGCACGGTGAATGATTTTTCTTTAACTCGCGTCCCCTTTACTTTTCATCTCTCGTTTACATGTGTTTACATTCTACTAGTTGGTCTTTTTGTTCTGTCTATTGATGTGCATTTCTCCATATCGCTTGGGTTCCTTCCCTTTTGTTTTACGGCTGAATCGGTATATGCTGAACTGTTGCATTTTGTTTTGCTCTTTAATGTTTTACATTACAGGGTTTTCAATGATATTATTGACATGTTCAGCGAGTTGTTGATTCGTTCGGGCATATAATTGACACTTTCAGCGAGATATAGAATTGTTCGTAAGCAGGCGTTGACAAGTTCAGCAATTCTGTAGTGTTGTCATTTGTTTTGTTTACACACTGTGCCGCAGGGTTCAATTTTTCATTCATAAAAGCCCTAAAAGTAGCTAATAATCATTCCCCAAGCTGTTTAATTCATGAATTAGTTAAAACAAACATATTTTTACGAAAACCGTTTGTTTACCTTCTGATGAGAATGATCCAAGCTGCAGTCCAAGGGGTACGAAAGTGACAGCTCTATAGTATCGCCGAACTTGTCAACGCCTGCTTCCGAACAATTCAATATCTCGCTGAAAGTGTCAATTATATGCCCGAACGAATCAACAACTCGCTGAACACGTCAATAATATCATTGAAAACCCTGTAAAAAGAAAGACGGCATATTTTGTTTGTTTGTTTTTTTTTATGTAGTTTCTGCTTGTTTGCTGTTGTTATTGTGAATATATTATTTTGTTGTAAAAAGCACGTACCTCAGAACTGCTGTAGCGAAAAAAATGAAATAAGAAAAATCAAAGCTCTCGCTAAATATAAGAACATCCAATAGGTGGACAGAAATCTGATCTGGGATCTGGCGCACATTTCTTATTGGATTTATGGTAAAGCGTAAAACACCTTAGTAAGGAATGTATCTGAACTGTACTACTGATTGGTTTTTACACAATTGGCATACTGCAAATATCCTGAACGAAGGCTAAAATGTATTTCTAATTGTTTCAGACGTTATACATTTAATACTGAAGCGTTAAGCAGCTGTACTGTAGTGTGGTTGAGCAATAAAAAAAAACCACTGATTTAAAAAACACACAGAGGAGAAGGAGCGTACCGATGGGGAAGGAAAAAGGACTTCTTCTTTTGCAAAGACCGACTAATGCACATTCGTTTTCTACACATTTTGTTTAATTGTTATAAAAACAGACAAAGAAGAAGAAGAAGAAAAAACATACAATTAATAGGATCAACAGACTGATAATGCCTGCCACTGTATAAACACAGCTTGTTCTCCACTTAGTTGGTATAAAGTTTAAAGTATATTATAATAATAATAGTAAAAAAAACGTTGAAATTGTGTTCGTAAAACAAATGTTTTTCTAAAACTTAATAAATTGCACACCATCACCCTGAAGATTAAAGATATATAGGATAAGATAAAAGCAATCCGACTTAGGGATTAGTACAGGAAAGCAGCAAAACAAACCTTATGCTGTTATTTTATCGAACTTTCTGTTTCGCTTGGAAAGAAAAACTTTCCACATAATGAGGATTGTTTTTGTTTGTCCAATAAAATGCTAACCCTAACAAAAACAAGCACAAACCATATAAAAAGCGAGTGAGCGAGTGGACCGCGCTTTTCCAATAAAAATGATAACCTCTCTCTCTCTCTCTCTCTCTCTCTCTTTTCAAGCACATTTTTGGACGACTTAAAACAGAGTATTACGCTCCGCGTTGTTAACTTATTGGTCTTATAGAATTGTTTTAAAATAGGTCCCCTTCTTGAGCATCCACCGAAAAAGGGCGTTACAATTATCGGGGTTTAAATCATTCTACGAAACAGTTTAATATCGCAATCGACTGCAGTATTTCCTTTCAAACGTCGCTGCGATGAGCGCCGCAAGAGCGTGCAAGCTCAGTCGTCGTGCGAAGAACATCTGATTGTTGCTGATACTAAGGTGGAATTAAAGTGTTAAAGCATAAAACGAATGGAAGAACTAATTAAAACTGTGTTTCTGTGTGCCAACACGGTCACACACATCCCCCCTTTAAACGGTAGCGGTGTGTCGATTGTTTTGCTTCGCCAGCCCGGGGATATTGGTTTGTTTTTTGTCACTCTGTAGCGGGACATTTGTTTCTTTTTGTTTGTTTGTTTGTTCCTTGTTTTGTTGCCTTTGTTTTCTTACATACGCACGCCCCGTACAAACGATATCTGTGTACGGTAGTGCTCGATTGTGCGCCACTAGACAGTGCCATGCCTCATGTTCAATGATAGTTGCGTTTCGCACACTTTCGTCTTCTTTTCTCTCCGCTTTCGCCGCAAAAAATTCTCTTGAGAAGTCTCTTCTAATATCTCTGTTTTTTACAAATTATTATATCTATATGTATATATCATTTGCCATTCATGACATTTCTTAACCGTTTTTTTCGCCTTCAGCTCCTTCTTCTTCGTCCGCGCTCTTGTTTTTAGTTGTGTGTGTGTTTTACATTCACATTTGCAGGTTTACTTATTCACTATCTCTCTCTCTCTCCTGTGCGGTGCTTGATCACGTTTCTCCATTTTACTCATCCTATCATTTCGATTACTACTCCAATACCACAAGAAACATTTCACATTCTTGCACACTCTCGTGTTACATGATTATTTTAAAGGGATCGCGCCATCTACTACAAATAAATGATATCATTTCCCACTGATAGGTGGTGATCGGTTTTGTTTATCCTTTATCCTGCATCTGCACCCATTTACTCTGTGGTGTGTGTATGTGTGTGTGTCTACCCTATTTGCTTCCCTTTCTGGTTGATATATTGTATGTACAAGACGGATGTGGTTGTTCCTCGGGGCTCAGCATCATGCACTTACGCTGCATGTGGTCGACCGGTATGAAGCGATTATTCGTCCGCTTAGTTCGACATCAATTCCGTGCATGTTGCCACTTTTCTTCTTCCCCCATCATCCGAAACATTCACTCTCTCTATGCGCGTGCTTTCTATAAATGCAAATGGTCCAACATTGCGGTTTTTTGTTTTTGTTTGTTAAAGTTTTTGTTTTCTCTTCTTCCCGGGAGGGTCTATCCATCGCACCCTTCCTTAATAACACATGGAATAAAACATAAAACAAGGTAACTGATAAAACAATTAGCCTAAGCATTGCAAACAAAAAAAGGATTTAGAGTGCGCTGGTGTGTGCTTCACTACAAACTGATATGTATTTTTTGTTTGTGTGTGTGTGTGTGTGTTAATTTTCTTCGACTTCCGGGAGTTGAATCAGTGGCTGGAGTTTGTTGGTCTTTATAGAAGAAAACAAAATTCCCGAAACGACAGTCAGATAGTTACAGCAGCTTCAAAGAAATCTAAGCTTAATGCTGCTCCGAACTGAAAGATCCAATGGAAGAAACAACGTTAAACGAACAATTACAAGTGTGCGACAAACAATAACAATTGGACCATTAAAACCTATGTGCTTAACGTACACCGTCAGACTGAACGCAACCGGTGCAGGTGCGAATAAAAATTATACTACAAAAATGGAATTCTTGATAGCGCCCGCTGACAGACAGACAGATTGGCAGGGATAGAAGCGGGGAGAGGGAGTCTAGCGTCCTGTCATAATGATACATTCCCTCTCTCCGCGCTTCACACTAGTTACCCGTGTCACGGCACCAGGAACACCAGGGGGAATACAAATGGCAGGACGAGTTCGAGAGTTCGTCGTATTACTTCCCGTACAAATGTTACATCACCTACACTGCTGCACAGTGGATTGATCGATGCATTCAACGGTTTGTCGGCATCATACCGACACCACCCGTGTGTGCACGCTTGATAGTTGCTTGATAGTTGTGGTTACTGCTGCTGTTACGGCTTCGGCTGCTGCTGCTGCTGCTACTACTGCTGCTATCGCTACTGCCACTGCTACCGATGTTGCTTCCGTAGCGTTCGATGGTGCCGGTTTGCCGCTGGCCGGACGGGCGCTGTACGACACCGGATCGAACACGGTACAGTGCGTCTTATCTGTCCTCACCGATACGGTTGTCGCCGTGGTGCGCTTGCCACTTGAACTTGGACTGCATCAGCCACTGCTGGCCTTCGGAGTAGTTGCACGGCCGCAGCAGCGGTGTCGATGGGTCGTCCTCCGATGCGCGCGTCAAACAGTTGCCACTGTTCACGTGCTTGATCGTTTTTTCCTACAAGCGCAAGAAACGGGAGATGTGAGCTTGGTTTGAAACACTGAACGAGAGGTGGTATAAAACTGTGTTGCGCCCCGGCGTTCTACCTCATCATCGTAGATCCACTCCTGATTGCCGCCCATCCCGTGGCACCGGACCAGATTGACCGGTCCGAGCGCGTTCGACGCATCGAGACAGTTGTCGTCCGACATGATCTGGTGGCGCTTCGTGTACGCAAACACCTGGTTGCCGCCCAGCCCGTGACAGTAGCTGCTGCCAATCTTTTCGTTCGACTTGCGGCCCATCGTGTCGAGACAGTTGTGCGTTTTCACGTTGCGAATCTGCGGAGCAATGCAATTGAAAATGAAAATTAGGTGAATAGTTTCAGGACACCTCCAACTCCGAGAGTCAAGGACAGTACTTACCTCGCCGAGGAAGTAATAATCCAGTGGCATCTGACTTTCGGGGTAGATGTTTTCCAGATACCATCGGAAGCTCTTGCACTTCAGACGCTCTCGAAGCGCCCGTCGCTCACTGACATCACCTGCGGATGCTTTCCGGGCACCTGGTGATATATGGCATCCACACATGGCGGAGCAGCAAAACGGGCGAGGCAGAAAAAAATAGTTTATGTTAGCACAAGATCTAGTTTTAACGTCCTATTTTGCTATAAAGAGTATTTTAATTGCAAATATGTTGCTTTATCATGGTAAACTACTGTTATTAATTCTCTCTTTATCTTTGTAATTCGAAACCACTTTTTATATTTAAAGTTCTTTTTGAACTCATACTTAATTTAAAACTTTAAAAAACTATACCCATACTAATATTACAGTTGAAAACATCCAATAGACAAAAGTGCTGCTATTATTTGTATAAGTGCTATGATCCAAAAAGTGTTTTGATTTTAGAAAGATTTAATAATTAATTATGCATTATAAAAAGTGCAATATATACATGTTTGAAGCCAAAAATGAGTTCTTGATTAAAACGTTTAAGACAAAATCCAGTTGACATGTCTTCGAACTTCTTTTAATGGAAAATTATATCAGCATGATCTGTATACGGTACAAAATACTTGATAGTGTTTGCTGTAACCATTATATTTAAAATCAATTAAAATTAAGGAACAAATTATATTCTTGCCTTTGTATAACTGGACCATTCTTATTTATATCTTTTTTGGAAGCTAAATAGAACTCACAAATGAAGGAATTACAAAGATAAAAGAAAAGTAAATAACAACAGTTTACCGCTGACCAACAAACATATTGGGAAAATCTCAAGCTTAGGGAAAAAGAGCAAAATATGGTACAGAAAACTATTAATGGATGGGTGCTACATTTTACAGTAATGATGGTATTGGTATAGTAAAATCATGAATGTTAGAACATGAGGGAATAAACAGGGAAACGATGTCAAAAAAAGGAAGAATGAGATGAAAATTTAAAAAATATACAGTTGGTTTTAAAAAGCATTATAAGGAAGAGAAATGAGGGAATAAGGGAGAGGGAATATAAAAATATATACAACAAATATGAACATAAATTGCAATAAAAACAACACAAAGAAGCACATCATAGCAAAGCTTTTTTGCGAAACAGAATAAACATAACGATGCACGATGTGAAGCTTAATGGTTATCTTGTTTACATTTTTTTACAAACTATCGCTATGCTTTAACGAGAAAAATAAAAACAGATTAAACAAAAACTCGTTTGAATAAATGATACATCTTCTGTGACAACAACACGTGTTGCTTTTCCTAAGGGATCATTAAATAAAACCTGTAAGATTATCGGTAACGCATTTTTAAAATCTCACGAGTACCCAAATCATCGTTAAAAGGGGTAATGATCATGTTGTTATTTTGAAAACACATACAAACTTGAGACTACAAAAAAACCATCGCCCCTTCCGTCTCCACAGTTGCACACACACAGACATACACTGCAACAAACAAACAAACAAACAAAACGCTAATGCAGTGCTTTTGTGGCTTCGATAAACGGCGGCAACGGGCGTTCGCACATTCGCACAAACAGCGCAAACGAAACGGCGGGCAAAATGGAAAGTAAATAAATTATTCAAATTTTGCAGCCCAACACCTGCAGCGGAGCGGGGTATGCTGGCGTCCGGGCCGACCGAGAAGATACCTCTCAATCAAATACAATTTGGCTTGAAAATCCAATTACTCTTGAGAAACCCGTAGCCCGTAGCCACGAGCGTTGGTGGTGGTGGTGGTGGTGGTGAACAGATCTCGAACCGATTTTCGAAACCACCGATAGCGAGGGACCGGAAAAAAGAGCTTCCAAGAAACGTACCGAGCCTAGACAAAAATCGAACCCACCGTATAACCCGATAAAAGGCCCCACAGTACGATGAGGAGGGTTAATGCTCGAAGTGGTGCCTCTTAACGATGTCAGATGGGCGATGGGAGTGAGAGCGGTAAGGGGATTTTACACACCCGTTGTCTCTGGCTTCGGTCGTAGGCTTTGGTCTTCGTCTTCAGGTAAAAACCTCGCCCCAATCGGTGAGTGTATTTGTGTGTAGAAAACAGATTAAGGAGAATTAATTTACGCCCATTAGATACAGTGCTTGAAAGCGATGAGGCAAACACGAACAAAAGGCTAGAAATGTTGCTTTATCAGTCTTTCAGACACACACACACACACACACACACACACACACACACTCACACACACACACACACACACACACTCACACACACACACACACACACACACACACACACACACACACACACACACACACACACACACACACACACACACACACACACACACACACACACACACACACACACACACACACACACACACACACACACACACACACACACACACACACACACACACACACACACACACACACACACACACACACACACACACACACACACACACACACACACACACTTTTAATGCCATTTTCATTTGTATCTTTCCATGCAAGATTTATTGCTGCGAGGATGAAAAGGGACAACACATTAATTATACAGCACACATACATTTGCTATGGCAATACAAAAGAAAACTGTGTCACTGAGCCGCAACCAAATGCTATCTCCGCTTTGTAAATAGTTTTCCACAAAATCATGAAACACCAGGCGGCTCCATCCCAAAAGGATCGTGAAAAACCAGGCTGCTCCATTTACAAGCCACCAGGCGCCTCCATTCAGCTGAAGGCTAATGTAAGGATTTTATTTATTTTTAAATTTGAAAGCACTAAAACCAAATCGATACACTCGCTGCAGGGCACAATATCTTCCTCTTGAGGGCACAATACCTGCACTCTCTCCGATGCTACATAATGATTTGACGCGCGCGCCAGACAATCTCATTGACACATTAATCTGCCCCAGCCAGGCAAGGAGCGTATGGTAAAATTCATCAGTTAACGATAATATTTCTGTCTGTCTATCCGCGTTGACATCTGTTGACGTGAACGATTTCCCTGTTTCTTTTTTTTGTAAAGTGACAAAAATCGGCAACCCTACCCGACTGTTTCCACGATCACCTTCTTTACGCCAGAGAGCAGCGGTGTCGGAGTTTCCCGCCGATGTCCGGCCTTTGCGATTGAAAGCTGAAGCGCCCATTTTTTTTGTTGGTTCCCTTACTCGTACGAATGTATTCACAAAAAGATATTTGATCGTGGATGTGGATGCAGGAACTCAAACACAGCAGCAGCAGCAGCAGCTCGACGTGCTGGTTCCGATTTTGCGATATGCGGCGTGGCACATGCCCTTTTACTGTTTCCGTTTGGTGACATTTTGTCATCGAATGGCGACACATTTTTTAACGAGATTTCCATCGCTGGGATAAAGTGTTTCGCTTTTTTTGTTGCCCTATTTTTTCGCTCCCTTTTGCGCTAACAAACGTCACACACACACACTCCAGGGAAAATGGCAGCACGCTAGGTGAAAAAAGAAACGATTGATGCGTGTGTTTGTGTGTGTGTGAGTGTACGTATTTTTTTGTTTTAGTTGCCATTTTTTCGCTCTAAGCTATTGGCAGTCTCCGATTTCTGCCCGTTGGGACTTGTCGTGTTTCGTGATTTTGTAAAGTTCTTTTTATACATTTTTTTTTATTTTACCATTTTCACCGTACTTTCTCGAGCTGAAATGCAGCGACGGTGTTCGTCGATCAACCCATAGGAAAATAATGCCAGCATGAGAGGCCTTGCTTCCCTTTTTTCCAAAGGTAAAAAAAAAACAAAAAATGCACATACACACAGAACAAAAGCCGTTTGTACAGTTTGCTATTGGTTCTTTAAATATATACACAAGGAAACACTCTTTAGCTTTCCTTTCTAACAATCTCTACAAACACACACACACACGCGCAAGCACTCCTTCACGGCTGTCGCCATTGTATTTGCGCATTCTCGCTTTTTACATACCCAAACCGTGCTACACGGCGGCTGCTTCCTCGAGTGCGAAAGTCAATTAGTGCCAGCCCGATGCACCGGTGGAATTGTACTGGCGGTGGAGTTTGCCAGCCAAACGAAACAGAGCACACAAAGCGGCAAAGTGCTACTTGCTCCGCTACACACGGACCATGAACTTTGGACGCTTTATGTCCATTGGACGGGTTACGGGAAGCGTGGCAGAGGTTAAACATTCCACCTCCGAATGCTTTACACGGGGGCCATGCACCGGGTTCGTTAGGTTCGCTGGACTAAGCGTGTCAAATGCCGAGCGAAACATTTTATCTCGCAGCAAGTTTACCGTACGAAAGCCAAGGTTTGTGGTGGTCGGTGTTGAAGCTGATCCAAATTTGGAGCATTTTTCCCAAAACTTTGTATAAAACATACGAAGCATAATAAAAAGCTTAATTATGGCATAAGCGTTAGTTTTGGGCCGGTCTGGTGGTACAGTCGTCAACTCGTATGACGTAACAACATGCCCGTCATGGGTTCAAGTCCCGAATAGACCGTGCCCCCATACGTAGGACTGACTATCTTGCTATGGTAACAATAAGTCAAAGAAAGCCAAGCTCACATCGCTAGTGGGTACAGGCAGGCCTTGACCGACAGCGGTTGTTGTGCCAAAGAAGAGTATAGCATACAAAACAGTCTTATAGTTTCGTTAGCAAATGTGAACAAAACCAACCTGAGATCAAATGTACAAGAACTGAAGATATCAACAGACAGAATATAAGATTATTCTATTTGTAGTGCAAAAAGCTCTTCAATAAATTACCCCCCAGAAAACATTTTACACACATTACAGGGATATTTTGCACTATTCCTCGTGAAATAGAGTGAATTGTCCTATTTATAATATTCATTTCACAATTTACTATAAAAAAGCATTTACAAATATTGTGTATAATCTGAGATTTGTAAACATAATCCATTTCTATTAAGATGTTTAACAAGTTTTATATAATGAGTACACTTATTGCTAGTAACGATTAGAATAATTGGTTAAACAGTATTCAACACATCTACACTTAAACAAAATAACATTCAAACACAACAAACATACAAAGGTATCATAAATTCAATGAACCAACACAGCAAAAGGCATGCAAACAGACATAGTACAACCCAAGTCGAAACAAAACATACACATACACACACACATAACTGTTGCTACAATCGTGCAAAACAAAACCCATGGTGCGAAGCATTCAACATCACTCATCGTTTTTATGCTGTGACAAACATGTGTGCAAAACGGTGCGCACCGACGTGTATGTGGAGTAAAAAAAATATAACAAAAAAGAAGTAGATGGTGAACGTAAAGCTCACAAACGAGCACAGTGCAACAGAGAAAGAGAGAAATAAAAAAAAATAGGAGATCAAAAATTCGTATCGGAAAAAGGCGAAAAATAGAACCTGGGTTAATGTTGTAGTAAAATTCACTCCAACCATCGAGCCACACTTCGGCGAGCCGTGCATTGTTTTTGTTAACTATCTGCGAGGTGCCGCCCGGGAACGAGTACGGCGTCGACTTCCGGAAAACGTGGCCCACGCGGGAACAGGGCGCAATCTCGAGCGTACCACCGCACATCCAGACCTAATGCACGCACGCAAACGGGGGAGGGAAAGTAAACAGGCACCACACCGCAAGCACGTGTGTGTGTGTGTGTTGCGAATAATGTATTCCGATGATGAGCCCACCAGACACGACGGCGGGATACGTTCGTTCGTTCGTTCGTTGTGTTTTGTGGCATTCACCATCCACGGGATCCACGGGAGCAGAAGCAGCATGGGAATGATGATGGAAAACGCCCCCCCACGCATCAAAGCCAGGCGGGACAACACACAGCATAAACCGGGGACGGACCCGGTGGACGATTTGTTGTTGTTAGATTATAAATTTGCGGTGTGCACAATATTTCCCATCCGCATGCAATTGATTGGTTCCGTCGGATACCGCCGGTGTGTGTCGCGGCCGAGTCGAGTTTGATGCAATTTGCCCAAAGCGCGCGCGCACAGGTATCATCATAAATGCCACCGTTGTTTTTTCAGCGTGAGTTCAGTTTTGTTAGTGTGTTTTTGTTGGGGCAAGTTGTTTTTAAATATATTTTCCAATTTTAATGTTATTTACCAGTTAGGGAGGGCAGTAAGGGAGAGCGGTTTTTGCGGGTTTCAATAATTATGCACCGTGTAGGTGGAGGCAGTGAGCACACACACACGCGGGCGCGAATGGAGAAGGTTAAAAGGTGAAGCAATACAACAACAACAAAAAAAAACACACACACACGGTATCAATTTTTTACGGAGGGAGTAGAGAAGAAGAAAAAGAAGAGAAATACATCAATTGGTTAATAGGTTAGTCTACGGTTGGAGGCCTAAAATGATAGAATATATTATTTGTTTAAATAGGTAAACTAGCGTTTCACGGGCCGAGCAGAGGAACCAGAATTATCAGCAGCAAGAGCCAGTCGTGTACTACCATTTCCTGCAAAGCTATAATAAAGGACACACAGCGGAAGTTAGGTTTTACCGTTTGTTAAAACATCTACTTAGTTTTGTTTTTGTTTGTGAAGTAGGTTAATCAACACATGCCAGACAAGCTCTGAGCTACGTGTAGGCGTGAAAAGTTATTGGTTTAACTTTAAGCAGCACACACACACGCACTTAAAAGTGTTATTCAATACGTCGTAGATCAGTGCTATTTCTCCAAGCATTAAATATCTAAAGTTGTAATAAGTTTCTAAGCAGATCAGATCATCGTTTCAATTCGTACTCGGATTTAATCGGATTTAATTCTAATCGGATTTAATTGGATTAGTCGTTTGCAAACGAGGCTAAAGCTTTAAGTGCCTCGCAAGTAGATATAAAGTCAACATAAAGTCGACAAAAATGTTTCAAACATTGTTGTATATATATCAGTATGCAAAGAAGCCAGAGAAAGAATTGGTCTTTGACGGCATCTATTGGGGTGGAGCGATTAGAGAGGAGATTTTTCATGATATACTCATATGAAACCCTTTCAAACAGTGGGATGAAAAAGAAAATGATGAAGGATCGACAGACGATTTTTAGCTTGAGAAGTTTTTTTTGGGGGGGGGGGGGGATTTATCAAAAAACAAAGATTAGCACAAACGAAACGTGTTCAAACCTGGACTCATTTGATAGTAAAACTCTTTCCACTCGTCCAGCCACACCTCGGCGACGCGGGCCGCATTTTTCAGCACGATGTTCGCCACACCGCCCGGGAACGTGTACGGTGACTTATCTCGGAACACGTGGCCGACGTGCGAGCAGGGCGAAATCTCGAGGATGCCACCACATTGCCATATCTGATGGGGTAGGAGTGAGGGTAGGGGGGGGGGGGGAGGAAGGAGTAAATCAATTCAATTAATGCTCGGTACGACTTGTGTCCCCTGGTTTCGCAGGTCAGGTTTACTGCTAGGGAACATTATTTCTGCTGCCGCTGGTGCTGCTGCTGGTGCCGCAACGCTTCTCTCTTTGTGCCGTTCGGGATGAATATTCGCGCAATACGCCTGTTTTTTCTCACGCGTAACACCTAAAAACAAAACAACCGTGGGAGGGCACAACACACACATACTATGTTGTGTCCCCTTACCCACGGCTTACAACAACACAGAACGGGCCACACTTACCCGGAATGACATTTCCAGATTTTCGCCACCCCAAATGTCCATGCCCTCGTCGTACGAGCCGATTTCGTAGAAGTAGTCCCGATCGATCGAAAACAGTCCACCGGCCATCGTGGGCGTCCGCAGCGGTGCCGTGCGGTCGTGATTGCGTCGCTGCATTTCCCGCGCCGGCACACGGTACCTGCGCGAAGGATGGATCATGCATTAATGGAATTTGTCAACAGCCAGCCAGACAGTGCTACCGGGCCTCGTCCGGGTGTCACCACTGCGACTGCTACTCACCAGCGGAAGTTTAGCTTCCAGTTAAAGCCTCCCCACGTCTGGTCGGATGCCGTCACGTACTCGAACGTTTCGTCCGATATCACGTCGATGATGGGACAGACGACCGTTTTGCGGTCCAGCACGATGCGCGCCAACAGTGGCTCCAGCCAGCCCTCGGTACATTCGCAGTGCGCGTCCAGGAATGTGATCACTTGCCCCTGTTGGGAAATGAATTTGATTCCGCATGTTAAACCTCATTCTTTGGTGACTGTAACTACATGGCAACAACACACACACACACACACACTTACAAACCCCATTACCCCAACGAAAGGGTGACCGGGAGAGTTTGTTTAAAATGTATGCTGTTGGCACAGTTTCTAGCCCAGTTGCTCCTGGCTTCTCCTTACCTTGACGTGTTTGGCACCGAGCAGTCTGGCACGGATCAGACCGGACCGTTTGCCGGTCCGGAGGACGAACGTCGGTACCGGCAGCGTGCGGACGTACTCCTCCAGCTGGCGGCCCAAATGTTCCCGCTCGCTCGCATCATCGACGAGGATGATTTCCTTCAGCAGTGGCCGGGGCGACCGATTTATCACACTCCATATCGTGCGGAGCAGCGTGCTCCAGGCTTCGTTGTGGAACACGATCACGATGGAGGTCGTTGGCAGCTTCGCCGGGTAGTGTTTCTTTTTGCAGCTAGCGAAACGGGGAAGAACAAAAAGGAAACCAAATGTGCTTAGTTCGGCTGGTGGAGGGATTCGTGCGATGGTTTGGTAGCGCTTTACGATGCGTTTTTCCGATTAAATTATTCATTTGTAATAGAGACGACAATGAGGATCGGCGAAGTATGTTTGTAGGCATCGTTTTGTATCACATTTGGGGATAGTTTTATTGGGTATGAAACCTGAACGAACTTTTAGATTATTAATAGCTTATTATCTGTATTCATTTCGTTGTTCAGATAGACAAAACT
Source organism: Anopheles arabiensis (assembly GCF_016920715.1). Classification (NCBI taxonomy): domain Eukaryota; kingdom Metazoa; phylum Arthropoda; class Insecta; order Diptera; family Culicidae; genus Anopheles; species Anopheles arabiensis. The sequence goes on from NC_053518.1 coordinate 13,467,437, forward strand.
AATCATCCACGGATGCATTTTCAAACATTTTCTACAATGAAAAGGGTATTTGTGCAATTTTTACGGTTTAAAAACTCCAAAAACTAACAAAAAAAACCTTGCCTTCCCGAGCACTTTTTGCGCCCTTTTGAACCACAGTCACGAAACTACAAGTTGATCCAAACAAACACTCATTAAAAGCCAGCCAACCACAAAACCAGCACGAAGCTATCCATCCTCAAACCAGCCCTGGCAGTGGTGGGAATCTAATCCACAATCAACGTGTGTCTCTGTCGTCGTCGTCTGTTTGGTAACTAAAACCGATAAATAAACCCAAAGCCTCACCCGTACTCTCGCGTCACCACTATCGCCACCTTCACAAAAGTGGCTATCCTGGTTTTTCCCTAGAGGCAAACCCCTTCGTTTTTTTTTTTTGCTGGGAAGGCCGGACAGTCCCGGAATAGATGGTTGAAACAAACGCACATCCGAGGCATCCGATGACTGCCGAAATGTGCACCACCATTCCCCCTCTGCCAGCGTATCCTGCAACGGACCCCCCGCCCGGAAAACTACACCCGGTAGGGTTAACACTTTGCAAACAAATCGACAAAAGGTTGTGAAACATTCTTCAGCCGGTTTCAGGTTTGCCGTGCGCAAGCAGACAACGGCCAGTCGTGACAGTTGGAAAGCATCACAGGTCCGAGAAGCGAAGGTGACGCGCGTACGGCGTGACCCCATGTCGAGCCGCCGTCACGATCGGACACATCCGGAGCGAGATGGAAACGCGCATTTCGCATTCTTTCGCATGTCGGAAAGCACGGGTGCGCCCCAATTGCCAAATTCCACGAAGTATTTCCAGTGGAGGGACAAAACATAAAACTGGGATCGCTTCACTACTGCGATAAGAATTTCCTTCTAGGATTGTTCCCAGGGGATGGTGAAATAGATACATTTTTCTCTGCTGAAACTGTTTCGTACACCGATGATGCACGCTGTAGAGTTACTAATATTTAACATGCTCCGTCGTGCTGTGCTGTAGATTGTGGGCAAAAAATAAAGCACTATCCACCGCTTAGGGGACCTGTTGTTTGAGATGCACCAGGCAACGCTTCGAACACGCGCTACGGCACGAGCCGTCCGAGCCGTCGGGTATGGCGCAAACTGCTGATTTGTACGACGGCAAGCGCAAGCACAGGCAGAAAAGATTGACTTCGTTAAGTCAACTTTACGGCGACTTTTCCCCTTTATCTCGTTAGAGAAGTGGAGTGTTTTAGAGCGTGTGCCTTGCAAACAGGCAGGTATTAATGTCATGGAGCTCGTGTGTGTGTGTGTAGAGACTCCAGTGTCGAAGCATTCTAGCCTCAGGATCCAAAATATATCGCACGTCAACTCACCAAAGACGACGATACAGACACACACACACGCGCACAAAGGTTCACCATGGAGTGCCTGGGACGACACACAAGGTTCTCATCCCTGGCGAGCAATACACAGGAAACCTCCGCACGGCTGTCTTCACGCGCGCATCAAACTGTCGTCCCGGGGGCCTTTAGCCAAGTATCTATTTTACCCATCGTGTGCACTCCTTTGCCGAGGATCTCATCTCCCCGACACACACACACACACAGATACCGCACCTTCTTCCAATTTCAAGCGATGTGAATAATGGATAGGTTTTTAACCAGGTTTGCAAAATCCGCTCAACGCTCAAACGCAGTGCGCTCCGCCGAAAGTGTGCTAGAAGTTCCGTGCGGTTGGTTGGCAAGTTTCGGGCCAGGGCGTGTGTCTATTTACAGCTACGAAACTACTAACAAGTGCTTTATATGATGGCGTGCACATCCTTCTAACCAAAAAATGGAACGAAAAACGAAATGAGAAAAGACTCCAGCAATTTCCATTTCCCGTACGCTAAATTGGAACGAGCCCTGTGCCAACCAGGAAAACGCCCGAGAGCGTTTCACAAGTGAGGTGAGGGCTCTGTTTCGGTATGGGATTTTTTGTTCTCGATTGGCGAGATTCCTGCGTTCATGCGGGGAATATGCCTCCGTTGCAATACAGCGTAGGTAAAACACAGTAGAAAGACAAAAATGAACTTCAAGGACGGGGATGGCGACCGACGGGGGGGGGGGGGTCCCGCATAACCGACCAATTTTCCGAGGGACATGTGGAATACGTACACACTTTAGAGCGTTAAAAGGATGCCGGTACTCGGTGAGAAACATATCCCCCACCAACAAGAGCAGCAGCAAGACAGATGAAATGATTGACGGTTATTAGATATCGGGACATTTATTTACACTGTGTGAGTGTGTGTGTATTTTAGCAAGTCTGCTTGTTTCTCGGTGAGTGGCTGGGTTGGATTTTTCCTTCATCTGTCACTTATGGGGCGGCCATTATTTGCATTCGGGGTTTGATATTATTTATTTTGCACCTGTCTCCTCCAATATTAATGACAATATCTGGGGAAGATATCAATCTACCCGATTAGTATGACAAATGTATCGCATCAGCAGCAGAGCTAGAGCATCATGGGCAAAATGACACTGTAGGCTTTTAGAAGGAACTGCAGTTAATTTAATGTGAACTGCTGGATAATCTATTATCGGTAAGCATATTTTCAAACAGCAGCAGCATTTCTTAATTTGTGAAAGGAAAATTATGAAAGAAAACTTCCCTAACACTAATAGTTCACACTCTAAGAGCATTTTGAATCGAAATGCCAGAAAACATTATGACGTTTGTTCAGTAATAATTATATGATTACAAATATTAAAATAACATCTTTACAGGATATTCCCAAATATTGGTAAGATGAACTACACCATATACAGTGGAGGCGCGACTGAACGAAGGCTACAGTTCAAAGTATGTTTTTGCATTTAGTTTAGTTTTGTTTAGTTTAGTCATTGTCTTTTAGTTAGCATTTGTCTTTTTGAGTAGATTATGCTAATATTGTCATATTTTAATTCAATGCAACATTAACACAAGCCAAACACTGCTATGAGTTTAGCAATACATGTTTCTATAAGCAAGATAAAAGTGTAGTTATGTGTATTCTGAGTCAGAATACAGAAAGGCCCCAATATTAGATTCGGATGTGTTTTGACAAGATTGTTTCCATTCTCTACACATTTCATTGTTCGATTGTACTTAAACCATCAAGTCGTCTGCAACCCTAAGACAGGAATTTATGACCGTCCCAATAAATCATTCAAGATTTATGAAAAAAAAACAAAAATCAAACCCTATCAATGCACCGGGATTTAATGATGCACGAAATCTTCTAAAGGTTATCTGTCACCCGGTGACAAAAAGCTACATTCCTCGAACAAAAACACTAAAACGCCAAACAACGAATGAAGTCCATTGTTCGCGCTTGAAGTGTAAATGTCATCAACCCGCAGGAAATAATAGCCAGCCGGTAACACGAATGGCGCGCCACCGACAGAGCATTAAAGCTCATGGCACGCGAAACCTTTAATTTCCCCCCAGGTTCTACTCGAATCGTTTCCAATCTTCCCTTCCCCTCCAGACTGCATCAATACTTACTCGTGATGGCGCACATCGGCGAGCGATCGATTCAGCCAGATCATGTCACTGGCGAGGAGATTGAATTGATTTTCTTTGAACTTTTCCTTCATCAGCTCCTGCTGGTTCGCTGGAATTTTTACTGGTTTACCTGTGGAAATAGATGGTAAGGAGAAAGGAAAAAAGGATGAAAAAACCTGTTATTTAGAAAGCTACAGAGAAAGCAAGACAAAAACGTTGCATGAAAAATGACGATCAAACAAAAGTGAGCAAATGAACGTGTGCAAGGACGGCAAGGGGGAACAGGAGAACACGCTCAAGCTAAACTTGATTTAAATTAAGGCTGTGTGTGTGTGTGTGTGAGTGTGGCTGGATCTTTCTTCCTCTTTCGAGTGCAGGACAAAGGTGGTGAAGCATATGCAGAGCAACGCAACACTTTCTGCACACTTCTACAGAACTCCTCTTGGCTCCTGTTCGCCCCGAAGCTTTTCCCTTCTCTCTCTCTCCCTAAATCTTTTTTTCTTTCCGGTTCAATTTTCTTTTCAACATCGTTTTTTTCGTTCGTTCCTTTTTCTACATAATCTTTAGACGTTTTGAAGAAAAAGCGAACTGAAGTAGAAGGGACAAGGGGAGCAACAGAACGGATACCACCATCATCACTACCTCCTCCTCGTTTGTTCTCTTCACACAAGAGTGAAAGAGTGATTAATGACATTTCGGTACGATCGAATAACACCGTAACCACAGCGAGGGAAATAGGGAAGGGAGGAGAACGCAAAGGGCGAAGGGACAGGAGGATTAATTCCTCCCGTAGTTGGCACTGAGCAGTGCCACTCTCGGACGAAAGGAAAACGGCACAGTGGGTGGTAAAGAATGCATACAGCGAGCTAGAAGGAAAGCGCACCAGAACCCGGGACCCGGGTGGTTTTGTGGTAAATGTTGATTTTAGCACACAGCAAGGGTTTAGCAAAATAACCATACTCCCCCCAAAAAAAAAAAAATAGCAACACCACCTTTCCGATTTCCCCACCACCCATTTCGTCGTGATGAACGAAAGCACACCAAAGAAAGAATGCTTCTCGCATCTCCTGACTGGTTCCGTCTGGTCGGGGGGCTAAATTTGTTGCTTCAGAATTTCTCCCTTCCCACAACAACCCGCAACCACACAGAGGGCAAAGAGCACCATATGCAGGAAGCCATGTAGCCCTCCTTCTCTCTCTTCTCTACACACCGTCTGGAATCTGTGCATGAGTAAGCGTGAAGGTTGCGTGCCCGCAGGAGGTAAGCGATAAATTATGCTCTTAATCAATCTGCTCCGCATTTTTTTTTTTTGTGTATGTGCTGCCGCCCCGGAACCAACCAGCAGACACAGGGCAAATCCCAAAAAACCAATACCGATACAAGGGTGAGTAGTGTGCGAATGGATGGTTACGCTCACACATTAACAGGATATAAAATTCGTTCGTGTCTCGCGCGACTTTAGAAGAACTCCATGAGAAAGTTAGCTTCATTTATGTCCTACCCTCCTCTAGGAGCAGATTACTGTCGGAAAAAGAAGGTTACGTTTTGTGATCGCTATGTCACAACGTTATAAGAAGCGTCTCTCAACGAAAGACATGCTCGTTTCATTACACAATTCTCCGTTCCCATGGTTCGGTTTAGCACGGGGAGCAAATTTAAATTGCCCCAAGGCACTGGCTGACGTTGCCGAGTTGGTCTGCGCTCGCAGGAAAAACAAGCTCAAACTAAATTTTGATGGAAAATTTCACCTCCTTCACACCACACCACATGATAACACAAGGATCCCGTGGTAGTACTGCACTAGCCAAGAGTTTAGACAATTTCCCACTAAACTAATACATGCTCAGGCAAACCGGGGGAGGCTCGCTCACTTTCAGCGCGCACGTGTGTAAGAACCACTCATTACCTCTCTCATAACGATAATACACAACCAACGAGCAGGCAACAGAAAGGAAAACTCGACTTAATGCTCCGGCTCAGCACGTTGAGCCTCATAATCTGAGCAAATTTTCCGATGGATGAAGCCTTCCACCACTCCTGTAAGAGCTGTACGAGCACACACAAGCACACGCTCATACAAACAAAGGGCACAGGGAGGCGAAGGTAAAGCGAAGAATAACTTCCTTCATGGAATTATGATCACTTTATCACTTCACGCACAATGCACCGGGGTCGCCACCGAGTGTGTGGGGATGAGGCCGGCTCTGAAGTGGATTTCTCGGTTAGCTGGATTTATAAATCGAAGGGAGAGCAAAGGGGAAAAGCCCTGTTACATGGACTTTGCAGCCATTCAACAGATAAGCTTGCAAAATGGTTCCGGCAAGCTGTTCTGGAAAGATAATAAATAAACAGTATCCCTCATAAACAAACGCAGCCTTTGTTGTGTTTGGATGCGGTATGGTGGAGTAAAATATATAAAGTTACTGTACTAATAGGTAGTATGTGTAACGAACCAACCCTCAGGAATGATTAAAATTCTTCATACTTAATAACGACTGTTTTGTGGGTAAAAAAGGCAAATATGTGCAAAAAGGCGATGTGCTCTTTGGAGCGCACCAACGACACCTATCCGACTCCGGCTATGGTTAGTCCAATTCCACTCCGGAAATATCTGAACCACTTACCCCGTCCGGAGTCGCCCGGAAGAACCCGGAGTCATCCGGAATCGTCTGGAGTCATCCAGAGTCGTCCGGAATTGGGTGGAGTCGACGGAATCGAAGTCGTTGGGAGTCAACAGGACCCGTCCGGTGCAATGCGCTTGTGATCAGTCAGTTCATTTCATTGTGTTTTTTGTATATCATTTTGCGCGTGCACTTCGTATACAGGCCTTAGTTTCGAAGGCCGACTCCGGCCGACTAAGGACAACTCCGACGATTCCGAATCACTCCGACAACTCCGAACGTCTCCGACAACTTCGGACAACTCCGGACAACTCCAGACAACTCCGGACAACTCCGGACAACTCCGGACAACTCCGGACTACTCCGAACGACTCTGAACGACTCCGAACGACTCCGGATAATGCTGGGCGGACCTAGGAGTCGAAGTCGATTCAGAAATTATCGGAGTCCCATCGGAGTCGACTCAGGATTTTTGTCAACCTTACCCGTCACTAGTGTGCACTGAATTTACTTGTCTTTCAATTCAATGTTCAATGTTCAACTGCTCAATGTTCATTCAATGTTCAATTTAATGTTTCAATCTACACATCCCTTCCTTACAGAAAACACTTTCACACCATTCATATTTCAACCAATACTTGTTGATGCATTTATTGAAAGCAACAACAACAAAAAACGATAAATTGAGCAGTTTTATTTTCAATTTAGCATCAGCCACAAACACTTGTATGACAACGTCCAAAGTGAACAAGCATATTTTTCACGCTTCAAGTAATTCCTCTTCCTTGCCTCCTTTCTCCTGCACCCACACAAACACACGTCCAAGTGCCATTACTGTGGACCAGTGCCACACAATGGGATCGTTGAAAAATTAGCCCCAACATTATTGGCCGCCTGCTGTGGGTCCATATATAATACATATATATTGAGCAGCTTTTGCGATGGAGTAAAACTCTCATCATCGACACCGTTGAACAATGGTGATTTCCCGGCAAGTATTTCACACAAACACACACACACACACACACACACAGATTTACATTGACCAGTAGTAGTAGCCCATAGAGAAGCCGGAAAAATAAAACAAAAGCTCAGCGAAGCGCGTTAAGAGACAAAATTAATGGGGAAACTTTTTTTCCACGCCACGCCAATATTCGCCCGATCGACGAAAGAGTACCACCGCAAGAGCATTCTCGCCAGTTGCGGTTGACACATTGTTCGAGCGAAACGTGTCATCGTGGCTTTGCCACCGAGACCGGCAAACTGATGAAAAATCTCATCCAGTGGACCACACACACACCGGGATATGTGTTCTCAAACGTTGGGGGAAAGGTGTACCTTCGTGTGGCGCTTTGAACGCTTTACCGGACACACGGGTGGTGCTAATGGGCGAACAGTAGAAGGACACAAAACTGACATCCACAAACAATGGCGCAGCTAAGCTCTTTTATGTTATTTACCAATTTATTTCTCTACAACGCTCACCAGAACATGCTTTAGGAGCAAATTGAAGAAAACTAGTAACTCCAATAAAGAATGCATCCCCGACGGAATGGCCAATACAGAGAGCACCCAGGGAAAATCGAAATCCCCGAAACCAAACCCATGACCAAACTCTTACTGATGATCCGGTCCACTGGGAGTTTTGGGGAAAAAGTTAAGCTTGGCCATTCGGAACGTCCTTAAACCATGGCGCGTCCATGTGCACTGATCACAAACACACATACGCCGAATCCCCAATGTCACACCACATTGCTCTTCTATTCTCGCGTCTGCTTGACATCAGCCGGATCAGTCGCCCGCCAGCCAGAAGATATCTCTTTAATACTCGGTGATCCCACCGCCGAACTCCACGATCCACCACACTTACCCATTTCACCGGGACGACCATAGTTTTCGGCGACCGTTGGTGCCTGCCGCCACTTCTTCAGCTCCTGCGGCCGATACGTGCGAGGCATTGAACTGTCGGCATCGCGACCCCCGCCGCCGCCGCCGCCACCGTAGCCGCCCGGGTCACCGAAGTTGTTCGAGTTGGTGTCAATCTCCTCCGCGTCCACGATGGGATCGTCGTCCTCGGGGGCAGCCGCCCGGCGTTGTTGCTGCGACTGTCGGGCTGCATTTGGCACCTGGAAATGGAAAAACATTAGAACGATATTAGTGGACATTAGGCGAATGTTTTCTGGTGAGTTCTAACAACAATAGTGCCCGGATTAAACTATCGAGAAAAGAGAAGTATGCAACTGGGAAATGTAAAAAGAAGCACGCTTGACCTTTAAAGCAATCGTTAGAATGTTATTGACGATTAAGGAACGTTTTATTACTTTGCCAATCATCGCCACAGCTTTACGTGTGAAAGTGTCTGCACTACGAAGCTCCCTCTATGCGAGAATGCCCTTACACTGCAATAAGAAACCATTAACCAGCGTTCCTTCCTTCTCGACATTCCACAGGTTGGAGTGTTTCTCCTTGCTCCTTGTTTCAGCTTGCTTAAGTAGCTTTTCCATATAAATGAAGAAGAGCAACACCGAACAGCGCCGTACGGGGGCGGTGGTACACTGAAACCAAATGAAAAACGACGAGTGCACGAGCATATCGAAGCATATTTTGCTATCATCAGCATCCGATTGACATTATGGAACACACTGCACCCAGCCGTCTACCATACCATGCCGCGTGTCAGGCGTCGTGTGGCCTGCGAATTGAGCGCATGTACTCTTCTCTGCACGTGCTTGATTGCATATAAAGCGAAACTGTTTGGGGGTAATTAGGAGCAAAATTTAATGAAGTAATTAAGCAGTTAGCGAGCGTGGACGGGGTGTGATGGTACTTGGTACCGTTTTACAGTTCTACAGATACGCCAATAAACACCTTAGGGTGTTGAACGGTGGTTGTATGGCGCGTTGATTGTGGTGGAGTATTGTTTAATCATTTATCATCTGAATTGTAAGCAAGAGAAGACAGATAAATTAGCATTTTCAATCACGTTTTTGGTTATTGAATTATTGATTCGTTTATTCGTTTATATTATTGATTGATGGTTATTGAGAGCTATTGGCACCTACTTTACCATCATTACGACATTTCCAGAATAAACTAAAAAGCTGTAATTGTATTCAAAGGAGTTTAGTTTTTCATTGGACTAAAATTCTGTAAAATATGTTGCAGTATGTAAAATACATTATTTAGCTTGTACTTTTAGACGTTTTTAATTTGAATTGCGATGAGTTTTTTTTCAAAAAACTGAGAAATTTTAACATTTTAATTGAGCTTATATTGTTGACATATATTATGCTTTGTGCTAAAACCCCTACCTCATTTGTTTAAACTATGTGTGTCATAGAATGGGACCAGATTCTTTGAATTATATTTCGCGTAATAACAACAACTCTCACACAATACGTATCATTGCCACTTTTAATAAATTAACACCCAAACAAACAAATAAAACTGAAACTTTCACTCGCCACCTTCCTTTATAAGCAACCGTCAATCGTTGGGCTACCATAATCCGGATAGAAGATTCTAAACCAACTTTACACAGCGCTTTGGATGGTGTCGGGAAACTTTGCCCCTCCACAACGAAACGCCACACGAGGAGAAGGGATAAATAAAACGCATCGAGGGATGCATAATCTTACGCCAACGTAACAGAACAGAGTTTCAAGTTTCCCACCCGTACGGACCCGCTGCCGCTGAATGTCCGTCCCTATCAATGTCTGCACTGCTTGGCCAATGATACCGCACGGTTGCAGCATCCTTGCTGACCGCACACACTTGCTCACTAGCGCCGGTAGCAAATCGAAACGAGAAACCAAGTAAGTGAATAAATAATTTATTTATAAACTTTACGCACGGTTAGGATAAGAAGGCAACACTCAACCCTCTGTCGGAGGTTAGTTTGCATCGGGTGCAGGGCGATATGTTGAAGAGTGCAATGAATAGCTAAACCATTCATACCGCAGAGCATTGGATTAGGTTTACTTCTTGAGTATTTATGCTGCCTTACCACCATAAGACCACATTCAATCGAGTGAGTTATCAATAAGAAGTTAGTTTTCGGTTTTATTTGATTTGAACCGCAGAAGAACCACTGCAATCTTATTGTAGTCAATAAAAACTTATTATGCTGTACTTTTACGCTTTTGTTTTATTCCTCTTTCTTTTCATCTATTTTTACCCATTCTTTAAGTTGATTTGCTGTATGAAAAATGTATTATTTTATCTATCTTATTCCCCTTAAGCAATTTGTGCACTCTGAAAGAATAAAACCAAGTCTAAATCGCAATCGAAAACTTACAAAACTGCATAACACCGCTGTATGCATCCAACAATACAGCGAAATGACTTTTTGCTTTCAAAACAAAAGCTAAAGCTTACCGTTCACAATAGCATCGAAGAACTGCCACCGAAGAACCTCACCGAACGATGCTGAAAGCACAAGTTCAGCATACAAAGTTCTTCGCCGGCAAGATTAACGAAGGCATCCGAAAGACAACATCTCCAAGATCCATGGTACAAAACCGGTGCTATAAATTCACATGGAAATTTAATTTTCTTTGTTACGATATCTTGAACCATTTCCAGCCCGTTTTCTTGTGGCTTAAAGGTACTGTATTGTTTGTACGCTATCTCTCCCAGCAGCAGGATCGAACCGAATGTATCGCATGAAGCACGTGCACTTATTCACAATCCACTCGCTGCACAATCCTGGAATATCGACAGGTGCAGCCGTAAAAGAAATCTTACCGGTTTGTTTCTGTACTTTGCATGCGTGACAGTTGTGGTAGTAGCCCCCTACGGCAAATAAATCAGCGATCACGAAATCAAACATTCCGATGCGAAGGAATTTCCATGCAATTGCACGGTGGATGGAGCATTCTAGGCAGGAGTTTCGATCGATGAGCACACACTCGTCCTGCCATACGAGTGAAGGTGAAGAATTTCCTTCTTGTTTCGTAGTTACACAAAGGCATGCGGGGTAAGCGTTAACATACATTGGATTGTTGGAAGACAGTATGCAGGGGTGTTGAAATTGTGAAAATTAATTTATAAACACATAACTTTTTCGACTCTTTTTTATATTATTTAATCTATAAAATGCCTGCAGCAGCTAAAAGATGCAAATTATCAAAAGTGTTTAAGATACTGAACACAAAAGTAAACTAAAAACGAACGATTTTCCATTCCATGTTTCTAAAATTATAATTAAAATCCAATTAAAGGATCTCGTTGTGCGCACAACACTCGCAGACAATTTGCACACAAAGCTTGACAAATAACAACACCTATCATCCGGTGATGGGTCAGCTCATTCAACGATTGCCTAAAATTAAATCATCGTGCTCTATTTGAAAAGGGGGTGTTAGAGGCTGATCGAATAGACATGTACCGAAGCAAGTGCAAACAAGCATTCCCCCAAATGGGAAAGCGCAGCAGCAATGCAATCTACATGCCAAATCCATGGCACCATTATATTCCGCCTGTCCGGGGATTTCGTTGCACCAAAAATGTTCAACGGACGTAATGAGCAATTTGTTTAATCGCCTCGTGCCTGTCCCTTTAATCATGGCGGTGCACATTGTTAGCTACTAGCCGCAGTTCGCATCATTTGCAGACGACCGGGAGCATAACACAAACCGAGGATTTGTGGATACGAATCGGGTCAATATTTAAAGTCAATGACTGCTACCGCTTTCAATCGGTGTGATAGGGGTGCCCGTCCCACTTCCCCGGCCAAACCGGGGGAAAAGCACGAGCCAAGGGGGAACAAATTAAATTTCTGAAAATCACTAAAATGACAACCGTTTCACGTTGCTTCAGCTGCAGGTCAATTAATTAAATGTAAGTGATTTAATTTTGCGATACTCTACTGAAGCATCTCACTTGCTTTCTCGCTCTAGAGCGCGAACAATTGGTACAGCGAACGGACACCAATTGTCATTAAATGAGATTTTAACACAATTGTTGATTGAATTCACACATACTTATAACATAAAAATACGAATAGAATATTGATTTTTTTACTTTAAGACTCCTTAATTCAAACTCCTCAAACTTTTTTCATGGAGTTGATTCCCTGTACACATCCAATGTCTTATCTAAATCGTACGCTGCAAATCAAACGTTCTTTCACTTACTTGTCTAATGTATCCCTATTCATTCAGCACATACACGAACATCAGACGGCATGACGTGTGAAGGGATTACGATGGAAACAGTGATAGGCCATTTCGAAGCTTACGTCCTAACGCTGGGCCCATAAGCCTGTACAGCCAGCCATAAGATGCCACCGTGAAGGGCAAAAGGCGTTAACGTATCCTGTCAACCCGCACCGGGAGACCAAGCGGTGCTGATTTAATAAATCCAATCTAGCGAGACACGAGCCCCGAAGACAACACCGTCCGACGAAAGGAATACACCCATCGCAAGACGCGTGTTGCGAAAGGGCATGAAAATGTGTAGCCTTGCGTCGAAAGTTTCGAGCCAGCCCAACGTCCCAAGAGCGGAAAGTTTAACTCTGTGCCATGCACAGCGACGCTAGCCGTGGGTCACCATTTTGTGAAGTAGATCAGCTTTATTTCCTTTTCCAATACACATGCTCGTCTTGCGTTACTTAATTAAGATGCACACTCACCGAGAGATAGAGAGAGAATGCAGGAGAGATAATGCCACTCCATCAGAGATCCCACACAAGAAATTGGAAAAGAGGCGATCCCAAAGCGAGGGATGGCAAAGAGGACAATTCCGTAACAATTCCGACCAAACTCAATTGGTTGGTAAATCTTCATTAATTAGTTTACTCCGTGCGCTTGTGCGCTTGGACGCCCTAGCCGACCCGGTTAGGAAGGTTTACCGAGCGTACACTTCTACCATCCTTTTCCTTATGCATTTTACAGTGCAAGAAGGCGAAGACGAGTTGTGTGATACACATCAGGTGACCTGAAAATGTTCACATTCGTTAGGCAGTACAAGGAGCCGGCTCAACCAGGCTCGCAAACGATGATTTTATTGGATTTCGAAGGAACTAATGTCGTTCTCTTGTCCAGCTACATAATTAATATAAATTGATGAACAATACTAGTAAATATTGTATATGTAAATCTTCTGCAAATGGTCTTGTCCATCAATTTGAAGAAGATTTTCACCATAACATGAAACCGGTCTGAAAGTGGTAATTGTGGCATGTTTGAACAATCAATTGTTGGATGTTTTTAATTGCTCATAAAGCTTACTTCGGGCTGCAGTAATACTCCACTCTTCGTAGCGTATCGAATGGCACAGTGCAGTACGATGCCTACAAGACCAGAGACAGCCAGGATTGAACTAATGCGAGTATCGATTGAAATGCGACAGTTGGTCATGGTGCAGTAATTGTTCCAGGGACGAACCGATATTCAATAACCATCAGCCGTTACTGCGCTTGTACTATCATCTCGCATTTGAATAGGGTTTCTCGTTCACACGAAACCACATTTTCTTCACTTTATTCAATTTGTATTCTTCACAGTGAAACATATTCAACACACATGAACAGTGGTAGGGTTTTCTTGGGTCAAAGGTAAAAATTTCAATTAAGATTCATCTAAACTCCAAAGATTCTTTTGGTAGTTAATTTAAGGAGAAAAAATTAAGGATGTGAATGTGTATAGTATATACCTTTGACATTGATTTAATGATTAAACGATTTACACACAAATAATTTTGAAGACTAAACTAGTAAATAGAATCTTTATAAAGGTTATGACAAATTGCGAATCTTTTTCAGTGCATTTTCATGTGCTATGAATTATTACAAATACTGCTGAAAGCCGAAACCAGGCAGTGAGATTGTGAATGTTGAAGTTCATTAAAATTGATATCTTGACTAATTGACTTGTAAAACCAAGTAAATCCTTTTTTTGAAATCACAACTCCCCTATTCAAACTTCTTGCTCCAGCGAACAAAAAAACCCGTAACAAACCACCGGTCTAACCAACATTTAACATTCTAACTTATGGCAAAAATTATGCATGCAAAAGTGCAACCCACAAATGGTCCTACCATCTTACCGATTCAATATCTTGCCAAGGAACAGCTGCATTCACTTCCTCGCAACCAACCCCCCCCCCCCGTCGCACGAGCGCAGCATTTCAAATGCATTCGAAGAAAATGCATCGGTTAGCAACGTTGCACTCTAAGGCCCGCGCACAAACACACACACACACACACACACACACACACACACACACACACACACACACACACACTCCGAACTACTCTTGGTCTATCATCATAGTGAATTCGAACCCGCAAACACAATAGTTCAATTTTGTGAAACGTTTAACTCAAACAAAAGGGCTTCCTTCCTTCACTGCTTTGTGCATTCGGGATTCAAATGCTGCCCCATTCTTCTACACTGCAACCACCAGAGCAGCACACGGCCGCGAATATGGTTCCCAGAGACACAGTGTGCCAGTCTCCAGATTCCCTTTCTATTCGATGCATCTGCCTATTCTCTTTTTGTGGCTTCTCAAACGGTCTCCATACACACGGCGGCGGAGAACAAGTGCAATCGGAGCAGAGTGCCACGCAGGCATAGAGCGCCATCCCCGTATGTCATCAAGCCACAAAATTGACAATGATAAACAGTTGCATCAAAGCTCAGCAGAACGCACAGACCGCGCGTTGCTCGTTGATGTGTGTGTGTGTGTGGTGATGAGGAGGATTGAATTCTACACATTGGCTCTCGGTGATGCATCCGAATTGTGTTTAAACCGTACACGCTGCCGTCCGTATTCGCTGAACGGGATTGAATGATGCCTCACTGGAGATGAAATTTTGTGTACTTCAATTTTGCAAACATTCGTCTCGCGTTCCCGCGCCTATCTCACGCGAGTTTCCGACCGAGTTCGGAAAAGTCTGCGAAAAATACCAATTGTTTGCGGAAGCGCACAACGAGAGTATCATCATTATTACCTTTCGGTTTGGAGCCAGAAACTCGATATATTTGGCAATCGGCTCACTTTCCACGTCGGTGTTTTCCATCCACGGTCTAAGGATGGCGAGGACGAAGCACGCCATCGACATATTGTTGACCTTTTATGACCTATCCACCTAGAATCCTTTCATTCCGGTACGCTGTAAAGCCGCAAGCTGTCCGTCATTGTAAACAGCAGCAACAATGCACGATGGCAGGATGTGCCATATTAATCTCCTCCGGGGGACCCGGTTCGCCGGAGCTGGAGTGCAATGCAATCGCGATATCGACCAGCGCCCGGGCCCATCGGCGGCGGCGGAAGCCCATTATCCGGTTTGCATCATTCGTTCATATTTCAATTAATTAGTCGGAAATATTGCGCTAGCGCGCTGGAGGGGGAAAGTTTATAATTCCATCAATTATGGTGCCGCGTTCTTTTCACTTCATTCGTTAATATTCCGCGCATTTCCATTGATTCCGTTCCAAACAATGTTCGTTGGAACAAAGAATGAAATCATTTCGTCGCTTTTATTGGAGCATTTTAATTAAGGCGAGAGCATGGGTTGGTTGGATTTCAATTCTTTTCTTGTGAATTTTTTTTTATTCAATGTTTAACAACAATATTATTTCCCTTTTGGAAGGAGTTAAAGGTTCAACAAACAGTCATTATAATACACTGATGATGAAGCAACTCGACCATGGGAGAGGGGGGGAGAACAACTTGAACATTCCAAGTATGCCCATGCATAATCCCTTCGGTACCGGGAAGTCCAAAAGCATCCACACAGACACACACATATATTGTTGCACATTCCAGCCGCTCCTTTCTGAGACGAAAATATCACCAAAGTACCATTTTTTGTTAGCAAAGTGCCACCCCCCCGAAAAGCTTAAAAAAGCACATTGCCCGACCTCGAAAATGCTGAAACCATTATAGTCAAAGGTTAGAACCCGTGTGGCACATACCACATCAGCTTCCGAATCATCCCCAGCGGTAGCATTAATTCCCACAAAACTTCCCCCATTACTATCGGCATCCAACACCACCCCCCTCCGTCTACCCCGGCGATCCTCACATCCGCAGCTCGCTTGGCACCCATAGAAGGCCATACGACTTTTGTACGAGGAATTTCTCCCCGTTCTCTCTTTTTTTAATGTAGGGTGTTTTACGTTTTTGTGAAAAGTGTAAAAGCAAAGTATAAAGTACAGCTTTTTATCACTCATTAGGGAATTATCCTTTCGCCTTTCGGAGTTTTTGTTTTGGGGTTTGTAGCGCAGGCATGCAAAAAAGAAAACAATGCGGTGGTAAAGAAAATGGAGCAAAATTATGCTGGCTGCCACACTAGCACAGCAGTGGTAGTGGTAGTGGTAGTGGTAGCAGCACATCCTGGTTGTCTTTTATATTGAGATAAAATAACCATGACCGGCTGGGCTCGGGGAACTCTCGTAAGGTATGAACAATATTGTAAATTTAAGCTCCATCATGTGACGTCGGGGTATCGGTTAGGTGATAACTACCCTCATTTGGGATGTTGGTGAAGCATTTTCCCCCCCACAAAGCTCTGTGGCGGGGCGGGGCAGAATGAAGAAAAATTGTTACCGATTCTCCCAATCACACAATCACGAAACAGGCATACCATCATGATCATGCAATACATACACTCTGGCTCGTCGGGTCCCTTCCTCTTCCGGCAAACGATTTGCTCGCAGCACAAGCACAAACACATAAAAACGTGTTACCAGTGCAAATCACAACCCGCCATTAAAAACAAAAACAGTCCGTGAGAGAGCAAAAACTTTTCATGGCTAAGCAAGAAGGTTGGAAAGTCGGTCCGCTCACATACCCAACCGTGGCACAGTGCAGCTTGTAGGCTTCCCTCCCCCAGCTTGGCGTTATGATTATGCTTTTAAGTGTTCCGCGCCACCCATGCGCCACAGAGCGCACACAATGCTTCTGCTGTTTCCCACCTACGGTTCCAACATGCATTGAGGAGGCGGTCGTAGCGACATCGTCAACCGACGGCCAAGGTTATGCGTCTTGATTTTGCTCCAGTTTCTGCTATCGCTACCGCGCCCCACCGCTGTCGCTCTGCTTTATAACCTAATAAACTGACGCAATTGCAACAGCAGCTGCTGCCGTCCGTAATTTCCATAGCACTGAGATGAATCTTTGATTGCATTACAATTTCAATTTCTGCTCCGATGCTTCCATGGCCCTCCTAGTGGCAGCGGGCAAAAGCTGCGTTTCACGTGCCAATAAATGTTATGCTCGATAAAAGATGTCAAGTATGTTTCTGATTGTTTTTTTTTTTGCATATGTTACACAGATTCCAGGATGCAATTTTTTCGCATAGAACAAAAAGTTATACATAAGCATAATTTTTTGCAATCGATAGCCCAGAAATGTGATGTTTTTTTCGAAACAAAAATCTAAATATCACCAACACTTAAGATTGTTTTTTTTAAAGAATGCAGCTTCTTCTTCTACTTCTTCTTTGGCTCAACCACTTGTGGGGTGGACTTAAGTGACTTATAGGATGCAACTATGAACAAAACTACACTAAAAGGCATAAACCTCTAGATTCAGAGACTAGAGTCTAAATCCAATTAGTGTTTCTAACAGTACAAGTTTTGACAGTATCACAAATTCATTTCATTGGATTCAAAAGGTTAATTTCTTTACTGGTTTCTCACATTTAACTAAGTTCCCGTGAGTCCTTCTATTATGAACTAGAGTTTTTTTTACCTTTTTAAACTGAAACCGCAGATTCTGAAACCATTCCGTTCGAAAAGCACACAAACCCGAGTACTCCAAGACGAGAAGTGTCTGGCTGTTTGTGCTTTTCCACTGCTCAAAAGTTCATTTGTTACTTTGCATAAATGGGTGTCAATTTATTTTTACCGTACCTTTCCACCGTTCTCCGAATGGGGGCACATTTCGCCGAAAAGTGGCCCCTTGCCGGAATTCACCGGCACATACCTTTTCTCACGTAGTGCTATAGAGAGATGGACAAAACTTTTGCAGTCGTACGTCGAAAGCACATTATCGTTGAGAAACAAACAAAGATTGCTATGATTTGCTGAGTAAGCTCATTTCGGAAGAATGACACCGGGCCAATGCAATAAAAAGTAAGCAACACCGGAACGTTGTTAAGCATAATGGACAGAAATAATGAAACATTTGGAGCGTTTTTCAAGCAATATTTATTTCCATTAGAACCACTGCGATGGTGGTGGTGAGGGCAGCCAAGAGAAACCATGCGAAATATCGTTTGTTGGCACCTGACGTATAATCGTAGGGAAAAAAGAAACCACGTTCTACTTTTCGGCAATGGCTGGCAAAGAAGATTGTTTTGAGATGTTAAGATTAGGATTTAATTGTTGATTTGAAGAGGCGAAAGAGGTCAATCGGATCAAAGTCTCGATAAAACATACGTTTCGGAAAAATAAAAAAAATCATTTATAAACTAATATTTAAACACAAAAAGTTAACAAAATACTAGAATTAAGGAGAATTACATTAGAACTAAAACTAAAAAAGAATTATTTTTGTTCGAATAAATGTAGAGGAAAGCGGAGCAAAATGGACCTGTTAAGGATTTTGGTTTGTATCTTATTGGTTAACACTGTTATTTTGACGACAATCGATGCTTCAACGCCTTATTCATGAAAAACAATCAGAAGTTTACGCATTAATAACAAATATAAATGAACAAAATGAACGAATGAATGAATGAATGAAAGAATTAACGTCAAAAGTGGTAAGAATGTATTGTGCTGGGTAAAATGGACTTGTTATGGGGCAACATAGTCTTACACATGTCAATTCACATCAAAACAAAGGAGCAAAATGGACTACAACATTGGAATTTAGGGCTTTAGATTAAGCTCTTGCATTTTGATAGACTTGTGAGAGAAGAGATTAAAGTTTAATATTGAACTGTTAATAATTTAGTAAAATGCTGGAATATTTCAATAATTCACGTGTTGTCAGTAATTTTTCTTGTCGTTATAGTATACATACAATTAAGGTTTATTTATGTAAAGCTAGTGTATTGTAGCAACCTTTGCTTATACCACAGCCTTATCATGTTGCGTCTGTCAAAACATAAAGACCATTTTGCCCCAAGTGAAACATTTTACAAACTTTAAACATTAAAAAGTTTACATTAAATTGAAATGGTTACTTTTTTCACGTAAATTCCATGTAACTGAAAACACATTCTTTTTTTCTGCTTGAATTTTTTTGCGTTAAATTCTTACGAAAGTTTGTTTACGAAAGCTTGTTTTTCAATCATTAGAAGTCATTAAAACCGTTTTAATTTTCCAATAATGCAGGTGACCATTTCGCCCCACGTAACCAATTTTACCCCAGGTTCCCCTAATAATTGAACGATTCGACCAACCTGCTACCAGCAATGTTTGCTTTATTTTTGCTAGAGTTTCCAATTAGAATCGATTCCATGAAATTTGTGATTTGTGAGGCAAGTTGCTTGCCATCGAGCACAATTCGAGCTGCCTCAATTAACACGACTATTTCTTTAACGCCATTTTCATGCTCGATAAATTGCTCGCTACTTTACTAAAGCTGACTTTTCCCTTTTTTTTCATTCCACCGCTTACCCACCATCAGCCCGAAGCCATTCCTAATGCTTGCGCGATACTATATAAATGTTTATTGTAATGGTAGCGCAAATGCCATTCGCGGCGCATACTTTGCGAATGCTGACGAACGATAAAATAAGATTGTCGCGTTTACGCCTAAGAGCTTCTCGCCGTCTTGCACCTCACCTCGTTCGTCCTGCAATTCAGCCGTTCACATTGGGAATCGTTCACGAAAGTCAAAGCATGAAAAAGACACACTTACATACATACACACACCAATCTCCCGCAAAAAACTGACAAAACACTTTTCACTTTTCCCCCGCCACACTTCACTCCCGCGATGGTCTGCGGCCGTGGAGGAAAGCATCTTTTATAGGCGAGAATGAAATGAAAATCGAACGAAATAAATCTTCCACCACCGTGCACAGCAATCTATCCAGCGGCAGCCCGCCGTCCCGACCATTCCCCCACGGAGTCGGAAAATCGTCGCAAGTCACAATCGTGCAACAAATAAAAACACCGCGCACTGTACCGTGCCAGCGCAGCCGATGCCAGAAGTTTATGGTGATAAATTTTATTTAAAAAGATGAATGGTTTTGCGTACCAACGCAAACACACACGCAAGTACACACAGCTCGCTGCCGTCCTTTCGGACGGAGGCTTTATCAGCGGGGAATTGTTGAGGAGGCCACCTCAACTCATCAATGAAGGACGAAATTGAAATAAAATCGTTACACACACAGCCTACAGCTGGTGAAAAATGCAAATAAAATGTTTAACGCGCACTGCGGGCCCCGGGAGTGCGGGGTGTGTGCAAACGGGTGGTGGGGTCCGCTTGGTAGAACCGGCCGCAGGACCACTGCTGTCGCTTAGAATGGTGAGCGTATAAAATTATTATTAAGTTGCATGGCTACCCCAACGACGACAACGATGAAGGCAGCGGCGGTGGAAAGGCTTATGTTGGTGGCAAACATTTTTATGTTTGCTTTCAATCTTATTGCGAAAATAAAATAAATTCAAGTAACGCAAATATTCAATCGCTGCGCCACAGGTTAAGAGGCAACGGGCCTTTTGAATAAACAGTGTGAAAATGTGATGCGTGATTGCTTTCGTGCTATAAATATGAATGATTTGTACTGATTAATTCGTCAACGGTATAATTCCGTTACATGCACACACTTTAAGCGTGTCATAAATCAGGATACTGAGGATAGACATATAAAAGTGTATATAAAAATCTCACAGTACTTCGTAATACGTTTTCCAAGCCAATGTCAGAGTCATTTCATTTTCAATCCATATTTATTATAGCTAACGTTGCACATAAACGAATTCAAACCCTCAACAACTAACTCAAACCAAATGTTTACCCAAAGCTGATTGCTTGGTAGTGTCGCGCGCAGAAATCTACGTTAAAACTGTCAAGTTTTTTTTTTGCTTTTTAGTGTAAAAAACGCCAGCCAGCTTCAAGAAATAAGTTGTACGTGTGAGTAATAACGACGAAATCCATTCGCTTTTTTCCATTCGCTGTGACACGTTCTTTCACTCCGTGGAAACAGTACGGAAGTGGTAAGTGTGGGGAAAATTGTCAGCGATTGAAATGAGAGAAAATAAACGCTTTGCACAGCCCACCTCTTCGTCTCCAGAAATGGCTTCACCCGTTCGCTCAAGCACCTCACCTCTGACAACTCATTCATTTCCATCAACCGAGAACGAAACTCTTGACTTGCATTTACCGGTTACGTTTTCCAACTTAAGAACGGTATACCGTGTGGCTTCCTCCGAATAGAGCTGTATGCCGTTGACGTTTAGGCGACACCGAGAGGAGAAGGAGGAGCAAATGAATTTCATATCGTTTTTATGCTCTAATTCGCTTCTCCACCACTAGCGACACATTGCCTTGCTTAACTTTTTGTGTTCGTATTCTCGTTACGGCGTGGTACGGCAGATCGTTGGAGCTTTTCGTGGATACGTCTAACTGCAAATTAGTGAAAACTGTCCTTAATGCAGCAGGATGAGCATTTTCATAACGAACCAAAAAAAAAGAAGCTTTTCAATCGAATATTTTACGTCTTGTCAAGTCAACGCTATTTTAGACAGGCTCATTGAAGGAAAAAAATATAGGCAAGTTACGTCATGCTGTGAGATGATGATACCCAACGCTAATGAATAATGAGCATGAAAATGCGATTACTTGCTCGCACCAATACCATACGATCAAAAGAACACCGTGCTGGAACGGGAGAACGAAACCATGCCGAAGGACGGGGCAGCATGGAAGAAGCGACATAAAATCAACTGTCAAAGTGAAAAAGAAAAGAACATTAATTAGATTGGCATTCTTGGACACTGTGGATGAGAGCCATTTAACAGCAGCGCTACCGGTAAGCCAATCGGTCAAGCGTCCGAAGTACATTACATTGTCATTTTCTAGCCGTAATTATTTCCACGAAGGACCACTTTTTGTGTGCCGGTGATGCGGCACGGTGGGAAATGATAACTTCATTTTTTATTTTTAAATTAGAACAGTGACAGTGTCGCGCAGACGCTATTTACGATCAACTTTTAATTCATTTTCAGTGTTACCTTTGCTCGCTTTCGCAAGTAAGTATAGGTCCCAAACGTCTTATAATGACGATAGGGATTGGCTATTTTAGCGTATCTGTTCAATGTTCAATAAATGTACTTAAATGTACTAACTTACTTCAGAGGCTTACAGACCTTCCATAGAGCGCTTCTACATTGTGATTTTATCATTTATAACAAGAAGTTGATGTCATAGAAATAAATTGTAACTATTGGATCACTCAGTTAATTGCGCGTACTGAATGTGGGAAATAATGATACCAAAAAAAACCCCAGATATTCACCCAGATTCCCAGATTATCCTACAGTTAAGAATGTATATCTAGCCAATTTATTTCTGTCAAACTAACGTTAAGCTTTAAGCGTGTCATCAGGGCGTTTTCGCCGTCAGAGGAAGATTAAAATTGGTGATGACGTTTAAAGAAATACTGGACGGACAGATCGAGGGATGCTGCTTGGAGACCAGCAGGCTTCCGCTTCTGGGTGCCACTACGAATGTACCTCCGGGGAATAACGTCATACCACCTGTTTTATACGATTCCAGCTAAATGGCCATGAAAAAAAAACAAAACATATTACATTTTACAAAATGCTAAACAATTTAACCTAAACCACGCGAGCTTACGTAAAGCATGATGCTGTGGGCGGGCGCTTTCGCTTTGCCACCATTGTATCCCCGTTCGCTCACTTCCCGCACGGCCACGTTATACAGGTTCGGCACGAGGGTGTCCAGCCGACGCCGAACGCTCGGCTCGATCATGCGTGTTTCGTTGGCCCGGCGCACTTCACTCTCCGTCAGCAGATCGTGATAGACGGTCACCACGAACGGGACCCGGTTCACCAGCTCCTGCTTGAGCGGTCCAATCCTGTAGTACGGTTTGCCACCGAGATCGGTATAGCTGCACCGCAGCTTAATCTCGAAGAACGCCGTCCGGGGCGTCCGCTGGCCGCACAGTGGATCCATCTCGGTCAGCAGGTTTTCAAAGTCACGATCGCGATCGCTCTTGTTCTGCAGCCGCTCAATATCCTTCCAGTCTTTGCCGAGCGACTGCAACCCCTCCATGATCCGCATCGTTTCGCGGAAAAAGGCGAGCGGATTTTGGCGATCCTGGGAATTTTGCAGCGCTTTCAGGTCGTCCCGCAGCTTCTTGAACTTGTCGACGTGGCCCTGCAGCGCTTTCGCCAGTGGCACCACGTCGGGAAGTGGCGGCGCTTCTAGCGCGTAGAAGCTAACAATACAACCTAGTAGAACTAGCAGCGCTATCAGCCCTCGGCAGGCAGACCGGCGGCAGAACATGATGGACGCGCGGGAGGGAACACAAACGAGCGCACTTCGCGTGAAAATTCAACTAACACTGTAGTGGCGGACAAAACGCACCGTGTCAGGCCACAGATTCTTCAAGCATTGAGCTCCGGCTAGGAATTGGAACAAATCGTACAAACAATCTGCATACACATTTACCAATCAAAGTGTTTGCGCAGGTGTATTAATTCTCGCTACTCGAACGGGCCACATCAGACATTTGAGAAGGTTTTGGGACGGACACGTCAGTTGAAAAAAACCCTCGCGTTGAAGAAAGATTAATATTTTAAGAAATGGCCAATAGTTGTTGAGAATTTAAATCTAAATCACAGTTAAAGTAGTGAATAATACAATTATTTCCTCCACCACTTGCCACAAGCCGGGAGGATGAGTGGTTTTATTTTACTAAAGTGCTGTGTTGCGGTGAAAAAAAATGTTTCACTCACATTTTACACGGAAAAAGTGTTTGTGAACAGTGTGTTTGTTCAAGTGAGCCACCATATTCAATTTCCATCCATGTTGGCTGTAGTTTTGAATTTTCACTTATTTTTCACCGTACGATAGTTTGCAGCATTCTGTCATTACAATCTCCCATTAAATTATTCATAAATCGTGTTAAATGGCTAAATTAGAAGTGATGCTGCGACGAATGTGGTGCAATATAATCGTGTAAGTACTCTATGCTTCAATCTCTCTCTCACTGGTGATCGTTGATTGCTTGACACCTGGTTGCACTGCAATTAAAAATTCATCGCGCACATCACACAACGCCTAACCGTCGCAATAAATTAGTGTCCCTAACATCATAAATGCATCACTCATCCATCCGCAAACCACTGTCAAAGGGCACCGGTGGAATGAAGTTAATTAAACAACCGTTCGTTGCGAACTGCATTCCAACCACAGTTGTACCGTGCTTCTACAACCTTTGCCTCGTTGCCATGGAATCTCTGGCATGTATATCAAATCATGAAAGGCGTCACACAATTTAATTTAGCCTTCTGAAATGGATTTGCTAATGCTAGTTTCCTTGAATTTAGATTTCGAACGTAATTTTCACAGGAGAAAATGATAACACATTTAACATTTGAATGGAGCGTCTGCAACATACCACTATAATGTTTAACACAAAAGTATGTCAAACAGTTAGTTTATGTTGAATGCTTACAAGTTCACAAAAACTACGCCCTCTGTATCATATCTTTATCGCGAGGGAAACCTTTACTAAAATTGTAGCAATATATAGCAATAAAACGAGTTTATAAGCTCACTGACTGTGTGAAGAAAAATATTAAAATAATTTTAAATTATACAGTCTTTCATACCTGTTTGGCCCGCGGGAAGCTTATTACCGCAGCTAGCCCGACAGCAAATCGTGCTCACCCAAGCGCAGCCCATTGAGTGCCATTTAAAATCCATTTTCATCGACCGAATTAATAGTCCACCCGATGATCAGGTGTGATGGTAGAATTGGAAACATCGACAAAAATGAAGAAAAGTTGTAACAATGCTACTGTGTTCGCTGTCTTTACCAGAGTTCGCTTGTATTTTCCTTTTTT
Source organism: Anopheles arabiensis (assembly GCF_016920715.1). NCBI lineage: Eukaryota > Metazoa > Arthropoda > Insecta > Diptera > Culicidae > Anopheles > Anopheles arabiensis. The sequence continues at coordinate 13,492,596 of NC_053518.1, forward strand.
TTCTTTTGCTACTCACAATATCTTCCAATACACTTCCTCGTAAGTCAATCGAGTTAATGCCGCGGAATAATCAACGATCAACGCTGATGATGTTGATGGTGCTTGTCGGTCAACGGAGGTAGGAGTGGTGTTGTAAAAAAAAAAGCAAATGAAACATTTTCCACAGTTGCGGTTCAACAATACCATCTACCATTTCGTTTTCCATAAACGAATTTTGTTGGGTTTATTCCGATTGGGTATCATTTTTTCAATCGTTATTGAACCGATTATTTATAAGATGCCTTCTACGAAATCTTAAGGTATGCTTGATAGCAAAAATCAGTAATACCACTGATTTGAAGCTTTTATTTTTGACCATAAATCAAGTAAAAGTGTGTGTATTTTTGACTGAAGCAGTGTGTGCAGTTTATTTACTAAAGTTTACTTAGTGTAACTACAGTTAAAAAATATTTCTCCTGACTAAAACTTCAAGATAGCTTAACTTAGATATTAATTGTAAAATACCAAATAAGCTTAATTGGAAAATATTGACATATTCGTTAGTAGTTGCTGGTTTAGTATGATACTTTTGGAGATGTTCCGTTCCCGAACAATTCTATACCTCGCTGAAAGTGTCTATTATATGCCTGAACAAATCTACAACGCGCTGAACATGTCTATATAATCCTCGAAAACCCTGTACTATGTCTGAAACGACTCTTTACTTGAAAAGTTGACCGACCCCTGGCATACAGCATTCCAGATTTCTCATTTATTTTGAATCATTTCAAAAAGTGCTTCGATGATAGAAAGAGTTACACTTATTATCACTTAATTGAGAATTACTATCCTTACTTCGCTAGCCATCTACCTATCTTTTAGTAAATGAAGAACGGTAGAAGCAAAAATACATCTCACTTTGAAAAAGTGCTTATTGTTCTACTCACACCTATACTCTTAACACTTTGACCGCCAGCCTGACGTCACAGTTTTTGAGTGAGCACGTAGCGCATGGCAAGAGAGCGATGAGAGCGACAGTTTCTCGGGCCATTGTTATCACTCTTTTGTTTCATTGCGATAAGCGGCGTAGCACATGTCGTTCTCGTTCTCTCTTTCCTACCTCATTCGTTCTCAAGAGAATCACTGAGCGTCAGATACAAAGCTGAGTGGTGAGCAAAGCCGTCATACGAAATCATATGACGCGGCGCTTAAAGTGTTAAACAATCCTACGTTCAAACAATGCAGCACGTTTTTTTAGTTTTCTCATTCCGGAAGGTGTCCGAAACTATGCCAGGGGCAGCAGTCCAATACACACCCTGCCCCCTTTACCAACCAGATGATGGTGGAGAATTTCAATTTCCATCGCAATTTCTAATGCTCGAAACAAGATTTTTGCCAACTTGAGGTCTTCATCAGCGTTGACCTGCGTTACTCGCACGAGCGGCGCTGTACCGAAACCTTCTGGCAGTGGACCATAGTGGTCAGCCAGCGATGCCTGCGCTCTATTCTTCTCGACTTTACGCCTCACTGTGCTGTGCACCCTTTTGCATCAACAGCTGGGAAAAGTTTTGATTGAATTTTTGTCGACTAGCTAGCAACGGCGATGGCCAGCAGAGGCACCCAACCCAGCAAAACACGCGCCCATCCCGGCAGTGGGTTGAAGAGTGGAATGGTTCTGTGTTTGCCGGTGACATCTGGCGGGAAATGAACTGAACCCGACGCCCGGGTGGGAGTTAAAACCCCTCTTCCATCGTCCCCTTCCTGTCCGAAAAGGCAATCATGGGAAAGAAAAGAAGGTGATTTAAACGAAACATTGTTTCCCCACAGCCGGCAGACAGGCAGCAGGCCAGTAGGTCCGCCGTTGCCACCACTACGCTACGCTGGACTCGCTCGGAAGTGTTTGCCCAATTTCCAAAGCACAAAGGGAAGGAGGCATGAAAAACTTCACTCATTTTGTCTGATCGCGCGACACCCATGCCCCCCCCCCACACCCCTCATTTGCCTTCGGTGAGGTGAGGCTGCACCGGGAAACAAGATGAACTTTATGAAGCAAATCCAATTTGCAACCCGTTGATGGTAATTGACAATCGCCCGAACGATATTTCAGAGTAAATTTGTCAAAAACGGGCCACTGCAGCACTGTGCCTCGGTGTGTGTGTGTGTGTGTGTGGTTTTGTGCTGCTTCGATCGTACCAGAAACCCGTGCTGTTTCGGTCTTGCTCGGGCAGGAGGAACTGGTAAAAGTTTTCGCACCTCTGCTCACACAATTCTTGGCGCTGGAACTAATTAAAGAATACGATCTTGTTAATTAACGGAAGCGGCCTTTTGCAGTGTGCGCGCGCTTTTCGTTTGTTCGCATTTTTAGGATGCTACAAAAAATGGTTTTATAACAAAAGGTGGTACAGCACTTACAGCAGAAGCAGGCAAGCTTAATGTGCCGATGGGATCGCTTAAACATTTTTAATGAGCGAAATAAAACCATCGAGTGTGACTGTACAGTATTGCAGACAATGCTTTTGGACTTCTGAACACTCCTCTACACTCATAAATGATTCGCGCAGCATAAGAGTTTGCATATCTTAACATTCATAATTACACATTGATTACTTCTGATGGTCCCTAGCCCATCTTCTGAATACCAGACATACAATCGACATGACTCTTTAGTTGTTCTTCTTGGGAAACATTATTCAATAGCCTTTTTTAATACACAGCAATGAGAATACAAAAAAAGAAACACATAACACTCACCATTTGATACATTTTATCTCATCATGCTCCAATGACGATCAATACCGACAGTAGACAAACGAATAATTGATAACGTCTTATCTGGAGCAGCCTTTGCCAAGAGATAAGTCTTGATCAGTAAAGCTCCTATCAATCGCATGCCATCAGAACAAAGCCGCTCCTTCTCAACCAATGTCATCCTAATACCGTGTCTTGCTGTCTGTCTTATTTGATCGGAGCCGAAACAAGTAGAAATAGCGGTTGTATCACCCGACAGTTAAATTTTATGGCAACAGTTATAAAGTTGTCATTATCAATTATGTAACGACCATTTCTACCCTATTATAAACACTGTACTTTGGGGGAAGAGAGAAGAAAGATGCACGCACCAAGAAGAATGCTTTTGACGCCATTAAAATGGTCATAAACGATGTTTTGGTGTTGCAATGTAAAACGATGTACAAATTGTGCGGAACTATTCTACTTTGAGTCTTTTCTAGTTTTATACAAGTTCTGTTCCTGTTGCTTTGTTTTTGCTCTTTATTTTTCTTCTTTGTATTCATTATGTTGTTGTTGTTTTTTTTTTGTTATCATTCGCCCACCCACCTTTCCGATTAAAAGCAGACAGTGCAAGGAGATCCATTTCGACCGTTAGTCACCTGACCAACGCTTTAGACAAAAAGGAAAAGACATCCCTTACTTCACCGCCACCGATTTACGGTTTTACACTCTCTTTCTCTCTTTGTTTCTGTCTACGGGGTTCTTTTGTTTAATCTTCCCCTTTAATGGTGTGCCGCCCCCTTCGCCACGGTTGCCTCCTCCGCGGCGATGTAGAATTTTACGCAATGTGGGGTAGGGGGGTGAAATTATCATAATTTACTCGCCACCAACCATTTCGCCGCTGCTACTACGCGGGTGTGTTTTATTTTGTGGCTTGATTGTTCTGGAAGTTTGCAACGTTTTCCCGTAAACCAAGGTGTGCGGGTTACGAGCTTTGTCGTTTTATCTCAGGCACCTTGCTCCAGCAGGAATTTATGGGGTTTTTCTTCTTATTCTTCTTCTTCCGTTATCTCACAAACCTCGTAACCCTGTTGTTGTGTTGGGAAGGGAGATGAAACCATAAAGTACACCCCTGTAGCGAATCATTCACTTCGCAATATTTTAATCCTTTTTTAGAACAAACCAAAAATGCAAAGGAACATAAAGGCCAGCAGCATCTTGTATTCAGTGCTAGTAAGATAACATGAAGCTCTTTTGTTTTGAAAGGATTTGATTTGATAGCACTGAATAATTATTACAATCATTAAAAGATGCACACGCATGGAGATGACCTTTTCATACTGCACACAGCTTACAGAAAAAAATTCACAAGACGTATTATTGCCGCATTGTAATGTTTCTATTTTGTTCCTTTTGTGTGTACATTGCTGTGATATTTTATTTTTTTTACTTGCATCATTCTCTATAGTTTCCTTCTTGATGATGAAATAAAATATTAATCATGTTTTCAATTTCATTGTGTAATATCCTGGAGATTTGACTCCTTGTTAGACCATAGTGACTAATTTGTCGGATAAGACTGTACTGACAACACCTTTAGCCTTCTGTTTATTCTTATGCCTTTTTGTGCCTTTGTTATTACTTCAATGTTTAATTCGAGTTATTACAATTGATAGACTGTATTGTTTATTTTTAAATTTTAAATAAATTTTTAAAAACAAATAATGGATTATTTTCCATCATTGCAAACATCAACAGAATGTTTACAATATTCCACTCTATCCCTTAGAAATATTCCACCAAATGATTGAACTGTTCGACTATAATGTGATTTAAAACCTGTCATCTCAGACTGTTAATAAGTATCATTTATTTTAGAAACTACAGTATAATTATACGCTCCAAAAGCTACATACATGTACGTACAAAAACACTTTGCCAAACCACGTACATAAATTCATCTATCTGGCATGTCCTAACGCTGGCATGGCATAACGAAACAACAAGAAGCTAAGCATACAATAAACTTAACACTATTTCGCTCATTAGCCATCTTCCAACTAGCTACCAACACATTCGTTCGTTCATTCAAGTGTTTTGGACGGGCTTTGAAGTATAATCTCCAGTCTTGCATTCATATTGAAACAGCACCCATACAGCTTCCTCACATTATGCACCGGGGCTTTGAAAGCAACAGTTAACAGCATCCTTGGGGGTGGAGGGCGTGGGGGAGTGCTTATAGTAGTCGTTTTTATCATCCAGCCAGGTACAATCATAGTCAGTGCCCACCAGCACTGTTTGACGCACAAATTTCTTCTCGTTTCGACGCACTCGAGAGTTAAGAAGCCATGTTAGCTTTGGCCAACAACCATGGTGCTACCGGACCGGCCAAGAATGATGCGCTGCCGGTTCGCCGTACGTTAATGTAGCGCCCCCAGTGTACCCGCCCCCGTGTAGCTGAAACGGTGGGCCGCTCCGGAAATTATGCATTCAATGTACGTTTATGTACGTTTATTTCCGCACTAATTAAAAGGCAAAACATTTGCGCGCTTCTCGAATTTGCCACCCACTAGCCACCTAGCATTGAGGCAGCGGGCACTCAGAGCGGGATGATGACGGGTGGTGGCGACAGGACGCAGGCATGCATTTTGCGTCAAGTGCAGTCGCACACTAACTTGATTACGCGTCCAGTGCAGCACGACCAAAACACAACCAGGACAGCGGACCGGTGCAACAGTTTATTCTCGAGTGCCTTCTCCACTCTCGCGGAGCACCTTTAATCCTGCCTGACCGCTCCTGGGTGCATGTGCATAAAGCATAATAGCGCTACAAGTTGCAAAGCTTGCAGAGACGGTAAGCCACTCACACAGCGACACAGAGCCAACCGACACGGCACAGTGCGAAAACATAAAATGTCTTTCGTGTTTATGTGTGCCTTTGTGACACGTGAAACGTGTTTTTCTCTCTGTGTGTGTATGTTGTTTTTGTGTTGAGCATAATATAAAATAGGAACGATTTAATTCATTTCCATGATGTGTATGCTTTCATTAACAGAAACTGTGATTTTTTCAAGTTTCTCGACTGTTGCAAGCACCTTTGCAGTTAATTGTGTTCATTCAAGTTTTAACTAACACAACTTACAAAAGATAGCATAAAGGCAGTAGCCTTGGCTTTCGATATTAGCATTAATTTATAATACTTAAAACATACCACTAAAACATATTTTAACTTCAAACTTATTACAAAGAAAATCCTATTTTTATTTATGAATTTTCCAAAAGTCCACTTGCAACAGCAGTTGCTAAGGTAGCACAGCATGGTTCTTGCATAGACAAAAAAGGCAACAAAAACCAACGTATCCTTCCGACTCATAATTTATGCTAATGAAGTCGGGGACTTCGTTTGAAGCACAACCTGCCAATGGTAGCGGAACCCACTTAAACAACTCTTTCTGCCCACCACGCCATTTACTGCAGCACAGTCATCCGCACAGGGTCAGTGCAAAAGGCATACTATCATTGCGTTGAAGCTTGATGAAACCACAACGAGATTTCATTCTACGGTTTCTATTGGATCTTCTCGCTACAGGAATATAGCTGGAAAATATTTTTTGTAGCTGTTTACTCTGCTTATGATGCTTACAGATTTTTTTCTCTTTTGTCATTTCTTAGTTATGTGTGTATGTGGGCACAGAACACTTAAAAAGATAATTTCTTGAAAGAAAAAAAAAAATGAATCCACCATCCACAACGAGTAGCAGTTGTTGTGCAGCTGTGCCAGTCCGACGGAGAAATTAAGGGCGGATACAAATTCACCGGTACCGGCTGGCGGGTTGTAATAAAAACACTTGATCTTTTGAAATTTGCTCCATTACACGGACGGGAGAAGGCATATAATCCTAGGAAGGTTGGGGAAGTTAAATTGAATACAATCACAAGTTTAATATGACATTTTTTTTTTAATTTGTGCAAGCTCCAATCACGATGCGTCAATAATGTTTTTATGGGAAGGGAGTCTAAATTAAATTCTCAATTTTGATGTCACTGTCAACATTTACCGACAAATAGCTGGAAAAGAGCTGTTCTTGTCCGTTAATGAAATGATTAAATTCTTAGTAGTGTTTTTAATAAATTTCAAATTCTTCTGGAATATAAATGACAGGGATTACCAGAAGATTTATATAGCGTTTGTCACTAAATGTGGGCTCTAGTTTACGAATTGCGACTGTGTATATCAACTTTTTTCTTTCGACGCATGTACTTCACGTCTCTAAGTTAACAATTGTTGCCAGTAGTAAAAATCGTTACAAATTCACATTTTTACGATATGAAGTATATTTCAAAGAATTGAAAAGTATCATCATCAGTATCAAAAGTATCACATTAAACATTAAACTGCGAAAATGTGATACAATAGTTACACCGAATACTTAAAAGCACCTAAACTAGCATAATTCAACGACTTAAATTAGGGAATTTTGGAACACATAGTTACAAATCTTAAGAAACTAGACACATTTGAATGAAAAGAAATTCATTTATAGTATAATACAAATGGAAATCATGAACTACGATGCGAAACCTGACAGAAACGATTGAAAAATGTTTCTATGGTACTACACACCCCATGCGTGTGTTGTTCGTACAAGCAATAATCAAATAATGTCTGACTTAGTACCGTCGCCCGACATAAAACAATCGAAAAACTCTCCAAATATAAAGTTCTAAATTTGTTTAACAACCTCTTTCCACAGCTCTATTCCCTCTTCCTAGCATCCCAAACTTCCGCCCTCCACCTTCTAATACAGGTTAAAACTTTTCTAGATTAATCAACGGAAAACGTACGAAAGCCCCGGATAGGCACATACACACACCATCCCCATCAGCTATCCTTCCTCACTGCTTTGCGCACAGCGATAAAAGGGTTTTTGGTTATTGATTTATGTAATTTTCTCAACATCCGAATGAACCACCACCACCACTTGAATCACAAAAAAAGGACTACCCATCCCGATAGCGATTGAACTGTACCGACCTAAAAATACAGCACCAACACAACCCACCCTAATTCATCACGTCCCTTTTCGCACACACCCACACACACACAGAGATGATCCATTTCGGTTCCAAAGGTGCCATGTGATCGATAGCATCGCATCCATTTTTCAACCAAAGATAAAACGAAACTCGGATGTCCCTGTGCTCTTTGTTCGGTGTGTGTGGTATGATCGATTTTTTTTATTTCCATCCCACTAAAATACGGTACCTTTTTTGGATGTAAATGTCCCAGGGCGGTATTTACTAACGTGCAAATAAAATGATTTGCAAACTATCTAAAATCCAAAATGTTTCACATTTATAACACTATCAGGCAGCAGTAATCGACATCTAGGGACTGTCACTTGGTGGTCTAGATGAATTGATACATTAGCGCTAATAGAATGTTACCGTAATGCCAGATGAGTATGCCATTCTCATGTGGCACCGAGTTCCAGAATGCTGCCAACAAGTGCACTATACACAGCAATCACGTAGTAAATGCCGTCGGAATCTGATTAGATGCCTTATTAAATGTAAACCCGAATATTCCATTTTATACACAAACACAACATAACACCTCTAAATGACTCTACTTACCTCAACATCATAGCCGTCACCGTTCCGTTTGCAGAGCCAGCTTGACCCGCCACCGGTACTGGGACAGTCGGCATATTTCACTATCAGTATCACATCGATCAGCAGCCACACGAGTGAGGTGAGCACTACGATACGACAGGTGTTGGTGCGAATCTTCCCCCGGAACATTCTGTTTAAGCTGACAACGGACATTTCTTTCAAATTTACGGGACTCTCAGTGCCTATCCACTGTTCCACCAGTGCAGGAGCCGGGCGGAGGAGCAGTGATGAAGTGGAATCTACCGCACGCAGATTCTAGCACTAAATATACTTCAACATAAAAGATCGGCAGCTGGTAACTGCACTGCAACACGCCACACTGTGTGACCACACATGCACCTAAACGCAACACAAACACACACACAGCCTACGCAAACCGTGGCAGAAGAGTGCATCAATCTCTTCTCTGTGATTCTGCTACGGCACATCAATACTGCTAACTAATATTGCACTTCAACTAGTAACATAGTTACACATTTCATACTTCATATAGGCACAGCGAAACTAATATACACACGATTTACGTACAAAACAAACACACTGCACTGGATTGAACAAAAAAAACAGTCGCGACTCACATTTTATGCTTTTGAAGAGTTGTGTATCTTTAAAATGTTGACATGCTATTTCTACAAAGAAAAAATTGAAATTAATCTCTTTTGATGTAATGTGTATACATGTATTAAAAAAGCATGAGAGCACGCAAAAATGTGTTTTGTTTTAGTCGCTGGTACAATGGGACGCTACTCAACAACGTTTCTCTGTATCCATTACCATCCTTACACTATATGCTGTTGGTCTGCACAGTTCAAAATACATTTTTCGTTATGACGTCCAGTTTTATCGATCCCTACTACCATTAACCAAACAATATGCAATCGTACACCACATAGCGCAAGGTAACATATACACACAGTCCCATCATATCGAACAGGCTATGTGTGGCTATGGAATGTTGTATGTGTGTGTGCTGCTGTTCGTTGCCTACCATCGTACAAAAATATAGCGATAAGCCGGAAACTACTCCACCGGAAGCCAATTTAAGTTTACAAGCAAACGGTTAAATATTTATCACAAGACAACAAAACACTTCAAAACTGTACGTTCGCAAATGAGTGCACTTTCACCGAAACCGTGCGCACGCAAACGATCTACATTACATGCAGCAAGCTTTTGGTTTGCTACCTCACCCGCCGACAGCAAACGCCAACAGCCACTTCCGGTGAGCGCGTGAGTGCACTTGCAAAAACTGTAGCAACCATTTGATCAACACATCTAGGGAATTTTGCAACCAGCTAGACAAGTTTTCAAAATAGTAATCAACTACACAAGCCTGATAATGCGAAACAATACATGTACACTATATCGAACATTGTAAGTTGATTAAATATTTTCGTCCGTTTAAGGCTACATGCAAGTGATGAGTAACATTTCCTGCACCATATGATTTATTGGGGGTTTATAGTCAATTATTATAATCGATTTCATTTTGTACTCATCTTTAAACCCTTCAACAATAGGTTCAATATTGGAAACGATAATTGAAACCTAACTCTGCTGATTCTCAGTTATCTAATTTAGATTGTTTATCGAATTTTATTTCCAAAACACCATGTTGTCCTAACAAAGGAGCATATAAATGAAGATACAAGATACTAAAGTGGGTGAGCAGTTGTTTTTTTTCCAACTGACATGCCGGCAGCCGAAAATTCCTTTAACGCAGATAATAGTGCTACTGACCAAAATCCTCCCAATCCAATCGGACTTTGTCAAACGGGGAAGGAGGAATTTGTGTTTTTGTGATGTGGCATCACATTAGCCACAGAACCGCACCATGTGGCTACCCAATGAATTTTAATGCCTTTCCGATGAATAATTAGCAACGGAGGATTTCCGTAACGCCTACATTCAACGCTGGTCCACGTAACAACGTAGCATGTGCTTAATATTCGGCGACGATGACGATGGTGCTGACAGTGGGAGGGTTGTCGAGGCAAAAAGGGTGCGGAATGACGATTATCGTACACGATGATGCTGGTAATAATGATGATGCAGATGATGAAAGTGGTTTTAATTTCCAGCCAAAGTCCGTGTAACTTTTGTTTTAATGATAATCATATGACCACGCTTCCATCAGAGCCGCTCGCCACCATCTCTCTATCTCTCTCTCTCTTCCCTGGGGGTGAGTAAAATCATGCTGTGTGAACATTTTTATTTTGTTTGCATACACCTGACCATCGTCAACGGTTTTTGTGTATGTATGGTTGGTGATTTTCCCTTTTTAATCAGCCACGGTCGATGGTTTTTATCGATCGTTAGTGTGTTCTCGCTGTTCGATCTGCAATGAAAGAAGACATAAAAATACAATAAAACATCATGTTTATTACGGACAGCTTATGAGGTAGTTTCGTTCCTATCAGCATCATATCTTTTGTTTGTCTTAGGATGACCAGGATTCATCGTGCCCAAACGGTAGCTTGCTTTTGGATGTTTGGAGCTGTTATCAGCAATGTTGTAATTACCTCAGATTCCCACAATATTGGCCCATGCTTGAATAGCCTTTTCATTAGGCTGAAAGGAGTGTGCTCTTTTGCAAACATTCTGTATAGCAAATAAAGTATCAAAAACAGTTAATAGCAGCATAAACAAATCTTTACCTAATGATTGCTTTTTCCGAACAAAACTATTCCATAACATCATCATTATCACCTACGATCCTAAGCATCCGGCAATGGTTCTTCGAAACATTATTTACCTTAGTTGCAGTGTAAATAAAACTAGATAATTATCTACGATGGCATAATATACGAAACGGAACGAAGCCCCTAATATCTAATGATGACACAGTCTACCATTCATTTCTATCTTCATGGGAGAGCTATCTCACCGGATAAGCAACCCATTTCCCATTTGCTGAATGCGTATCGTTCCGTACCAGAATCTATCAATTTACTTATCGTAGACAAACATTTTGGCCTGCTTCCCCTGATGATACACATTCACGCTTAATTGGCACACATAATCTCCCATGCTATTTCTCTTCATACTGTTTACAATCTCTTGTGCCGAAAGTATTGAATGACAGGGTCACATTTTACGAAGACTTGTGGAACCGACGCCTGAACCATGTTGGATTTGGAAATTTACTCAAAAGTGCATTGTCTATTGTATGCAGAGAATCTCGCAAAAGTATATGTTAGCTGTTGTAGTATCTCTGAGCGTGAAATGAAGCTGTGTTTTTAATCAAACAGAAATAAATGCTGTAACTAAAGCAGAATAAAGAGTTTTTATTTGTTATAATTTTAACAGAAAGAACAAAAAAACGCTCTTTCAGGACGAACAACATGGCTTGAGATCCTGTTGAAAGAAAATTGCATCCCGCGCTACATGCACGGTCCGCACCAGCCATAATCTAAACCATTAAACGCTGAAACCATTTACAGGTAGACGGTGAATACAGCAGCGTACACCGTCAGATGAAAGCATAAAATCTAACCTCCCCCCCTTTTATCCTCCCATTCCAGCCCCGGCCACTGAACTGAGAAAATGCATTCTCCCCCCTAGGTGAATGTGCACAGCCCAGAGCCAGTCCCGCCGTCAGTCGCCGGTTTATGGCCGGAGCTGCTCCGGCAATGTAAAAGAAAATAGTTTCACCCGGCCCGGGTAGGGTCAGCTCAGGCGAAAATAATCGCCCGTGCAATGCGCGACCACCGAACACAACGACGAGCCACAATTCCGGACCAGCGAGATTTTCGGGCAGCGGAAAAGCTTGCACATAAAGCATCCATCGTGAAAAACGAATAACGGAGCTGTGTGTGTGTGCCAGTGAGTTTTGTTTTTTGTTGGAACCGCCCGACGCCCGTTCGTACCAGCGATTATTCAGGAGATTGAAGATATTTAAATAAAAGCCGCGCGACGACGGTTGTAATTTTATGCAAATACATGACCGACCACCGGAGCGAACGCGCGCGGCCATAGTTGCAGGGAAGGTGGAACAGTAAGGTGTATTGAACCTTTTTTTTTAATATTGTAGTCGAAAAAACCCCTCCGTACTTTCTCGATGGTCATGGAAATAAGGCACGGTAATTTTTAAACCGAATGCATTTGTGCGAACAAAATGGGTAACGCACACGCTAACGGCTTTCTGCTGAACAACGAAAATAAGTTCTAGAAAAGCGGAATGATTTGCTATAAACCGAACTAGCATTTTGCTATTGTGCTAGACTACACATACAAATTTCACTCAAACCTAACAAATAGGTGTGCTGTACAACAACTACGTTATGTCACTAGACACTAAAAAAGTATATTAAAACTGCCAGCCCTAAATTATGGTTTGCCCATTTTTTTAAATTACATTATTTATGCAACACTCATAAACCACCGAACGACTAAACATGATGTTTCATGCATGAATAGAGTTCCTAACGAAACATGATTTTAGTTTAAATGCATTTTGTTCGGCTTATTATCATTAATGTTTTTTTTTTGTACTGAATTTGTGTATATTTATAAATTAAATTTGTAACAAAAGTAATAAATTTGAATGTGAGAGATCGTTCACTATATCAACCATTCATTATAATCATGCATTGTATGTTTTTTTTTGTCCTTATAATAGTCAATACCATAATGTACTATTGTTACTTTCAATTATTTATGGGCAATTTTCGCATGCTCTCATGCTTTTTAATACATATGTACATAAACACTGCGCGCATAAACTGCAAAACAATCATTTGTAACTGGGTGGATTAAATTGATACGTTTTGCTACTAATGTTTAACAACAATATCGTTTCACCAGCATCGGTGTGGTTGAGTATCGCGCCCTGTTCTTTGTTCGATGCATAATTAATCGCATGGCAAGGCAACATGGTTCATGCATATTTTAAAAGGCCTCAAATATTGATAAACATGTGCCATATACCCGCCAACCGCTACCGACGTGTCTAATTGATTTTTTATTCTTTTACTAATACTTTGTACAAGAGCTGAGTGCAACAGCCATTAAGAGAATTCATCTAATTATGTTTTAAGTGAAAATGGTAAGCAAAAGCAAACTATTCTTTTTCCAACATTAAATAACGTACGCTTTAAATATTTGAAGCGTCGATGGAAGCAAATTTATCAAAAAACAGCAATCTAAAATATGCTTAGTCTGCACTTGGCTCTGCTTCATCAAGAGTGGAAACATTTTGCTCTTTTCTGGTATCGAAATACCTTCCCAAAACTCCACACAACCAATAAACGCAAAACCCCTCACAGATTCTGCAACACACCTTGCCAACCTAAGCGCAACATGGTAGCAAAAACCCAACTCATCTTCTCCTATGGTATGTAAATTAAAACCATTTCTTCATCGGCACATACCCGCAGCATACACTGGCAACACACACTGGTCAGTGTAACTTAGATTATGAAACCGGCAGACATCTGCATGTGTCTATGCTACGTCCCACAAGGTAGGGGTATGTTTTTCGAACGAAAACAAAAAAAAAGCAACCCCACTTCAGCTTTCTTCATCGTTTGCAAACTTCGCTTTAAAATAGTCGTCATGGACAATGTATTTGCTCCATTCACGTACCGCACTGTAGGCTAGCGGGTGCGAGGAAGTAGTGTTGGTTTGGTTTTATGCATGGAAAAACCTCAACCTCAACCGTACAAACAAATCCATGAGCAAACTTTTGCAAATCGGAACGGGAGAGAGAGAAGCAAAGAGAGGAAGAGAGAGAGAGGGAGTGCCTATTTACAAACAAAGCTCCTTATCAGCTTTGCTACGGTGTTTTACTTGATTTAAACAAACAGTTGATGCAGGTTGAAGCTTCTCGTACGCTGCTGATTGTGTACAGCGAGGCAAACCCAGGACGCAGCATCTGCTTGGATCATTTAGTAAGAGACAATGTACGGATACTAATGCTAAAACTCACCCTCAGGTGAAATTGATTGAACTTTGTTAGGTGGAATGGTCAGCCTAGAGGTTCTGTTGACAAAGTGTGTAATTTAAACGAAAATGTCCCACTAACATGTACAGTCTCTGAGTAAATATATTAAAGCTTAACGCATTGCATTTGAATCGGCTTCAACATATGCTGCTGGAAAGCTTCCCCGCACTCCGAAACCAAAACACCATTGTCAGCTCTTCCCGAGCACTTCCGAAACCGTGTACCGTGGGCAACGTTATTGCTTCCGTTCGAAATCTAATAAATTACTACAGCTGCTTGACGTTACTGGCCACCGCCGCTGCACTTAGTAGTGCATCTTGCAGGCATTCCGCACAACCACAGGCGCTGGAGGCTGTTATGAAACCGAAATTTCAAGTGGAACCCACCACCATCAGCTCTTTCTCCTTGCTGGAGTAGCAGCAGTAAGCAGAAAAAAAAATCCCATCGGTGTTGGGTTGGAAAATTGGACACAAGTACACAAAAAAACGAGCACACACACACACACTCACACCAAACGTCCAACCCCTTCGGTGGCATATATTCTACAGCATCCGGAACACACAACTGCTGTTCGTTTCGGTTTCGATATTAGTGTGAAGTTCAGCAATTGTCCAGAGCCTTTGCAGCAAACTACACACTCGGTTGCTGCTGATCGGAAGAGTTGATAACAGTTAGAATGTAAGAAATGGAAACGGGATTTTTTTTTTTTTCATCGTTGTGCCCTACAACACTGGTGCGAGATTAGTACATCTGCAGCAATTTTCAGCGAGATGTTTCCTCGGCCCTTCTTCCTCCGCTACATACATGCCCTTGCAGTATATGTTGGGAGTGTCCAAAAATCGGACAGTTGAATGGCACCCGCTCGGATTTTTCCATTACTGCACAATGAATCGAGCCCCGACTAAATAGCGCACCATCCGAAAGAAAAATTATTACATGTGCGAAAGCGATGCAAAATTCAAGCAATGTTTTCCATTCAACAAGCTTTCGTGTTTCGATATATTACGAACATATTAAGAGTGTGCATTTTTTTGAATAAAATGAAAATGTAGACTTGAATTGAGATTAAAATAATCCTTAAATTGCTCTCCGAATATTTTTGTTTATTTTTAGTTTTACTCATAAGTTGGAATTATAATATATAATATATTATGAATTAAGTGACATTTTCTACGGTGATTTGTTTTTCTTTTCGAAAATCTATACATTCCTGTAGGTCATACGTAATACATATGATTTTATTCTGTAGTTAGCAAACCAGAAATAATCCAAACATGAAGCCCAAGAACTTCGCAATTTGGAATAGACAGATTCAATCAATCAACAAAATTTTGGATAAAAACATTTTCGTTGTAAATTAATGTAGATAGAAACGACAAAAATAACTAGTAAAATCTTAGAGAACAATAACTAGACACTCAAAACTCAACTAGCTATGGTAAACGTGTGTGAGATGAATAATCATGTTTGAGTTTATAAACGGCATTAAAAATGAAGCTTAGCAGCCATCCACAAAGGGACTCCTGCAGACATTCCTTCCAACGAATATCGGTCAATGCGTTTCCTGTGCGGAATTCCAAATGTGAACTATCGGCTACATCATTCTCTGCCGGGTGGAATGAACTCCATCTCATTTTTCCAATTCAATTCATACGAACATTGTACAAAAAAAACCGTTCCTCCTGCTCTGCACACAAAACGCCTTTTCTTTCGACACAAAGAAACTGATGAAAAGCTACTGAAGGGAATCGTGTAAGGAATGTTCATATTTGAAAAATCTTCATTCCATTACCGTGGCGTGGCGCGGCCTTTGCGGGATTCTTTTTGTGCGACAGTTCGATTTTTTTTCCCTCGCAGGTCACCCAATTGTGAAGAACTACTCGCCGGGAAATGGTGGTAGAAGTTGGGGTTTCACTTTCATTTTCTTCTTTGCATATTTTTACTTTGCCAACTGGCATCATTGGAATACCGCATAATTCACAATTTTTCTCGTACATACGCTCAGCCAGGGTCGGGCCTGACTAGCATCACTAATGTTCCTCAGTTTTTTTTCTTCCTAGCTTTACTTCGCACGATTAAGAACCGAGCCTTAAGTCGCATGGCCCGCATCACGGAGGCTTAATTACGGCAAAATACGATAGAATGCTCCGTGTCGCCCAATAAACAGTGTCGCTCCATATAAGCAAATGAACGTAAATTAATTACAGCGTACACACATGCGGTGAATAATTATACCGTGTAGCAGATGGTGCGTCATCCAAGCGAGGCGAAAGGAAAACGGGGAACGTGCAAATTCCTATTATTTCAAGAAAGCAGTATTTATTGCTTACTTTCTTCTCGACTCCCCAAATGAGTTCACTTCAGCGATGGTCCACTGTCAACTTTAAACAACTTTGTACGTTGTCAACATTGTAAGTATTTCCAACGAATGGTTTCGATCAGAATAAAAAAGTAACGTATTTGGTTCGACACTAGCAATACGGGTGTTTAAAGTGAACAACAAAATAACATAATATTTTATATATCTACTTTATTTAATTTTAAAAAAAGTTAGTGATTGAAATTTAAAATGACACAATCAAACTGTATTTCCAAAAAACTAGTTCCACATTAAAAAAGAATAAATTATACAATGCAATTCACTGTTGCTTACTTCGCCTGTAAAATTTTAGTTTCATTTCTCCTTCCAGGTCATTTCACACATTTTCAGGAAACATTGAATAACGTTGACCTTAATGCTTCATAACAATTCACACGCCGGCCGGTAAAAAAACTAAGATCAAGCGCGATTTGATGTGAAATGTGAAATAAACGTGTGAAATGTACCGTTTTTTATACTTTCCTCCTACTTCATTTTCCTTAATTTGATTACTTTTTTCACTTCCTCTAAGAGTTGAAAACACCGTGCATTGACGTTGTTTCTACCCATATCGACTACCTGTGTGGCGCAAAATTTACCAGCACAACAAAACCGATTTTTCAATTTAGGAAACATTCGATCACAATGCGACAAAAAAACTATAACCAAAAAAAAAATATTGCAAAAAGAAACTATGTACCGAAAAACAACATACACACTAACGTTTACGTCCAACATTCCTGACATACCGTATTATTTTTGCTATGCTATCCCCCTATCCCAACCATTTCTTTTCAATATTCTACGGGGCCCGAACCTTGCAGAAGTGGGTTCTCCTTCCACACGTTCCTTTTTCATATGTTTTTATTATGTTGGCCAAGGATTATAGAAAACAAACATAGCAGCGATAAAAATGGGACCATTTTTTGACTGTTGTCGCATATCAAGCAGGTCACGGGGCCAAACAGGGCTGAAGGATCCTTCCAAAAAAAAAAAAACTGAACAAAGCAAGCATAGGAAGAGATCCCATTTTCTGGAACATTTATCGTAGCAACGGCAACGAGGCGACCTTTCCTTTTTTACCCGGCACACCATCCATATGTAAATCGATAGGTTTTTCATTTTGTTACCTGGAATTTTCTTATTCAATCAACGCATAGCAAAAAAGTTCCTTTATCCATCGATAAGTAACAATAAAACTATCAATTTTGGGTGTATAAGAGTGTACCAATAGCGTAAGAGTTCATATGATATTCCAAGAAAAAATACACTACACAGCCAAACCGGAAGTGACATATGAAGCTATACAGAAGGCTATATTTAGAAAGGCATCCCAATCGAAACTCTCCCATTTCTTTCTGCTCTTTAGCGCACTGTTATCACTATATCACAACGAATCCAATTGTGCTGCAAAATAAAACCGAAATAATTGGAGACTTAACGTGCTGCTCACCATCTGAACTTCAAATCCCGCAGGCATTTGCGCGCCCATAAATCTTGCGAACGGAAAACCCTCATACCCTCTTCCCCTACCGAAAGCTCCAAAACCGCAACCGTTCCACCGCTAGTGGCCCGCAAACTATAAATCCCGCAAATAAATGTCAGTGTGTCTCCTAAAGCCCACCGGACACAGCCGCACACGTATCGCATCAATGACGAGCATCATTTTTGCGCGATTTATGACGCTCCGGCTCTGACGATTGCGCGCAAGCTGCCATTTGCGCGCGTAAAACCCGGGCCTCTGCCTGAGTGGCGAACATGAGCCGAAACTGTGAACCAACTCTACGCATTTAACGCCTACGCCTTAACAAACACAAACTGTCTTCGACAGATTTTGGAAGCGAGGAAGGATGGGAAGTGTTCCCCGAGGATGAAATGAATCGTAGACACACACACACACACATACACACACACACACACACACACACACACACACACACACACACACACACACACACTTCGCAGCCCATCCGCTCCATACGACATTAAATCAGTACAAACGAGCCCAACCCTACCATCCCCAGCGTCGCGAAGCCCTGCGCTCCTGTTTCGCATCGCAAAACTAGATTCACTTTTCGCCCGGGTCATCATGCGAGGGTAGAGAGAGCATCGTAATTTCATAGCGTCCGATGGCATCATATCATCGCTGGCACAGACTGACAACACAGCGAGCGGAAAATTTATAACCAGTTGCACTACTAGTGCCCCCCCGCGCCCCGTTACGATGGGGAATGGGGACGTGCGGAATGGACATTTTCTTATCCGTCGAACAGCAGTAAACCACCGATCTGCCGTCAAGCAGAAAGTAACCCTTCGATGACGGGGTTGAAAATTTGATTTGAAAAGAAATAAACTCTCTATATATGCGAATACTGCTTAAGTATAACTTGGAAATCAATCGTGTTGTTGTTTGCCTGGAAAAGGGTAAAAATTAATTTAAATTATTCCATAATGCTTTTTGTGAGATAATTTACGAAAAACCTAACAACTAGTCTACTTCAGGATCGTATGATACAGGTTGAACGTAGGCACAGGTTTCTGAGATTTGTTCACCCGCAAGAAGAATAAGAATTGATTCTTGATTGCATTCAATTGAATTGAAGAATAAGAACCGTGGTCCGTACTGCTCTAATGGAAAGAAATGACAATCTGAATGAAAGGTAAAAATAAACATCGCAGACATTTGAACAAGACGTCGGAAATGAGTCTATATTCTTAAAAAGAAGATAAATTATGTTTAATTATCGGTAATTTACTAGACATCCTGGAAAATCGATGAAGGATCAACTGATCTCTGAGGATCTATAAGGTCAATCAACCTTAGCAATAATATTTTGTATGAAACGATGTTTACGGAACAACGTCAGTAATTACACATGCCTAAACAATCTTAGTCCTTAGTCGCTACAAGGTGTAAACCTAATACGAAAACTTAATCCACGAAAAAGGAGAATGGACATTGAATCCTTCTCCTACAAACAGATAATCAAAACTCTGATAGTACCTCCGTATGACGAAAGGTATAGGAGAATATATCCCATCATCAAAAGAACAAGAAGAAGAATCTATTTTTGTCAAACCTATGCAGCACGATTCCGGTAGATGTCGCCATAGTCAAATCAAAAGGGGACCAAACTAACTGATCAGAAGTTGTTGTTGTTGGAATAGTTTATAGAGGCTTTGGCTCCAACGGAGTTCTTTCGTCTCTAAACTGATCAGAAGTGAGAATAACCTCTAAATATAATTCCTTTCCTCAAATATATTCGATTAGTTACTAACCATTTCATCCAATACCCGAATAACTTTTGACATAAAATAAACCACAATAAACACGACCCAAAACGATCACTCATATTGCGCAGCCAAAGGTTAAGTGAGCCTCCTTCAGCCAGTACCGGCGTGGTCACTGCCGATGAAGCAAAGCAAATTTCACAATGCTACACCGCCCAATCCATTTCCCTTTCTTGGTGTGTGTTGCGAATGACTGAAGCATCGACATATGGGTGTGTATGTGTGCGCTCTACACTACGTGAATCGTAGATTATCATTAGCACAATGCATGACTATCGATCACTTCTGGATGGTGCAAGATTAAGAATTGATGATAAGGTTCAAATCTTTCCTAATCATCGCCACCCGTGCTCACTCGCCCGGAACGGAACGGATTGCGAATCTGTTGGCCGCAACGATTTATGTGCTTTAGCCTGCAGGCCGATGAGATTGGGTGGATTATAGTGGAACAGTTTCTACAGTGCAGTCACGGATTGGGCAAGCGTTGTGCTGAATATGCTGTTGAGCTTCTATCAGCCCCTTAATACTAGAGCAAGCTTTTAAGCAGAACTATGAAAGGGAAAATTAAACGAAACGTTTTCCTCAAACAAAGACAAATGGTGTACCGCGACACACACCGGAACGCATAAGTCAATCGACCGTAAGCATGAGTATGTGCGCGTCTACTTTTGCTGCTGATACAGTGTGCCCGAACCCATACTGAAAGATAAACATGCACACGCATTGGCCGCGAGACATAAAATTTCTTCCGCTACGTTTAAACCCCGTTTGCCCTTATCAGTCACCGGCCAGGAGGCCGAGTTGGCTGGCTCGTTGTTGTTTGCCCGTGCTGTCAAGGCATTTGAATACGCTGCCGCCACGAGCTAGAACAAAATCAGCAACTTCGGCCTGAAAATGGAACGATAAACAATACTCGCACACACAAGCACCCTCGGCACCCTTGTGTCTAAACAGTGCAACAAAACGGCACGATGGCGGCGAGAGATCACTTTAGCGAAAGAAAGCTTGCAAAAATAAATAAAGTTAGTCAGCCAGTTTGCACACGCCACGCGTGTGTGTGTGTGTGTGTCTGTGCCGCGGCACATGTTCGATTTCGGAATGGAGGGGGGGCACACTTTCCAAACAGGTTTCGTACGTTGTGCTCGCGTTCGACTTCCACGTCAAACCCGGCCGCAAAAGGTAACCCTCGCGGTGTATGTATGCCACATCGTCGAAAAAGCCGGTTTGCTTGCTGCCGGACGCCCCAGCCCCACGGAGCAGAGGACAACGGGCCCTGAGCCGGCCATACCATATGGTTTCTAATACTGCACAACGTACGCCACGTGATAGCAGTGGGGAGGTTGAGGTTCAGAGGACTTGCAATAAAAGAAAATGGTCCCTCCATTGAAGGTACTGAGGACTTGTGCCAGAATTGGCTGCGCGAGCTATAGAACGGATCTTACAGCGACCGATTCAATTCCATACCATTACCCCCCCCCCCCCCCCCCCCCCACTGAACGACCGCGATTGTTGTTGCGGGTGGTTTGGCATGTGTACAAACATTCAACTAAACAGGGTGGTGCTTTTAAAAAATTGTACAAAAAACGATACTGACTCTTTTACGCGACTTTCTTGGCATCGGATTATCGTTTGTTATGCTACTAACATCCACCGCACAACAGGACACACACACAAATACATAAAGATTCATTACAGCTGCAAAAGAGTTGAGCGACTCCATGCAGCGCCAGCACATGCCGACTCGCAACCAAACGCAACGTAGGCTAAAGCACGTGTGTGCGGAGCAGCATGGTTCGAAAAGCGTTCGCGACCCAGCCGGCAAGACACGTCAAACGGCACACGTCAGACAATCGTTTACAGCACACTACTACTACTACTACTACTACTGCTGCTGCTATTGCTTACCGACAGGGCCGGCCACAGTGTTGGTGAAGGTGTGCCGGCATTCGTAACCAGCTGGCAGATAGTAAAAGGGAGCGGGATCGGCATCAGATATACAGTGCATTGCGTAGTTCACACATTATGTGACACGACATCAAAATTGTAAATTTAATTTAAAGCTAAACATATAGGAAACATAATAAAATATTAAAAATTCAGTTTAAAATTCAAACAGATCACCTACAACAGCATAAAACAATTTTGATTTCACCCCAAAACATATTTAACTTTATGCGTTCAATACCAACCTGCGTTCGATATCGACACAGCCAGAACAAACTAACTAACCAACCAACCGTTCGCTAACGCCACGTTCAGGTGTGTGTATAGAAAGCGTTTAGGTGGTTCATTAGCACTCACCAAATAAACACCGCCGACTAGGGCGGCCCGCGAACGACTACACCAGACGCCATTGGCATGATTGGTGCGCCCCGCGGGCTATTGGTGCGCACTAAAATTGCGCACGCATGTGAAGCTCGTATGTGTACACCACACCACACGCGCACGAAACCCATCTGGGCCAGGAAAACGGGTGAAATGGCACAGCGTTGGGGCGCATCGATTGATGGACAGCTGGGCGCGCTTGGTGAAAAGTCAATGACTGTACACGGAAAGTGAAGTAAATTGACAGCGCACGGCGTCATCGGCGATCTAACGAGCCGGTGAAATGCGGCATGGAAATTGAGCATACTTTAAAAGCGTATTATTGTATTTGAAAGAGAATATTGTACCTCTTGTAGTATGGAGAAAACAATGTGAATGTTATGCCAATTTAAAAGACCTTAAATTATGAACGACTGCTGTCAGTAGTCTGAAAAGTTTGAATAACAAAAAATAGCAATATAAATAACATTTTGTGATAGAATGATTATTACTGTCACTCATTACGTAGCAGATTATTTCAGATATTTGTAACAGTGACGTCAAGCGGATGTAAACAACTTAAATCTAATGAATTGTAATCATTGTTTCCAGTCAATTCAAGCTGAGAAGCATTAAAAACACACAAAAACGAGGGACCAATACCGAAGTTTTTTTTCATTATTTTTGTTTTCGCTTTTTTGGCACTCTATCAATCGAATACAGCGAAATACATTTGGCAACGTCTTCTAAGACCCAGAAACAAACCACGCTGTCAATAAACAGTTCATCATTATTTTAGCTAAAATTCCATTCCGCTTACTAACGCAGGCAAGTATTGCCACTAGCGAACACACTTTGGAGCAATTCTTGTTTTACTTCACTTCTTCAAGCACATCATTACCCTACAATGAAAGAAAAAAAGATGGAATGTTCATGAAAGTGTTAGCCTTCCCCTCACTTTCGTGAACGCATACCGTCCTCACACCAACCGGCCATCGCGGAACGTTGCCGAAGGCGCCGGCATCCGGTTGCGTTCCGGTTTCCGGTTTCCACTTTCCTTGGCGCATAGTTGGCGGTTGGCTGTTGAGGTTGAACCAACGAAAAAAAACAAACGCCCAGACTGAGTTTCAACTGCGTTTTTACTCCCTCCTCTCTAAAAAGCCCCTGCCCCACCACCGATTTGCCAAATGGGAAGGAAACCGGAACTGCACGAACCGGAACCTACTACTTGGGAAAGAAAAAATAGAAGTAGAATATAAAAATAGCATTACAATCGCCATACCGCCCGACGGCCTACAGCAGCGAATCAATGAAGGAAAAATACCAGATCCCTTAAGCCTAAAATCAACCCCTTTCTGTGCGGGACAGAGGGGCACACCCATATTGTTCCGATTTTGTTCCGGTTTAGACAGGCAGGCACGGCCGTTGGGTTGTACGTAGTGAGTGGCGTACTACGACCAACCATTTTGTAATGAGGCGTGGTGCCTTTTAGGATAACTTGGTACATGTTAAGTACATTTAAGATTTTTTTTTTATTTTACACAATCTAAAAGCTTCACAAGAGAAAGTCTTAAATATTCCCATTCATTCACCCGTCCTATTGGAATGACCCACCGTCGTCACACAACACCTTATTGAATGAACATCGGGTACTTACTAATGAAATCAAATTAGAGTCAACCATTGCCAATGGACCCCCGCCGTTCCCACTTGCCGTTGCCGCTTGCGCAAAGAAAGGAAATTATCGTTTGGAAAAGCAGTTCCCACCCCCCAATTTATTAAAATGCAAAAAAGCCACACCAAAAATAGCACACCGAGTTGCACGCGCGTTTGAACGTTGAAGCTGGGAACAAAAATAGCAAAATGCCATCGCAATGGGTTCAGATTTCAAATGGAGCGAAAATAAATCGACAAAAACGAGCCTTCCTCCTTTGCTGCTCGCCACTGTACACGTGGGGAACAATAGAGCCCCAACCCCAAATGGTGGGGGGTGTTCAATTTGATGAGTGAAAAGAAAGGACAAAAACTGTTCCATCCTTTTCCAGCGGCAGGCCGTTTGGTGAGCGTTTCAGAGGGTTTTCCTCCTTCGCGGCATTGTATTTCGTGTCCTTTCGGCCGCAACTCCGTGGTGTAGTAGTAGCAGCAGCTGCCACCCCCGGTGCTGCTGGCAACAATTCAAATAAAATTGAAACACGAGTATAAACCATCTCATTAAACCGAACGACACTGTGAGCGGAGAGAGTTCGTGCCGCTTCGCAGTAGGAAAATGTCAATAGAATGAAGTGATTTGTAATTTGATGTGATTTCAAATGCAACTCGAGAAAGGAACACGACCAATGGCACGAACATGGTTGACTGCAAATTGAATACTTTGCGGAAGCTTGCAGGAACGGAGGAGGGCAATAAGCTATCATTAAATTTGCAAGATAGATATAACATCGACTGTTTTCGAGATCGAAGTCGTGTGAGTTTTGTGACTTGATTTGGAAGTGAAATATCACCTTGAAGTTCTTATTCTAGGCGCAAATCGAGATTGGAATACAAAAAATACATACATCAATACAATGCCTAATAAAAACAATTGAGTTAAAATATTTTAATACGCTTCGAGAAGTAATTTAAACAAACCGATTGACCATGTGCACATTTTCCGAAAATTAAATAAGCTTTATCATTTGAATATTGGAATATTCATGGAAACTGTCAACTACACACAGCAGCACAGCACTACACTGGTAACAACAGCAAGCTGGGGTTGTTTCAAACTGTCAAGCTTTGATTTGACAGAACAAAAAATCTCTCTTCGCAAGCATGTTTCTATGCAAAGCCGTCAGTATACCATAATCCCGCCGATCGTCAATGATTCAAGCGCACACGGAGCCACAAGTGCGTAGTGGTGTGCACATATCAACGTGCAGCACAACATAAAACCCTGGAATCGTCGCCATTCTGACACGATCAACACGTCAACAGCCCCGGGTGTGTGTGTCTGTGGCGCGCACTCGTTCCGAATCGGTTCGGTATGCCGCCGCCGGGACGGTTAAATGGCAGCGACAATTTTCTCATTTACTCTAACCGGTCCGCACCGTTTGTGAGTCGATGTGTACACATTGGCACTCTGACGGTACGATACACAGTCTCTGCATACGATTACATTCCGCCCCTTGTGCAGCATACTGCTCCACCGGCGGCCGCTCTGGTAGCACGCCACACCACAACCAACCGACGGTACCAAACCCAATAGACTTCGGTGTATCACTTTGGCAGTCGAATCCCGACCTCTCTCCCACCCAGCTCCACTGTCGGTAGTATGGGAGTGTAACGGAAAAATACAAACTAATACCAACAACCAAAAAAGGAATGTCGAAGAGGAAAGGTCGCTTTTGCAGCATGTCAGCAATATTGCCCTCCTGCAGACGCACCTTCTATGAGAGGCGGGCGGCGTCGGTATGCAACGGCTAGAATATCGCACAATGGTCGCTACGGGTGCTACGAACTACTCAAACCTTTCCACAGGAGCTGCAAAAACTAAGTTTACATAATTTAGTGAATACAATTACAATAAATTAAAGCGAGGTTCCAAAGTTGGAGATATTCAAACTATTTTCCTTCCAGTTTATATATCTTAAACGATACAGTTATACATATTCTAAAATTTAGTTTCTTCAAAAATCTTTAATTGGGGCAATGAAAGCAATGATCATTGATAAAAACAGATACATCAAAAAGACATGAGAGACGCTCAAAGGGGCCTAAACTTTACTTTTGGCATTTCTGAAGTTACACTGATCAAAGACACGCTTTGCAGGCCCATTCAGCACTTGCCAACTGCATGCGATTCAAATCACATTTTGTAATCCATTCAATAGACTGCGCTATTTACGCTCCAAAACATTCCGTCCTTCGGTGCGCCCGAGTCGACCTTTACTAAACACAGAGAGCAAAACTCCGGGGCTGCAGCAGCGACGACTCTCTGCCGACGAACCTTATTGATTCACAAAACCGAACCAAATCCAACGGCGAAGGTCTTCTTCACAGTGTATGCTTCAAAAGGATGGGCCGCCAACCATCGGCGTAATGAAAGGCAGACCGTACATGGAAAAGACGGCAGAGAGAGAGGCAGAGCGAGAAAAAGATCAAGCACGGGACAACAACAAAAAAGTAGTACAACTTTCAGAACCGATGTCGCCAAGAATTTGATGATCTGGCGACAGCCGGCCCGGGCCCGCGTTATATGGCGTGAGGCGAATGACAAAACGTCAAACAGCAGTGTAGAGCCGTAGACTGGAACTCTGTTTTGTAAGAAGCACGGGCAAAAGGAAGCTGCATTAAACGGTAGCATCGTGCATAAAACTTTCTTTGTCACCTCATTCATGTTCTGGGGGCGACTCGTGGAGCGGTCTAGCGAGCGCTTCGATGTTCTAGCATCCGCGCGCGTGTTAGGCAAGAGTTTCGTTCAGCTGTTGCATTAACTTCACACGCAAAGTGTGACCTAAACCTAAAGGGGGGGACAACAAAACACACACACACAGACGCCGAAGACATGTTTATGATTTGCGTTTATTGTGGTTTTGTTTGTGTTTCTTTCTTTTATCTAACATCAGTAAGACTGAACATGCAAAAAAAGAGCGCAAAAATTCCCTTTTTTAAACGTGTTATTTGAAGAAATTGCATTAATATATTACAGTATCTCAACGCAAGAAACTTTGAATTAAAACATGGATTAATCTTTCTTTGGTTTTTACCAACCAGCTGCCCAACAACATAAAATTAATGCGCCAAAACACCATCATCAGCCTGTAATGAACTCCCACCGTTGGTCCCACCTTCTTCACTGCAATCTAATTTACGCAGTACCAACTTCCGGTGTAAATAAAACGGTCAGACGATAGCATTGAAATCACTTGGCTCACGATTAACCCTTAAAAAACGGTTTACAACAACCGTGACGCTCCACATTTCCCGTTCCCCTTTTTTCGCAGTCCTCGCAGATCGCAGCATAATGCTCGGTGGTGCTGTTCGCCTTTTCAACGTCACCCGATAATGGCGCTGATGTTTATCGTTGAAATTTTTTACTATCTCCCACTGCGTGCGTCCTTTTACTGCGTCCTTTTACTTAGCCTGCCACAGCCCGCTGTCTTTCCAACCGGTCGGACACGTTTCGTCCTAATTTGTTACGATGATACGCTTCCGCACATTCTAACACGCCGGACACGTAGCAGCGGCCGGAAACGCCGAGACACTGGTTCGTGCCAAAAACAGCAACACGCAGAAACAACGCCAAACGCCAACGAAAATTCTTTTCCCGAATTTCATTGCACTTGCCAAACTCCACACACAACGGCACACTGGTGGTAGCGGTGGTGGTGAGAAAGATGTTAATGATGGGGAAAATTAACCCAACTTTCAATTCCCATGTTTACACCCAACGACGGGCGCGAGGGCACGGGTGGGGAAGGAATGTGACCAGAAGGAAAAGGCAAAAGGCACACTACAAAGGAGAAAAAATCCTAAATCCCGCACACTTAAATTCAATCCCCGTTCTATGTGAAGTTGTGTGTGTCGGTTTGTTAATTCAACAGCTGGGCAGGGACTAAAACGATAGCCCCAAAGCTGTGCGGTGAAAAATAAATGCACCCTTTTCCTCCCCATAGCGGGCGAACTAATGGGCGACAGTAACAAAAGCTTTGCCAAGGAAGCGACTATAACGAAAGCGTAGAATCAACTTTTGCCAACCATCATACAGCTCAAAACGATTAGCAAACCAAACACACACACACGCGGTTGAAAGAGCTGAAATCAAAAATGTGTATGTGTGTTCCATCCATTTCCACTGGTTGTGGGGTAAATCTCTATCCTTCCTCGAAATGAGACCGAAACAGCAAACCAAAAAAATCATAAAAACCTAAAGGACACTAAAGCGCCTCGATGATGCTTATGACCAGCACACACACACACGTACACTCCCACGCACACGAAGCATTTGTAGCGGTTATAACAGTGAAGGCTGAGCCCGGGGGATCAGAATCACGGCCGCTCAAACCCGGCCCCCGGTCTGTCAGAAACTAATCCAATTAGTTTATCAGTGTGCTTCACCGCAACAGGATCATCGGAACCGGAACCGGAGTAAAGTACAGGATGGGGCCGGCAGCAGCGCAACACATACACACACACACACACACACACACACACACCGGGAAACGTGGATTAGGTTCACTTTGTCTCGCTTTTGCCACCCAAGCACGCCTAGTTAATCCTCCCCGCATCCTCCGGCATCGGTGAGGAGTGGTGAGATTTTTGCCGCTGGAGATAGAGAGCAACACAAAAAAAAATAAAACAAGTAGAAACAGCAAGTGCTCGAGATTAGTGTGGACAGCGAAAAGGCGAACGAAGATGAACAACCAAACGGTGTGCCGAGGTTTATGGTTTCACCAGAAATGTTGCGGCTAGGAATGGAAGCAAATCTCGGACGGTTTCATTTAGCTATTTTTTTTTTTAGCTCACTATTTATAGCGAAAGGCATTTATAGCGAAAGGCTCCATCAGGTACGGTTGGTTCCTCCGTATCGGAATCGAAGAGTCATTCTTAAAACAACAATGTTCCTTTCACTTCCTTTGGAATTATTGACGGTTTTAGCAGGAAATGACACACACGATTCGACCTTTGAATTGCGTTGCATTCAATTGTGTATTATATTTCTTAAATCTTAAATTGTTCAGAAAGACAGCATTTCATAAAGTGAAACAAATAGTGATTATCAAAAATGCAGCTTTATAACAAGGGTGTCAAAAGATCTGAAAACGCACCCCATATATGATTAAGTTCTATTAGAAAATATCATATTTTCAAACTGGAATAACGCAAGACTTAAACGTTCAGCACAATTTGTCATTTTTTGCCAATGTTTCATAAGTATTTAAGAATACAGTAATTTATGCACAGTGTGCACAGGGTGATGTACAACAATTGACCAATTACCCTATAAGTTCATTAACCCGTTCCATGCTAAATTACAAACTGTCAGGTAAGAGTAATGCTTTGGACTATTGAGTGATTAAGTCCAAGATAAAACAAAATAAAACAAAAAAAAAAGATATTTCACGATAAGTAAAAACAATATTTTCTCCATGATGTATAAGATACTTCTGAGTTTGTTGTATAAGTTTATCAAAAGAAGGAGTATTTTATTAAATAAAATCAGAAGAAGAATATCGAAGCAAAATATAGAATAATAGAATAAAAAAAACAAAGATGATAAAAAAACGACAAAAACTAAACATTAAAATCAAATGAGACAAAGTATTAAAAAATCAAGTATAATGAAAAACAAAATAAAACAAAATTAAAACTGCCGTACATACAAGCGTGTATGAAGAAAAACATAAAAAAAACACAAAAAAATAAGAACAAATGAATAAAAATAGCGGTAATCCGAGCATTACAAGCAAATAAATAAAAAAAAATTAAAACATAAGCAAATCAAAATTAAAAAAAACAACCAAATAAAACAAACCTGTCGTATGCGTCGCATGCGCGTCTGCAAAAATTCCAGTTTGCGTAAAAATGCTTCCTAATTGAGCATGTTTATTACTTACTGCTCTTCCCCAAACCAACTCTCTCCCTCCCCTCGCCCCCCCAGCCATCGCCTTCGATCGAAATAAAGACATCCCCACAAAAGTGTTCCAGCCGTTGGTGCTGACACTCATAAAAACCATAAATCGTCATACCACCACACCCACCCGGCTTTGCACACCCGGCCCTGCCACTCGTCAAATTGGCCACCCAAACTCAATGCCGGAGAACATGACACGTTAGGCTATTCAGGCCGCTTGTTGATATGCTTGCTTTTTTATTATTATTTTTTTTTTTTGTTCGAACATAACCCCGCCGCGCTTCTGCATCATCCTTATTAGAGCGGCTGCCGGTGCAGTAGTGTGTTTTACCGCGTGGCGCGCACACGGCTCATTCAATTGCACACCTAGCAGTGGACGGACATGAACAGTTGAGCGCACATGATACCACGTTCCATCCACGCACACACACACACACAGGGGGAGGAGAACGGAAAATATCACTCCAGCACACCAGCAGCAACAGCAACAGCAACAACAACAGCAAAAAAACAGAAAACCGGACATGAACTAGTTCCGTCTCCAGTAGACGTGTGTGTGCAGAGGGTGGTGTTTTCACTTTTTTGTTTGATGATTTTTTTTGTTTGCTCGCTGATAGTTTTTGTTTTGTTTTGCTGTTGTTGTTGCTGTTTTTTTCTGTACTTTTGTCAACACACAGAACAAACGCAAGTGAGTCATTTGTGTGTCACGTACAATGGGGTTGGGAAAAATGGAAAAACTGGGAAAGTTTGAGCAAGCGAGGTCAGTTTGGGGGGAAAACACAGCCGTTTTTTTTCACGCCCCATGCTTAACCCTTCCGTCGAAAGTTGAGTGATGAATTAATTAGAAGCTAATTACTTTATGTCGTTAATTAGTATTAAACCAAATGACCCCGAAAAAGGGTTTGATACACTTTTTTGGAATTCTTTAGTCTACCAACAAACTAGTTTTTCCTTTTTGTGAAATTTTTAACAAAAAAGGGTTATTTTTTTAAATATCTGTGTGTGGTTCTCACGATGGGGTACGCACATGGTGTGCTGTTATCGCGGTTTAAAACTACAGCCTATCACGATAATGACGACGTGGCGTGTTCGCTTTGCTGATGTTTGTTGCGGATTTTTTTGCTGTCACTTTTCCCGTGCTTTTTTCGGTGTGCACAAAACCGTTTTGTTCGCTCAACTTAAACTCAATGAGCTGTGTTATACCAGACCAGTGGCTACAACTTTTTTCCCGAGGGAAAGCGCAAGCGGAACAAGAACGCAAGCCTGCTTGCCTGGTAGGCGTCACTTTAATGCCATTTGCACAGCAATGAGGCCTGTGAAGCTCATCAAAACAAAACAAAACAAAACAAAAAACCCTAAAACCAGGCGCCAACGCGGCATTCACAAAAACGCGACTCCGACCGGGCAGTGGCGCGGCAGCAGCCAAATCAGCAGAACAGCGCGTATTTAAGCACCGAGCGGCACACAATTAGGCCATTCAACAACGACCAGCGCGCGCGGCGCAAAGATGATGCAGTCCACTGGAGCAATGGAGAAAGTTGTTGAAAAGCGGCCTTGGCTACAGGCGGCAGCCACAGCTCGAATGCGGCGGCTAACGATCTTTTATTTTATTAAGTTGATGAGCATGAGTACGAAAAACAGCGGAGAGCAGTACACAATGATGAAAACACAAGTCGCTTGCTTGGAGTGTTTTTGTTTCTATGTTGCTTTTAAAGATAAATTGAATATTTTCTGCATAATTTATTATCATTTAAATTTTCTTTTTTATTTAAACATCATTTAATTTTCGATTAAAGCGATATTACTAAAACAGTCCTTATGGCACCTAGTGGAGTCAAGTAGATGTCGACTTAAACTAATCGAGCCACATAATGGTCTCAATTTACACAGTAAAGTTATGAATATTTGGCATTACGAATAGTTATTTCAGTACTTGTTATGTACCATACTTTAAGGTACTCACACTCAGCTCTAGTATCTAGAATGTATCTAGTAAAGCTCTAGTATCTAGCAACATTGACCTCATTTGTTTCCACACAAAAGAACCTACGCATGCATACGCACAGCCATTGAGTACGCTTTCTACGTTGATTTAATCTTGTAACCGGATAATCACAGCCCTTACAACGAAAGGCTCCGGTCCCAATTTTGCTACACCCGTGTCACACACGCGTCCTTCCACGAATTGGCATACACCTATCCCAACGAGGTAAGTAGGTCTTTATCTACGGTATTCTATGTTAAAATTGATGTTGTGTAAAGAAAGCAATAGGTATTTATAATGTACATTTAAAATCCAGAACTCCATTTAATCTCTGTAGATGTTTACACAATAATACAACACCATCGACTAAACCTTTGATATCAATAACCTAAATTATAAGAATGCAATAATTAGAAAACCACTGTGTGTTAAGTTGACTAGGGCAATCTGAGCATTGAACCAAGGACAGGATGGAATGTAATGATGACGAGCTATGCATATGCTGACTACACCATTACTGATATCTGCAAACATATCGCTGTACTGTAATGAGTATCAAACAATCATACACAAAAATGTAACCAGTTCCTTGATTTAATACTGTGCATCGAAATCACCATTTTCAAACATCATTTGTTCCTCCACTACCACCAACAAGTGATTGTCATGTGTTTTTCTTCAATTTTGTTTGCCTCTTTCGACCCAAAACCGATCGAATCGAGCAAGAACAGAATAAAGCAACCCTTACACATCACCATCTGCGGGGTAGAAGGCTAAGTCCTAACCAAAAAGTTATCATTTCCCAATACTCTGAAGCCACGCACAATATCCACCCCTAAAGGACGAGTGAATTCCTTTGAAGCATGTAAACGCGCACGGGTCGCCGAGCATCCGTTCCGCGAATACCACAAATAAAAGGGCAAATTAGAAAACGACACCACCAACTAAGCAAAGATCTACAAAATCTCCCCCGCAAATCGAACCTAACCACTCGTAACGGGCACCAGGTTGGGGCAACAGGTAAGGTCGTGCTGAAGGAAAATTCCGAAAACCTATCCCCGTAAGGATTAAATCTAACCTCCATACACACCACATTAAGATCGGTTTGTATGTGTAACTCCCACGGCATGGAAATTGCGATGAAAATTATTTTAAGATGTTAATTCTCGTTTCTGTGATTAGGCCCAAGCTTCGTGTCCTACATCCAACCTTAAGGCAGAGATTTAATCAGGCAGAGAGCATGCTCCAGTGTGATAAGCTAACCGGTGAGCAGCTCGACAAGGAACGTGCGAAAAGGGTTTATAATGTTTGTGATAAAATGAAGATTTATCGCAAAGTTTACAAAGGTGCGTGGGTCATTATAATTTTGTGAAGAGGTTGCATCCACTGTAGTAGCAATGAAGATGAATCATGCCATCGCTTCAACAAACGCAGAGCATCGTAGGCAAATGAGTGTTTTAAATTTTACGATGATTATGCTCCACAGCTTGTTTTCCCTTCTTTAATCATACTTCTGCAACTCGCCACAGAAATCCACCTGTTTTCATGCGCATAGAAAACCCACCCATAGACCGGTACTTATGGATCGAAAATTCATGTCGACAGCGTTGTATTCTCACCTGAGAACATAATTATTACTTCCCTCATCCGCAACCAATCACGCCCGGCCGAGCGTACAAACATAATCAATCAAGACGCTACTGCCACTACTACTACTGCTGCTGGGGCTCGATTGCCTTGTCAATTTTCACTTTCCATAAACCAGCCCGCCGGGAGAAGACTTGCTTGAAGAAGGTGGCAAAAACTGTTGGCGTTGGGGGAAACAACATTTTTACGGCACGCTGGAATGCACACGGCTTTTTCAACGAGCAACACAGAAAGAACAACAAAAAACTTTAATAATATTATTGGCATATATACACATGTTTGCCGTGTGTGTACCACCATCACCACTACAAGAGCGCATGGGGAAGTCAAGCCTACCGATTCAGCTTTGCAAAGCAGTTTTTGGTTGCTCATTTTTCGTACCTTCTCTGCAGGCTTGCTGTATGAGGAAAAATGCACACACACAAAAAAGAGTGTTTCTCGCTGTTTTCTGATACAGAGCAAAGCTCGAGTGTCTGAGGTCTTATTGCAAATGCAAACAAGAAAAGTGCAAGTCGGTACCGGTAAATCGTTGGCCGGAAAAGCGCCCACAAGGACGCCACACAAATATCAGCTCAATACACACACACATAGCCTAGCATCGGCAGCACAGGTATTCCTATCCGTTGCTGCCTTTCATATTATGGTTGTGTATGTGTCTGTGTGTGTGTGTGTTTGTCTGTAACTTTACTTCCTGAATTGTTTCAAGTTGGGCGCCGTGGGCTTCCTTGTCTGCAACGGTTGGCCGACAAAGTTTACAAACGGGGCCCATCACCACCCGTAAAACCACCCACCCAAGCTCCCACACACCGCAAAAGGAAAGCAAAATGTGTATATGACCAGCTCGGTGAACAACCAAAAAAAGGTTGAAAGACGAAGGCAAAGAAGTTTTACTAAAGCCTACAACATGACCAACTTTCCCAGCCGTCTCAAAAGCAATTGAAGTGAAATTTTTTTTCATAATTTTGTTGTTTTTTTTTTTTTCGTTGTACCTCATCAAAGCCAAAACTGCAAATGGTTCATTTTTGTGGAAAATGAAGGGCTTTATTCGTGGATTTTTTTTTTTGTACAGTTATGTTGTCCTTCTGCACTTAATTGTAATACCGACAAAGTTCTTGATTGATGTGCATTGCGCGCACGGAAACGAAAGGCACTTTCCCCCGGAACCATTTCTCTGAACGAATCGTCCTTTACGGCGAAAAATTTAATTTCCATACCAATTAAGAAACCTGGAAGGGTGAGCAATACCAGTGTAATGCTTAGCATTGTTTAAACCATTGCTGGCGTTTGCTTTGTAGAATTGAAAGAACTTGTAAAATGTAATTGCATAACAGTAGGGAACACTAAACAAAACATCATAAAGTTTCATTAAAGTTGAATTGTTTTTTTCTTTTCTTTCTATTAGCTGCATTTCACTTCTTGCACCGTCGTCCGTAGCATTTGCAACTGTTTGTGGATATTATTTTGTTCCACCCGAAATGATACCGTCAACTAGAAAACGTCAAAAGATTAATTTAATGTTTCCATTGAGTGGGCACGGGGCCACAGTGCTTCAACCAGCATATTTCTGTATTTACGTCCCCTTACAGGCATACTGGACAGCCTGATTTTGACAGCAATAATAACAACGGCTCGATTTTAATGATCAACTTAGAAGGTGATAAATGAATTCCCCGAAAATGTAGTAAAAAAAACGTTGTTAAAATTACTTAAAATCAACGCAATATTTTCGCTGTAATCTTATCAATAATATTTCCCGTATCTACAGCCATTGGTTCTCTACACAGCTTTTAACATGCATCGCTCCGGCTATGTGGCTAGATTGTCAATCAAACTGTTTTAATATGATTGATTTCTTAACCACTTAAGGTTTTCGAGATAAAGTCGCATATTAGATTAAATTTTAAGATTCTTCAAGATAAATGCCTTTATTCAAGCGTATAAGGCGCAAAAGATTGGAACGTACCGTAGTACAGTCGTCAACCTGTACGACTCAATAACATGGTCGCCATGGGTTTGAATCTAGAAAGGACCGTCACTCCGTAGCAAGGAATTTGTACTTATCCAGTTGCTGCTCGTTACTGAATAAGTTTCAAACGCCTATATTAGATAGATATGCCGGCATGTCCACGTAGGATAGGCACGCCAAATAGAAGTAAAAGAAGAAACAAAAAACCTCATCCATTAAATGAACCTTTTGAGGAGCTTCAATATGTCTATTGCTTTCTATTTATCATTCCCATTTACAGTGTAAGTTAAGGGCAAAGATTCTCATAGTTGTGAGGACACTTCCTCAACTCTTTCTTATGGGAACTGAACTTTATATGATGGAAATCGGAGTCTATGGCACTCTTTTTGGACAGGTTTCTTTGAAATTCCTATTGGATTTGTCCAACAAAGATGCTATAGAGTCCAATTCCCTTTACATTAAGTTCATTTCACTTAAGAAAGAGTCAATAAAGTGTCCCAGAGCTGTGAGAACTCCTGGAAAACCCTGTAATGC
Source organism: Anopheles arabiensis (assembly GCF_016920715.1). Taxonomy (NCBI): domain Eukaryota; kingdom Metazoa; phylum Arthropoda; class Insecta; order Diptera; family Culicidae; genus Anopheles; species Anopheles arabiensis. The sequence continues at coordinate 13,528,621 of NC_053518.1, forward strand.
TGTAATGCTGCCCTGTAAAAATAGACTGGCGTCATTATTTTGCACTACGTTACTGTTGAACATATTTTGGCCAAAAAGCATCTTTTTTAAGACTCCAAAATGATTTCCTTTTCAATTAATTACATTACATCTCCTATGTCCTAAGATGGTGATCGCTTGTGAAAATACTGGTAATGTTCATTGTAAAGAGCCAAATTGATTACCTATTCAAACAAATGAATGATTGTTTTATGCAACATATTAAGGGAAAAGAGCCGCCATCTAGGTAATAAACTGTAAACAAATGTTCTTTTTTTTTAATTTTCAATTACAAAACCACCCTCTTTTTTAACAATAAATAACCTCTGGGTATAGATTACGATGCCAACATGGAACGGTGCAACAAAGAGATCTTTACAATCTCTTTTTAAGCTCAACTCACCTGTATTGTGACGTGTTTGTGGCATTTCGCTTCGCACAGCCTCGATCTCCGCATCTGTCCTACTGAGAAGCGTGCGCCAAAAGTCGACTTTTCCGCCCCACTCCGCCTTGCCTCCGACGATCGCACTTCGTCAATTTGGCATCGATTTTTCCGTCGCTCTTGTTGCACGAAAGTCGCCCTTTTCTCCACCTTGAAGATCTTTTCTCCACGGTTCGACACTTTCCGTTCGTAGCATAGCAACGTCTAGTAGTTCACGTCTTTTCACAACACGATTGATCGAGATGAAAAAAAAAACAAAAGCTCACACCCGAAACACATGGAAAACACATACACATCGGCCACAAATGCCGAACCGGAACAACCAGGCACGAGAAACAAAAAAAAAAGCAAACAGCAAGATCCGACGCTTCCAGATGGGAAGAGGAAAACTCTAACGCCCGAAATTCGTCTTCTATTGCTTCCATATCCCACATTGCAGAAGAAGCGAACGATGGTGCTAAAATGCGGGTGTGCGGGAGGACACAACACTCGGACACACCAAGAGGAGAGGGTGGTGCCCATTTCATGGGTAATTTTACGTTTTCGATTTTCCAGGCCAGCCCAGCACCGGCAGCACTTCTCATCATTTGGTCAGACGTGATCATCATCATCATTATCATCATCAACGGCACCAATCAACGTTTACTCTTGAACCACTTTTCCACTTCTTCGTGCATTCCCTCCAGCGAGAAAGACCGCGTACGCCTGTGTGTGTGTTCGTGAAATCTTCACTGTAAGCATCTCAAGTCCCCCCAAAACGAAACCGGTCAGTCACTGACACGGGAGCATTGCTTTTTTTTCTTCGCTTTACTTTTCATTCATACTTTTTCCCGTCGGTTTTATCGCGTTCAAAACGCACGGAGGGATTCATTCGAAGAGGGAAAAAAAGCAAGATGATTGAAAATTGGTCCAACCGAATGACTCAAGTCAAACGCATGACTCTGGCCGGGTGCTAATCGTTCCAGCAGCAGCACGATCAAGGCCATCTTAGAACGTGGAACGGTTTATGATTCTTGGCAACATGTATGGCGCCCAAGATGAAATTATGTGAAGAGCAGAGTTCAACGCACTTCAGCGGAATGAGGTGTGTGATCGAGTCTTCTAAATTGTGGAGAGAATATGCTTAAGCTACTTTCACATATACACACACACAAACGTGATTACTGGTTTTGCACCTTTTGTGCCAGAGGATTCTAGATTGGCCGCACGATCCCAGCTCATTTGAGGGGGACGAGAACTGAAGTGTTGGCAAAACGATATCGGTTCGATTGGGACCGTACCATGCCTCGGCAGCACCCGGCAGCACCGCATGCAGCAAGCCATGCAGGCATGAAATAACAGCATGTACACGCGTTGCTTACGCATTGCATTGGAACGGCGGCGCAACCTGACTCCTCCTGCATGCTCCTTCTACCCTACATTCCTCCAACAAGACCAGCTCACACACTCACACACACATTGCCCAATCTGTCAACAAACGGTGAACACGGGTTCCCGGAAGAGGGTAAGAATGCTTCCCGGACAACCCCTAATCAACAGGCAGGGGGGAGGAAAGATTTGCTTTTTCTTGGCCCCCCACTTTCGCCACCATCACGAAAGGAGGCCAGAACACGTCGTCGTGCAACGTCGACTGCACACACCGACCGTTGTTGTTTCCCGTTGTCATAGACAACCGCACCGCACTCGCGCTCGAGTAAATAAACACACAACGTCATCAGCTTCTGGGTTGCCCGTTTTGAAGTCACCAACGTCACCATACACACACACACACGCACGCAAGCCATCGGAGACACTTCTTCGGCACCTGATCGCCGTGACCTGTTTTTTTGTGGGAAAGAGCAGTTTTGTGTTGGCACTGCTGCATCAGTGATTGCACTCTTCACGTACGAATGAGGCAGCTTGCTTAACAAGGTGCACGTACCGATTGCGCTAAGGAAGGAAACACTTTTGCTGCTGGTATTTACTGCATTTTCCGGCAGCGCACCTACTGCACGCACAACCTACACGACACGAACCAATTTGGTAAACTAAAAAACCCAAGTAACGCCACGGCACGCTGTGCCTGTCAGCACAGCCCAACGTGCAGTTTTCGCTGCCAAACGTCAAATTACTTGCGATACAGGTTGGGCCAAGGGTGTCCCACGAGCTCGCTCTTTTGACAGTTGTAAGTAAAACTCCAGAGTTGCATTGCAGAAGCGATTCAAACAAATGCGATGGAATTATAAGAAAACAGTACGATCTGCAAACTATAATTCATTTTGAATAAATATATAAAATAAAATAAAACCAAAACGAAACGAATTTAACGTATTTTGCCTTCAAAATCATTTATTTTATTAGTATCTTGCTTCAGACTTCATTGGTTATGTTTTGAAGGATTATTCTTTAATTCTCAATATTTTTAAGTATAATTTTTCATGTTGTAAACGCCGCATACCCTCTGAAAAATTAAAAATTCTGCACAGAGGTATCGATATACCACCCAACCAACATTACATTGTACGACGAAAATGTGATCAAATAAAGGTTAATTAACCCGTGAAACGCTTGGAACGCTTGCAACCGTATTTTACCGTTTTGGTAGAAAATTAAGAATTACGGTGTTTTGTTTCGTTTAAACTTCACCCATTTGCTTCAATGTGTTCAATCATTGTATATTTATTACATAAACACTGTTATATAGCACCTATTGTTTTATTACTATTCAAATCAAATAAAAATATATGATTCATATGATGAAAATCATAATCTAATATTCTCTAAATGATTTACGTGTTCATATCGACCATCATACATGCTTACAAAACATAGTTTTGACGATTTCGAAAAGTATCGTAAACACCAATTGTAAAATGCATGACTTTAAATTGATCATCTTGTAGATATGATCAAAACTAAAGAAGAACAACTAGAACTAAGAAAACAAGATCATCGAAGATAGTTGTGTTAATATGTGGTAATTGTTTTGTAATTATTTTTAAAAAAATCAAAAATCTATATTTTTTAATCTCCTTAAATGATCACAATTACACTTACACTTGATTTAACCAGTCAAAACTGCGAGTCTTACCGTTAATGTAAATTATATGTATATCCATATGTATATACAATTTATCTATCTAAATATAATGTTTCTTTCAAACAGCTGGAATAAGAAGAAAAAACTACTTTTCCAACAATAACGTTTCTTAGTTTTATTTTCGCTAGTGATGTAAGAATACCTCCCACTCGTAGTCAGTACATTTATCCGAATACTTGTATAATTTTCTAGCAATCCTCAGCCTGAATCTATACTTTTCTCACTTTTCTATGCCGTCCAGCAACAGCCTTTGAGCCACACGAAAGACCTTGCGCAGCATACGAAATATGCTGTCAAAGCGCATACGCACAAAGAACCAAATAATTCTTTCCCTTGCACAAACGCTTCGTTGAGGCACTACAACACGTTTAAAGATCTACTCTGCATTAAAGCACTGCCATAATTCACAACTCGCTCGGTATACGCGCTGCGCACACTCCCTGTTTTGTGGATCGCTCTCCCTGCTAAAGATCGTTTTGATGACGGTCGTCCATTTCCCTGGTGGAAACTTTCAAACGGCTGCGTTCGGCTTGCAAACAAAGGTAAGAAAAACGGTCTGCCACTAGTTGCACGGTCAATGCGTAGGGACCACTGGGATATATTATATTTTTGGTGATAGCTAATTTACTTATCTACCTGCGTCGAAAGCTGCTTTGTCTGGACGTATGCGTAGTTTCATATCTATCTTCAAGCGACAACATACAGTTAAATTACTCTGTAGCTCTATGGATAACGATTCTATTTACTTTATCTATTTCTCATCAGCATGGTGTTATCAAAATCTGGATGGCAGAGAGTATCTTTGTAGTATATGTAGAAGCAACGACGAACATAGAAAACAGCTGACCACTTTTTGTCTAAAACGGAACTCGAAAGGAAAGCGCTGCTTTGCGTATATTGTCGGCAGACGATAAAATTTGGATTATGGATAAAATCAAAGCCAAATCCCACAAAACCGACAGCTATATCACCATTGTAACGAATAAATATTAATCCAAGTGCAAAGGAACTGAAGAAAACTACCTTAAATCGAACCATCTACATACATCTTCACAGTAACTTCACGTGAGGATCATATTGGTTTAAACGTGTGGAGGAATAAACTCTTTTAGATCATGCTTAAAGTGCTATTCATACATCCGTTCGCTTCGTGTCTAGATGCCCTGTACTACTCTTTCGCTATCTCACAAACCAGAAGTACGTGACAGGCCGTTTTGTTGCATTCACTCCTCATATTCAGTACATCGAACTTCTTGCATCTTAGCTTTTACTACTGTTGCAAGGGACGTTAAAATCGTATCTACAGTAATGAACGTGTTTTGTCTAGATATTTATGTGTGTGTGTGTTTGTGTGGGTGCATGTGTTGTGTGTATCTGTGTCGATAAAACATACTGTATGCTGTATTTTTTACCTAATTCTTTTACTATTTCTCCCATTTTGTTTCTATATATAAGCGTTGCAGTGCTCTTAAACCGTTTTACTTATACGCTCGCGCTTTGTCGATATTGGAGCGCTCTACATCCGAGAAGCCGAGAATACTCTCAATCGCGTTCAAGTGGCCCTGCGAATTTTCCTTGTCCGTCAGGAAGTAGTAGATTGCACTCTTCAGGAACTGCAGCGTCACTTCGGGATCGACCTTGTTTTTCGTCTGCTGAGCATCGATCAATCGCTTGTACATGGTCTAAAATTAAAAGGACAAAAATTAGTGTTACTTAACATTTTAGTACCGATTTCACAACTAATAACTAAGTAGGACAAAGGGAAAATAAAATTAGAGAAAAGTGAACAAAAATATAGTAGCAAGCACGGAATACAAAAAGCAGTCAGAAATATTATAATAATAAACAAGCGTACAAAATAAGCGTAGTAATAGCAAAAAGGGTAAGTAGTGCACAGTACGAAAGCAACAAGTGGTGCATGATGGTAAAAAATAATATAACAAGCGACGATTTACACTGGACAATGTCACAGAGCAATACATAATTGATTAGTTAACGTTTAACGAAAAGGTTAGCAACATTATTGAAAAAAAACCCAAAATGAAAACTCCATACTCAACATGCATACATGCAAACTGTAGAATTTCTACATGTGCGAAAGTGTAGAAAAGCACAGAGAAAGTAGGGAAGATTGTTTCGCTCTACCCACGCTTCACCCGAACCCATCCCCTAACGGATTAACACAAAAGTTCAACATTAAACCGTTAAACACGAACTAATAATAAAACATAAACTAATCCCTTCTATTGTGACCGAAAAATAAACCATCGCATACCAACCAAAAATAGTCAGATGAACAATACAGTGGTAAAAACAAGCTAAAAACAAATCACCGCATGGTAGTAAGCTTTGTCAAGGCTCTCGCCGTAAGCGACACAGCCCCGAGAGCAATGGAATAAAAACCAAAATCGAAAACATTTCAGGTCTAATAACTTCAACTTCAAGTGTTATTGCTAGGTTGATGCTAAATGTCGTAATTGTTGTATTTGTTTTGACTGTTTTGCTACAAACCTTACGGGCACCGAGAAGCCAGAGTGAGATTGCTTCTTTTGCGCTCAGTAAAACCTGCGTACCGCCACTTTCTTGCTGATAGTTCGTATCCTGGAGAGTGTGTGATCGACAGTAGGGAACATGGGGAGAAAGAGTGAGTTTTGATGAGTGGTAGATTGGTTGCAAAACTAAATTTTTTATAGTAAATAAATAAGTTAGGCCGAATCGTTTGCAAATGGTTGTCTTGCTTAAATTTCTAGCAATATTCGAATGTGATAGGATGAACATTTTGATTTCATGTGTGAATGCTAAACTTCCTACCAAAAAATGGTAAGCTGTATTGCTATGAGAATGAAGCTAATGTATTGGAAAGGTAGAGGAAAGAGATAAACAGACAGACAAAGCAGAAAGACTAACGCAGTATAGGTATCACACAGTGCGTACCGAGCAATTTGACCACTTTAGCGTTGGCGGATTAGCGCAGCACACAGCTAAGAAAGCGATCCACCATCTAGGATAGTGCGTACAGCAGACTCGATAAAATGTGTTTAGCAATGGCAATGTTCTTAAAAATCTAAACTACCTCTTCCACCCAACAAGTAAATTACGTTTAACTTATTCCTCTTAAATAGTAATTGGTTGCATTGATCCTATTTTACTTAATTCCCTTTTTTGACAATTCTCACGAGTTTGCAATGGAATTTTCATAATATATTAAAAATGCTTCCTAGATTTCTTTTTTACTTATCCATGAAATGAATTTCAAATGGTTAGACAGATATCCACAGTTGTCTTATTTTTTACATATTCATTCAATTCGATACATTAATTTATACAGGTGTCCCCCGAGATACGACTGTATTTGGGACCGAAAAAATGTCCTAAAGCAAGGCGTAAGTTGAAATAGTCGTATGTCGAATATCTATGAATATAAAGTTTATAACCGAGATTGAAGAGTCGGAATCTATGAAATCGAATATTTTATAAAAAATAATGTACGGTAATGTATTAATTTCCCTCCAAAAGCCGTTTACACGACATAGATATTCAAGATCGGGGTGTTGTGGAATCTGAGGAAATATGTTTGTAACGGTTATCTGCACAGAAATTCGAAAAAATACATAAATTTCTTGTCAATGACAACTTTTAACTGTCAAAATCAAAATCGTCGTATCTGCGAATCGTCGTAACTCGAGGGGGTCGTAACTCGGGGGACGCCTGTACATTCATTATCAAAACTAATTAATTATGTATTAAATATATTAACAGTTTTTCAAACATAAATATCAAATATTAGAAGAATCATAACATTATAATTATCATTAAATATAAACAACATATTCACTAAGTAAAATAAATTAAAAAAACGAATTTAAAATTGAACAATAATAAAAATTATCTACAAACAATGTCAATGTATTATAAGAAAAAAAGAAGAAAAAACTGATAAAAACCTTTAGAAAACTTAGTAAATATGCTAGTAATTGTTCTTCAGCAGCAGTAAAAAAAGTTATAAGCAGCAGTAAAAAAAAGTTATAAATATTGGGACGAACTGTGGATATTCCTGCAACTTGATCCTGATTTAATCAACGGTATGAATAAAAGAAGAATTTTGAATTATTTTTTCAAACGTTAAAAAGCTCCCAAGCATCTAGATTTTACATTCTGTTCACATCAAAAGGCAAAACAGAAACCAACCCAGTTACATGAGCGTTTCATTTGCTACAATAAGCAGTGCAAAAAGAAAAAAAAAAAAAGGCTACACATCGCGCATCGCCAAATAATAATGGATGGCACAATCCGTGTGCACTCTTTTACGATCTCTTCTCTTTCTCTCTCTCTATCTCTGTCTCTTCCATTGCATCCATGGCTCCTTTCACTTTTACTGTGTGCAGAGGTTATATCTAACGTATATATTGGAACCACAAGCCATACAACGTCCAGTGTCCACCAGCGCACAATGCAGCACACGCAACTTTTTGCCACACAACACAACCACAACAACAATCGAATCGGTGCATAAGCTCCTCCGGAAAAAGGGTTTTTGAGGGGGGAACGTAAAATAAACAATATCACGTAGGACACAGACACATTCAATGAAGACCTGGCACAGCAAGACTCAGCTCTTCCATCGGAGGAAGCCAACCCAACATCATCCAGACATTCGCATCACAGGGACATATGTTCAGATATGGATTTTGTAAGTGTGTGTGTGTGTAGGTGTGTGGTGGGGAACGCTGTTCTACGAACAACCCGGGTTGGGCATACCAAACTTACCCTTATGTTTTCCAGTTCATCCTGTGTGACCTGGAGCTGCTGCATCAGTTCCGGAATGGAGACGCGGCTTGGCGAGGCGTGTGCCATATCGCTGACACGGTCTGCCTGTTCCTGCCGCTCCGCCTCCTGGCCCTTGGTGTACATGTGCAGATACATCTTGTTCGCCTTATCCTCCTGCTCCTGCAGTTGAGCTTGCAGTTTTTCCAGCTGCTTCTCCAGCTCTCGGATGCGCTCTTTAGCCTACAATTTAAAATAAGAATCACTTGTTGTTTGTGCAACCATAGCACTCTGTCCACTTAGCCGCCACCCACCTGCTCATAGTCCGGTACCAGATCGCAGTAGCGTGTGTTGGACTCGGCCAGCTTCTGGAGCAGCACCTCAAACCGATCGTTGTTCGACGTGCGCAGCTGCTGTTCCTCCGACTGGTGCTGCTTGATCAGCTCCTCGATGCGCTCTTCGTACAGGGCGACGAGCCGCTTCCGCTCCGCATCCATCTCCTCGTCACTGCCGCACGCACGGTCCTGCGTGTGCACGTACGAGTCCTTCGAGTGGATCGACGACGTGGTAATGTCCTCGAAGTGTCCCGAATCAGCGAACGAGCTCTGCATTTCGGACGTCGACAGCTTGTCGATGAACTGCACCTGATGGATGCCAGCCTGCATATGGTGATGGTGGTGGCGTGGGCTCGCCTTCGCCACCCCCTCATCGATCTGGTCGACGATGGGCGAAATGTCCTGGCTCGAGCTGGGCGTGTTCACATCGTTCGTGGTGTTCTCGCGCACCGTTACCGCATCGCTCGAGTTGCTGCGCTCCTCCGGCGAGCTCAGCGATGCCTTGAACAGGCGCAGCTCGACCACCTCCTTCGTGAGCCGCAGGATCTCGCTGTCGCGCTGCTCCAGATCGCACCGCGCCTGCGAGAGCAGCTCCTTCAGCCGGCGTATCTGGCGCTGGGCGCGCTGCGTCGGCGTCAGATAGTCGCCGCCGGTTTGTCCCGCGTGGCTCGAGCAGTGCACCACGTACTTCATCTTGCGGCCGCTGAAGGTCGTGCCGTTGCGCGCGACGTACGGATGGTCGCAGGACATGCCGCTCGCCACCGAGCTGTAGCTGTGCAGCGAGTCTAGATCATCGTCCAGATAGCTGTTGATTGGAGACTCGGGCGAAACGGGTGGCGTCTTGGGACTGAGGCCACTGCCGACTGCACCGCCGCCGCCGGCGCGCTGCAAACCCAGTCCGGAACCTCCGCCCGGTGTTTGTGGAGTTCGGGGCGTTCTTTGACTACTACTGCTACTGTGTCCGGAGTTGATTAAATTCAAAGACTATTGAACGAGAGAGAAAAAAAAAAGGGAAATAAAGATCAATCATTTGCTAGTTCATTACACCCCATCCCTTTTCTCACAGTAATGCTGCTCATTAAAGCCAATAAATTACCATCATTTTCGACATTTTTTCCCATAATCTGCCTGCCGTTCGATTTGGAATCTTGGTTCCTCCTTTCCCGATACTGCTCTTTGCGTTTTTCGTCTATCAAAACGTCAAAGAGCTATCGATATCGGATTCACCTTGACGTCCGCAACACTGAACACCACAGCACCGCAGCACGTAAGAAATATTTGTACTTCAGTTACAAGCTTCTAGCCAAAGGAGAAGCTTAACGAGTACCCTTTTTCTCCAGATAATCCTTACTCTACACCACTCCACTAAGTTCGTTCACTAACGCGTTTTGTACTGTGTTATAGAGTGATCTTTGGTTTGGTCTTTGAAAAGACCCCCCAAATGCCAACAGCCCAATGGCACCAGATAGCACCAAACCGTCTATTCCGTTAGTTTCACTTCTACTGAATCTCTCGCCCAATCCAAAAGCCTCGACTCGACACTGCAAAAAAGCGTTTTTTGTTACTGTGCGTGGCGGCAAACAGTGGCAGCGGAATTGCTTAAAACAGCAACAAATACACGTTTCCGATCAGCTAACCGTTACAGCACAGCCACACTCACTGTTCGCCAAGTTCAGCCAGGTCTTCACACAAGGCACACTACACGCACCCGCTAACAAGAGCGCGTTGTCTTCGCCGTTCCGAGTACGCCTACTACACAACTACAGGGAAAAGCGAGCCACCACTTGACCATCACCAGAGAGCGAGAAACGGCGTTTGGCGTTAGTTTTCTTTGTAGCAGTGGAAACTTAAACGCGGTCGAGTTTATTAAGGTGATCGAGTGTGCACAGTTCGCTAGCTTTGGGTCAACAGTTTGCCAGTGATGCCTTGACCAAGTGAACGAACGAGTTGGCACAAGAAGGAACGTAGCTCCAACTAATCAGACACTAACTCTGCAGCTTCTTGAACGAAACAATTTTCTAATAACATGAGACACGTTCTGGATTTTCGTTTCTTTGTACTGAAATCTTCCACTTTGCGCTAATCGTCACTCATGCGAAACAGACACTACTCACACAAATAATGTTCTTTTTCGTTTTTGATCTATCTTCCATTCCATTTTCTGGTTCCTGGGCGGCTCCTGCAACCCACACTTCATTCGAATGTTATTCTCCAATGTTCACACAAACACACACACTTCGTGTTCCGTTGCTTTTTCAACGTCTTGAAAGCGCCACGTTTAATTTTTCCACTAAACCCCAAACCCTCAATGCCCCATCACACGCCAACCACACTGAGAATGGCCTTTGCCGATAGAGTTGAAGTGGAAATTCGGACGGTAATTGATCATTTCACCGCGATGGAAAACGGTGAACGGTTCAAATGCCTGAGAAACCGGCCCTGGCCCAACAACGAATGCCCAGCAACCGACTTCCGTCCGATCGCACGGAATGTCCGCGAGAGAATGAATGGAACTCGGTGAACTCGGTGGACTGATAAGACAGCATTCGTTTGGTGCATCCGTCAGCGGACGCCCGCGCTGGCGCTAGGAGAGATTTCGATGCGAATTATTGTTGGTGCCTCCAATCCAAACTCGGCACCCCACATTCATCCGACGCAATCAGGCACATCTCTCTCCCCATCCCCCACCCGTGTTTGTTTCGTGTGTATTTATTCATTTTTTTGTGTGCTTTTTATTTCGAGGGTAGTCAATCCATCGAAAGAAAAGCAAAAGTTTTAGCTTTTTCTTCTCACACCTCGGAGTGTTGTCGGTTCGTCGTTATGATGTGTATGGGATGGTTTGGATGGATGGAGATAGATGATGATAGCAGCGTACGATCGTTTTTTTGTTGTTGTTTGCTGTGTGTGCCTACTGTTTTCAAACAATCAAATCGGTGGTGTTCCACCCACCGGACCATCTCCATTACTGCACGGACAGCACATCTTTCTTTGCACATGCTTTTTTCATGCCATCTCCCCTCCTTTCTTGATGCTTTCTATACAATCAACCAGCACACGCCGGGAGCGATAACTATCGAAACGATTTGCCATTTCCCTGGTGCCGCTCACCTGGTCCGGTGGGCCTGGGAAAGGTGCAAGCGATAGTTGTTGTTGGCGGGGGGGGGCTTCCAACACTGTCTGTGCATTTTCGTATCCCGAACAAGCGCCACCATCTTCAACGGATCATCATCCTTCAAGCGGAGAATGTACACGATCGATAGGCCACCGCGGCGGCGCGCCTCCTCCCATCCCACTCACTATCAGGTGTGTGAGTGCAAGGCACCTCCCCAGCCACCGCAGCCTGCAACACAGTGGTTTATGTGTTTGTTAAATGTAGATCAGATGATGGAAAATCGGACCCATAATAATCGAGCAGCACGCGCAATGCATGTACGAACCAACAAGCCAAACCACACCCCATCGTGCCCCATCGATTGCGAATTATACCACGGGCGCAGACCCAGGGGGCTGCTGTGTCTCGCGCGCGGGGTGATTTACGATTACCGATTATTAAAACCAGCGATTGTGTGCTCTCCCTGGTCCCCATGCATAAAGCGAAAACATTCGATTTGTTTTGGCGTAAGTTGTTCTTTTTTTTCTCTCTCTTGCTTCACTTTACCACATGGATTGCATATTTCTGGTGAGTGATCATTGGTGATAGAGAAAATCGGTGTACATGTTCATATAAGGTAAACTGTACGATCGGTTACTTCACATTGAGAGCAATTTTACAAGACGAGATTCTGCAATTGCAATTGCACTGGAAACATTTAAAAGGTACAATAAAATGTTGTAGCAAACAAATAAAGAAACGGATTTTTTCATCATTTGGAAATGGTTTAAGAGCACCAAATGGAAGTTGTAGGCAAGATAAATAGAAAACGATTCTGCCGGCATTCAAAGCCTGCGATCTGGAAGATCAGATGGCTAAAGTACTACTCCAATTATTGAAAAGTGCAATATGAGGTTTTTAAGAGGGATTGTTTGAACATTGTGTTCATATTACCAAACATGTTGTTCACAAGATTGTATCTGTCAATTCTGAAAGAATCTTTAATATATTGAAATTTGGAAGCAATCTGATAGCGACAGGTAATACAGAATGTAGTCGTAGATCAACTCAAACTTCGACTGCGGTTAAATGAATTCAACACCAAATAAAAATCAGATCTAACTCCGCAATTCGGGGCAAGTCCGGTCGACTTCGGACGAGTCTGGATTCTTCATGGACAACGGCCTCACGGAAGTCTTTGTATCTTAAGCATTTTTGGCAATCCATAGAATTTTGAAGATTCGTAAATCTCAAAATTTACATCGTGGCACTTTGTATATTCATTATACTTTTAAAATTCACAAATCCTGACTGGAATTGATGGATCTTTTAAGATTTCAGAGCCTTGAATAGTGTAGGATTCATCGCTGATTTTCTTAAAAGAATTGCTGAATTTCCTTATGTATGATTAGGGTATTCTCTTCTATTTGGCGTAACGTCCTACGCGGACATGCCGGCGGTCTATACAGGCTTTCGAGACTTTATTCATTATCACACAGCCCGATAGTCAATCCTTGCTACGGGGGGAGGGGCGGTGTATTCAAGGATTGAACCCGTGACGGGCATGTTATTGAGTCGTTCGAGTTGATGACTGTACCACGGGACCGCCCCCGATTAGGGTATATTGGTTAGTTTCAAAGATTCGTTCAGACCATATCCATAGTCTATCATATGTATCTGCATCGGATTAATCCTACTACTATATGAAGTATTGCATGAATGACTTTATCACGGGAATCCAAAAAGTAGGTTAATTGTAGGATGGTTCCATTGAACTCTTGTGCCTGCAGCTGCGGCAAGCAAGTCACGTTAGTCACACTGTTACTCGTACCACGCTACGGTAGTATCGATTTTTCCATGTAACTGAAATTACACCTAGAAACACCTGGCACTAACATAGACAAGCACTAGCAATCATAGAAACTATTCGCTTGGAACTGGGTCGTAAGATTAATCTATTCTTTTTGTTAGAGTGTTTTTCACTCAGCTATCTTAAAACGCTATGCAAAACGTGCCCTTGATCTCACAAATCGAAATGAAGCGCTATTTGCCAGCAATTTGCATGTTTTTTTGTGGATTCGATTTAGCATACTATTCTTAATATTTAATATACACCATCCAAATCGATGCATCCACTCTCTTTTTCCCTCATCATAGTGCAAGGACAAAAATCGCTAGCCCCAGCACACTGCATTGTACCTCTGTTGTTGACACACCGTACAACACCAGAAGAACCCTTGAACCCGTCACACACACGAACTAGGTCACCTTCGGCAATGCCGGGTGTTGATATTTTCCATTATGTAATCCCTACACAACACGACACAGCACTGGCCAAACAGTACGCTCCGGGAAAACTTACCATGCCACGCTCATGCTGCTTCTGCTGACAGCTGATGCTGGGTTGCTGCTGTTTCAGCTGCTGGCACGTTCCTTTCGACTTGCACAGCCCGGACGATGTGATGCAATTGGTGTGCTGCGTGTGACCGCCATCACTGTGTCCGCCGTGCGGTATTACACCGTTCGGTATGGAGCCATCCTTTCCGGTGCTGGACGAAACGGCGAATGAATCCACCTCGTCAGCGACGTCTGTGGCAGGATTCGAAGTTGCCATCGTTGGTGAACGTTGCTGCTGCTGCTGCTGCTGCTGATGGAGGCCATGGGAAATCGATTTACTGCCTCCGTGCAATACTGTGGCCGCCGTATTTTTCGTCTTCACTCCCGATCCTTGCATGACTAGATTGCTTGGATGGCTGCCCAGCTGCTGCTGCGAGGCACCACAATCGCAATCGCAGCACTCGCTCCGATAATGTTGGTAGTCATGGAAGCTTCGGCTGGTGCGCATGCGCAGCGAGAAGGACCGGCAGAAGGGTTGCGGGATGCGAGTGTTTTCGTTTTCGCCAGGATACGCACGGCGCTGCGAAACCGGCGTTACCGGTTTCGACGACATTGCTAGTTAGGGGGGTAGTGAGTAGCGTTACGAAGCGTTACCACCGGGAGCGATGGAAAAACTCGGAGGCCCGGTAAACATCAAACGGTCGACACGGTTGTAAAATTTTAAATTGTTTGCTTCTTTTTGCTGTTTTTCTCCTCTCTTTTTTCAAGCTTGGCCGTTAGGCGAGCCCCAGGGCGATGGTGTGAAGCGTTTAATCCGTGGGGTGAGCAAAATAAGCAACAAAAAAAGAACTCAAAAGCTAAACACAGAAAACACCGAATCACACACCCCCTCTCACGCTGTGATGTTGTGTACGCCTGCAATGAAAGAAGAGGAAAGACACATTGTAGTTGAAAAAAATAACACGAGCGAAACAACAACAAAAAAAAACAACAACAACACCAGTACATGTTTTAGAAAGTGCCGCTGTAAAGCGAACCCGCTGGCGCCACCCCAACACCACGGGGGAGGAGGAGGTCACCGATTTCGAGTGGCGGGCGACTGGCGCCCCCCGGAATGACCGAGGCGGACAATAATAATTATCTAGCGCTTCTTGCGCTATTATCGAGTGGTGTGCGCCCCAGTAGCGCAACGTAATCAGGTGCACAAAACCGAATAAGGTTGCGCAGAACAACCAAAGTCCGCCGGCGCAATTTGCAACATTCACTCAAGACGATGATTTCCGCGGAAAGAAGGTTAGCACAAACAACGAACAATAAAAAGCTTTTATTTATTGCTAAATTCTAAACCACTTCTACTACCATGTGTTCGTTATCTTTTATCAATTAGTTTGATTAATCGCAGAGGACTTTCGTTCAATGTTGTATAATGTTGTGAGCAACGAAGGAGAAGAACAACAAAATAACTTTTTTATGTCTCCCCCGAACTCGAACTTATCGATCACGTCATTGACAAACGTTATTTTTTCGCTTGTTTTGCCATTGCGTGTCCATTCCCCATGTTATTTATATTTATAAATATAAACCACCCACCGGCGCGGGGCGATAGTGCATTTCAATTGACCAAACTTTCAAGGTTATGCCAACGGACCATCTATTTGATTCGATTTACCGCCCAACCAAGCTCCACCCCTCCTGGGAAAGCAAAGCAAGAAACGCAACGCCAGCGCAAGCCCCAAATATCACCTTGAAAGGTGGAACCAATGCCGTTCGTACGTTGGCGCTGTGAAAAGTTGAATGTAAACGTTTCCTCTTGGGAAGTCGTGTTTAATGGCCCAAAATAACAAACGCGTGGCTTGCGAGCGGTCAAACGCCTCTCCGGGAATGGTGGAGACCTAGCCCGAGTCACGCCATCTCACGATTAGTCGGGGAATTGTCTTGCACTAAAGTGTATGTATTCATGTGGCATGCAATCGTTACAATCATTACAAATGATTACAATTCACAAGCTGAAGTGGCTCATAAATGCTGATTTGTCGCGTTGATCTAGTACAGAGAGGTTCAGAACATTCTTGAAAGCTTGTGCAATAAAATAGTTCTCACAAATATTGTTATTCGTATAATTAAGCTTGGGATAAGCTTTTCGCCCGTTTTAATATGTTGTTTGAAGTAGCATTAATACGGGGAGCCTCGATCAGGCTAGATCAGACTACTAATCACTGTGCAATAATTCGCAGTGTAAAGGAATTTGGTCCATCTCTTTCCATTTATGGACCAACTTGGCAATGCAAATGCGAACGGAGGGAACTTTGTTTCTAGTTCTAAATTAATGCTTAATTAACAGAGAGTCATACTTCCGCAGTTTCGAAAGCGCCACGAGCTGCTAATGGTTTCACACATACATTTTCCATCATTTTCCATTTTATTTCCTTCACGACAAGCATCTTACCTCTCACCATTCGTTTTCCTGAATTTTATCATAAAATGCTCAGCAATCCAGCAATTATACATTGGACGCATTCTCTCTTTTCTTTTTGTTGGTGCACCAACAGCTTGGTAAATGAATAATCTCTTAATTTTCGTCAAGAAGGACAAAGCGCCAAAGCGGAAGAAAATGCCAGAAGGAATGGACATGAAACGTTCATAAATTGGCAAAAAATAAATCTGGTCATTGTCCAGCTAAAACCCTCATCAACAACAAAAAAAAACGATGAAGAAAACCGAAAAGTCTCAAGCTTCAGATCTCTTTCAAACGAGAAAAAAGGTTAATTGACCCAAAATTATCCCACACTCTTCAACTGCTCAACTTCCACACCCGTTCGACATGTCTCTCTTTCTCTCTAGGTACTTTTGTTTCATAGTGCTATGTTTCAATGTTGCAGCATGTTATCCAGCAGCTTTCTTTTCAATTTTAACCAGCAGGGCTATCAACGGATGAACAATAATGATACACCGTACCGTACATAAATTATGCTTTACATTTCTACCACTTTTCCGTTTATTGCACACATGCTTCAAGCGTTACATTTTGTGTATTTGAAGGGCTTTTCTGATCTTAGATAAAGGAAAACCAGCATCACAAGGTGGTAGAAACTGCATACATGAATTACACACAAAAAAAACCCGAGCAAATGACGTCAAAGCTCCACATCTGTCACCGGAACGCGGCGCACGGCCCACATTCACACTATCAGGCAGCTGTCAGTTATGTAAATTTGCCACCCCAGCCCCGAAATGACGCACGACCACGACAGCGCCGACGGCCAGCGAAAATGGTGGAAAAACGGGAAAAACAAACGTTGCGCTTCCTGCAACGATCCCCCCGCGCATTGATATCGGTAGCGGATCACGCTGCCCAAGCGGTACAATGACCACTGCTGCATCATACCGCTGCCCAGCACAACAACTTCCGGTCGTTCACCTTGCATAGATTACAGTTTTTTCTCTTTTTTCCTTTTTTTTTGGTAGAGGCGATCGTGTGTGAGTTCACTTTTTCACGCTTGTTTGAGAGAAAAAAACAAACCCACACTAGTATGTTGGATGAGAGGAAAGCAGAAGAAAATGCTTTAACCTACGCCCCTATTTCCTATTTCGTACGCGCACCCGTCGTTTGTTGTTTGTCCTGTGCGGCAGCGACTGCATCTTGCCTCTTCACTTGTGTGCCCGTGTTGCGATGAGTCAATCTCGGAAGGAGAAAAACTCCAACAGCAAAATCCTCGCCTGAAAACATTCGACTGCCCGTACTGCCTAGTTACTCCACTGATCCAGTAAAGCGCAAGACTATCACGTTCGTATAGAGCGAGAGAGATACACACATACTCTTGCTCTGCGATTTAGTGCAGGTCGAAGTTGCTGTACAACCTCCTTTCGAAGGAAAACGGGGCCTTGCTGTGTACACAAGGGGTAGTTTGTTTTTCACCCAGTTTGTTATGCGCTAGTTTTAATGGCGCTAGCACACATGAAAAGTATTGCTTTTGTGCTGCATTCCAATAGGAGCCTAGTGGTAACATATTTTAATAGCCACCGTAAAGAAGACTACCTAAAGCAAACGTTCGTTGGACTTTAGCTTTGCCATATCATGCACCAATTTACATTAGCAGAATCTTTCACTAACAAACACGATCCTTCCCCTTTGATGACTTTCCATCGTTTTCCACCTTGCGCATCGACAGCTTGTGTAGCCAATGGGTTGATGTTTAAACCATGAACTAGTCTCGAACACGTCTACACATCAATTACCTAACCGAAAAGATTTAATCTTTTGCACACCTCACGATGACGCATTTCACAGCTATTACTGATTGATCGCTTTTTTTGGTTCCTCTTTTCGATCTCTTTTCTGGCTGCCCAAGCTGAGGATGTTTTCATGGGACACAATCTCTTGTGGTGTTGTTTAGCAATGACGCAAACTTTGTTCTGCTGAACACTATAGTACACTAAACTGCTCAAAATAATCATACAAATATCCAATTTGAAATAAAATCAGTAAGAAAACTTTACATAATTAACATCTTCTCTTCAGGGTAAAGAGTATTTCGCAAGTATCCAACATTCCCGAATTTTCCTCAGTGCCATTCTATAAGGCAGGATAAATATCGACTCCTATACGTTCACTTTAATTTCATTTCATTAGTTCAGTATACGAAATATTCAACCAAGTCCTCTTAAGGCACTAGACGGCGTTTACAGCTATCAACTGTTACACTGTTCACCAGGATGACAAGGTTAAGCAGGATAATCAGTTGTTTATGAGGAAGCCGACTTAGTGGATATTAGAATTGAGGCACAGTCATCATGCTATGCTATGAATTTGATCCATGTGCCACACGAGCCACCTAAGACAAGTTAGTCAATACTCAATGCCTGCATGTCATTCTGTCCACTTGATCCTACATTCCAATGTATGCATTCTTCACATCGTCATACAACTTGAACAAAATGAGAGTGGCTGAGAATGAAAATAGGCAAAACATCAGATTCACAAAGGTAGATTAACATTTGAGTAAGATGTAAATCCTTTTTCTTCTTCTTATTCTTATTACTATTATTATTCTCCTTCTTCTTCTTTTTCTTCTTATTCTTCTTCTTCTTGTTCTTCTTATTCTTCTTGTTTTTATTATTCTTCTTATTTTTCTTCTTATTCTTCTTATAATCTTTTTTTTTTATTCTTCCCTCTTCTTATTCTTCTTATTCTTCTTCTACTTCTTTTTCTTCTATTTGGTAAACGTCCTACGCGGACATGCCGACGCCTATTATACAGGCTCTCAAGACTTTATTCAATGCCACGCGCAGTCGGATATAGTCCTTGATACGGGGTACGGTTCAATTCTACGATTGAACCCACGACGAGCATGATGTTAAGCCGTGCGAGTTGACGACTGTACCACGGGACCGAAGATGTAAGAGCACAAGTGTCGGCATTTTGAATCCGACATTGAAACGAACATCTGGTAGAAGTGAAAACGATCTTCCAACGACAAAAGCTTCCTAATCTTCCGAGAAGGCAAGCTAAGGACGGGATAAGAACAATCGATTCTGTACGCACCGGCCATATCTTAGATCGTTAGATCGTTTGCAAGCATTGCTGAGGGCCAATCTTTCACTTGGTCAACACCGGAGAAACTCGGCACGTAACATGCCCGGTGTGTAGTATCTCATTTAAACCATCTCAAAACCAATTAGGACATGTCATTACTAAAAAATAAATAAATAAAAATACAGCATAAAACATAAATATTTATAACACTCGCTTTAGGAATATTCCCTGCCGTAACCTTAAACAAAACAAACAACAGCACTGCCCTTCAGGGAATCGTCCATGTGTAAAATTACCAATTAAGGCTGCGTTAATAAGTGTCCGTTGAGTTTTTCACGGAGCGATTACGTGACAGTAGTGAAGCTTTCCACGAATTACCATTGGCAAGGTGCCGCTGGTTTAGACTGGCCCCCTTGGCTATCGTTAATTTTTACGCTGCTCATAATCAATTTCTCGAATGATTTATGGTAGAGGATAATGTATTGATTTAGTATTAATTCATCGATTATCCAATCAAATTTGTATGAATTAAACAGCAAGTCATATCTTATATATAAAGAAGTACATTTATTGTGAAATGTGCAACTAAAAATTAGAGTTTGATGTTTTCATGCAAGAATAAGTAATTGTATCGAAATTTGAACAAACAGCTGTTTCAATAAGCTGATATGTGTTTCATCAAATAATCAATACCACAAATTCCCTCTAATTATATGAAAATTCTTGCTGAAATACTTTTCCCCTCCCCTCTCACACAGCACTGACCGGTTTTGATCGCTTTGTTGTTGGTTATGTCTTCATTAATTAAACAGAAACATCATACATTACCCGACAGATCACGCCAAAATACTTAACCCAAGCAATGTGAAACCATTTCCATCTAGCGCTCGGATTAGTCCGCAAATGATTCGCAATGCAATTATTGCTTTTGTTTTTTTTTTGTTTACCACACCACAACGTTCGTCTTCTTCGCAAACGAATCGCGTTGGCAATCGCGAACAAACGAACGAACGAAACCGCCACTCAAGCGGGGAAGGAATAATAACTCGTTATACACATATCTGTGTATGCAGCAAGTGCATTGCAAACGGAAAAAGATAATGCAAAATTACTGCAATTTTCCTCGCAGTGAACTAATTCCACCAACCGTGTGCTTCTAGAGTGATTTGCAGCAAACACAATCAAGGTGTTACATAAATTAAATGACTTTTCCAGCCATCAACCGGAGCGGCTCAACCTCTTCCCTATAGCTAGTTTACTTTAAGTGTCGTTGTTGGAAAATGCAACAACCACAACAACAAAACACTCTCCGAAACTGCAACGGGTTTGTCGTACCGGCGGAAATGTTAAAACTGTGAAATTTATGTAACACACTCCAAACAAACCCCTGTGGAATGGAAAAGCGTGGCACCATCCTGGACAACACGTGACTGGGTGGCGAGAGGGGGGGAATGGTTGGGGGAGGTTGAGAATGGCTGGTTGCCAAAAATTATGGCATGTCGCACACGGTGCTGCAGGTTTGGCCCGCTGCGGTTGTTATATATTCCAGTTAACGATTGGGCAGTCTACATTCCCCCCATTGTGTGACTGTGTTTTTTGCTGAATTCATGCAAACTGACGATGAGCTGCAAAAACATGAATATTAACATGGTTGCATGTTTAAAGATTTACCGTAACGCACATTACCATAGTTTAATCATTACATTACATTCAGAAGTTGTTAGTTTTTCAACTTTGATGGTCGTATTTTAGTTATTTCTAATTGTAGCTTCCGAAAGCAAACCTATAATGTTATAGTTAAGTCGTGAGTCGTGATGTTTTAAGTCCTCACACAAGTATGATAACTATGGGTAAATTTTTACGCATAGTTATAAGAAATAAGACAACACTTTGCGTAAAAACGGATGCAGAGTAAGTACACATGTAGATAAGTCGGGTACAAAATAAAGGGTTTCTCTAGCCAGCTCAACATCGGAAGCGAACAATTCGTTCCGGTTGGCTACAGAAACACTGTAAAAGTACGAAATGATATGAAAAGTCCCTTTTTAAGGGCACTATTTTAAATCTATTCATTATGATGACTGAAGACGTGCAGACTAAATTTTGGAAATGTCAGACAGAAGAACATAATATGGGAGGCTTTGAGGCGCTGTGTATTATTGGTGTCCAAGAATATATTGATATTGAAGAGTTTGTGAGGATCTATCCACCGTACAACAATGTTCCACTGGATTCACATCAAACCATACGTTTGATACAGCAGAGCATACAGTACAGCAGAGTACAGCACAAAAATCCTCTCAATAATCGAAGACATGATTTAGGGAGCAAACACTACTAGACAGTATTTAGGCATGCTTGCCTGTATCTAATTTAACTAACAAAAAACAATAAATAGATTCTCAGAATTCATAAGAGCATTAGGAGTAAGTTAGCTACTTATAGTAGTGCTACACAATTTGTTGAACAATGAAACATGTTTAAGGTTATGTAGTTTGGTTTGGTGATATGGAATTTAGGATTGCAAAACTCTCAATAAAATGGTAAAATACACTCAAGATATGGTCTTCTCTGCACCATTATATATGCAGATTAGGTATAAGAGGGTAGAGGTTTTATTCTAGGATTAAGCACAATACAATTAAGTTATAATGACAATTCCGGTTCTAACGCACTTGATCAAAGAATAACTATGATTCTCAAATGCAATTCAGTAAATAAACCCAAACAATTGATCTTCTTTGAAAAAAGTTGGCACAACCACTCCAAATTAGCATCATGATCATCAAGATTCCGAATGAACTACACAATAAAGCGAAATTTACTTTCTATCCAAAATAATTCAAATCCACTCCAATCATCAAAAAGATATAAAATGCTACAGATAGTTATTTCATCCCCATTAATGAAGAAGTTAGATTGTGAGCATCAGATTATGTGCGGCTCACCGGTGCGTACCGATACATCTTCCCGATGCGCTTTGAGCAGCAGCAGCAGCTCCGTGGAAGGTTTTCCATCAGCAGTAATTAAGCTGCGGCTAAATATTAATGACCATACAGCGCTCCATCATGCGTTGAGATGGGCAGAGAGGGATGGCTTACATCATGGGGTTATCACGCTTCCTCGCTTTTATCTGTTGGTGCATCACGCCCAGTAGGTATCAGTTATTAGTAATGAGCCGTTACGTACACAACAAAACCTTCGGATCCGGTCAATGTCTAGCACCCCGGATAGAACCTATTCTACGCGGCTAATTAAGATCTACCGCGGGCAATGCAAAGGGCTAAGGGCACTCCACTAATGGCGCTTGCGAGCCACTGTGTACCCATTTTCAATGACGCTGAATGCCTCACCCAAATCAAAACTAGCGGACCGAACACGCGGGCAAGCTTTTCACCGGAACATGGCACGATTTTCACACCACATTTTGCACCACCCTCTACACCCCCCGCTGCAATCACCATTTCGCAGAAGAAAAACTCCCCCAACGCGTCGATTTGCGCGGGGTGTTTTTGAAATGGGGTCGGCATGGCGATTATTTTTCATTGCTCGCTGTCTCTTTCTCCCTCTCTCTTTCTCTCCTTTCAACGCGCTACAATTGTACTTTGCTTTAGTAGGCCGCGGCGATCCATGCTGGTGGGCTCGGTTAAGCCCGGCTTGGAAGGCCTCCTCATCAACAGCCAGCCATCGCCGTTTGCCGCGCATTTTTCTCGAAAGCTCGCCCGCAACCTTGAGCTCACCTTCGGCAAAGGCCTCGAACGTGTGTGTGTGTATGTGTGTGGTTTGTTTTGCTGTGTAGTTGCGCCGAAAAGCCTTTGCTTCACCCCTAGGATGCGCAAACCACTTACGATTCCGCTATAAAAAAAAACACAGCAAAAAACAGCTGCAGCAACAATCATAAAAAATCGTTCAACAAATCGTTTCATGAAAATCCAATACAGCCCTCCAATTTTGTGAACTACACGGTGTAGCGGTTGATTGCGTCGGTAAGCGCCCGCGTGCTGATTGATTTTGAACGGTGCGCGGTGGTGCGGCCTCGCGGGGAGGGAAGCAAATTGTCACGGGAAAAGCTTCAAGAAGTTCGGTTACTAACAACTTCGGTGATGCATTTTTCGAACGGAAAAATCTATTCGTTAAGCTTTCCAATTGTGTTGCGAAAAAAGGGACAAATTTAATTACCCGCTGACAAGGTTTGAGCACACAGCAACCGTGTTTATCACGGCTGGAACGAATTATTTGCATTGTAGGCGAAGAGTGTTTGTGTACAATCATTTTCTATTAGCGAGTGAGTAATTCATTGGTTTAAACCATAAATAAGTTACAGTTGCTGCTAATACTAACAATACAAACTAGAAAAGAAATTTCAAACCTGCTGCAAAACAAATCACATTGTAACTAATTTGAAACAATGACATCGTACAACTACTTTAGTACTCTAATCCCTCATGAACCATTTAAACAGAAAATGCAAATAAAAGTAAAAAAAAAAACTTTACCCGCGTTGGTAAAATCACTGACGAACGAAACGAAGTAGAACAAAATAGCAAATGGCAAAAGGGTAAAAGCAAATCCGCATATTACGCAAGCGTTGCTGTTTATAGACCAAACGCACCCATCATAATGGAGCACGTCAGAACGTAGAGCTTTTGCTTGCATTACGTAAACGTTTTGTAAGCTTCTTAGCCTCTGCAAACTTCTTTCCGTTAAAGCGAAAGTTTTATTATTTGCATTATTCTTTCTTTACTGAAAACAAGTTCCTAGTAATTATTTTAATACAGCCCAAGAAGGCACGTTGGACGCAACAAAAACAGGTGCCAGCAGTTTGCGAGAGAAACCGAGGGAAACTTTTCAGCCACTTGCCAGCTGTTTGGTACTGAACCGTCACAAAAAACACGTCTCCAAACTCGGAAAACACCTACCTTTGTTATAATTTAACCTTTTTTGCACGTACCACGTTGCACTACTACGCCGACTACGTGCCCTTCGCATCACAACTGGCCAGCGGACAGTGCCAGCCGCCCGTAGGGCAGAGTTTTCCACGCAGAAACAACAACACACACAGCGAAGGCAGCTTCCGGCAACAGTGGCAAGATCGGTGCCATGGTAACCGTTTCCATGGCGTTTGCCCTTAGTTGTACGATTATTGCTCACTCAAACAGTGCACCCATGCTGCAGGTTTTGGGAAGAAAACCGGATTCTGGAAGCGAACGAGGAAGCACCACTCTTTTCGGAAACACTTTTCGCACAAGCCAGCTGGGTATTACGCAATTTTTCGCGCTTTCCGACGTTTGGAGAACAGTCAGCAAAGCGCACACACTGACTGGAAAAGCTGCTCGGAAAATGTCTACTCGGTGTGTGTGGAAGAGAGCAGTGTAGGCCCTAGTCAACGGCAGCCAACGAACGCACAGCATCGACTACGAGATGGTGAACTTGGCAAGCGGTTGCTACTACTCGCGTGGATTTGGTACTCTCTCGCTCTCTTTCACACGCTTCTTTTTCCTTCCTTCTCTCTCGCTATCTCACACAAGCACAAACGAAGCCCTTTTTCTCTTGCAGGCACCGAAATGTCCTGCTTTTGCCGAATCGATTTTCCCGACCAAACAAACAACCCCAAAACTACCCGACGCGTGGCGTGCCCTCTCGCGTTGTTGGAGCACGGGAGCGCCGAAAACAACTGACCGCAGCAGCGGCTGTGTCTCGAGCGAACCGAATGAGCTGCGGCACGATGAGACAACCCCACAAACCCCACGGGGAGAGGGGTGGATTATTGCTGCAAGATACACGAGAACCCATGAACGTGAGGGAGCCGCTGTTTATACGTCTGTGTGTGTGCGTGAGTAACAAAACACCACCGGTCCCCACAGCCGTACCGCAAAAGCTCTGACCGTGTTTTTCCATCCCCTTTTCTTTCCCCCGGGCTAGTTATATCTCGCGTGTGTAATAAATGTTTTTTTACCTTCCCCAACAAAATATGGTCCATATGTTGCTGACCTATGCTGTGTGTGTTTGTGTGTGGCTGGCAGCAAATGGGCACGCAAACCGCACCGCACACCACCATCAAAACACTCCTGTCAGTGTTGGCGAAGGTAGTAGAGCGTAGCGTAGGATAGGTCTGGCGCGAAACCGAGCCTTTATGTGTGTTAGTGGTGGTTTAATGTTGCCCCCCCCCCCATCAAGCCAAAGGGTGGCAAAAGGGTGGGGAGGTGTAGAAGAAAAAGAAGAAAAGCAGTAGGAAGATAAACAGTTACGAAGAGAGCAAGAACAATCATCCCCACGCGATGGAGCTGCGAGTTATGCTCAGAGGTTCTATGTTGCAACCGGCCGTTTAAACCGACCAACACCGAAATCGCCGCTCACTTTTCGCCACAAAAGAAAGTGGGAGTTTTATTGACTGGGCCACTGAAGAAGAGCAGAATAATCCAAGCTGTTCCTCTATTTTTAATTGCCATAGCAACGGGCCCGCAAGGGATTCATTTTTTCTTTAACTAAAAGCTACATTTTAAATCTCCCCTCTTTAAACGTAAAAAAAGAAGTCCCAATTGCCGACACTCAAACAACAAGACAGTCGAAACGTGGAACAAGAAAAAAAAATCCGACCTACAAGCCACAACCGTGCCCTTAAATGAACTTCTCAAGGGAGTTTAACCGCGAAGACCTACCGGGTAAGTTCCATTTCGTTTTTTTTTTTTTTTGGGGAGGCCGCACAGCTATAGTTTCTGTTTTCGACCTCACACGTGACGAATGGCTTCGCAAAAAGGAGACAACGTGTCCTTGAACAATATCGCGACAGACGCGAAAGCAACTGTCTCTTGCTGTTGGGCTGTTAAATCGTTCAATCTGTCCTCTGGCACACGTTGCAACACGATAATCCATTTTGCTTCACTTTACTCCATTAATTGTGTCCTCTGTTTGGGAGGCTTTGTTGTGATTTGGACGTTCTGTTGTTGTGGTGTTCAATGCAAAAGAGAGAAAGAGAGAGAGAGAGAGAGAGAGAGAGAGAGACGGCGTACAATAAACAATGAGCAAAAGAGACTTCTATAAGCGAAAAAAGACGAATTGAATTGAAACAAGAAGTAGATCTTCTTAGATATTTGAATTTGATTATTCATTTAGGTAGGTCAAAGCCTTACTCAAAGATAAAGTCCATAAAAATCATGCTTTTTGAATAAAGTGCATTACATAGGTCTTTGATTTATAATACATTCACTCATAATAATATATTCTTACATTCAAAATATTTACATAGCAATTATAATCATGTGAAGTATATAGGATCTATAAAAAAATTATTCCAACTTGACCTGCAAATCATTTAATTGATAAAACATTTCAACGCAACCCTAACAACAAACACAATAATGCATCTATATACCAACATTCAAATGTCCTTCAGGCATGCCATTAAACAAATGTACCAAAGCATTCAAGTAATTGCCCCATGCACATTGATCCATCTCCGTGTATGTCTCTCACTTCAATTTGTTTTGCGAAATACATTCAACTCCTTCCAAAACTGATGAAAAACGCGATTCATTAATTCAAGATGCGTTGATGATTAACCTCTCTTGCCTGAACATTATCGTGAAATTATCTTAATCACATTTGAACATGCCTTGATCCGTTCTTGATAAAAACGACCAAACAAAAAAGCTCATAGGAAAATGGTAATATCATTTCATCACGCAGGTGCATTTTCATCACATCGTGCACTACAGTTAATTCAGCTTTACCACACACGAAAACATTTACAAAACTCTATCAAGATACATTGCTTCATCGGTGAAAAGTGAGCCCGAAACAGCCGCAAAGCTTCGATTGTTTCAATGTCAAAAAAAAACGAGAAGCGGTGCAGTAATTATCTGCCTTTATACAACCCCAGCCGGATATTGGCTACGACATCAATAGCAGCAAAAACAAAACCAAAACACTTGCTCACACTGTCATCGCTACAAAGCCCCACAAATTGATGGAATGACACGGATCGTTAGCGAGACTGTCATTGAACGGGGCCGAAGAAGCCATTGGATTTTTTGGTTTCAGTTTCTTCCATTCACAAGCCCGACCGACGCAAAGAACGATGCCAATTGTTTGCGTGCGTTTAATTCGTTGTCACCTTTCCGAAAGCGTATTGGCAAACGGCACGTTCGTATTCATCACAACAATTCACTGTGAAATGTGTTCCCTTGTGTTGTGTACTGTTTTCAAATTCCCTTGTGTTGTGTACGCAATTCAAATAACCCTATTTTCTTGTGTCAAAAGGAGAAGGCCATGTGGTCTAATGGTAAGCACACTAGATCTTGTAAAAACCAGACCCCCGTACGGTGGTTGTTCGATTCCCATGTTGCGCCTGATGATCCGACTTTGGTGTTATGTAAGGGGTCTCCAAACTTTTAAGTTTCAGGACCAGTACCACATTGCTTCAAAAAAAACCACAAACCCATTTGTGACCCCCCCCCCCTCCCCCCGCGACCATTATCTATTAAGGAACGTCGAAATCTCGTTTTCGATACGCAAATACTAACTGAATATATCAAATTTCTATAGCTTTCTATTATTGAAACTTGATTTTTGTCTTGAAAAAGTAAAAAAAAAATATTTTTGATTAGAATAGTCAAAATAATAAACTTTTTACGCATTATACGCTCTTGAGAGACGCATGTGGCCCGTAGTTTAGGTAGCCATGGGTTACGTGATGCCAATGCGTCTAGTAAGCCTTATTTATGTGCAAAGGCCCTGTAGCGTGATTTATTGCCCCAAAAGAAAAACACAGATAACGCTCTCTTTTGTGTTATGAATAATACTGAAATTTAATCAGATGCACAGTCGGCACCAGTTTGAACCTTGTACCTTGCCGGGTAAATTCCCAAATCCTCGCCATGCAGTTAAACGCAGGCAGTATGGTAAATTTTGCGCAAAATTATTGCACCAATTGTGCGTTTTGCGCGAATAAACGATGTGAACTACTTTCTACTTCCATTCGTCAGCTGGTTGACTACATACACAGGGCTGTGACGATGACGGTGATATATTGATGATGGTCACTTGCGCGAACGCGGATGTAAATTCAGACTAAACCTGAATCAAAGTCGCCGCTGTGCTCTCTCTCGCTCTCTCTCTCTCTCTCTCTCTCTTTCTATCTCTCTCTCTCTCTCTCTCAATTTTCCCTCCAATCACAACTGCTATCTGGGCATTTCAAAAAAACGCACCGCAAAAGAACGGCGAAAGTGTTTTGTTTGGGAATTTGTCGCACAAAGCGAGTTGCGCATATATATTGCATTTGGTTAAGCAGTATGCCGGCACGCGGTATAACAGTGGTAACTGCTTTTAAATTGCGCCAACCTATTTCCATCGGCGTTGGAAAGTGAGAATTTTGACCATGAGCACACCACCGACCGACCGACCGACCCACCGGCTATAGTACGTGATTAAATGTTGCTTCCCTTCGTAGCTCCCTCTTTATATTGTCCACCGCACTGGATTGAGCAGAGCTGGGCTAAGGTAAGGTTTCGTCAATTTGCTACCAACAAATGTTGTACGGAACATCCGGGTAAAGAGGAGGTACTGTGAGCATCACTGTTCGGAAGCACAATCATGATGCCGTGACATCAGCCAGGAAGAACAAGGCAATGGCCCCACTGGATTCGATTAATTATACATTCTTCCTAATTGTCATCAGTCGAAAATGTGCTTTAGTCGACCGATATGGATAGCTAATTGCTAATTGCTGATTGATAATATTCACAAGAAGATGCAACGATATTATCAAGAAGAAATTAAATGGCTACGACTAGCGAACGGTAGATGTCGCCTGTGTGGATCACTTTTTTTTGGCGAATGAAGATATGTAAATGATCTCATGTTGATACGAATTGGATGGAATTGTGTATTTAGACTGTACCGGCAACAATTTAATTCAAATTTGATATAGTTATTAAAGGGGTTTTCCAGGGGTTCTCATAGTTGTGGGACACTTCCTTTCCTATGGGAAGTGAACTAAATATGTTGGAAATTGGACTCTATGGCACCATTTTTGGACAGGCTCCTTGGAAATTCCTATTGGATTTGTCCAACAAGGGTGCTATAGAGTCCAATTCCCATTACATTAAGTTCGTTTCACGTAACAAAGAGTCAATAAAGTGTCCCACAGCTATGAGAACTCCTGGAAAACCCTGTAAATGACCACCAAGATCCATTGATGGAAATTGTACTGAAATAAGCTAAATCTAATCATGCGCATCATACATATAAAAGTGCAATTAAAATGTTAAAGTTCCTCATTTGAATGTGAGGAAATAGGAATAAGGTGTCATTTCATGGACATTATTGCAAACATCCTAGAACACCTGTAATAAAGACTAATTCCTGCTCGTAGCTGCATAAGACGCATGTTAATGTCACTGCAAAAGTACGTACAATTGCAAACCCAACTGCATTTCTTGCATTTTTAAGCCAAAATTACCCATCGACGAGCTTGTTATTTTGTGACACAAAATCAGCGAATTTTGCAACACCAGAAACAACGTCAATCAAAAAGCAACGTTTGTAACGCTCGTTCGACACATTCGTGATTGGACGATCGGCGGCAGGCAACACGTGCATTGGGAGTAGCCGTCCGCAGCTAAACGATTACGGCTT
This sequence comes from Anopheles arabiensis, assembly GCF_016920715.1. Classification (NCBI taxonomy): domain Eukaryota; kingdom Metazoa; phylum Arthropoda; class Insecta; order Diptera; family Culicidae; genus Anopheles; species Anopheles arabiensis. Next base: position 13,558,855 of record NC_053518.1, read on the forward strand.
GTGCTTTTAGTAGCACGACACGTTTATAGGTCACGAGAAAATTAATTAAATCAAAACCAATCACCCATGATCTCATGTTAGGACCGGGGTAGTCGGTGTTTTTGGGTAGTTATGGAGCTATTTTTCACAGTGGCTCCGTTTGTGTGTGTGTGTTTCGGAGGAATGTTTGCTCCGACCATACTACGGTTGATGTGTGTTTGAGCTGAAACTAATGTGCCATAATGTGTGCGAGGCGTTACATGATCAAATGGTCGTGGTTTTCGAGGGGGTGAGTTTTTTTTCTCTTACCTTAAAGAGGATGGTTGAACAGGTTTTTATAACACAGTTTGTTCCATCTGATCGATCTCTAGGTTCATTCCCTTTAAACGTTCAGCTTTAAGCTCACTGTTCACTCTGTTCTAACGCCACTGGGCTAACTGTTTTCAAACCCCTTATCTTATCACCTATCGATATGCATTAAATTATACTCTTATCATTCACAGCACACCACTTGTACCACCTTCCCCTAATGCCGATCGATAGATATCGATCAATAAACATACACTTCACTTACATTAACCTTCATTTAAAGTCTGCAGACAGACATTTCTTTAATCAAAAGACTCCTTTAAAGCTCACACACCCCTTTTTCGCTCAGTCACTCGATTTATAAAATTCATCACTCCGAACTTTCAAAGTCACCGGTAAATTGCGTACTGCCGCAAGCGATCAAAAGCTAACCACGTACTGGCACTGGTTAGACACGCGTGCTGTGGTGGTAACCTCTCTCCGGAAAGGTAACGACTTGCCAGGCTTCAGCGTTTGTACAGCTGGCTTTGCGTACGACAAGCAAGCAAGCACCCGGAGCTCGTGTGTCCACGGTCGATGGAATTGTCCTCCCAAGGGGGAACCGTTTTGTAATACGAACGTGTACACTGCCGCGCGCGAATGTGTCGGTTTTGATGATAGCAAATTTCGTATGCCGGTACAGCGTGTGCGTCACGGTAGTGCACTATGGTGTTGGTGACTGGTAAAAAATAGGGAATGAATAGGAATAAAAAAGGGGTTTTTAAAGAATGGTATTGAACGTTTTGAGTATTTGTTTAACTTTGATTTTTTTTATTTATTTTGTTTTTATTTTATATTTATTTTTTTTTATAAAAATGCTTTAATGCTTCTATCAAACGGCTGGACATCTATGCTCCGACAGCTCCTCTATGCCCGCAAACGCTGTTTAATGTTCCTCGTCGTCGAACGAACTATGGCTCAGGAGACCCTATCATTTGTGCAGAACAGATCATGTGCAGAGCTTTTAACGTAGTCTACGAGACTTACCATGATATATTATTGAAAATAGCCTAGTGCAGCGGTCGGCAAACTTTACGACCGAAAGAACCAAATTCTACAACAATGTTCGTAGAGTTTTACGTGGAGAGTCAAATTGTTAAACCAAGAGCAAACATGTGTGAAAGTTCTATGAAATATATGAACTGTTAAGAGCTGCCATCTCGATATCAAAGAGCCTCATGCGACTCGCGAACCGCTCTTTGGCGATCGCTGGCCTAGTGCAATAGAAAACTTGCTTTAAATCTTAAATTTAAATCTTCAGATTTGTTTGCATATTAAGAAGACCCTAAATTGCATTTACAAGTGATTTTCAGGGGGTTTTATAATTTTGGCACACTTTCTTGACTTTTTTTAAGTGAACGTTATATGATGGGAATTGCACTCTGCCTTTGTGGACCGCCTCATTTGGAATCCAATAGGAATTTCCAATGTGCCTGTACACGGTGCCGTAGAGTCCAATTGCCTTGACATAAAGTTCCTTTCGCATAAGGAAAGAGTCAAGAAAATTTCACAAAATTATGAGAGCCCATGTCCCAAGTTTCCAAGTCAAAATTATGAGAACGCCTAAACAATTATATATTTTTATATTAAAATGACCATTTAAATAAAAACCTCTCCAGAATGCTGTTAAAAACACATATTAAACATGAAGGTAATTAATCGAAATATTTTCTAAAATTGCCCGTTTAACACATACATTTCAAATTTATATATTTTAAACAAAATGCCTTGTAAAGTATCAAAGTAGATTTCAATTTATGACTGCTCATGTTGGACGCTTGATCCGACGACTGCTGTACCTCAACTGCTCTAAACAGCCAAAGAAAATTGAACTTATTTAGTATTTTTAACGACCCTTAACATGATTGGGATTGGCGTCGGAATGGTAATATTTGGGGAATTCATCATGAACAACAATTGAAGCATATTGTATGAATTGATCCAGTATTTTTCAGTTTAATAATGGTTTCTCAGTTTAACTAGATCCTCCGTTTCTCTGTTCAAATGTTTCCTATCACTAAATATGTAATACTAGATTTCAAAGTTTAAGATCATCAAATGAACAATATTCAATCGCATTTTTAAAACGTAAATAAAAATTACATAAAAAAATAATTTAAAATATTGCTAATAACCTTTGACCTCTCACCTTCAATCCTTTGTCCCTGCCGAGGAGGCTGAAAGTACCTAACACAAGTGTTTGATTCGATTTATCCTACTGTGCAATGTTAGAAGTACAATGGCACATACACAACGCCATGCGGGCAAAGAACGTAACATAATACACCTGCACTATCAACAGCGATAAACGCAACGTGTCGACGTATGTACGTACGTTCCGCACAACGAGCTGTTTACATGGTACAGCACACATATACTACATTGCACGGGAGGCACTGGTAGTGCGTGTATCACAGCTGGGCAAAAGTAGCATGAAACAAAACGACCCCCAAAAGAGTGCACACGACGCACGGTTGCATACGTGGACCTTATTTGAATGAGCTCGGGGCAAACTGTTTATGCACTCTTTAGATGCAATTTGGCAACAAGTTTGAAGATTAAGTTTCATCGTGTCATAATCCATCAACTTTACCTTTTGGGGAAAATAAATCTCCACAAAGTTCCACCATCAAGAGATTGTGCCGAAATGCGATCACCCGCGATTCGCTTGCTCGAGGACACATTTCGCCACGATGGGCTTGGGGTGGTAATTTCATACCTTCACTACCTGGCGTAACCTGGCTGAAGATGATCACAAATGGCTTACCTTCACACCAGTCACTCCAGCACAATCCGACTCGTTAACAATTTCGCAAAACGATTCCCATTCTATTGAGCTTCTTGTCACGCCCTTCCTAAACCATCACCTTGTACTAGAGTCGTGGGTTGCAAAATGCACTCCAGTGGTCTAGGTCTAGTGGCTAACCACTGCTAACCCCATCTGATTAATGATCATTTAATGGCTCTGGTCCATCATGAAGCTATTTTAAAGGAAGCGTTTGCTTCTTTTCAAATCAAGCGCTGGAACTTAACACAAAACTAAATGCTTATTTAGTCGTGTCGGTACATTCACCCTAACAACGTCCCCTTGTTTTAGGTGAGTGAGTTACATTGCCATTTCAGAAGGAATTTCCATACATTTTGGCATGGGAGCACCATTGGCCGGTGGAAAATTCCCAGGACGGATAAACCGTTTTGAATGCAACTTTAACTTACAACCATCACACTCTCTCTCTCTCTCTCGCATACACAATAACCGGTATGCTTATGCAAGAATTATGAGCCAATCCAGTAGTAAAGTCTACAACCAGCTATAACATCAAAATTTATAAAATTATGTAAAATACGATCAACGTACCAACTGATATCTAAATGTGTTGTAAATTGTGCATTTTCCAGCACCCAATATCATTTAAACACAGTTTAACGTTTATCAGAAATTACCACACAATAAACAGTTTGTTCCAGTAGCAAGGAAACCCATTGCTTCTTATCAAATACTCCGTTATCAATCCACAATACCCGGTGCACGGACCGATCGACCTAGATTAGGCTACACAACTTCATAATACAAAACCCCACAAACGCTACACAAAATGTATCATAAACGTACAAAAAGGTTTTATTTTCACTCCTGTTTTCTGCTTCGTTGTCTTTCCCTCGATAGTTTGCTAAATTCTACAATTATAATTCTACATTTCCCGCTGGTTGAAACAAGGCTCCAAGCCAGAGGATTAACAAACAATTCAGAGGTAACGGAACCCTAACTTCCCACCCCCTTTTTGCTTAGCAAGAAGGGTAACGTGTTCACACACACATAGTGGACGCATCAGAATGCTTTCATGGACGTATTACCTGCGATCGTATCCCTCCCTTCGCGATGAGGATCACTAACCCCCTAATCCTCTCGATTACAGCTCATCCCGGCTCTCTTCGCTTTCCTCGTACTCGTACTCCTCGTCGATCGGTTGCTCCTTGCAGTATTTGGCCACCTGCGAGCACAGCCGAATGTCCGTATCCTTCACCACCTCCTCCTGGAACATCCGGATAATGTCCTCGTCGTAGGTTTCCACAATCTCCAGGCACAGGTGCTTGAGCGTCTTGTTCAGATCGCCCTCCTGCACAAAGTTCACGTTCGCCATGTCCGGGTTCATGCCGCCGTCGGTCATCATCTTCATCACCACCGGCCGGCCGGTCTTCTTGTAGCGGGCCTTCGCGTAATCGTCCATCCGGTCGCACACCGTCTCCATCATCTCGGTCAGGTACATCTCCGACTTGGCGTACAGGATCTTTTTCTTCTTTTTCGATTCGCCCGTCGTGTCGAGCCGATAGTCGCCCACCTCGACCTTTTTGTTCGGGTCCACCTTCGACGCGGCCAGCTCCATCTCCGCCATCGACGCTTTGCAGACGAGACATTTCAGCTCCTTGCTTTCGATGGGCCGTGCAATATCGCCCATCTGTCCATTGGTAAGGGACGGTGCCAGCACAATCGTTAGCCCGAGGACGGCGATCAGATAACGGTACGGGACGGTGAAATGCATTTTTGCTTTTCTTGCACGACTGCACTACTGTACTGTACAGAACACAACCTGTGTGGCGTTTATTTGGGTGATGGAACCACGTATTGCTTTAACGAGGTGCTGAAGACTTTTGTGAAAAGAATGTGTGGGAAATTCCGTCCCAGGCGCAGGAATGCTTCGAGATTTATATCAACCGGTTTGTGTTTCTTCCGCTATCACGGACGACCGACATGAAAATAAACACGTTTCTCGTCTCTGATTGGTCGGTTGCGTTTGACAACCCCCATCGGCGCGAGAACATATGGTACACGGAATTGGGGGGATTTTGTTAGGGACATTTTTACATGATTGATGACAAACTTTAAAAAGTAATAAAATTACAAATATCTTCTAACGCTACTTAACTAATTATTTAGTGTTGATAGTAGCGCGGAAACGCCAATGTGGTAAATAAAGCATGAAATAAATGTCATCCATGCTACTGTTGGTGTCGTGCATTTAGAAAGATTGATCAAATCAAACCAGAAATTAGAACAATTCCGTTGAAGGCGTTCAATTAAATTTTATGTAATCTACAAACAAATTCTAGGAATACCTCTCTAAAGAAAAAGCTTTAGCTACAACGAATCAATCGAGCTATATCGTTTCGAATTTACATGAAATTTGCTTTAACAAATAAACCTTGCTTCCTACTGGCTAGTAGATTCATTCATAAGATAGACTTTGCATTGCTTATTTTCCCCTAAATTAATATTGCTAAGATGCTGTGCCTTACCAACAATTTAAATAATACTTAGGCTATAAACTTTACACTCTGGTTCTTCATTTAAATAATCGCCATTATCGATCTGTCTACCAATCAACGTATAATATTAACCATAGAAAATGTCATTCATCCAATGGCCTTAGCAGTAGAGCTTCATTTTCGACAGAATACAAATTAAACCTCAGTGTTCTCCTTTCCGGCTCTTCCGATGCACCGTTCTGTGGCGTTCCAGGTGGTGCATATCGTGGAAGCGTTTCGAGCACACCTCACAGACAATAGTTCCTTCGTCGCGGTGCCGCTTTTCGTGCGCTTTCTTGTTGGAACTGTTGCTGAAGCGCATCTCACAGTACTCGCAAGCGTACGGTTTTTCACCGCAGTGCACTCGCCGGTGTTTGTTGAAGTTTCCTACATGATTGAACAGCTTCGAACATACTTCGCACTGGAATACCTTCTGGTCGTAATGTAGCTTCTGCACAGAAGAAAACTAATGTTACACACACGCTAGGTAAGAGATGTACAGAAATGGGAGCAACACTTACCAAATGAGACAGTAGGTGCGGCTTATTGATGAACTGTTTATCACATTTATCACACTTGTACGGCTTTTCGCCCGTATGTTTCCGCAAGTGGTACGCGAGATTGTTGCTTTGGGCGAACGATTTATCACAGAAGGTGCATTTGTACTTTTTGTCGGTGCTGTGAACTTTCATATGATCCGACATCGATTTTACCTGCTTGCCACAAACGGAGCATTCGGATGGTTTTCTAAAACTGGACATGTTTTGCCAGCTCGTTGCTGCTTTACGCTTCTGTCCCCGCTTTACTGCATTACCGCGGGCAGATGTAACATCATTGCACAAATCTTGATTATCCGAAACCAACCCGTCCACCACGTCTTTTCCCTTATCTAATACATAATCATTACTACTGCTCTGTTCTTTAAACGATGCATCTGCCAAAGGATCAACGGATACGCTGAACGCATCTTCGGGGAAACACTCACCCGGCACCGCAACATATTCCGTCAGGTAGGGCTTAAAAGATGCATCATAATCGTCGATCCGAGTACGACAACATTCGCACACAGGCGTAATGATTCCTTTGCGAGGGTGGACGCGAATATTTGTACTTGCGTAGATTTTGTCCAGCATTGCGGTGTCCGTTTCCGGGCAAAGGATCGATCCCATCGCACCGATTCGTTCTTCACATATGATGCACGGTGCCTTTGGGATTATTTCTGAGGAGCTGGAAGTTAAGGGAAATCATATACCAACACGCATTTCAAATCCAACGCAAGATCACTTACCAAGAATCAGTTAATATGGACATTTTTTAGCATTTAAACACTAAAATAAAGTAAGAAAATAAGCTAACCAACAAGAGAAGACTGCTCTCGCTTTTGTTTACATTTGCCGGAACGATTTTGACATTTCAAACAACAACCGTGCGTTTTCGAGCAGCCGACACGTTGTCGAGCAGTTGACAAGCGCACCAAGCCGTGCAAATTGATGTGTCAGGCCGAAATTGTTACTTGGGCCGCATTTGATCGAGCACCACCACGGCAAAACGGAAAGTCATTGTTGGACAATCTTTGTATGTAGGCAATTTTGGCTGAAATAGCGTTATTTAAACAAGTGAGCTCAGTCGAAGTGCTTCGAAAACATTCCCCCCCGGGAAACGTGTGCACCGCAATCTGCATTAGAAACCAGCGTCAATCCTACCGAACTACCGCCGCTTTTCCCCGAGAATAGAGATGGATCGTTTGCTGCGACTAGGAGGCGGCATGCCCGGAATGAGCCAAGCGCCACCCCCATCGGATGCACCGGTGGTGGACACAGCGGAACAAGTTTACATCTCCTCGCTCGCTCTCTTGAAGATGCTGAAACACGGCCGTGCCGGAGTGCCGATGGAAGTGATGGGCCTGATGTTGGGTAGGTAGCGCGGCGCGTCCGCACAAGAGAGCAAAACACCCGGAGATGGATATGCTTACCCCGTTTCCTTGTTGCCATTCTCGTTAGGTGAATTCGTGGACGACTATACCGTGCAGGTGATTGACGTGTTTGCTATGCCACAAACGGGAACCGGCGTATCCGTCGAAGCGGTCGATCCCGTGTTTCAGGCGAAAATGTTGGACATGCTCAAGCAAACCGGACGGCCGGAAATGGTGGTCGGATGGTACCACTCCCATCCTGGCTTTGGATGCTGGCTGTCGGGCGTAGATATCAACACGCAGCAATCGTTCGAGGCACTGTCGGAACGGGCGGTCGCCGTAGTAGTCGATCCGATCCAGTCGGTCAAGGGCAAGGTCGTGATCGATGCGTTCCGACTGATCAACCACAACACGCTGGTGCTGTGTCAGGAGCCGCGCCAGACGACGTCGAACCTGGGCCATCTGCAGAAACCCTCGGTGCAGGCACTGATCCACGGGCTGAACCGTAACTACTACTCCATCAGTATCAACTACCGCAAGAATGAGCTGGAGCAGAAGATGCTGCTGAACTTGCACAAGAAATCGTGGATGGATGGGCTCACGTTGGCGAACTATGAAGAGCACTGCAGTATCAATGAGAGCACCATCAGTGAGATGTTGGAGCTGGCGAAGAACTATAACAAGGTAAGTGTGAACAGCAATGCAGCAAAAAGACCTATTTAACGACATATTAATATTCTATTAATCGTTTGCTTCATCTCCCACGAACACACACAGGCTTTGGAAGATGAGGAGAAAATGACGCCCGAGCAACTGGCCATCAAGAACGTCGGCAAGCAGGACCCCAAACGGCACCTGGAAGAGAAGGTCGACACACTCATGTCGAACAACATCGTCCAGTGTCTCGGTGCGATGCTGGATACGATCGTGTTTAAATAATCCTGGCATGCAAACGGGAAGTTAGAGAAGCGCGCAGCACTGCTCCTTGTCGAACCGCTTCTCTCCATTCAAGCTTAAGTGAAGCATCCGGCGTGTGTTTACGGTTCGTGTCTCTTATTGTATGATGCGTTTTGCTTCTGTTCTTTTTTTTGTGTGTAAGGAGAAGAGGAAACCATCACTGACATACTTGTGAAACGAAAAAAAGGAATGAAATACATTATTATTTCGGAAAAATATGTCCATATTTGATAGGTAGCCCCAGGAGTAACATCTTGCTTTTTGTCTAAGCATGATGACTGTTATTGTTATTAGATAAATCGGTTCGATGTTAGTCAAAAACAAGAGAACCATAAATGAATGCAACACGATTTCTTCAAATAAAACTGAAACGAAGAAAAAAGATTTTCCTCCCCGACGGGGAATCGAACCCCGGTCTCCCGCGTGACAGGCGGGGATACTGACCACTATACTATCGAGGACATATCTGAAGAGGTGCTTACAGCCATTTATAAACACAGACCGGTGACGTTTGATTAATCGCGCTTTATCTGATCCAACCAACAGCACCAACGTGTTGATTACACATGATAAAACATTTAAAAATAAAAATAAATGAAGTATCTATTGAAATTTAGAAAACTCACCCTAAATTACGATTTTAATACGAATATTCCTACAAAAAACACAACAATTGTTGACGAATTTACCAAAAAAGCGATGGCAAAATACTCCAGCTACGCAGATGGCAACACGGCTGTCAAATATCGGTACAAAATGTCAACCTTTCCTGCGTGTGCGGCTAAAATTAAATTTAACGATGTTCAATCGCGTCAACAAAGGGTAAACAATCAGTGTGTCGTCCCGGCGCGTGTGTAGTGATTGTAGTAGTCAGACCGTCAAACTACAGAGCCAAACTACATCCTTCCGGGTGCTTCCATCCATCCAGTTTTGCTCAACTTCCGCTCCACCAGCCATGGAACCGATGACGCTAGGTAGCCCAAGCGGCAGCTCACTTTCCGGTGCCGCCGGTGCCGGACCGGGCTATCTGCCCTCCTTCCTGATGGGCGATCCGCCTAGCACACCGCGCCCGAACACGCTATCACCCACCCGGGGTCGTTCCTCGTTGGCGTACTCGCACGGGCTGATGAGCTCACCGCCGGACGGGTTACGTTCGCCGACCTTGCAGCAGCAACACCACCACCACCAGCAGCAGCAACAGCAGCAGCATCTGCTGGGCCTTCACCAGCAGCAGCACCAACAGCAGCTGTCCTCCTCGTTCATGCAGCCGCATACACCGCAAGGCCATCACGTTCCCCACTCACAGCGCTACCTCCAGAACCCGCAACCAGCGCAGGCGGCAGCGGCGGCGGCTGCGAACCAGTTCCGCAATGAATCGTTCGATGCCAACTCCAGCATCACCGGGCCACCAACGCAAGGGCTGTTCGACTCGTGGCGCAAGGAGAAGCAGCTGCTGCAGACACCGATGCGCGCTCAGCAGCAGCAATCCGGCCCGGGAAATAATCCGGCCGACCCAACGACGGCAACGATCGGTCCAAGTGGTGCACCCTTCAACGAGTCGTACGCCCAGAACCAGAGCGGATTTAACCTGTCGCGCGTCATGTCCCCAATACCGGTCGATTACAATCAGCGGAACGTGAGCATCACCACCTCACCGACCGGTGGGGCGGCGCCCTTTGGCGGTCAGCAGCAGCAGCAAACGCAGGTGCAGCAGGCCGCCAAATCCTCCAACTGGGTGACGGTGTTTGGCTTTCCGCAGAATGCGGCCTCGAAAATCCTGTCCCACTTCATCGGCATCGGCACGATCGTGGACAAGCAGCCGGCACCGCAGAACGGCAACTGGGTGCATCTGCGCTACAGCTCCCGGCTGGAGTGTGACCGGGCGCTCAACTACAACGGGCGCATCATCAGCGAGGGCCTGATGATCGGCGTTCAGTACTGCAACGATCCGGCCATCCTGGGGAAGGAGAACGAGGGCAACGAGTACAGCGATGCGCAGGGCGTTTCCTCGCCGGACAAGCCGCTGTGGCGGGTGCGCTCCCTGATGAACATGTCGTACTCGGCGATGCAGGACCCGCAGGCCGTCATTTCGGCACCGCCGGTACAGAAGCGTGCCAACGGGATCGTGAACAAGGCGATGGATCTATTTTTCGGGTGGTAAAACGGAGGGGGGGGGGTATCCTGTTTTTTTTCTTTTTGTTTTATAAAGTGGAAGTCATCATCCTTGTTTTTTGTGTAAGTTTCCTTGCCTGATCGAAGGGATTTAAAAACAAAATTTGTACCGCACACACGGGGAAACAATAAGATGGCATGAAATTAAACTAAATAAAATTGTATTTCGTATGTGACATCGGCCCTTGTGCCCGGTCCCGTATCGCGTGGAGAGGGCACCAGGCGCCAGGCTAACTAAGATTGTGTCGATTGTTTTTGTTTATTTCACAAATCTTCTTCTCTCTCTCTCTCTCTATAAAGCATTGAGTGTAAACCAGTCTAGTATGAAGAAGACGACTTCCGCAGTTCAAAGCAGGCCACGAGTTGAACGCTCTCGCCACCTCACACCAACAGCTCGTACAAGTAGCTAGCGCATTCGTTTAGCTTTCCGAAGTTCGGCAGCTCGCTGCTAATGTTGAACAGTATCTTGTCCGTGAGGGCACTGTTCCCCTTGAGCGTGTCGGCGATCGCACCCATGCCCGGGCCCGGCATGCTCAGCAGATTGCCCAGCGCCTGATACCCGCGGTACGTCGCCTCATTGTCCGTCAGCCAGCACAGCAGCTCCGCGATCGTTCCGGCCAGCACCTTGCAAAAATCAACCGAAGACAGTTTGTCCAGCTGCGTCATCGTCAGGTTGAGATAGAAGCTGGCCAGCGCGATCTGCAGGTTCGGGCTGCAGGCGCTGCCGCGCAGCACCGCGAACCGATCGACGATGGCGCGAATGTGCTCCACCACCACGTTGCGGCCGGGCTGGTGGGCCAGCATGTTCGTGAAGCACCGGGCCGACATGAGTTGGTTCGCGGGCAGATGGTTCGTGTGCTGCAGGAACGTACCCATGAAGGAGGCGTCCTCGAACAGCTCCTGGCAGGCGCGCGGTTCGCGCACGATTAGCCGCGTAATGTCCATGATCGGGAACAGCTTCTCCGTCGGCCAGGTTGTGTAGAGGAACTTGAGCGCGGTCAGGCAGGCGGAGTTTTGCTCGCCGCACGTCATTACCTCGCCCGCGTACCGCACAATATCGTTCAGCGTGTCGTCCGACATGCGCAGGCTCTGGTCTTCCAGCTTGCTGTTCAGCTCTCTGCGAAAAAGGGCGAAAGTAAAACGAATTGTTAATCTCACAAACCCTTTCTCTTCCAGTCGTTCTTCACTTACTTCAACTTGACAAGCACTTTCGACAAATCCGCATTCTCCAGCAAAATGTAGTGTCTGTGCGGAAAGTGTGTGTTGCTTTTCTTCACCTCCGTCGATCCCGTCGTGTAGCTCGAACCGCCGGTGAACGGATCCAAGTTGCCACCGCTACCCCCGTTTGCTGCTGCAGCTGCAGCTCCTCCCGCATTCGGTGCCATGGCAACGTTCGGCGTTTGCGTCGTGTAGCTAGACCCGCCCGTAAACGGATCCGTATTGGCTGCGGTAGGCTGAAACTGTCCGCCAGACGAACCGGGCACGTACCGGGAGCCACCCGTAAACGGATCGTAGTAGCTATTGGCAAGCGCACTCTGCACCGGCGCACTGTCCGAGTTTTTCACGATAAAGTTAGCGACCTGATCGAGGTAGGCCTGCGGTAGGTTGTGCTTGTGGATGAACCGCTGCGCCACAAACCACGGATCTTCGCCCCGATTGTACGGCAGCTTCAGGTTGGGCGCATCGTCCGAAAGGTTCACCGAGAAGACGTAATCGTACTCCCGGCCCTCGTACAGCTGCTTGCCCTTATCGCCGTCGCTCGCGCCCATCACGTCACCGACGCAGTCCCACTTCCCGTTCGTCCACTGGTAGCACAGTATCTTCCCGTTCGGGTGGCGCACGATGCGCGTCTGGCCGTCGCGCCCCTCCGACAGCAACGATTCCGGCCCGGGCAGATCGTTCACGTTCATGCCGCCGAGCTGTTTGGCCGATTCAGACTGCCGGACCTCCACCGCCACGCGATACGCAGCCAGCGCCTCCTCCGACGCGGCACGTTCGGCGTTCATCGTAAACACGCGCACGATCGCGTCGCTCGTGCCGGCCACCATGTCGCCGTTCTTTAGTCCCGCCACGGCCCACACGGACTGGGCCGGCATTTGCAGTGCGTCGCCGAGCGCTCCGTCCCGCAGGTGCCACATGCGTATCGTGCTGTCCTCTCCGCCGGTCACGAACACCTCCTCGCCCCACGCGTCCGACCGGCCAATGCTGTAGATGTAGTTGCTGTGCCCGTGGAACTCCTTCACGCACTCGTACGTGTCGCTCCAGTGCCGGACGGTGGCATCGTTCGAGCAGCTGAGAAATCCACCCTTCGGTAACGGGCACAGCCCACGCACGCAGTCCTTGTGGCCCTTCAGCACCGCCAGCTTCTCGCCCCGCTCGTTCCACACGAAGATGTTCTTGTCGGCCGACCCGGAAAGGTACCGCCCGCTGGGCAGGCAGGCAACCGCCCAGACCGCTGCCTCATGCCCGACCAGCGTCAGGTTCGTGTTTGAGCCGGGCGCATTGGTCCAGATTTTGGCCGTCTTGTCCCAGCTGCCGGAGATGAGCGTCGTCGCATTGTGGCCCGCGGCCAGCGCACAAACGGTGGACGTGTGACCCTTCAGCACACCGATCGGTTCCGCGCTGGTAGTTCCGCTACCGAGCCCGCCCGGATACTGAAAGATGCAGATCGTCGCATCGTTGCTGCCCGTACAGACCCATCCGTTCGACTCCACCACCAGCACCGCACCGACGTAGTTGGTGTGACTCGTGAGCGTCTGCACGTCCTCGTACCTATTGTTTCTGCAAGTACGGTGACCAAATGTTACCCAATCAGAAGCTCCTCTACCACCCTTTCCACCCCCGAATCAGTGATGATGGTAATGACTTACCCGACGGCTTGCCAAACTTTGGCCGTTTTGTCGCGCGAACCCGACACAATGAAGCCCGCGCCCTCGGTCACGGCCCGCACGTCCAGCTTGTGGCCGGCCAGCTCGCACGACAGCTTGAAGTCTTCTATCTTTACCATGGTCGGGCGGAGATTCTTCCACTTGACGGCGTCCACGTACAGACAGACAGACAGACGGATTGTTGCAAGATCTTCTCAGTCGCGGTGGTTTGGGTTTGGCGAATCTCTGTTTACCTTTTCCGAGGGACACGCAAACCCGTTTTTCGCCCTCGACACCGACGTAGCAAAACTACCGACTCACTGCCATTGCCGGTATCGTTTGCTCCCTTTGTTTGGCTGTAGCGAGAGGGAGATGGCACACACGCCGTGGAGGCATTGGAGGGAACGAGATGGAGCAGCACAAAGCAATGTCAAACATTGGGCGAATTCACAAACGTCAAACGTGGGTCAGTTTAAACTTTGGGCCGTTATAACTTTTTTTATTATGGTGGGAAAATGTGGGAAAATTTGCTAAATTCCTACACATTTGCAAGTGCAATTTTTTTAAAGGTATAGGTAATTTATCAGTTCAAAAATTAGGTGCAGTGCGCAACCGATAGGCTCCAAATCGTTCCGGAATCGATTTTCTGAATCAAAAAGGGCTCCTCGACTGAAAGTCCATCCAACATATTGAAAAAAACGTTCCTTTACGTGGTCTATTACCAGACCAGCAGGACATGCATTCACCCAACGTAACGTTCAAATGAAATTCGATTTGAAATGGCACAAAATGTCCCAAAATATCGCCCCAAAATTCCATGACAACCGAAACCACAACCGCACCGCCGCCGATGACACAACACACGCACACACACACTGTTTGTTATTGTTGCGAGTCGACTCGATCGTTTGCGTTCCCGTGCGTAGTAGAGAAACGGCACGGCGGTTTTGGTTGTGGTTCTTCGTGCCCCTGGCCATCCGGAAGTGGAGTTTTCGGACTGATGGACTACTAAAATGCCCATCCAACTGTACCGTGCGCCAGCAATCGCGTTCAAACCCGCAACGAACGGACGGCAGTACTGTAGCGTGTACTGAAACACACACACAGGGACTAAAATTCACCAAACGATCAAAACTATGACGAATGCTCGCGTAAACTGCAGCGAGCTGTTCCCCAGCCGGAAGAGTATTTTAATTTTTATTACCTACATGTCACTGTTTGTCAGCCAGGGTAAGATTACGATCGTTCGTGTTTGTGCGTGCCGTGGGGCATGGCCTTTTTATCAATGCTCGTAAACACTGATTGGCTCATTTCGCTTCATTTTCGTAGGCATACTGGTGACCGCTTCACAGCGATCCGATAACTCGTACAGCTACAACACCGTGCTGGTGGTGCTGCTGACGGAAACCCTGAAGCTTGTGATATCGGCCGGGCTGTATTGCAGAGAGTAAGCGTACCAGAAAAAAAACGGAGGGGAGGAAGTGTGTGTGTGCGGCCGGAAGTATGATATCTTTTTTTTTGTTTTCCGTCTTGCAGAAACAGCTTTAAATCGCTTATCGCACGCGTAATTGAAGCGAGCGATGTGCTGCTGCTGTACTTTGTGCCGGCCTTCCTATACTGTCTGTACAACAATTTGGCGTTCGTGAATCTTTCCACCTTCGACCCAACCACCTACTATTTGCTGCTTCAGTTGCGCGTGGTCATAACGGGCATACTGTTCCAGGTAATGGTTGGCCCATGTTGCAATGTTTCCGACAAACACCGCAATTGAATTGCAAATTTCACTTTCCGCTTGTTAGATTATCTTCAAAAAGTATCTCAGCCGGAAGCAATGGTTCTCGCTGCTGCTGCTCACCGTCGGCTGCATGCTGAAGCAGTGGAATTTTTCACTATTTTCCGCCTCCGCGGACTCACCAGAAGCCGTAACTGCGGCGGCGGCGGAAAACGCTGCCGGATCGCTGCCGGAATCGCCGGCCGATGGTACCTTCCGGGGTAAAAACATCTCCGGGTTCGACCTCAGCTACAGTGCGTTGCTTATCCTGGTGCAGACGGTTTGCTCCTGCCTGGCGGGCGTGTACAACGAGTATCTGCTGAAGAAGAAAGGGTCTGACATTAACATCTACGTGCAGAACGTGTTCATGTACCTGGACTCGATCGTTTGCAACCTGCTGATCCTGCTGCTGCAGGGCGAGCTGGTCGGTGCGTTTACGCGGGAGAATTTGCGCGAAATCGCCCGGTTCGAGGTGGTCGTCATCATGCTGAACAATGCCGCGATCGGCATCATCACGAGCTTCTTTCTCAAGTACATGAACTCGATACTGAAAACGTTTGCCAGTGCGCTGGAGCTGATGTTTACGGCGGTGCTGTGCTACCTGCTGTTTGCCATTCCGGTCTATCTCAACACGATACTGGCCATCTTCGTGGTGTCGTACGCGATCTACCTGTACTCGCTAAATCCGGTCGTGAATCTGTCCAACACACCGGGCGCTTCGAAGGCGGCACTCAATCTGTCACAGCGAAACACGGACGACCGGAAGTCGCTATTGCGAACCGGTGGTGCACGTTCGCGGGCCAATGTGAGCGATTCGGAGGACGAGGCCAGCGGTGCACTTCAAATGCAGGAGGTGTGATAGGTTTACAGGGCAGTTGGTTCCTGCAACTTTACAGCGATTATCTTATACAAAGTGACATCGAGGCACCATTACACACCGAAGGATTGTGTGTAGAGTGTGGCAAGTGCTGGGCAATGTAATCTATAAGATGCAGAAACATATTTATTTCCATTATTTAGCATTAGGCTTTACACAACACAGGATTGGAAATGTTTATTACGAAATGTACCACGATGCAAAGCATACACACATGGCGAAAAGTTATTACTTCAAAATACTTTGTTAACAACAACGAGATACGGTTCCCGCACCAGCCGTGATATATATAGTGGAAAATAAATAGTATGACACACAAAACAGTTAATCCTTATACATGAATAGTGGTTGGAGCTCTGACCAACCCGATTCCGTGTTCAGAAACAATTCTGGAGTCGATTTCGATTCCGGAGCTGACTCCTGAGCCGATTCCGGAGTTGACTTCCGGAGCCAATTCTAGAACCATTTCCGGAGCCGATTCGAGAGCTAATTCCGGAACCATTACCGGAGTCGATTCCGGAGTTGACTCAGAATCAGAACCAGAGGAGTTCAGAATCAGTTTCAGGAATTAGAATCGACTCCGTAACGGGCATTGACCTGGGAATCGCAATTTGTTCCGGTAACAGAATCAGAAATGACTCCAGAATTGGAATTAGCTCCAGGATGAGGATCAATTCTTGAATTAAAATACGAAGTTTCAGAAGCGAAATCACTCTGGGAATCTCCATGAGAATTCTGATCCCGGAATCAATTCCGGAACCATTTCCAGAGCCGATTCCGGAAAATAATACTGAACCTACTATCCGGAATCGATTCCAGAAAACTTCGGAGCTACTTCCCATCACTGCACTAATCCTTACACATGAGTACGAAGCAAAAACTGAGAAATGGCAACAAAAACGAAGCGAATAGAGTTGAAAAAAACATTTTTATTGACCCCAACACCGCTGCTTAGCAGAAATTTTACACATAATTTAGGGTGTTCAATTTAGCTTTAGTTTCAGTCTTCGCCACCTTCCTCCTCCTCGTCCATTTCGCCTTCATCGTCGGCGGTCGCCTCCTGGTACTGCTGATACTCGGACACGAGATCGTTCATGTTGCTCTCCGCCTCGGTGAACTCCATCTCGTCCATCCCCTCGCCGGTGTACCAGTGCAGGAACGCTTTGCGCCGAAACATGGCCGTAAACTGTTCGGCAATTCGCTTGAAAATCTCCTGAATCGCCGTCGAGTTGCCGACGAACGTGGACGACATCTTCAGCCCGCGCGGCGGTATATCGCACACCGCCGTCTTCACGTTGTTCGGGATCCACTCGACAAAGTAGCTGCTGTTCTTCGTCTGCACGTTCATCATCTGCTCGTCCACCTCCTTCATCGACATGCGACCGCGGAAGATGGCGGCCACCGTCAGGTAGCGGCCGTGGCGCGGATCGCACGCGGCCATCATGTTTTTCGCATCAAACATCTGCTGCGTCAGCTCCGGCACGGTGAGCGCACGGTACTGTTGGGCGCCGCGGGACGTGAGCGGCGCAAAGCCGGTCATGAAAAAATGAAGCCGCGGAAACGGCACCATGTTGACTGCCAGCTTGCGCAGATCTGCATTCAGCTGGCCGGGGAACCGAAGGCACGTCGTCACGCCGGACATGGCGGCCGACACCAGATGGTTCAGGTCGCTGTACGTCGGCGTGGTGAGCTTCAGCGTGCGGAAGCAGATGTCGTACAGCGCCTCGTTGTCGATGCAGTACGTTTCGTCCGTGTTTTCGATCAGCTGGTGCACGCTCAGGGTGGCATTGTACGGTTCCACCACCGTATCGGACACTTTGGGCGAGGGCACGATCGAGAACGTGTTCATGATGCGGTCCGGGTACTCTTCGCGAATTTTCGAAATCAGCAGCGTCCCCATGCCGGATCCGGTCCCGCCGCCGAGCGAGTGCGTGAGCTGAAAACCCTGCAGACAGTCGCACCCTTCCGCCTCCTTGCGCACGATATCCAGCACCGAGTCGACCAGCTCCGCCCCCTCCGTGTAGTGCCCTTTGGCCCAGTTGTTGCCCGCCCCGGACTGGCCGAACGCGAAGTTGTCCGGCCGGAACAGCTGACCGTACGGGCCGGAGCGGACCGAGTCCATCGTGCCCGGCTCCAGGTCGACCAGAATGGCGCGTGGTACATATTTACCACCGGATGCCTCGTTGTAGTACACGTTGATTCTTTCCAATTGCAGATCACCGCAATCGCCTTGGAAAGCGCCGGTCGCATCGATTCCATGCTCGTTGGAAATTACCTCCCAGAACTTAGCGCCTATTTGGTTGCCGCACTGGCCAGTTTGCAAATGCACTATTTCACGCATTTTCGAAACTGTGAAAGCCGTCTGATATTTAGCGGATTTTGGAACGCACGAGTGTTGCTCTCTAAGCGCTGGGAATACTTACGGAAGGACCTCTATCGGCCGAATACGCGCGATTCCTACGGGCTACACAAATTTCTAGTTTTAAACCGTTTTTTTCTTTTGTCCCTATGGAACAACTTTGTGAATGGACTAACTACACAGTTTCTATCAATCTGTCGACCAACGTCTCTGAAGGTTCTGCACGAAATGATCCGGCACGTACGGCTCATATGACTACTATGATCATCTTTTGCTGGTTCGGCCGATTGCGATGCCTCAAATAAATTCGTATGTCTTCTTGGATGAGATGATGCATCCACTTTCCTCCATATTATGTAGCATAAGTACTTACAATTACTATGTGTGTAAAGTTGTTAAATTCGTAATTATGGATCAAAAAATTGGCACTGTCATGTCATTTACAAAATTTTATCAATTATGATCGCTTGAATAATTTTTTTTCATAACCATTTTTTTAATCAGTTTTATTTTTTTCTCAACGTAGTCCACAAAACATCAAAGAGCACATCGAACAATTTCATGAGAATTTTCCACATTCTAGAAAAACTGCACTTTTTTAAAGTTGTTAACTAATTTTCGTTTAATTACGAACAAATTCAAAATGAGCAGTGATAAATAATTTGTGAAAGCAAAAAAAAACATTTAAGTGAACGATGAAGATAGAATTTAAGAAAACATTCCTATTTCTTTAAAATTTTCAAAAAACTTTTCAAAATGGTACGTAATTCTGAATTTTCATCTTCCATGTAGGAAGCGAAGTTGGGATGCTGTCGAATGAACAGATTGCTGAAATGATACCACATAAACATGAACAGTTAAAGCTACAAGTCGTTTTCTCCAGTGAAATATTACTTACATTGCTTTCCGGTTTTCCAAAGGCAGTGGCGCGACCAACGGTTTCATAATGGTGAACAATTTTTCAATCACATTTAAAGCAACGCCGTTAATCGTGAAAACTTGCTCCAGACTCTGACCAATAACGCTCTGAATGATATTAGTCAGATACTCTTCCTCGTTCTCATGTGCTAAGCATTTCTTTGCAAATTGCTTCAAATTGGACAAGAATTTCTGCAACCAACGAACAAAAAAGTACGTTAAGAACTATAAAAACGTATTATTTAGAAATAGAAGCATCCTATAAACGAACCTTCACTTTGGCATTTATATTCGTCTTTTTACAATAATCCATGACCACGTGAGCGACCAAGCTAAAGAACTCTTTTGGATCTTTGCCATACACAATGCTCAGCAGTTGTTCCAGCTCGTCTGCAAAAAGCGCATTTTCTCCATAATATTTTACGATGGCACACGTGTCCGACTGCCGGGGTAGTGCCAGATGCAATCGATAAACGTCATTGTACGTGGCAAGCATTAGCTTTTGCGCCAACAAGCAACTGCTTTCCGCATCTGCAATCACGGCAATAACATAATTATCTTCAATTTCCCTTCAAACCTCGGCTATAAAGCAATTGCTAAAATAAGTGAAGGTGACACTTACCTGATTCCACACCGCCTCCAAACACGTGCTGCTCGATGTATGCCGAAAGCTTTGCCAACACTTCCGGCTCGACACGATACATCATGTGCTGTTTGATCGAGCCCGTCTGCTGGCTCGGATCGGCGGTTTCCTGTGTCAGTATGAGCATGTTGCACAGCGCATTGGCCACGTGGCTGCTGACGGTGAACGGTGATTGTTGGCCACCGTCTAACTGTTCAACCAGCACGCCCATGAACGCTTGCACACGTTTACCGAGCTGGTCGTACTTAATGCCTGCTGTCGGATTGTCGCTAGGTAGTGCCGCCAGGCAGCACTGCACGACAGCGTAAAGTGCATTTTTGTAAAGCCGGTAAAAAATACCGATCGATTCGTCGGACAGATTCATTTTTGGCAGGAGGCGCAAATCGTTTGCCAAGTACTCCGCAAGCGTGAACACGTGCTCGGACGTGTTGTTGATTTCGATCAGCACGCAGAGCCGCGTGATGGCGTTACTGTACGATTCCATAAGCTTTTTGTCGATACCCTAATACGGAGTGGAGCAGGTGGAGTACGGTCAGTATACTGATAACTGTTTAAAATAATATGTCACTCACCAAATTGTAGCTTCTCAAGCGGCTGCGCGTATGAAAAAAGAGCGTGTAATACTTTTCCGTCAGCTCGTTCCAAACGTCTTCCGAAATGTGAGCAATCGTGTCGAAGCTGTAGATGGTGGTCAGCGTTTGGAACAGCACAGGGTAGGAACATTCATCCAGCGCCACTTTCGAGAGAATGTTAAACAAAACCTCCTCGTGGTACGCTTCACAGTCAACTTCGGCGAAGCGGTACAGCTCGTTGTTTGCTGGACTCATGCAGTTTAGCAGTAAATTGTAAATGTTCGGTGTACGGGAGGCAGCATTCAAACACTTTGGATAATTGGCCACGAAGCTCTGCATGCGCTTCCGCATGAAGCTCCAGTTGACGTTATCGGACGAGGGGGAAATCTTCATCCGGATGTCCTCCATCAGCAACCGATGGCAGTAGCAAATTGTGTGGGCTATACAGCTCGCGATAAAACCCGCATTTGCAGGCGTATCCATAGCGTCCAGCAGCATTTGGAACAGTTCATCCAACTTGCGGAAGAATCCCTTGATCCAGAGCTTTTTAATGACCGCCTCGAAGGACGCTAGCGGATATGCGTACCGTTCGTACACGTCCAGTATCGCGATCAGGGCATTCATTTCCACCTCTGCCGATGGGTGAATCGCTGCGTGGTACATGCCATGAAGATCGATCGCTGCATTCACTACCGCTTCATCTGGATTGAACATTTTGTGGATTATCTTTTCTGCCGTTTCCTCACACAGGGGTATGTTGCCTACCGTGCTGAAAAAGAAAACGAACAAAGCATAACTTATCACACGCGAATCAGGCCTATTTTTCCTTTGCACTTACTTTAGAGCTTCGAGAAAAAGGTGCAGGATGGCCGTTTCCGAGCTTTTGTACGAGTCCATTATACGCGTCAGCTGATTTTCCATCTTGAGAATGAATATCCCAGCCGCATTGTTAATGTCGCTACTAAAAGAATCACTCATCAGTTGCTTCATACACTTCAGCGCTAGCTGTACGCTCTGCCTCTGCTTCCACCGCAGGCCAGCCCCGAGCAGCTCCAGCTGTCCGTGCGTGAGTATCAGCAGGTCCGGGTACGTTACAAACGCTTCGCACAGTTTTTCCATCAGCAGGCCGGAAAGCTTGGCGTACTTAAATCCGTTACCAATTTCCGTGCTCAGTGCCTGACAGACCTGGTCGATGTAGTACTCCTTCTTCTTGAGTGAGCTTTTCCGCTGATTACCCTGCCAGCTCGCCGCACGTTCCATATCGTTCAGCAGGTTGTGGTGCGCAGCACACAGATGCGGCACCAGGTCGGCGCAGATGAACGATCCAACCATTGCGCATTCATCGGTCTTGCTCCGGCACAGCAACATGACCAGCATGACGCACTTGTTGAACCAATCGTTTCCACTGAGGAGTTCTTTCCACTGGTGGACGATTGCGTGCTGCCAGAACATGCTAAAATTGGCTACAAATGTCCCGTTCTGGAAGAAATCTTGGGACTGGAAGGACTATACAAAACGGGAAGGTCGTCATGAGGGGTGTTCAATTATCCTTAGATTACGCTCCAGCTCCCAACTAGCGGTAGACCTACCTACCTACCGGACCTACCCGATTCCGAAGCCGATTCCGAAGCCGATTCCGAAGCCGATTCCGGAGCCGATTCCGGAGATGACTCCATTACCGATTTCGGATTCGACTTTGAATCTGAAATCGATTCCAGAGTCGGAATCGGCTCTGGTATCGAAATCGGCGCTGAAATCAGAATCGGCTACGGAATCGAAATCGGCTGTGGAATCAGAATCGGCTCCGGAATCAGCTCCAGAATGGAAATCGACCTGGGAATCGCAATTTGCTCTGGAACCGAAATCAGAATTGACTCCAGAATTGGAATTTGTTCCGGAATGAGAATCAGTTCTTGAATGGAAATAAGATGTGTCAGAAGCGAAATCAATCTGGAAATCTCCATGAGTATAAATCGTTTACAAATAATTTGGATTCTTTGCGGCTGTCAATACGTAACATCACTGGACCCTAGAGCCTATTCTTTTGGAGATGCCCAAACTGACTCCGATTCCGAAGACGATTTTGATTTCGGAGCCAATTCCGATGCCGGATCCGATTCCGGTGCCAATTCCGGAGCCAATGATTCAGCACCTACTATCCGGAATCGATTCCAGGAAACTTCGGAGCTAGCCGGAATCGATTCCGACGAAAATTTCATTTCTCCTATCACTACTCCCAACACTCTCTGGCACTTACGGAAGTGGTTATATTATTGTCAAGTGGGTGAGGATCATCTTCCATCAGCAGAGCCAAATCGGTATCCGCTACGGTGTAGCCGAAGCCGGTCATATCGATGAACAGTTGCAGAACCAGCATCGTAGCTTCATCTTTCCGTTCTTGGAAAAGCTCCCGCCATGAATGGTAGATGGTCTACGGAAATGGTGAAGCGGGCGGATGATGAAAACACAGCCAAAAATGCAACAGGAAAACAACATACCTTGCCATTTTTCGCTTTGGAGCAAAGCGCATTGAAGAGACCGTCCTCCATTTGCGGCACAGAATTGACTAACAAGTTCGCTAACTTCCACCGAAACAATGTTCGCACACCGAACGCAAAATAACGTTTTTTCTCTGCTCCTGGTCGCAGATGGGGGGACGCGCTTGTAATGACCCAAACGGCCCGTTCAATCGTGTCCCAACGCGTTGACGTTTACCAAATGACAGCGCACACTGCTGCTGTGCGGAAATTTCCGCCCAACACATTTGTAAACAAACCAACGCACGGCTTTGTGATAACGGGCGGTGAAAAGTTTACGACTGTAAAATCTTCTCCAGAACAAGGTAATTTCCATCTACGATACTGTTACGAGGAAGTAAAATCCACTAAATATTTTCTCTCTTTCACGTTAGTGACAAAATGACTGACGAAATGCTAATTTGCCCGTACAACGAGTCGCACGTGATTGTGCGTCACCGGATGCCGTACCATTTGGCAAAGTGCAAGAAGCACCACGATGCCAACCAATCGCTCCAGACCTGCCCGTTCAATGCGATGCACGTAATGCCGAAGGAAAACATTCGCACGCACATCCAAAGCTGCCCGGACTATATCAAGCAGCATATTTAATGCGTTGTGCCGACGTAAATATTAACGCTGCAAAGTGTGCTCAGCCAAAGCGCCGCCATTTTTTCCAGAAATGAGCCCTTTCTCATTGCATTTACTACTATTGTGACTCAAGATGATCTTCTGACAATGTTAATGAAATAAAAAGAATTTATAAAGGTTTTTTAATTCAGTTTTTACCAAACAAAAGCGTTTTTTTTTTGGCTTCACATCCGAATCCAGCATCCCTCATCTGTCATTCCGACGCACAACGAAAGAGCGAGAGAGAACGATGGATGTCAAAACAAAGGCTGTTCTCGCTATTTCTCATTGCCATCTCTCTCCACAATTCTCTGCCCGCGCGCGTCTGCTTTGCTTGGGCTTCTTCGAGACGATCATCTTCATGGGTGGTCCGGCAAGGAATGTTCGTGTGTGTAGGGTTGATCGTGTACAGAAGGAACGCCGCTTAGAAGATACGCGAGTGCACCAAAATCTAGAATCGTCCGTGTTCACTGCGAAAGCGTTGCGATAAAGAAGCGTTTCTTGTCCAAAGCTTGACGGAAATTTAGGTGTGGGTGTTGAGGTGGTATTGTAAAATAAGATTTACGATTGATGAAGTTTAACCACAATTAACCACGGCACGGATAATGTGAACACGCTCGTCATCTGGTCCGCGCGGTGGTGCAGCTCACTTTGTTGTTGATGAAACAATCTTCCAACGCGATCTTCATCCATCTTGCCAGCATTTACTGCGATTTCCAGCAGGTATGTAACGCCCCCAAGAGTCGTGGGACGAAGGTAATGCAGTTGTAGTGCTTCCAGTTTCCCTTTGCAGTTGATGTAACGCTAAACTCCGCTCCGTAAACAATCAACGCCCAGGCACACACGCACTCGCCCGTGCCCCACTTGGGCGTATGGGCGATCCATCGTTGAACCGATAATCAGCCGATTCGTATTCAAAACAGATGTAACTTCGCCGTTGATAATACTGCCCCGTACAAGCACCGAGGTGTGAGAAAGTTAGATGTTCCGCTGCAGCTGTTTGTTGTATGGGGAACACACACGACCGATACGATCGCCGTAGCGTATACAGTGCGTAGCATTTGCCGGAAGCAGGCAACTAGTTGGAAGTTAAGCAGGCAAGACCGTTGTTTTGATCGTTTAGCTAGCATGTATACCTACAGGATTGTAACGATTTCATTCTTTTTTCCGGTACAGATTCCCGTTTTTCCTTTCGACACCAAAATGGCACACGGAAGCGCCGTAGCCGTATGCCTGCTAGCGCTCGCCGCCCTTACCGCCCAAGCGAGCGGCAAGGAGTTCAACCCGACGACGAACCTCATCCTGCCCGAATCCTCATCCCGGCTGGAATCGATCAACGGTACGCGCAACTACCGGATGCACGGCAAAAAGGGCAAGGACGACAAGACCTGGTTCGATGGGCGCGAGATGCGCTACATTTACTGCGTGCGGCCGGGCAAGTGTGAACCGATCAAGCACCGGCAGTGCTTACACTCGACGCTGCCCTACTCGTCGATCAGCCTCGATCTGACTGACTCGTACAGCCAGGAGGAGATGCACACCAAGCTGCACCAGTACAACGCGCTCAAGAGCGTGCCGAAGTGCTGGGCCGTCATACAACCGTTCCTGTGTGCCGTGTTTACGCCCAAGTGCGAGAAAATCAATGGCCAGGATATGGTGTATCTGCCGACGCTGGAAATGTGCAAGCTGACGCTCGAACCGTGCCGGATACTGCACAATACCAGCTTTTTTCCCGAGTTTCTCAAGTGCAACGAAACGCTGTACCCGTCCAAGTGCAACAACGATGTGCGGGAGGAGATGAAGTTCAACGCCAGCGGCCAGTGCCAGAAACCGTTGGTGGCGGCGGACCTGCCAGCGAACTATTACAAAGGTAAGTGGGGAATATTGGGGTTTTTTTTTATAGCAGTTTGTTATAGCAGTTAACAATATTTGGCTTTTTTGACTGCAGAAATCGATGGATGTGGCGTGCAGTGCAAGGATCCGCTGTACACAGACCATGAGCATCGGCAGATACACAAGCTAGTCGCGTGGGGCGCCAGCATTTGTCTCGCATTCAACCTGTTTACGCTCGCCACGTTCGCGATCGACTGGCAGAATGCCAACAAGTATCCAGCGATGGTTATATTTTACATTAATTTCTGCTTTGCCGTTTCCTGCCTTGGGTACGTAACAGCTAACACACAGCTTAACAATAAATTAAGTGTATTTTAATGCTCTTGACGCTTTTTTCCTTCAGCTGGTTAGCACAGTTCACTCCCGGTGGGCGGGAGGATATCGTGTGCCGGAAGGACGGCACGCTGCGCACGTCCGAGCCGAGCGCGGGCGAAAACCTGTCCTGCATCGTGGTGTTCATACTGGTGTACTACTTCCTGATCGCAGCGATGGTGTGGTTCGTCATCTTCACCTACGTGTGGCACATGAGCTTTAAAGCGATCGGCAAGATCCAGGACCGGATCGATAAGAAGGGCTCGTACTTCCATCTGATCGCCTGGTCGCTGCCGCTGGTGCTAACGATCACCATCATGGCGCTGAGCGAAATCGACGGCAACAGCACGGTCGGCATCTGCTTCGTCGGCTACCAGAACCACCCGATCCGGGGCGCCTTCCTGCTCGGCCCGGTGCTGTGCGTGCTGCTCGTCGGCGGCTACTTTCTCGGCCGCGGGCTGCTCACGCTGATCCGGCTGCGGATCTCAAGCAGACAGATCATCTCGGCCCGGGCGAGCAAAAAGATCCACCAAACGATCGTGCGCATGGGCGTGTGCACGACGTTCACGTTCATCTTTATCGTCGCGACCGCGTTCTGCCACGTGCACGAGTTTCGGCACAGTGCGGCGTGGGCGGAGGCGCTGCGCGGCTTCCTCGTGTGCCAGATCGTGGCCGCGTTCAACGACGATGTGACAAACGGGTGCCGGTACGAGCAGCGGCCGAGCGTGGCGATCCTGCAGCTGCACCTGATCTGCCTGTTCGCGTCCGGCATCGTCATGTCGTCGTGGGTGTGGACCAACTCGACGCTCGAATCGTGGGGCCGGTATTTTCGGAGGCGCTTCGGCACGGACATCGACGAACCGGTGAAGCTGCAGAAGCATAAGGTGATAGCGCAGGCGTTCGCGAAGCGCAA
Source organism: Anopheles arabiensis (assembly GCF_016920715.1). Classification (NCBI taxonomy): domain Eukaryota; kingdom Metazoa; phylum Arthropoda; class Insecta; order Diptera; family Culicidae; genus Anopheles; species Anopheles arabiensis. The sequence goes on from NC_053518.1 coordinate 13,585,798, forward strand.
GGAGTTCCAGAACCAGGGCCGGCTGTCGATCTCGTTCCACAACTCGCACACCGACCCGGTCGGGCTGAAGTTCGACATTACGTCCGCGATCGGCAGCCACGATTTCAGCTCGACCTGGGCGAACAATTTGCCCCGGTTTGTGAACCGGCGCTGCGCGCTGACCGGTGCGGCCACCAGCTCGAGCCACGATCCGCGCAAAAACTCGGTCGACTCGGAGATCAGCTTCAGCGTGCGGCACGTGTCGGTGGAGTCGCGCCGCAACTCGATCGACTCGCAGGTGTCGGTGAAGATCGCGGAGGTCAAGACAAAGGTCGCTAGCCGGAGCAGCCGCGGCACGGTGGTGGTGGGAGCGACCGGCTCCAAGCATGGCCACAAGTCGCGGCAAAGCCGCCGGAGGCATGATTTCGCCACGACTGCCACGGGGCGGAGGTATGGGCGTAAGGAGAGCAGCACGTCCGTGGAGTCGCAGATCGTGACGGCAGCAATCCAAAAGTCGGCCGGCAGCGGAGCGGGCCGATATGCGGGCGGGGCGGGTTCGTTTGGGGCAGGAAGCATGCAGCGGCGTACGGGAATCGGAGCGCTGGACGCGCATCAGATAAATGATTTGATTTCGAACGGCAAACTGTTGCTGCCGTTTCTGCAAGGCCAAGGGCTGACCACGTCGGAGGATGATAACGTGTCGGTTGGTTCGTTCAAGCTGCACGACTCCAAGTTCGACATCATTATGAAGAAGTTTGAAGGTTCAAGCCGCATTGGAACGAGCTGTGCCGGTGGTGGTGGTGTTGGTGGTGGCGGTGTTGGTGTTGGTAGCGGTAGCGGTAGCGGAGGTATGAACGGAACCAGCGGACCCGGAACCACGGTCGGTGGCGGCGGCGGCGGCGGCGGCGGCGGCGGTGGCTGCCGCATCGAAGAGTATCGCACCAGCGACGACGACGATGATGACGATGAGCTGGAGGCCGAAGCGTTACTGAATGGAAGAAACGTACCATCGCTGGCACAGATCACCTCCGGCCGGGAGGAGCACCATTCGAAGGACTTCAACGGAAGCATCGCCCAATCGGCCATGGACGGGGGAGGAGCATCTGCGCGCGTCGGCAAGAGCAGAACGGTGAAAAGGCAGGGAGCTAACCAGCTGGGATCGTTCCGCAAGGGAGGCAATGGTTTGCGCCCCAGAAGATCGTTACACAGTACTGCCCGCCGCAAGAAGGAAAAAAATCGCGAGCGTGAGCGTAAGCGGGAGAAAGAGCTGGCGCTGCTGGAGCTCGCAGCGCCATCCTCCTCCCCTCCGCCGGCCGGCGTCGAGACGATGTTTGATTTCAATGACTCCTCCTTCACGTCCTACTGCTCGGAGCTGTCGCCGCTGCACGTGAACAGCTCGTACTCGGGCGTGTCCGTAGCGAAGACGAACTCGCGCAACTCGAAGCGCAGCTGCGACGTCGGCATCCAGACCAATGCGCACGAGATTGCCACCCAAACCATGTCCTCGTTCGAGTTTAGCGAAAAGGCGCTCAAGAACGAGGAGAACGCGGACATCTACACCGAGAACCACCACCCGATGCTGTCGCACCATCCGCTGCCGATCGCGGCGCTGCAAGCTCCGTCGAAGATGATTCAAACCGTCGGCACCAACACGATCGGCGGGGGTGGTCGAAAGCATCGCGATGCCAGCGAATCGACCGGCATGAGCGATGCGGAAAAACTGAAAATGCTTCTGCTGCCATCGAAATAAGTTTACCACACACACCGACCGCGGAGTAGTATTTTATAAGCAATATAATTACTAACGAACAAACCTGATGAGCGCCAAACGATGCAAGTTAGCTCAAAGGATCGTGTTAAGAAGGATAATTTCAATAAGTGCCTTTTAGTGGTAAAGCGACGTCGTTGTGTTAGTCGCCGATGGCGCATCATATCAGTAAACCTCCTCGCGCGTGTAACACTGTGCATTTAAAGCATTTTCGAGCGATGATATACTCACACGTAACCAGCCGTGAATCTCGTGCGCCATTTTGGGCGGAAATAGTGTACCTTCCCTTTATGTTGAACTCCACCGTTAGTAACAGTAAATCAATGCTGACGCACACACACAGAGTAATAGAAAGACTGATCAAAGAACGAAACCGATGCAGCAACCGAACATTGTATTGTACAAAACGCCATGAGTGACGGGGCAAGTGCGTTTCCTATTGGAATGAGACGATCGACTTACGGCAATGTGTAACAGATGAACAACGAAAAACCGAACAAAAGGATTTACAGAATCCGTCAAACGATAGTTATTACAACTGATTGGTATTTACGATGTGTGCTATATATTGTAACTGAATTTGCCTCTTTGGCATGCTTTTACGTACCTACGGATAGGTATAGACAATGAGTGTATTTGCCGCCTAGTCCTCCCATATTTTTTTGTCGGAGGACAACTTTTTTTTTACATTTGAATCTCCCCATGAATCATGCCAAACGTGTGACGGTGTTTACACACAAGTAGTGTGTTTATAAAGGAATTATAAAAAATAAAAACCATGAAACCATGAACTGAAATCAGCTGTACTCTGTGTACTTACGTTGGGCAAGACGGCAAGCGACTAGCGAAAGTAGAGAAAACATTACATGCGTATGATTTTCCAGTACTTTTATTGTATTTTCATTTATATAATAAGCAAGTCGAATGAATGTTGTAAAATGACACCGCACCATCATCCTACTAAACGCTAGTTTTTTGGTTGCTCTTGCCCCCGCCGCTCGTTTGCTCACCAAACGCGGAAGAGGGTTTTGCACAAAATTTGAATATTTGTCCCATTTTAATATTCTAATTTCCTTTTCCTTTTTTACGGTATTGCTCTATCTACGGTATGTGCTGTGCTGGCGAAAGGGCCGAGATATTACCCGTACAGCAATGACAATGACATTCACGACAACATTTAAATAGATGCTACACAGCGGGTAATGATGATGAGAACGAAATATAGGTGGCCGAAATAGAATGTTTTGCCCAATTGCCGGGGTGGATTCGTACGTTTACCGCCCACCGTTTCTGCTATAGCATGACGTGATTGTAAATAATGTTCACCATTTTTTCGCATATTAGATAGATCATGCGCTCGTTTTTGCGCCGCCCCAAACATTCCAAATATTACAGAATCGCAGAATGGAAGTAGTTGGATGAGTTTGAGTTCAATTTGCTTGTCTTTTTAATTCGTGTAGCTTTATATAATTTTGCAAGTATATTTCCGTTCCCTATTCGGTATTACATACACAAACACACAAAAACGAGTGCTAAATTTATTCACATCTAAATTCGTCAAAAAATTGCTAAACGAGCTATACCTCAATAGCGGTTTCTCTCCCTTCTGGGTGGTGTTGGGTGCATATAACAGTGAAAATTTGCCTTTAAATGCATATAAACGCCTACGACATGGTACATGACAAAAACCAACACACATCGAATGCAAGCAAAAGGATGGCTGCAAAATACAACGCTTAATGAATGAGGATGAGTTACACACACACACTGTACTAGAAGTACCTACTACTTTGGTTTGGTCGACTGCCACCAGAATTCACCCCAAGCTCTCAAGTTCTCAGGTTTGCCTCATTTTAAATACAATTATACTAGTTGTAAATGCAAATGCGCTTATTTATCTGTGTGTGTGTTTGTTGCTTAATTGCTATGTTGCTATACCCTTATTGACGCTTAGCGATGCTGCACAGAAAGAATCTTGCTCGTGTGTGGATGGGTGTGTCCCTCTACCACTCTCTCGTCGCGTTACACAATATTAATCGTATCGAGTTTGGTGGATGCCTCATCAAGCACCATCGGTTGAGACACTGGGAAAGATGAGCGGGAATGTGTGCACAGTACAATTGGGGCGATATTTCAAAAAAGGGAAAGAAAAAAATGAAACTTGTATTGTAGTAAACGGTCGCCGAAATGCAGCTGCGATTTTTGATTTTTTTGTCAAACTTACACACGAAATGCATGCATGTATCACTTCTCGAGACGAACACGGGACTGGACAAAAACAAAACAAAAAACAACCCTCAAACAAACACACGCACGTGGGTGTTCCCATGACACGCTGGTTAGTAGTCGCACTTGTTTTGAAGCCGTAAATGCTTGCGCTTCTGCTTATCCGCTTTCAATGGTTTAAAAATTTAAATGCACAAAAAAATGGAACATACGAGCACACCATCCCAAATCGGTTGCCGGATGTAAGTGATGGTGGTGATGGTAGTAAAAGCAAAACAACAAACTCACAACTCCCATGGGACGAACGCTACACGATCACAAGATGTTTGTATTAAATTAAATAAAAATGCACACTCTCGCCCTTCCGATGCAGCTGTTTTGTACGCATTTGGGAAGGGACAGTACATTGGTGCCCCCTCTCCCCCTTGGTTGCATGCAAAAAAGGCCAACGAAAAAAGAAATAGGATAAAACGCGGTCACTCGGCACCGGGGCACGGCTGTCGAGGTTCGTCGTCTACTTGGTCTTCTTACTAGCGCCGCCGGCTGTGGCCGCCCGCAGCTGCTTCAGCTCCTTGGTCCAGATCAGATTGTTAAAGAACTCGCCCAGCAGGTACAGGCCGACGCAAAAGCCGAGACTGACGGCGAAGAACAGGATGCGCTGGGGTAGATTCAGCACGTCCAGCACCGGGTACACCCAGATGCCGCCAAAGTGGCGCACCACGTGCAGCCAGCCGAGGTACGAGGCCATAAAGATGCCCAGCCCGGTAAGGCCGGCCTTGCGCGACGGATACTGCCGGAAGCTGGTGCAAATCTCGATCACCATGAAGATCACGATGTTGGTATGCATGACGTGATTGAGCCAGCTGGAAAGGTTGGAAGTTGTGTTAAAGAAAGAAAAACAACAAGGAATTGCAAATGCAAATACCCAGGAAATACGGCATCCAGTGCCTTCGGGAAGACGAGCTCGCGGTCGATCGCCATAAGCGTCCAGAAGGTAACACCGACATTGAGCGCCACCGGGAAAGCGAACGCAGCCAGCATGTAGTCCTTCAGCTTGCGGATGAGTGGCATCCGCTTCGGGGCGACCTCGTTGGTACCGATGAAATCATTCAGCAGACAAATGGTGAAGTAAACTGCTTGTAGAATCTGAAAGCAAAGATGCATAGGAAAGGGCTCTGTTTTAGTGAAAGTTTGGATAAACTGAGCAGGTATATGAGAGGAAGGGCATCATCAACGGATCAAAGCTCCCCACGGCACGTACCGCATCCCATACGGTGAGAAACTTCAGCTTGCCACCAAACTCTCCGCCCGGTCGCAGCATGCCGGGTGGAAAGTGGACGTACGTAAAATCGTAGTAAATGCCGTACGAGAACTGTACCGCCACGATGAAGTGCATCAGCGTACGGAGTGCACCGTAAACGCCGCGCTGATAGCCATCGTTAGACTTTGATTTGGCCATCGCTGATTAGAGGATGATTCAATCGCACTCGAGGTGATAGAATTTCTTGTGCCCTTTTCTTCTTTCTTCTAGCTGCTCTTTCCTCAAACGGGCGACGACCGAGAACACTTGACGCAGTACAGCAGCAGCAGCAGTTCCTTCTTCACACTGGCCGCGGGTTTGTATCACTGACGAGTGCCGCGCTGAAGATGACTGTGCATCTTTCCGCAAAAGAGGGTCTTAAAGGCGGCGGGCAGTTGATTATCTTGACGCCACCGATAGGCTGAAGCTGGAGCAATCAAACACACTGTACTTTGACCACCCGGGAGGGGGGAAAGTAGCTCTAATAAAAAGTGGGCCCCCGTCGGACGAGTAGAAAACAACGTCGTTCCGTCTGTAGGCCTGTGTGCGTGATTGTTGACATTTTCAGCCAGATTTTTGACAGCTGCCAGTTAGCCCTCCCGAACGAGCGAGAGAGAGAAAAGAGAGGCAGGCGTGCGCAATTCGGCGCTTTCTGAAAACTTACCCCCCGAGACGGCTGCACAAATAAACAAAGTGTTCCGTGCCCAACACCACCACCCCCTACAACGCTGTGAAATGCTGTAATTGATTGCAAACTAGCAAACATTTAGTGAAAAAGTATTAAGTAAAAAACAAACTGCACCGCATCCCATACAAAGGGTAGGTAATTAGTCATTTGCTATATCTCGTACGGATCGAAGTGCCTTCAGATCGAACATTTGCCTGTGCAAAAAGTGCAAAATACTATCGACTATTGGTTCACGTTGGTTCAGTGGCATCCCGCAGTGCTTCCTCATCGATAGTGCCTTGCCTTGCCCCGCCGTATCAGCTGATTCGGTCATTGGAATGCACGCAAAGTTCGCTGAACTCTCTCACCGCCTTGGTTGATTTCTTGTGAACGGAGAGGAAAGCGGAAGAATCGGTGAGTATTGTTTTTTACAATCTTGCATCCTCTCGGCGTAATGGGTTTCTGCGTGCTGAAGTAGATTTGATTGTATTTTTAGAGAGAAAAGAACTTTCCCTTGTCGTCGATAAAATAAGCATTTGGTGGTTGGTGTAAAAACACACACCATAGTGTCGAACATTGTAGAAAAGGTGTTCGCAAATTTGTTATTACTGTCTATTGCTATCAAATTGTAATCATTTTGGCTAGCTTCATATCATGTTCATAATTTTATATTTCTTTGTCTTCAAACAGATCCAACAAAAAGAAGTTTTATCGCCAAATAACCAAATGATAATAAAAAGTTGATGCTTACAGGGTTTTCCAGGGGTTCTCATAGTTGTGGGACACTTCCTCGACTTTTTCTTATGGGAAATGAACTTCATATGATGGAAATTGTAGTCTATGGCACCCTTTTTGGACAGGCTTCTTGGAAATTCCTATTGGATTCGTCCAACAAGGATGCTATAGACTCCAATTCCCATTACATTAAATTCATTTCACTTAAGAAAGAGTTAATAAAGTGTCCCACAGCTATGAGAACTCCTGGAAGACCCTGTATAGGGGGCAGTACGGATGGGAATCCAACTCTATCCGGTTTTGTAGAGACTGGCACGTTTGCCCAATAGACCAGTGGTTGGCAAAGTATCGTTCAAACGTCATATATACTGCTGTTTAATTAATGATGGCAACTCTTTTCCCTTCTTTGAACTATCATTGAGCAAATTAGTGTTGGGCAAAACTGATTCAAGTTCATGAATCTGAATGAATCTTTGAAATAATTCAATGCAGGTTGCAAAGATTCATGAATTTCCAAAGAATCATGGATCTCAGATTATTCACGAATCTTCAAAGATTGATCAATCTTCAAAGATTCATGTATCTCTAAAGAAAGAAGACTCATGAATTTCGAAAGATTTATGAATTTCATAAGAAATCTCGATAGATTCACGAATCTCTAGGTATTCATGAATCTCAAGGGATTCATACACCTCCAAAGATGCACTCGAACGACTCAATAACATGCCCGTCATGGGTTCAAGCTTAGAATCCGTCCCGTCCCGTAGCAAGGAGTGACTATCCGGCTACGTGGTAATGAATTAAGTCTGGAAAGCCTGTATAGGCCGGCATGCCCGCGTAGGACGTTACGCCAAATGGAAAAAGAATTGTGAGAGTTCAAAAGCTCACTCAACACCAACCCCAAGATTAATCATATTCTCGTATATTTTCTAGATGACAAGATTATATTTGAGGTATGAAACCGTATGTATAGCCGGTCTCGTAGTACAGTCGTCAACTCGTACGACTTAACAACATGCCCGTCATGGGTTCAATCCCCAAATAGACCGCGCCGCCATACGTAGGACTGACTATCCTGCTATGGGGGGGAATCAATTAGTCACTGAAAGCCAAGGCCACTAGTGGGTAGAGGCAGGCCTTGACCGACATCGGTTGTTGAGCCAAAGAAGAAGAAGAATGAAACCGTATGTAATTCCAATACTGGATTGAATATTGACTCTAAAATCACAACAATAATGCATCCTAAAATAACAAGAGCATTAGAAATGGTGGAATGGAAATTAAACAAAAACTTTCCAAACATTATCTTAGTTACAATTCAACATTAAAGCTAGATTTTATTTATTTGTTTATTGTTTTATTTATTTATTTTTTCTCATTTTATGAAGACAGCAATCCTAGTATCATCGAAACAAAATTAGATTATTAGATGCTTCGAGATTATTTTGGATGCATTAAACTATTATAGACATTAAAACGACAATTGTTTCGCCGATTGTCGTACTTTTTTTGGTACCACTACCTCTCCAAGTTCATATCCATCGTTTGCCATGTTTTAGCTAGGAAAAGGAATAGTCGCAAGTACTGCACCTCATTTAATCTAATCCACATGGTAGGACGGACTAGTCCTTGCATGAACGGTGCGCGGTATACATGAGAGCATGAGCGAGGATCAAATAAGTTTGGTGACAGAACTGTTTATGCCAGTTAGACTTATTATTTCCTTATTTAATTAAAAAAGAACTGAAACTTATTATTTTACTTTCATATACACCGAGAAAAATGTTTATTTTTTGTTATCCATTCACTATGAGAAATTGTGTCAATTGGTTTTTTTTTATATTTACGTTTTATATAATGATTATAAAACCGAATAATATTAAGTGTATAGAGAATTGATCAACCATATTAGATCTCCAGACACTAGTGAGTTGGGCAAATTATTGAAAATTGTACCATTTGTTTAAAAAAAACCCTTCAAGGACAATTTGCTCCGTCGACAGTAACAGATTAGGTTCGAACTAGGGCTATTTGATTGGCTTGATTCGATTAATTATTGAAGGACGACTATTCATCCCCCAGTGTAAGGAGGTTGTGTCGGTCTGGAACAGTCTCGAGCAGCAGAGCTTATCAAAGCTACTTCAACACACCCGGATGCTTATTAAGGAGGAACGGTTAGGCCGTGCTACTTAAATATACCTTCTGAATATGTAATAATTAACCAAAGGTCCTATGTGAATTATTAATCGTTGCTGATGGTAGATAACATTTTAACACATTTTAAGAAAAAAATGTAATTAAACGTTATGCATATCGGTTGCTAATTTATCTGCAAATGTAAAACTATTTGTAGTGTTTTAAGTGCTTTAAGAAAGAGCCTTGTGGATTGAATGAAACATGTACCCCGTTGAGATTTTATACCGGCCCGCAAAATGCTGCAGATGGCGCGTTTAAGGAAAAAACATTCATTTCTGCGTTCGTTTCCGTAATCTACCAACACCGAGCACTACATTTTATTGTAGACTCTATAAAAACAGCCGGTATCCGCATCGTGTTGTGTGGAATGTTACCTTTGCGCAAACACACACACACACACACACACAAGCCAGGCCAAGGTGTTTCTGGTGTTTTGATGGCATATGGTTACCATCAAGTGTGGGCGCAACCGTGGTGCATGTGTCACGGATCACGGGCGTTCTGTTTGTTTGCGAGAGGTAATCTTGACAAGCGCACCATGGCGGGCAAGTGTGTGTGCTTTCCGCTGGATGTAGTAAGTGCACCAATCAACAGCACAGCATCGTTACATTTTGCTTATCTTTTTTTTGTTTTGTTTTTGTTCGCCTTTTGCCAACCGGATCCAGTGAGGGAAGGTAATAATGATGGGCCCTTCTTGTTTGACCGAGGTCAGGTGTCACTGTTGGCTGGAATGATGTTTTGAATATAGCTTTAGCTCGAGCGGTCCTGCATGCATGCATACATGCTATCCTGTATGATGATAGTACGTATTATACGACAGGTTAGAAGGGAAATTGAATCATTTTGTCCGGTATATTCCACCATCATTTCATGGTGGCTATTTTCATTCTTTTCTTAGTGCGTTATATCTTATAAATAAAAATGAACGTTGGTATTGTACTTTATGTGACTGTATGTATGCATCATCCAATAATTAAACGTAACACTCTTGTATGGAATTATTTCCCTATTTCTGGAATAATTCAATCATGAAATCCAAATAATTCAATCATGAAATCCATTTGTTGGAAATGGTTTAAGAACATCATCAGATTGTTTCTTTTCTTATTGTTCATAGAATAGGGGATTGTAAGGGGGTTTATTGCTTGATGTTACATTATTTATTTATTTATTTTATTTTCCATTTGTCCGGCTACAATATGTTTGATATGGACATTATCTCACAATACCCTGAATAACTTAGAAAATGCAGTTTTAGTCAGTATGTTTACTCTAGAGATTGACCTAGCTTTTATTGCAATAATCGAAAGCAATCGTCACCAATATTAATAATGCATTTCCTGTGTATGACACAAAACTCTCGTTAAAAAGTGCGGCCAGCTGTTTGTAATAACGGTATTTAAAAAAAAACAAAAACTAAGCAAACGGTCACACCTCTCCTGGCCCACCGACGGCTCCAGACTGGAAGCCGTCAAAGTTTGCCGGTAGTTTGCGTAACACTTTGGTGCCGTCATCCAGAGGGGACAAAGTCGTTAAAGTGATTATGTGATTTGTTCCAAACCTCTACTATCCCCCCCGCTGTCATCGTCTTCATTCCGATGCAACTTACAGTCATGGCGTACGAACGTACAGTACAAGAAAGGTTGAACGAAGCAACGTACGTGTACGTGTGTATCGATTTTTGGAGCATACCGAATAGGCCGACCAATGTCGAATTGCATTTGCTTCCGAGGTTCGGGTCTGCCCGTCTCAAGTGGCTTATGGGAAGGTGATCTTTACCAATGACCTCACACACTGCGCCGTGGTGGCTAGATTGCCGGGTAGACGGTAAAAGTGGATCGATAGTAGTTCTTGTTATGATTCGGTGAAATTAGGAGGTCATTTCATTCACCTTTTCATTAATAGCTTGAACATTCGTAGAAGCGTGTAGAAGAAATTTCATAAACTAACTTTTAGTGATAGAAAGTTAAAATTAAATTAATAGTATTTCTATACAATGAAGTTTTATATAATAAATAAGTATCGTAAAATGGAAATTTAAAAGAGGATTTTCTTAGATAACTTTCAAACTTGTATTGTTGCCAACTAAACAATGTTTGCAATAAAAAAAAATCATAAAAAATATATTTAAGGTCTTTTATGACATTAAAAGTTAATTTTTAGCAAAGAATTAGCTTTATCTTAGAAAATAATAGATCTCGGCAAATGTAGAAAAAAACAAAAGAAGAAAATATAATAACAAATTTAAAATACCAGAAATAACGTCGTTTTATTCCATGTTAACCAAATGAGTTTAGTGACACTTACTTAAAGCCTATCAATTTATCTCTCTCTCCCTCTCTCTCTCTCACACACACACACACACAAACCCATATATACAACAGTTGACCTTCAACAAATGACCAACAGATGAGAGGAGTGGCAGTAATTAATTGTTTCATCAAAATATACACGAAACACGCAAAACAGAAGCAGTACGACTGTTGTGCACAGAAATAGATACTGTTACAATGAGTAAGTAACAGCGTCCCGTAACCGGAACAATGCAATATCTGCACTTGGGTTATCATTCGTTTTACAAGGTTTTTGCTGTATTTGGTGGGACAGTTCCTTTACTCTTTCTGATGGGAAATTAACTTTATACGATAGGAATTTAACTCTATGGTACACGTTTTGGACACGGGCTCCTTGGAAATTCCTATAGCATTTGTCCAAAAAGAGTGCAATGGAGTACTATTAGAATCCCTGAAAACCCCTGTAATTGTTGTTGGTGTTTTGTTATGCTTGCAATAAGCATGACAACCTATTTTTGTTTATTTGCTTTGTTGCATACAATAACGTAGTGAAAAATACTTGAGAATATAATATAATAAAAATATTATAATATAAGAAATAGAATATAACTTTAGGTTCAAATTGAAATAATTGCCAAATGTTTGTAAAAAAAATTGCTCAATTTACCAAACACCAGGCGTCTCCATGGAATCCTTTTACAAAAAAAAAACACAAAAACAACATTACGGTACTACCGGATAGCTTTTCCGAACGCACCTGCAACCGTACCGGGCGTCAGCAGCAACAGGGCGATAATGGTCCCGGTCATTATCGCCTACCAGATCGCCCAGGGGCCCCCCTAGAGCAGGCAAATCGAATGCTTGTCGATTTTCCAAAAGCCGCCACCACCCCGTGATACCACCGGTCTAGATGCCGCCCCTAGCTTTGTTTATGTTGGGATTTTATTTTTAACAAATTGCGTACATTTTATCATCAACCGAAGTGTTTTCCCCCTTTTTTTATTATACCAGCAGCGTGCGTGCCTGCGTGCTGCGTACCGTTCGTACAGCGGGCGTAACAAGTGCTCTCCGGGCGGAAAGGAAACGTTTAAACAAAACCCAAAATTTCACGAAACGGAAACACGATCCGGCGAAAAGTTTGCGCTATTCCGTGTGCGGGGAATTGCGGTGCGCTCTTCGTTTTCTTTTTTATTTTAACGCGGTACTGCTTCTTACACTGGAGCGGCGGACTAGTGCCTTTCGGCCTTACCCGCCCTAATGCGGCTACGGAAGCCACCCATAAATCTTTCGCTTTATTGATCCGCTTGCCATAACGAATTTCGCGAGTTGATGTGTTGTTGATGATTTTGATGGTGTTTTCCAACTCTTTCCCCCGTTCAGAAAGTGGAAATGGAAGGGAAGGAAGGATATGCCATGCAAAAAATGTGCACACTTTTGGACACAACTCCGAATGTTCACAACCAGTTGGAATGTTTTACATTGGCTGGAAAGTGTCTGCATGTTTTCGCTCTTCCCGGTACGCGCGGGAGTGTGTTTTGTTTGTGCGATTCTCTGACCTTGAGATGCTTGTCTAATTTTGGACAGTTGCATATTTACGGCAACTTTTTCCATCGATCGCTCATTTCATTTTTTACTCGAAAATGTGTATGTTGATATAATAAACGCAGTGGTAAATTTGTCTATTTGCAACATTTTAATACTGCGGGAACTATTTGTATTCTACTCCGTGCATAAAGCTATGGTTATTGATTAAACAAAGGGCTTAAATTTAAATTTAAATTTGCTATTGCTATACTAACCAAACACCAGTAGGTCAAGAACTTGGAGCGTCCACCGTACTCCGTCGGTCGCATCATCTTCGGCATGTCGAGATCGTCCGGGATGTGGACGAAAAAGCGATCGAAGTAGATCGCGTACCCGTACTGCCCGAACGCGATCAGATGCCACGTGATGACGAAGGCGGGCAGCTTGTACAGTTGCACGCTAGACATTCTGTCCGCTTTATGATACCGTTTGCGTAATTACACGGTTGTTGATAGTAAAGAACACCTAACCACTTCAGAAAACAGAATAAAAAAAAAAACCCGTTTCGTCAAAAAATACGGACAAGGAAACGTATCGCAGCAGCAGGGGCACAGCTGTTTTCGTGTCTGTTTGGACCAATGCTGCCCCGTCTGCTCGTTAGCTTGCGTATCTTTCCACTGCACTTGACACTTACTACAAAACCAGGATACACCTACACGGAAGGGCAAGAACGGCTCATTAGGAGCGTACAAAATAACATACAATTTGTTCACTTCCAGCACACACGCACACAAAGTGGAGCTGATGTACGATTGTTTTGTTCACTTTGACCACTTGCCACACGCAACCGTAAGATGAGGGAGAAACTGCGACCAGACAAAACGGGAAAAAGGGGGAAACAATTTTCTCACTGTAACATAATTCCTTGTGCCGATGATGCGGTCACGGAATGCGGTTGAGGTTTTTCTTATTTTTTTATTTTCTCTCTTTCAAAAGGCCACAGAAACGTCTGCGCGGAAGTTCGAAATTTCAAGGCACAGCCACACGGTGACGTTTGATTACTGACTGCCCTCCCAAGTGAGCTGGGACGGATGCAGCAGCAAAAGGATGTAAAGGAAAGCAAAGCAAGCTTTGTCTTAGTTTTCACTCTTTGTTTTGTGTGCTGGGAGAGAGTATTATAAACTCTCTTGCAGTGCTTAATAGAGGGAATCTGCTTGCATGTTGGTATTGGAGAGGGTGCTACACGTGCTTTAAGGTTGATGAGAAATGGATACACTTCACCAACTTCACTTTTTTATCACGTTTCAATGGGCACCCTTTGGGAATGGAAGTAAAATTAGGCCAGCAACAGAACTGCTGGCGTCAGCACACTTTGATAGAACACTCACGCTGCTTTCAACTTTCACCTAAAAACGCGTACGTATTATCGAGAACGAACACCACTGTCGACAGCACGCGAATGAATGAGCGTGATGTTGCGTGAACCGTGCGCTGCCCAGCTACACAGTTGGGAATGGTAGTGCACAGTGATGTGTGCGTGAGTGTTGGTTGCCATGAAAATGAAGAGCAAATGATATGAAAGAAAGAGAGATCGTGAGTTAGAGAGAGGGAGATAGGCATAAAAATGCGCAACCATCGCGCTCTTGCTGCGTGGAATGAAGTAATGGAGGCGCCCCGTACTTCCTTGATGGTCTCACATTTTTGGGAAGGTGAGCGAAGATGACACTTTTGCCATTAAATATACATATCGTGCGTGAGAAGGCAAGAGTGGAACAGCACTCAGCGCAGCTGTTGTGCAGTAACGGCAGCAAATGAGAGAATTTTGCCCATAGCGCAGAACGGAGCGTGTATGTTCACTCGTTTATCGCGTTTCGGGTGTTTTATATCTGACTGTATTTAAAATTTGTTTGTTTGATGTTTATTTTGAAAACAATTTATGTAACAATACATTGAAATATTAAATTACTCAATAAGAGGGAATAATGCAGATTTTCTTAATCAGCTCTTATAGCTTGCCAATGTATTTAGTTGCTCACCAAATGTACTTTAAAACGGGTGCTATCTTTAACTTTAAAGATTGTAGAAATTTAATGAGATTTTTTTTCATCCCACCGAAGAAAGCTACCTACATGTGAAAAGCTAAAAAACAAAACAAAAATCGAGTTGTTTTTTAATTTATACTTTCTTCATTCCATACATCTCATACAAGCTGGTTCATTCCAGAGGCGTCAAACTTCCATTTTTGCTCATCTGGTGAAATCTTTCAAAATCTCTTATCGTCTATACTAGTGATGGTAAAAATGAAGTTTTCATCGGTATCGATTCCGGCTAGTTCCGAAGATTTCTGGAATCGATTCCGGATAGTAGGTTCGGAACCAGTTTCCGGAATCGATTTCAGAATCGACTCCATAATCGGAATCGGCTCCGGAATTGGTTCCGAAATCAGCTCCGGAATCGGCTCCGGAATCATAATCGGTTCCAGAATCAAAATCGTCTCCGGAATCGGAATTGGCTCCGAAATCGGAGTCGGTTTCGACATCTCCATAAGAATAGGAATTTGGGTCCAATGATGCTAAGTATTGATAGCCACAAAAAATCAAAATTTACTTGTAAACGATCCATTATCATGTAGATTTCCGGACTGATTTCGCTTCTGAAATTTCTTATTGCAATTCCGGAACTGATTCTCATTCTGGAGCTAATTCCAAGTCTGGAGTCAATTCCGATTCTTTTACCGGAACTAATTGCGATTCCCAGGTCGATTCAGAGCCGAAGTCGATTTGGATCCGATTCTAATTCCAAAACCTATTCCGATTCCAGAATCAGCCCCAGATTCAACTCCGGAATCGGCTTCGGAATCGGCTCCGGAATCGGAATCGGAATCGGAATCGTATCCAGAATCGGAATCGGATCCGGAACTGATACCGACTACGGAATCGGAATAAGGTAGGTCCAATTTCAAGCTCCCACCACTAGTCTATACCATTTTTTAACGTTACTTTTTTGTATCGTATAAACAAAAAATGTTTACTAAATATCATTTATTTCTTTATGAAGATTTCTTATAAATAAACTAGTAAATAATGTTTGCCTAAAACGGTTATAAATGTGCGAGCTTACCAAATTCCAGTAGGTAAGAAATATGACCCGTCCCTTCAGCGGCAGTGGAAACTTTTCACTAGCGGCCAACAAGCTCCCGATTTCCTCCAACCCTGCCAGATGCTTATCGGTGTAGACAAAATCGTAGTACATAGCAAACACTTCCGTTAGGAGCATTATGCTGTATGTGAGCCTACGTCGTACTGTGGTTGTTTTGAAAGCTTTCAAACAGTCATCCACACTAAGATATCCTTCTTTGTACATTTTAAACGAACAACAAAATGTATTCCTGCAATATAAAGACGAACTAGTCAGGCGGTTCTGGAGTTTACGTTTTGATCGTCAATGCAAAGCTCAACAACTGATCGTATGTATGGGAAGCTTTTCTCTTACTCAATGACAATATTGAAACCAGTTGCGTGAGTGCAGTCTATTAAGCTGCACTATGATGATGGTTGCATTTGTTTTGCCTTGAACCATTGCATTTCACCTGCACGCTGTCCGAGGCACGATCATTGCTCGATCAGTGCTTTAAAATGAGCAATTTAAACGATTTTCAGCGGTTACAATGTCAACATAGAACTATTAGATCGTTGTTTAGGTACAGTTTATGAATAAATATGAAGAATATGGTAAGTGCATTTTGTATTTAATATGAAATATTATTTAATGCGCTAAAAATTAAAATATTTTTGGTTTTCAATGAGAACATTGACACTGTTTACTGTAAAAATATTATTATTATTATTATTATGCGAGTTTATGCACGATAGGCTTGAAAAAAGCCCATAGTGAAGAATAATTTCGTCATACGCCTCCCAGATGATTCTATCTTGCCACGCTTATCTATATGATTCATTTGCAGCACGAACGATGGAAGCCACGGACCAACTTTGCATCATTCCTCCGAGCGAGTGGACTGAACTTCGTGATCTCTATCGCCTCAACTGGCCGGAACATCATGTGGCCTACGCAACGGTCGACAACTTCATCCGGTGGCACGAAAAGGATAGTGGCATTAAAAATCTCACTATTTACTGTTTGAATGGCAGCTGGCGAGAGGATGGAACTTACTTAATAGTGGTATGTTACAGCTAACGATCGATCGTTTTGTTGCGTATCTCAAATTTCTGTTTCGTTTTGTATGTACACTAGGATCGCTATCAACTGTTTGCATACAGTCTGGATCCAACGAACTGCGTACTGGAGAAAGCACTTCATCTGCTTGATTGGAGCGGCGGGCTTAAAGTGAGCTCCTTACTTTCGCGCCATCGGGCCCCAGTCATCAATGTGATCACCGCTAAAGGTCTTGAGAAGGAGTACGATAGTGAAACGTTCCTGTACTACATGCCGAAAGCGGAATGCGATGCACTGCAGCTGTCCGTGCCGGAGGGTTTTGAACTGAAAGCGCTAAGCGCGGATGATGCGTCCACAGCGAACGACGTTTGGCCCAACCGGCACCAGGGTTCGTTGTTCTTTTTGCAGCGGCTGGCCGCCTGGAACCCGAACGCCGGACTGTATGAGTGTGATACGGGTAAATTGGTGGCCTGGTGCTTCCGACTGCAGGCCGGTCCGCTCGGTGCACTGCAGGTCGACGAGGAGTACAAGCGGCGAGGCTTTGGAACGGTGGTCGCCATTGCGGTGGCCAAACAAATCGCCAATCTTGGGCAGGATTGCTTTGCATTGGTTAATGCGGCGAATGTACCGTCGAAGAAAATGTTTGAGCGCATTGGCTTTAAACACGACGGCGAAGCGTATTGGGTGAGAACTTTTCCGACTGTGGCAGGAGAGTGGAAGGATTAGGAGGAAACTAGTTATCACGCGTATAGGAGAAAAAAAAAACACTCATACCTGGTGAAATGTGATCTGATTTGGCAAAAGATCTTTAAAAATATATCCCTGAAAATCATAAAAAAATGTAATAAATATAATTACGTTAAAAAAATACGTTAAAATTGCGACAATAATCAACCTCACAGTTTTTCAGTACATGCGAACTCTACTGTAGCGTAGCAAAACTAATGAGAACGTACTATCAGCTTTCACTATCTAGAGCCTCTCTTGTAAATAGTCGATTATCTCTCCGTGTGCTCTTAGTCTCATTCCTCGCTGAGCCTGTAGCGATGACTGACTGTGATCAACTGGTAGAAATACCTCCCAAAGACTGGATAGAGCTAAAACATCTGTTTCAACGCGATTGGCCGGAGCACGAGTTTGCCTACTATCTATTGGGAAATTACATATGCTGGAAGTCAAAGCACCATGAACCAATAGACGTAAAATGCTACTCCTTAAATGGCAACTGGAGAGCAGACGGAACATTTGCATTACAGGTATTGTTGCGATAGATTATAAGATCTAGGTATATTTAAATAACAACCTCTCTGTCCATTTGTTTTAGGATGGCTTCGAGATCTATTTTTATTCAGCAGCTCAAGACGCCAACTGCACTACGTTGAACAGACTGTTGTCTCAAATAGAATGGGAATCCTACCACGAAATCAGTATGGACTATCTTGAGAAGTACCATCCTGCGGTGGAGCGAATTATCGGCGACAGGGGTCTTACGGTGGCGAGCAGTAATTTAGCTAACTATTATTTCATGTCTAAAGAACAAGCGCTTGCACTGCCCTCGCCAGCTATTCCTGCTGGATTCGTGTTTGAAAGGTTACAGTGGAAAGATTTGGACTACATCTACGCACAGTGGCCGCTACGCAATCACATAAGCTATGAGGCAGGATATGGGCTGCTAAAACGGTTGATACAGTTGAATGCAAATGTTGGTTTGTTCAACGGCAAGGGTGTGCTTGTTTCGTGGTGCTTAACGTAAGTTGCATGGTAGGGAAGTACTGTGTAAAAACACATTTTTATAAAGTTTTTTTTTTAATCCGTAGTGATCAAACCGGTGCTCATTCTGATCTACAAACTATGCCCGAACATTGCCGGCACGGATACGGACGAGTGGTTGTGGTGGAGCTGGCAAAGAGATTAGCTCGTGTAGGATCGGATTCCAAAGCGTACGTTTTGCATGACAATCATAAATCGATCAAATTGTTCGATAGTGTTGGATTTGCGAAGATACAAAATCTCCGTTGGGTGGTGGTGAATCCAACAGTGAAAAAATAGTAGCAAATGAAATGCTTTATTAAACCGTCCTGGGTTATAAGTACGAATTTTTACAATATTATTCATCTATTCACTATATTGAAAAATGTGTATGCACTTGATCTTGAAAACAAAATCGTAGACAATCTATACTGTGGCTGTGAACCAGTAACAGTATACAGGTAGTCCCCGAGATACGCAGTACCTGTTATACTCGATTTGACAGTTCGTTGAGCAAATTGTACTGATTTGACACATCAATTGTCGAATGCAAACTAAATTCCCATTCGATCGTATTTTAAAAATCGTTCAAAAAGATTGCAATCCTCGGTCATTCTTATATTAAATAATCAAATTAGTGGCTGGAATTTACCGTCTCAAGCAAACTTGCACGAAAATTAGTAATATTTTGCATGAAAATCATGAAATTCGAGTTATGCGGTTTCTGCTCGGTCCACATTAATAGCGTATCTCGGGGACAACCCGTGCAACTGCTTTAGTTATCGGACGAATTGTTGGCAAATTTGGTGAAACTGTTGATAAGATAACTAAAACAGTCCAATCGCTTGATAGGAACATAAACAGGTACGTACCTGTTAAAAGATTATTATTTTGCTTATTTATTGCTATATTGTTGCAATGATGCAACTAATCAAATCAAAGAAGAAAATTTTAGAACAAATATGTAAAAACTGTGTCTTAGGAATACATGTATAACATGACGATTATTAAATTAAGAAGAAGAAACGATCGATTTCGTAACATGTTAATGTATGACATGGTATTGAATTTTTATGAACAGTACTTAAAAGTTCATCATTTTTGATTATAGAATAAAATATCTCGCTAGAACGAATAATAAAATGAATGAGTGTAGTCATTTAGTTTATGCTTGTTGAATAAATATTTGACTATTGTCTTATAATGTCTTCAACATCACAATATTTTTTCATAAAAGCGATCAGCGTTGGGTTTTATAAATTAATTAGCGAAAGAAATAACTAAAAATGCAACAGGAAACGGCCTAATGCATATCTGTTTGAAATATCATTCTCCTGTGAGTCATGTTCAATTGTTCCCCGGGTTATCCGGTACCGTATCCAAGTACGATTACTTCCAAAGCTTTAACCCTCTATTCATTGTTAAAACACACCCCCTTTTCGCTACCCCGTTTCGCACAAATGGGAATGGCCGAACTGCCGAAGGTGGCAGGACGATCAATGCTCCTCGCAACCACCTTGGCCCCAAACCGACCTGGTACATTGCTCTTCTTGTTTTCGTATTGGAAAAGCATGTTTCCCTGTATCTTATCGGCGTCTGCTTCCGGTATTTTATTCAGCAATCTTAGTTGTATCGATAGGCGCCAAAACGACTGATAGGAACCAATGTGTCGCTAGTATAAAAGGTGCTGCCTTGTAGCTTGTCAGACACATTCGACAGCAAAGTTAAACGGCAAGCTTGTTGCAAAAAGATATTACCATGGCCAAGTTCATTGTCGCGTGCGTGTTTCTGGCAGTGGCCCTTTTTGGTCTGATCCATGGAGATCTTATCCTGGGCACGATCAACACGGGTGATCGTATTCTCTACTCGTAAGTATTTAGTCGTAATTGATACCATCACTAAAGAGGTCCCCTGTTTCTATGCAAGGTTTAACGTTTTATCTCTCCCTAGACAAGTGACTGCCGCTCCCGGCATTCCCGGCGCGTTGGTTAGCCGCTATGTAAACTACACCGGCATCTACAACATTACGGCCATCCGCGCTTACGATCGCACGTTTAACCGTACTGGCCAGGCGCACGTTGTCGGCGGTGGACTGTACCAGCGCTTCGTCAGCATTGCCCTCCAGACACGATTCATCGGCAATCCGCTCGACTTCTTGGTGGAAGTCTATGGACGATAAGTCATAGTCATAGTCACAAATAAAGCTACCGCGTACCTCAGCACTGAACTGCACCGATTTCCTCTGTTGCGCACCGACAAAGAGAAAATGCATTCACAAAAAAAAACAACCAAACAGTACACTACACATAATTGCTGGCGGCGGCCCGGTGCAGCGCCGGTGATTGAAAACGGCTGTATAAGTGAGGGGTCGCGGTAGTTTACATAACTGTGATCCGGATCCCCAGTTCGCGAGTGATCGATTGATTAGGTCCGTCTATTGAGATGATCTGTTTTTAATTCGCTTATCTCAGCAAGGCGGACCAACCACCGGGGAAGGCGGAACGATGGGCTTTTTAGGGCAACAATCCGCATGGCTTGCCTGCCTGCCTGCCTGCCGACTTGTTTGTGCTACATTATTGTATAATAACAACGTGCGAGCAATGCACGGTGGGAAGAAATAATTAATTTAATTAGCTTTTGCGTACAATTAAACCGAATAAATATTTACAACATAAAAAATATGTTAGTGTTTTCTATATCAATCTAAAAAGTTTATAATATTCTAGCAATTTTTATGTACTTGTTTGACCCAATATATAATTTTTTAAATTTCATCTAGAAATCTTCCTAAATTAGAATAATGTTATCATTTTTTATTTATATATTATTTTAGAGATATTCTAATTATTCCTAGAAATATTGCCATTTGAAACTGCAGTATCTATTTCATTAATTTGTATTATTTTATATTTTTGTATATTATTTTAATGTGTTCTGTCCTTGGTACAAATGCAATGACCTGACGGTGTGTATCCAAAAATGTAGCTTTATTTCATTCTTCCATAGAGAGCACTGTTGTCAAACGGGAAGCATGTGTGAAGGATCTTGGTGCTATGCTGGACGCGAATCTGATTTTTAAAGAGCATACTGTTGCTAGAAGAAACCGACTGCTTGGCCTACTCTTCAGGACGACCAAAGAATTTTGCGATCCGGTATCCATCCAAAACTATCTACTGCAGCATCGTTTGTCCTGGATGCTAGAATATGCGGAGCCCTTGCTTTGGAGCCCTACAATTGCTAAAACTCTTGTTCGGATTGAAGCTATTCAGTGCAAGCGTACTGGCTATGCTCTACGCTCTTCCCTGGCGCAACCGTGTCAATCTTCCAATCCTATACTGCACGATGCCGTGTTCTAAGCCTTGAGGCTCTTCCCGTAAGGAGACAAAACGCACAGTACCTTTTCATCGGATGATCTTCTCAACGGTGCCATCGACTCACCGTCTCTGTTGTCTAGCTTCCTCACCTCAGCTTCGGTCCAGTGCTGGTCGATCAGACCCTATTATTCGTATGTTTCAATGCTTCAAGTTCAATGCTAGCTCCAATATTTTATACAGACTTTAAGCTCCATTTTTACTTCAGCAAGATTTTGTGATTTAGAATAAGTAATCTTCAATGTTGCCGTGCCGTAAGAGCAAATAATCTGTTTTTATTTTGCCCCCAAGAAATAAACTTACATATTCGATCAACCAACTGGTAGTAAAACCATGTACAGTAGTTTTCACCCGCCAATCACGCCGTGTCGGCATTTATGGAAGCGCACGGTAAACGGGCAGTGGCATATGGCAACAGCCGGACAACAATTGAACGTGCCCCACGTCTTATCTCCAAACGTGCCCCACAATTGCATGGAAACGAATAGCGCTATTGTTTAGCCGGCCCCGTAGTAGTGTGTCAACTTTTGCTGAAGTAAGTTCACTCGACTCTCTCTGCGTTCGCATCATGTCACCCCAAGCTAGCAGCTTGCAGATCATCCCGCTAGAAGAGTTGTGCGTGCTGCGTGATCTGTATCGCATCGAATGGCCAAGATATGCGTACACTTACTACACGCTGGATAACTGCTATCACTGGCGCACGTTGGCCCGGGACGGGGAGTTGCAAGTGGTTACCGATCCCTCACGTGATTGGAGAAGCACGGGAACATTCGTGCTGAGGGTGAGCTCTAACAAGAGGTGATCTTTTTGAATGTTGAAGTAACGGTGTACTGTTTCCCAGGATTGTAAGGAGCTATTCTTCTATACCCTTGAAGCAACTACTGTTGGGTTGGAGTGGATTCTTGGAAGAGTTATGAAGGGCGGTGATGTAATCGTTAGTCTGGTGTACGATTCCTGTTTCCGAGAGATGGTAGATCGGATCGTATGCTCGCTTTCCTTCGCAAAGGACAGTGATGAGCGGATGGTATGCTACAGACAGATGACTCCCTGTGGGGATGTAGATGGCAATGAAGAGCAATTGCAAAGAGAGTATCGCTTTAGCCCGGTCAGCCCGGACGATAGTGAGATTGTGGAAGAGCAGTGGGTACATAGTGATACCGTGTTTAGCAAACTGCCAACCCGTCTGATCAATCGTAATCCATCGTTGGGAGTGTACGACACTAAGGATCGTCTTGTTGCCTGGTGTTTAATGTGAGTATACGTGTATTTCCACTTTATATTATTAAAGCTAATACCGTCCAGCGTTCCCCTTTCAGTGATCAGACGGGATCGTTGGCCATTTTTCAAACGATGCCCGATCATCGCCGCAAAGGTTTGGGACGTGCTATAATCAAACGACTATCAGCGGAACTGCACGCAAAGGATCAGCTGCCCCAGGCGTACATCGTGGAAAGCAATGTGGCCTCACGCAGGCTGTTCGAACAGTTAGGATTCAGAGCTGTGGAACTGTGGTACTGGACAAAACTTCACAAACGCGAACCGTGACATATCTTCCACCCACCAAAGACATAAGAATCGATCACAACGACACTGACACTGATTGAATAACACACCCCGACACCAAGTTTTTAGGAAAATAAATCCGAACCGCATGCCTCATGCCTTTATTGCCTTGCGCAGCTCGCAACCATCGAACGTACCCTTCATGTTCTTCAGCCAGCTCGCCTCGCCGACCGCCCGGAACCCGAGCTTCTCGAACAGCTTGCGCGAGGCCACGTTGGTGCGCCGTACGCTCGCGTACGTACTGTACCCCTGCTCCGCTAGCCGGCGGGCGATCGCCTTTATGACGAGCGAACCGTACCCCTTGCGCTGGGCCACCACACCCAGCAGCCCGAGCGCACCGTTCTGTGTCCGGATGCACCAGGCCAGCGGTTCCCGGACGCCCTCGCAGAACAGGCCCATCGAGACGTTCCAGCGGAGCAGCCGCTCGATGAAGTACTCGGTGCCGACCGATTTGTTCAGCCACTGGTTGTAGATGAAGGCGGCATAGTGGGGCGGGATGCGCTGGAGCGATAGACCCACCGGCAGATCGTATCGAAACCGGTGAGCCACCTGCTGCGGCATGTGATAGATGAGATCGGCACTGTCGAACGCAATCTCGAGCCGATGCAACCGATACACCTCCAGCACGGTGGCACGGTACAGGCACATGTTCATCAGATAGCTATGGTGCCAGTCGAGCAGCAGCAGCATACGCTTCAGCGTATCGCCCGTACTGTCAAGCGTGTACATAAACACATCCGTATGATCCTGTTGAGAAGGGCGCACGAGTACAACAGACTACTTTTGGTGGTTCAAGCGTAGGTGCTCTGGCAAAACTTACTATAATTATGTAGGTTCCTGTCTGTCGCCAGTTGCCGTTCAGGCTGTAGACAAGAAGCGTTGCACTGATCTGCGGATCGCGCTCGATCCACCGGATGTAGTTCTGCACATTGTTGTAGGCAATCTCGTGCCGTGGCCAGTCCTGCCGGTAGAGATCGCGCAGCTGCTCCCAAGCGTTCGCCGGGATCCGGACGAGCGTGTCGTTCTGCATTGCTGATTTGTTTGAGGCGTACTAAATCACCGGCTTCCTCCCATGCCTGCCGTGCAATCGGCGATGTGCAAACAGTGCAGGGGACACACACAGTGTTGGGAATGGTTGTGTATGTGTGTGTGTTTATTAGAGGCTGTTTTTAGGTACACACGCACACAAACGCTGGTTTGCTGGTTATTTGAGGAGTAGTAAGGTGCTGCAAAAACACAGCTGATAAGATTATTCAATATTATTTCGCATGCCGTTGCTGGAAGGATTGGCAATGAGGAGTTCGGAAGAGTGGGTTTGGTCGTTTTGCGGCCAGAGAAGATAGAGTGCGCTCGCTTTTGGGAGTCTGCCAGTAGCGACTCAGCTGATGTTGACAGCTGTGCGCTGTGTGTGCGTCGGTTGTGTGTGGTTTGTTGCATGGTTACGAAGCCTTCTGCGGTGCAAAAGTCTGCCTTAGCGTGTATTGGGCAGTCGTAGTCAGCCTTGCTCGTAGGAGGTACGGTCAGTACGACATTTGAAGTTAGTGATGGGAAGAACCGCACAGTAACGGTGGGTGATTCAGTGTCAGTGAGTTAGAATGGTGATTTAACTGTATAACTCACTCTTTAAGAGCCATAAAAATCGCCTTTGAGTGAGTTGCTAGTTGGCGCCAGGAATTTAACTATTTATAGAGTAAAATAGAATCACTTATACAGATTTCATGCTACGAAAAATAATGTTTGAACACTTTCTTGATATTTCCTAAAGGGAATTGAACTTTATGTGTTGGAAAATGAACTCTTTTTGGATAGACATATAAGAAATTATTTTTGGATTATGATTCCCTCTGAAATTCTTTAATGCATTGTGAGTATACTGAAGTTTTGAAGATAAATCTCAAAAAACTTTTTGTGATATTTGTAGCTGAACTCTTTTTCTTCTTCTATACAAGCTTTCGAGACTTTATTCATTACCACACTGCCGGATAGTCAATCCTTGCAACGGAGGGAAGGTCCACTTCAAACTTGAACCCATGACGGGCATGTTATTGAGGCGTTTGAGTTGATGAACTTATTAACCACGACTCTAAAGTATGTTGTTACTTTTTAATTTACACAGTATTTGCAGTATTTTGATCATATAATAAGAATGATACATTCAATCAAGCTAGCATTTTTCGTAGGTAAACAACAGCATTCATAAAAGTGCATTAGCTTAATTTGCAAAAGTTGAATTTGACCATCTTATTTATTCGAACAACAAACGTTTCTGTTTTTATGAAATACCGAGCGCGGCCAAGTAAGGTTCGACGCTCCATTCGACAAACTTTCGCTCGCGGTTACGGATCCAGTTAACATCCTTGATTGGCTTAAATCCCAGCCCACCAAACAGTGCCTTCGATGGTTCGTTTTCCACCAGAATGCTCGCGTACAGGTTTCGTCCCATTTCGGCCAGCTTTTTAGCGAACGCCATCACCACAAGCTTACCGTACCCTTTGCGCTGTTCGATCACACCTAGCGATCCCATCACACCGGGCTGCGTTAACAAACACCATCCGAGTAGGTTACCCTGCTCATCGAACAGACCCATCGAAGGGTTCCAGCGCACTAGCCGCTCGATGGAAAACTCCGATCCTCTCTCACGATGGGGCCACAGGTCGGTCATAATTTTAGCGTGTCCCGGTTCGAGAGAGCCAAGCCGAAGACCTGCCGGTACCGTCACGTTGAATTTTAGGGCTTCCTCCTTCGGCAGGAAGTATACCGTATTTGCACGCCCAATCCCAACACGCACGTTTAGCTTTTTAAACGTATCGAACAGTAACGCTTCATGCTCACACATCACGGCCACGTAGTAGTAGTCCCAGTCGACCAGTTCTAGGGCACGGCGCAATGTATCCAACGACTCGTCCAGCGTGTGCATGTACAAATCGATACGGTCCTGTTTTTTTTGTGGGACCGTAGGCAAACAAGAAAAAAAAGATCTTAGCACCCATTGCGCCTAGCAACCACTTTACGCAACTGGTTAATATAGCAACCAGGGAGATACGCATACTCACGATTATAACAAACGTTCCATTCTCTCGCCAACTGCCATTGAGACTGTACAGCACCAGGTCCTTAATTTTACGGTCGTGCTTTGACCAGTTAATATAATTTTGCACCAAATTGAACGCTATCTCATGGCGGGGCCAGTCTCGCTTGTACAAATCGCGCCACTCTTCCCAATCGCTTCGCGGGATTTCTACCAAACGATCCTCTCCCATGGTGAGTCGATGAAACACTGGCAACTCGGAAGGGCTCGTTCACCCGATGGTTGTAAAGCGTCTTGTGCATACTATTGTGAATTGTGTGATAAGATAGCGCTAAGCTTGTTGAACATATGCTGCTCAGTGTTTCTTTTTTCTGTCCTGTGCTTAATATGGCACTCATTAATTGTTCTGGAATAATTCGGGAATTGGAGCGTTAGCGATACAAACGGCTTCCTCATTGTTGCATAATTTTGATGTGGTTGATAAAAACCGGCTAGTTTGCGAGAAAAAATACAATGTTTCTACGGGTGGTTGAGAGAGCTACTTACCAATATTTTCATTCTGAATATTGCAATGTAAAATTTTGGAACTATTTTGGAACTGTAATTTGAAGTTTTTTTTTAAATTAAATATGATCACTTTAAACGATTTTTGCTTTATTAGTTCCATGATGGCCACTTTCATTTATAAAATATTATCCTTTTAAAAGTTTACAAGCGAACAAAGCGAGTTTATCGGTATTATTGTGGGTCGTAGTTGAACACTTTCATGGTTGGGCATAAGTTCGGTAAGCTCGTAACATACTCCAGGCATTTTATCCTGTTGGCCTTTGCCACCGTCAACATATCCGCTTCAGCGTACAGCCAGGCGCGGATGAGGCGCTAAGGAAACTGGATGATCACGAGGCCACGAGGTATCGAGAGGCCCCGAGAAAAGACCCGCTTCCCGCCACTGGTAAGATGTCAATCCCTCATACAACGTCGACACTTCGTCAAGCTTACATTAGTTTGGCCGCGTGTTAATACACCAATTTGTACATTTCAGTAAGCTCATAGTCCATCCTTTGCCTCCACATTCTCTGCCTGAATACACCGGAGAATGCGTAGCTCAAACATGCCCAAAGCGTTTGCATTCACCATTCGGGCTAATCAGTGAGCGACATATCGAGTTTCGTGCGGTTACGAAGTCTTCTGTAACTAAGTAGCTGATGAAAATCGTAGTAGGCACAATTTCCCTTAAATAAGCGCCTCGGGATTCCGCTGCTGATATCATGTACCTATATTCTCCTATATTCCTCTACCACCTTGAGATTGTCGTCGTCAATTAATTTACTGCCGTCCAATTGGGCTCTATCACGGACGAGCCTCCGGCTAGTAGGTACATAAGATAATGATATCGCTTGCATTTCGGAGGTGGCTGGAGAGAACCAGTCGTTCATAGAACGCATTTCTAGTCCATCTAGTGTGTATGTAGTCAGACACAACTCTCCTTGTCTTCAATGAGAAGATAATAATTGCTTTTAGTTATACCTGATACTATTATTTTGTATTTAGTCTCGTTTCAGCTAGAAACTGTCTCAAGCAAGTTGATGCAAACTACACCGACATTAAATCCGTCTTTGATCCTGTTTCCAACTCTCTGCTCATTGATCAATTGTCCCATCTATTCATCCGTCACGTGTTTGTTGGGTATGTATTTCCTGCTTATCTCTTAACGTTAGCGCTTATCGTGTTAATAATTATAGTTTTTTCTGTCATTAGTTCATTTTTCTTTATTAATTGTACTATTTATTAATGACCTTATTGCTGTTCTTGGTGATGCGCTGATGATTTACAATCCCACGGTCCATACGATGCTTGAACTCACGACGGGAATGTTGTTAAGTCGTGTTAAGTCGTGCAATATGCAACTAATGTAGTGAGCCAATTCAGTTTCTTCCAACGCTATATTTTTCATTACAACATTCTATTAGGGGAAAAGGAGGTCAAACGATTGTAATTTTAGCGTTTCGTAATGGATGGATGAAGCCTAAGTAGAAATTATTTTAACAGACCGTAGTTGTGGAAATCTTGTTAAACCTTGGCGTGGTAATCTGCCTTGGGCGATGATCCGTTGAAACAAGATTTGCCTATTCATCACTTCCATTAGATCTTTTTGGCGATATAATAAAGATAAGAAAGATATACATTACAAAGCTAACATTTGGACTAGGTAAATAGTAGCATCGCGAACAGTGTGTAAGCTCATCTCCTGTGTTACATCTACTAAGGGTTGTTAGTTTGCTTGATTATTTATTCGGTTTTCTCATGTATAGCATATTACACCAAACGTTTAATTTTCATTGTGTATTTATTCTATCAACGATCATTTGTTTCTATGAAATACCAACCAGGGCCAAGTAAGGTTCAATGCTCCATTCGACAAACTTTCGCTCGCGGTTACGGATCCAGTTTATGTCTTTGGTTGGCTTAAATCCAAGCCCAGCGAACAGTGCCTTCGATGGTTCGTTTTCTACCAGAATGGTGGCGTACAGGTTTCGTCCCATTTCGGCCAGCTTTTTAGCGAACGCCATCACCACAAGCTTACCGTATCCTTTGCGCTGTTCGATCACACCGAGCGATGCCATCAAACCGGTTTGCATACACAAACACCATCCGAGTAGGTTACCCTGCTCATCGAACAGACCCATCGAAGGGTTCCAGCGCACTAATCGCTCTATAACAAACTCCGAGCCCGTCTCACGATGGGGCCACAGGTCGGTAATAATTTTAGCATGGCGCGGTTCGAGCGAGCCAAGCCGAAGACCTGCCGGAATTGTTACATTGAATTTTAAGGCTTCTTCCTTGGGCAGGAAGTACATTAGATGTGGCCGTGCAATCCCAACGCACACGTTCAGCTTTTTAAACGTATCGAACAGTAACGCTTCATGCTCGCACATCACGATGTAGTAGTAGTCCCAATCGACCAGTTCTAGGGCGCGGCGTAATGTATCCAAAGACTCGTCCAGCGTGTATATGTGCAAATAATTACGATCCTGTTTTCAGCGTTTTTTTTTTAAATTCAACCACAAGTAAACAAGAAAGAAGCGATCTTAATACTCGTTGAACCCAATAGTAACCTAGCACCTGGGCCGTGCGGATACTTACGATTATGACAAACGTTCCATTCTCCCGCCAACTGCCATTGAGACTGTACAGCACCAGGTCCTTAATTTTACGGTCATGCTTCGACCAGTCGATGTAATTTTGCACCACATTAAATCCTATCTCATGGCGGGGCCAGTCTCGCTTGTACAAATCGCGCCACTCTTCCCAATCGCTTCGTGGGATTTCTACCAAGCGATCCTCTTCCATGGTCGGTCGGTTAGATACTGCCAAGTCGGATGGGCTCGTCCACCGGACGGTTGTAAAGACTGGAGTTCACCCTCAAGTACGTTTTGCAGAGTGTGATAAGATAACGCCGAGTTTACTGAACACGATGTTCTTCCAATGAGTAGTGTTAGTTTGTGCTTAGTGTACTCGTTAACAGTTTCAAAGTAATTCGGCAATTACAAAATCGTTGGTAGTTCAACCAATATCCTAGTTGTTGTACGACTTTGTCGATAAAAAAACAGCTTTTGTTCACGTAAAAATGCATTGTTCTTATTGGTGATAGCTAATAATAAATTAATTACAGCGGAGAAACAAACAACGTAACAAAACTGATATGAGCCGAACGCATCCACCACAGGCGTTTGACAGATTGGCTGCATAATCGGGTGGAAGTCGATCTTCAGCTCCTAAACGAACACTCACAGAAGCAGATGATATGCGTGTTGCCATGGATACCTGCTCCCGCTCTTACCGCGGGACCGTGAAGGTCTAGGCCAAATTGGACCATATAATTCAAACCAAACCCCGTCAACACACCGGTTTTACTGTCATTTTGCTATATTTGCCGAAGAACCACCTTCATCTCCAAATTGCACACCTTACAGTTCTAAATGTACACCTCCATTCTCAGTACCCCGCTCGTCTAACGTTGATAAACATGTATATGTACAACATAGCAGTATCCAACCCTAGAACCCACTTCCGCCTCCCTAGCCCGAAGCCTAAAATAATAGGCCGCTCTATACGCATAAGTAATAAACGTTCCGTACTAAAAGCACTTCTTTTGAATCCGATTCCCGCGCGTTCCCTCATTTACAGCTCGATGTCCTCCATATCGTCCGCTGGCGGTGTCGTCTGCGGTAACGGACTGGTTGGTATCTGTGGGTAACGTTATACGTTTAGTATTACAAACCGTACCAATCGGTTACTACGATCACATGGCTCAACCACGCATGCTACTGGCCGGCGGGGGTTTTGTTTATATGCTTTTCCTTTTTTTCTGTTCCCGGTGGAACGCATGATGAATAAATACGGGCTGAAATCGCTCCTCATCGCAGACTATCGTTTGGGCATGCTGATATACTGTTTTTGTTTTAGGGGGAGGTTTTGATTTACTTTAGTGCATAACCCCCTTCCCCTTGCGAACTATTGAGTTTAGTAGCTTAGCAAAGGCTTATCGTGCGGCGCTATCTATCCACGTGGGAATATTGGTTAAAGTTAGAGAGTATTTCGTTGTTGTTGTTGTTGTCGTTGTTGTTGTTGGCGTTTGCGATCAGTTTGTTGATCAGTTTGGGGAACCGTTTCGTTAGGATGTAAGCAGTAGTGAGTGGTTTGATTGGGAAGAAAATCAAGTAGTAAATTATTAGTTCATTCGATTGATCGTTCATCGTTCTCTACAGGGTTCAAATGCAGCACAGGCACAAAAGGGCATCAAAAGGGAAATTAAACAGGAAATAGCAAAACAAGGACACAACATTAGGCTTAGTTCTGTACAGTTAATTTACAAAAAACTTTCGAATAGAAAAAATCTAGCGCCATGCGAAACGAGTATCATGTGTTAATCAGCTCAAACAAAAACAGTCAAAGGGATACGGTGACAAAACACAGCCTACCCGGGTGATCGTATCACTACTGGTATCTTGTGCACTAGACAATGATAGTACTAGCACCAGTCACATTTACACCACCATCGTCTAGTACGGGTGTACATTGGGATAACACACCACACTACATACATTGGGAGTTTCTAGACGCGACACCACAGTACGGGAGACGTTCTGCCCACAAACAACGTACACTACACCAGTGCTAGTTTCGTTGCATTGCGCTTCACTGTTGGGACGATCTGCTTAGAAGCAAAACACATAGTAGTAGTAGTAGTTATAGTAGTAATAACAGTAGTAAATTGGGTATGGATTGGCAACTTGTTATAGGGTTATCTCTACTCTAAGGCGCACTGCTACAGTCTACTATCAGGGCGCACTACACTACTACTCAGCTTTGCTCTGGCGTTGGTTAAGATGATGCTTGTTAGGATGGCTACCGTTACGGTTAACGTCTAGGTTATTAGTGGTGGTCGCGGTACGCTTACTACTTGCATCCGATCTTACTTTGAAGCAGCGAATCCGGAAATGATGGCACATTTCGCGCACCACCCCGGCACCGTAGTGTAGGTGCGCGATCGTTACGCACACGGTCAGCCCGTACAGCAGGTATCGTTCGATCTCGATGCTCAGCTCGGGCAGCCCGAGCGATGGGTACGGCAGGACGGAGAAGAGTGTAACGACGCACAGCAAGTTAAGCAGCCCGTTCCACAGATCGGCCCGGGTGTCCGACATTTGTGCTACGATGAGCCGACACTGGGAGAGAGACGGGAGAGAAAACGGAACATGAATTACCGATTCGGCCCGATTCTAAGGAGCGAATTTACTTACACAAATGTTAGAGAACAGTGTGCCACACATTACAAAGTACAGCCTCGGTTCCATGTCGATAATACCATTGCGGGAGCACAGTACCCACAGGGTGCAGAGTATGAACAGGCTGCTGAGCGGTACGAGGGGTCGAATTGCTTCCCTGAATGATCGCATTTTACCCGTTTTGTCACGATAAGATCTGTAAAATGTGAAGAATGAAAGCACTGCTTGAAAGACCTCATCTTCAACGATTACGTTCAAACAATACATACTTGTATACATTATATATAATAATAGGATGACTAGTAATGACGGCTGAAATGTACAGTGTCAGCTCGAAGATGTGGCACGGTTTCATGCCGAACACCGGGATCTGCCAAAACTCAGCACCAAAAATACCGGTGATCGCTAGCGTGATCGAAACACCCTAGAGGAGCAGAGAACAGAGTGAGTTTAGAAAGATCGTTCTGCATACTAGCACACGGTTCACTGGAGCATCCTCACTTACCCACATAACAAAATCGTAACCCCAGGGCAGGAACATTACACCGGTAAGGTACTTCTCCACATGCGGCAGGTAAAAGTTCATGAACACGTTCAGTGTAATGAAGAACATGCGTACCGGGGGCAGATCGGCTGCACCGAATATCGTAAACATGTAGATCGGTATGAGGACGGCCGAGTAGGAATCGAGACCATGGTCGAACAGTTCGCCCAGTGGTCCGCTGGTTCCGGTTCTGCGTGCCTGTTTGCCATCGATACCATCTGTTGGAAAGAAAAGGAAACGGATTAAGACATTACATTTTTAAAGATTCATGAGCACTTAATTACTACAGGATTTTAGTACCACGATCAACCTTTGTAGGTTCAAGAATACAGAGTTTCTTGCCTTATCTGATATTTTAACAGTCATTTCTGGAATCTCTATTAACCATAGTGTCTACGATCCAAAAAATACACGTTGTTCTACGACCACCTACTTGGGTAGGAATTCCAGAAAAAAATGTTATTAGTTAAACAACAAGAAGGCCCAGCGTAACGTGATCGATTGTCTGCGTGGCCGTCGAGTACCGTTTTGCGGGAGGTCAGTTTTTACTGACCTGATCCTAGGTGGAACGAAATGCTCGAAGCAGACTTATAAAACCCGACTTTTGATCGTCCAGTCGATCATGGAATCTCGGAAAGGGTTTTCCTTACCAGAAACGTGGGTACTTAGAGGTCTTAGCTTCTAGGATTATAATAAGTTCTGTATATCATGTATAGTACATCAGGTTTGATAAAAAAATGCATCCAAATACGACGAGTAGATCAAAAGGTACAAGAATAAGTATTCGCCAAACTGCAATCCCCCATACAAAATGTATGGTCCTTCCCGGGCAGGTGGTCGTAGATGTGTTTGAAAATGGAATAAAATTAAACAAAAATATTTTTGGTTTTACTACGAGTTAGTGTAAAACATAGTCCTCCAGGCATTCTATGGATTTCAAGCATGTACGTCTTTTTTATCAAAATATATTTATAAATAAGCGAGCAAAAACTACCCGGGAAGGCGGTCATTGGCACTAGAGTGAATGATGTCTAGAGTTCCTACTTTGTTGGTAGTATTACATCATATTACATAAAGTCAACAGTTACTTTGAACTGTATCAGCTTGCATTCGAACAGTTGAACATTCCAATTGGATTCCAAATGAGCCTTCTACTTTCAGTAACATAATGTTAATGCACTAAGTAAGAGCCAAGAAAGTCTCCCAGAACACCTGATACCCTCTGTAACTATTGCTCTTGATTTTCTTCTAAAACTTAGAGTTTTATAACTTTTTTAGAACTTTTCTTTACAACAGAATTGCAGAATATTTCTCGCCCCAGAGATTGAGGGGTCGTCTAGATCCAGCGTGTAACACATTTTAAGATCTCGTTCGAGATCATGATCATTTAATATTCTTTTAATTATCGCTTCATCAAGATTGAGAGGAGTCGTTCTATATTTTGAATGTTTGAATGATTGTCTCAAGCTTTACAACCATTCAAATATTCATAATCATGATTTGATTGTCATTTCTAAAGTAATTTCTAAGGTAAATGTTTTATAATAAGCGTGCTCCAAGGATTCATAAATCAAAACACTATTTTAAAACGATCTTTCCGGTAGTTGCATCTCGCGAAAATACTTACCTAAAGTGTAAGCTACGAAAAGATTGATTGCCGCCAGTATCCATACCCAGTCCGGTATGGGTATGGGAGTTTCTGTGGCCGCGCGGAAATCGTAATCGTAGTACGCTATCAAGAAGAAGTTTACCACGGTCAGCAGAAAGCCGGTGAAGGTGAGTAGATTGGGCGCTATCCACCGGGGACAAAACAGGACCACCTTGTTCCAGAACGGGTGCATAACATACACACTAAGAATACTAGTATCGACGCAGTTGTACTAAAAAGATAAGGGAAGCAAAAAAATGAGACGTTCAAAGATGTAAGAATAGTTTCTTATATTATGTAGATGCTTGTTGGAAATTATCATCCTTTTTTGTGTGTATTTCAATGACGATTTAAATTCTCTGACGATGCTCTCTATCAAACAGACCATTGGCCCTCCCCGGAAGGTCACGCCACTAGCTGGCCACCGATAGTGGCGCCGATGGCGTCTGATTTATTCATAACTTTTGCCCTGCGTTTTTTCTTTCTTTCTTTTTGTGTATTGCGCCTACAAGAACCGCCCTTCTTCACGGTTCCTATCATTATTTGTCCAAACCAGCAAACAAGAGGGCATAGTAAAAATATTATTTCCGTGTTCCATGCACACCATGCTGTACTTCGTTCTGTTCTGCGTCTTGTACAACACAAAACATTAACCGTGCGATTTAAACCGTTTGACAATCATGCCGGCCACTCGGTCGACCAGAAAGAAAAGAAACAAGTTGTAAACAGGCGTCACAGTTCGCACGCTCAACGTTCCAACGCACACACATTCGGTTGATCGATCTGTTTCCCATTGTGCCGACAGTGTCGGATGATTGTTGTTCCCCTGCCAGTGGCAATCGATGGCCCCACCAATCATGGAGGGGGGGATTCAGGGAGGATTATCAATTGGGAAGGAGTTAGTACGGGGCCGTTCTGGAGTGCTGAGGAAATAGGGCATAGGTCGTACGGGGATGGTCATTATAGATGCCTCTGTTTGTAGCGCCGGTACGTTGGAAAGACGGGCGCAAAGAAACAATCAATGCTAAAGTCGAGTTCAGGGGCTTGGGCTTCCCGCTTGGTGTTGCTATGGTGTTTATGTTTCCTACTTTGATTTCATAGCTTTCCAAAGGGCTTTCTGACGGTTGCTGGAGCGGGTAGGGTGATCTGGTAGCAAGAAATGCAATTTAAATATAAAACACAACAAAAGAGCATTAATAGCTTCATTATTCTGGTATCAAAATAACGATCCTGGGTGGTCATTTTTGCGTAGCAAAAGTACTAGTGCCTGCCACCGATTGCAACCATCTCCCAAGGAATGTGTACCGAATGAATGAAGCAGACGGTCACTGCTGACCATTATCAACTATTGCATCACTAAGCTTAGCTTGTTTAACGATCTCGCATCTGTGTATTCTTGCGCACCGTGGCGTATGGCAATTGAGAGCACCACGAGTGCACTAAACTAACTTAGACTGGCTTCCAGACTGGGGCGGTAATGAGAGCAAGATAGAAAGAGAGAGAAAGATAGAGAGAGAGTTCAAGCAACCTGCATCATCACCATGATCGTTCGCGATAAGGTCATCATCGTACTGTAAGGCCCGTGTCTTCCAAGGGCTCGTGACGATCGAAAGTGAAACTCTCCGGTTCGCCGCGTATCTTCGGTGCTAGAATAAGGTCACGGTACGGTTTTGCAAAACAAGGCAGGGGAAAACAGTAAAAATCGAGCTCATTGTTGTACGTTTCCACCGTGCTGCAGCGGTAAACAGTACCATAACGATGGGATGGCCCAGTTGTGCCGCCACTGTGGAACCGAGTTTACCGTGAAAAGTGTTCTAAATAACTGCACACGTGGAGCACCAACTTCCAATGGTGGTGCTACAAAGTCATCAGTTTTTGTTTTATGTTTATGTACGCTAGAAGATTTTTTTTCCTCCAAACCAAGTGATTGGAAATAATTAACCAAAGCAGTTGATGAAACATGTTCACGTTAACGAAAAAACAACCTCATGCTCGAATAGGGCACAACACGTACGTAAATGGTTAAATTCCCATCAAATTTCAACCCATTCTCGTTAGAAAGGCCCGATGCTGGCTGGCGCTGCTGAGATATGCGGACTGCGGAGGGATCTAAATGCCGCTATCTACGCTCGCAACTGCTGCTGGTTGAAAGGCAATAAATAATACGATAACAAAGCCTGCCGCAGCAACCCTTCCGACTCGATAACACCGAAAAATAATAGCTGAAACGAGTTTCTAATCGAATCGATTCCCGGATTGCGTCACAGCGTCACAATCACACTTATCGCCAAGACCATTTACTGCATTCGATACAAATTAACCGTTGAATGTCGTACGATTGTGCATAAGAGAGTGGGATATTCCAGGGTGCAATCATACACACACACCTCTCCTTTCCTTGCTCTTGTACTCCCTGCCTCCCTCATGTGCTCCTCACACGCTTGTCTAATCGTCACGCAATCCAGACAAGCGCGTGGACTGCTAGCTCATCTTTAGCAGACGTTGTACATGAGAAATGTTTTCGCGCATCATCGCCACAACTACACAGATGGCTGCTCTGGTCTGGGTCTCCTCCTCACTACAGTATCATCATCTCCAGATACTGGAGGGGCGGCGAGGGAATGAGTTATCCAATTCAAATTGTCCAGCGCAACCACTTATCACATTCAGCTGAATAACAACAACAAAAACACCACAAAGACACACACACACACGTCCGGACACTGCGGAGACGGTTGTTAGCATATCTTGCTCGGGTCGTTTGCTTGCTCAGCGGAAGTACACCTACCTTGTACTTTTCGAACCCCTTGAGGTGGGCATCGTTGAGGTATTTAATCCCAATCATGATGATGATGATGGCGTTGCGATCGTTAATCTTAAAAGCACAGAATTACACCGGTGAACAAAAACACGCGCACTTCTCACGTGTACACTATAGACGATATCTAACCGGTGACGTTCACGCACGTTGCGATCGGTAGCTGGCCGTCTCTGTGCCTCTGTGTTCTATCCGCTCAACGGTTTTGCGCTAAACTAACTTTCGCGTGCGACACGTTGCGTTTGCGCGGATTGGCGCAAGTGACGAACGATCTTCTCGACGAGCCGGCGGATGGAGCTGCCACTATCACACACTAATTACACTACACCGACACAACCGGCAAATGCCGTAATCAGCATCATACTGAGCTCGTACGCTCGGTTTGCGCACACCAACCAGGCCGGGTATCAGGGCGCATCCAGGGCGCAAACGACTGGCAGGGATTACCGTAGTCGGGGACACGAGCACACAAACACATGTACCAATCGTACAGGGCGCTACTTCCAGCGTGAGTGGGCTTTTTAATCCGTCATAAACCGCACGGGGTCACGGTAGATTTGGCGGGGTGCAGCAGCAGCAGCAACAGGGTGATAAGAACAATCGAGTACGCGGTCGCGCGCTCCCGTTTCGTCACCGCTCAGCAGCCCTTGCTCGTGGATCGGTTCGGAACCAATTCAACACACTATAGAGAGGTAGTAGTCGTAGTAGCGTTTTACGCTTTCTTAGATCATACGAGAAATTCCGACGCACACAGGCGAGCGCGAGAGGTGTTGTACTAAAAACCGACAAAGATCGTTCTCTGTGTCAATGGCACGGTACTAAGCACATGGTTAACTTGCAACGGGTCAGGTCAGCCACTTCCAACCCCACCCTGCCGTCCGCGGTCGTTGTACGCCGCTTATCACAGTTCCGGGTGCAAGACCTTAGGCGATAGTGGTGGCCACTACGTGGTTCGATCTACGTTTCGATCGTTTTAGGTTTGTAAAATAATTGAAATTTACTACAAAATCGTTAGTAGCACCACAGACACACACACACACTCCACGAAAGAGAACAACCTGTTACAGCTGTTTGTACACAATGCTCTACGCCACTGTCTCGTTTAATTAGCTTAGCTTGCAAAGCTTTCAAGAGGCTTCCCTCAACTACGGCCTTGCGGTTGTATGGTAAGAGGGCAACACAAAAAAAGCATCACACGCGCCACAGACACCAACACTGAACAATTCCGACGACCCGGTTAGGAAAAAAAAACAACAACGACATCAACTCGAGAGGGGAAAAAAGGGCCCTCGGACGCGTTGCGAGGGCTTCCGCTTCACTCAACGGTTCGCTAACGAATGCGGGACCGCTGCGGAGCGTTTCGCTTACGATAAATAATCCCGACCCGGCTTCGTTCTGGTTCCGAGCACGACCCGACTAGACGACGGTGATGGCGGCCGCCGGGCCTTTTGCATATAGGCCGCATGGGCTCCACTCCGCTCCCTGGGTTGCCTACCCCCGGACGGTTGGTACGCTGGGTTGCACTTGTAGTTGTGTGCACACTCGCCTGCCCGGTAGAGAGGGTAGAGGGATGAGCAGCTGATAAGAATCGTCAAGTTTTAAGTGCGTATGTTCAAACACGATGAACGTCGTGCACCGTACAGTGCAGGTTCTGCTTAACGAGGTGGAAGTGCAGTTTGTAAGCCGTTAGCATGAACTATGCCGAGGCGTTGTGGTGCGGCCCTTGCAGGCATGCACTGGTAAACGGATGAATTATTTGATTCATTTTGAAGTTTATTTATTCACTATCTGACTGACAATGTTCATTAAAATCAAATTACGCACTGTTTTTGTTTATTTGAAATTCTTATTGCATTGTGCAGTTATTTTGTTTTGTTTTTTCTATGTTTCATTTTATAATTAATCAGATGTATGTTTGAAAAGTAGACTGCTCTTAGTTTTATTGGCCTTTTTTCTATAGTTAATAGTAGTTATTAAGTCAGCGTGTTTTATCTACGAGACTACTTTTTTAGTTTAAAATATATAAATGTAGTGAATGCCATAGGTTCTATGTTTTTTTTTTTCAATTTCTTTGGAATTCTATGAGGATCCGAATGAAAAAGTATCGATTTTTCAAAAATATTTCCAACTTTTCATAAATGCGTTTTTAAGGGTACGACATGACCTTTAAGCCCTTGAAATAAAAAAAAAACTTATGGTTTTGAGAAATTAATTATAATTTAAATCTCGATGGAAGACAAAAACACATAAATAACACCAACCGTACCTGGAAAGCAAATATTTTGTTTGAACGAGCAAAGTCTGTATTA
Organism: Anopheles arabiensis; assembly: GCF_016920715.1. Lineage (NCBI taxonomy): Eukaryota > Metazoa > Arthropoda > Insecta > Diptera > Culicidae > Anopheles > Anopheles arabiensis. The sequence goes on from NC_053518.1 coordinate 13,625,482, forward strand.
GAACAAGTTATCATAGAATTTATCAGTAAAATTAAAAACACTCATTAACTGGAGAAATCCAGATTTTTAGACTTGCAGTTTTAGGTGTTGATGTTTGGCCAGATGAGGATCGAACCACGTCCTCTCTTGCACGTACTGATGGGTCTTTCAGCGGATTACCTCCTTCGTCTATGAGATCCTTCGACCAATGAGATAGTCCATATGGTTTAGATCATTTCATATCAATCGTAATATGTTGACTCACCAACGTATTTATTAATAAACAATTAATGATGTACGACATCAAGACGGAATTAAGGAGAATGTTGAGGTTAGTGAGATGCTTCAACCCAAACTTATAAAGATTTCGTTGTGTTATTAAACAGCTCTTCGATTTTAGTCACATTTTATTGTGTCAATTAATTACATTCACAAATTGAGTTACAGTTTTATTTTACCTTATCTTAACTTTAGGAAGGCGCACCTTCATACAATCAGTTAGCATCCAGATTGTTCGACTGTCTTGTGCACATTATTCGGCGAATTCTTATCCATATGGATCATTCTTCCTTCCTTCGCTCCTTTTCACAGCACCTTCGTAGTCGTGGTAGCTGTCAGACCTTCCTGTTCCAGGCGTGCAAGCATGGGCCGGTAAATATCCGCCGAGAACGGAAGCACCACTCCGCGCTGCTGGATCTCACCTGAAAGGAACGAGAGGCACAAAGATAAGAAAGAAAAAAAGGTTAGTTTTGGCTTCCCTAACCGGAAGTGCGAGAGACAGCCCTACCATCGATAATCATTTTCGCTGCAATCGCTGCCGGAAATCCGACCGTTTTGGCCATCGCTGAGTGACCACCCGTGGAGGCAGGCTGGCCGTACACGACGAAGTTGATGCCACGCTCCTCCCGGCGTCCATCGCTCCAGCGAATTCCAACGTCGTGACGTAGAATGATTAAATCACGTTCAGTGTCCTCTGCAAAGGAAGATGTAGGTTACATTGTGAAAGATAGCGTTACGAAATCAGTGGAGTTCGTTTGTGAGTGTCCTTACCAAAGGCCAGCTTCTTCGACAGATAGTAGCTAAGCGTATCCAACGGCGAACCCATCTTTACTACGGGCACATTGTCCAGCAGGCCCAGCTCCTCCAAACCCTCGATCGTGCCTACACGCTCCGCCAGCCTGTGCTTGAGGTTCTCAATGAAAATGTCCGCATCGGCCAGTCCGAGCATGTTCACCACCAGCTGTCTCCAGGTAAGCTCCGGTCCGTGGGGATGCAACAGTGGATGGGGGTTGGGATCGATCAGTCCGAGCAGCTGCATCGGTTTGATCGTGTCCGAGAAGCCCTTGTACCGGATCGTACCCCTCAGCAGCGTGTTGATGTTCGTCAGCCCGTACAGCGATTGGTACTTGGTCGAATCGCGGTTCGGGAAGCCTTCGAGCGCAAAGCCGGGCAGGAACTCGAGCTCCCGTGGCGCCGACATAAGCTCACCACCACCAGAAATTTCCACCACCTGTCCCTTGCTCAGATACTTGGCGGCGGACAGCGTGTTCAGAAGGACGCCGCGCGGAGACCACGAGAACTTATACCGCAGCGGATTGTTCGAATGTTCGGGCGCTGGAAGTCCGCCACAGAAGCTGACGAACGATTCAACTACACCGCCATTTTCCTGCACGTCCTTAATGCACTCCAGTGCGAGCAGATGATCGATGCCCGGATCAAGTCCAACCTCGTTCATGATCGTTACGCCAGCGTCTTGAGCGGCACTGTGCAGCGCACTAATGTCATCGTTCACGTAGCTAGCCGTCACGAGATGTGTTTTCCCAGCGATACAGTGCTTCGCAATGACACTGTGCAGGGAGTATGGTAGCAGCGACACCACCACATCACTCTCCTCGCACAAGTTCTGCAAGTTGGCACTTTCATCCTGCACGTTAACGTACACCGACTCAACGCCCTGGTACCGGTGGGCCAACCGATCAGCTTCCTCCTTGTACTGCGACGCCACTTTAATACTGACGTTAGACTCCCGGTGCAGATACTCCACCAGTGGGGCCGACACGAAACCAGCACCGAGCACCAGCACTCGCTTCTTGCCCTCGTACGATCCTTCCGTCTTGTGGCGCGATCGGTTGTTCATCTCCCGCAGCTCGTTAATGTACTCGAAGCCCGGCGTTAGGTTGCCATTGCTGCAGATGATTGCACCCTCCACGGGCTGGCAGAAGTTGTGCTCCTCCAGCGGTCTGGACGCGTCACTCTGCAGTATGTCCAGCGCGTACGGGTAGAGCAGATCTCCAAAGAAATCGGTCGCTTCGCGTGGCAGCTGCGTCGGCATGTTGTCGATCGAGCAGACGAGCACTCCCGGGCCCTTGAAGCTTTTCTGATCCTTGTTCCGATCCGCATCGTACAGGCAGAAGGGCGTATCGATCGTTGTACACTCGTTCATGAACTCGATCGAGCCTCCCGGATCGGCCGAAATATCGCAGATCGCCAGCATTCGATGGGGCAGCGCGGGTGATCCTCGGCTTGTCGGTAGCCAGGGTGTGTTGGCCGGTCGGAGCAAATTCTTCGCGTCCGGGATGGTGATCAGCTTCGGTGCACCAACCGCCCAGTAGATACCGTTCACAATGACCGATGCGTATGGGGCAATGTTTTTGCTGAAGGTGGACACGTACCGCTCCGGGTACTGATCGTACTCGACGGGATCAAACTTGCCACCCTCGCGACGCTCGAGATGATCCGAGCGACTCACCTCACAGCCGTACAGTTTGTTAGTGGATCCGTGTTCGGCCACCTTGCGCAGCATCTCCGGTGGTACAAACTCTACCGGCAGTTCCTGGAACACTTCTTGTGCACCTTGCGACACGTTTCCGGAACCGGTAAAGATGAACGTGAGCGGTCCGATCGATTTCGGCATCATGCCGAGCGATATTTCATACCCACAGTCACGGACGGCTTGTCGGGCCATCGACGAGTTACGATAGTTGTGAGCGGGACCAACGTGCTGTAAAGCAGAGAAAGTTGATTAACGCTTGATAAACACTCTAAAAACAACTATAGAAGAGATCCTACCATGAAAGGGGTATGATGTCCCAGTGCTAACAGACGCAAACCGAGCCCGTGCAAGATGTTCACCATACCGGCCACGCCGGCGTACTTGCCAAAGGCTACCAGTCGTTGTCCATTACGATCCATAAGCTTCTCGTAGTCGATTAGCCGAATGTTCTTCTCCAGACATGCGTCCAACAGGGGCATGTTCGATTCCTGCGCCTTGATCGTGTGCGAAAAGAAGCAGTACGTTTTCTGGGGAATCAGAGCATCTACCGGGACCTGCTTTACGCCAAAGATGACAGAAGCTTCGCTAATGTCTTCCTGAACGGTGGCACCAGCATTCAGATAAGCCTGTGAAAGAAAGTTTTGAAGAATGGTTTATATTGCCTTATACTTCATCATCATTGGATCCTTTTTCCAATTATTGAATTGGATTTCATCACTTTCTCCATTTGTTTGTTTGGGTTTTTGAAACCTAATAGCATCAAATGTTATGGAGTCTTCAGATGTATATAAAGTGGGAACTATGAACTTAAAATTGTATTCTAGTTTCTTGAGTTGAATTGCTGTTAATGGGGATAAATATGTAGGTAATATACATCATTTCACTTCTCAGATGATTAGATCTTATTAGATATTATTCTAAATCTTAATTTTATTGAATTATTATGTATAATTCAAGAATAAGTCAAAAAAAGACAAATTGATGAAATTGATTAAAATAATCACGCTTTAAACGACTAAATAGACTACGATCATATGAAACGATCATATCTTTCCGTTAAGCTTGTTTTGAGCATTATTGTGTAAACATACTAATTCATGCTTCCAATTAAATGAGTTGTTTTGACCGTTTCTGTTAAACTACGCCTCATTAATACACTCTCTACCTTCCAAAACACCCGCTACAGAAATTCCAACAGCCCTTCCATACTCCCAGCCCAGCTGACAGTAATCTATAAGCGTGTGCCATTGATAGGAATCACGGTTTTCCACCATTCGTCATTCAATCTACCACCATTCATTGAGAGGCCGTACAAACCGAACCCTGTGGCCTGCTGCTACATCAGGGAGGGTCGAAGCGAAGCGAAGAAAAACAAAAACACAACTCTCGGAGGGTGTGTACAACAGCGCCATCAGCGCATCAAAACCAGCTTATCAGCACTCTGTAGGCTCTGCCCATGGGCTGGCGTAGATCATGCCAGCCGCCCTACTGCCGCCAGTATCTACACACAGTATCTCTCCCTGGGCAATAGCTGGATGGCTCGGTTGACAAGCGACCTCCGCTATCCTTATCGGCGGCATGTGCTATATCACGCTTAATCAAATTGCAATAACAACAAGCATGGCTTGAAATGATAGGTCGATATTGCGCCGATGATACGGTTTCAAGTGTCCAATCGTAAGTAACTGGCAACAGATAGTAACTACAACAGTAGGCGACGTGAGAAACAAAGTAGCAACTAGCAGTGCGCCAAGCTGCTCACGTGCTTTACTACGCTGCGTAAAAGCAGCGCAATGGAATCAACTGCCACACACTGCATCCAGCCTATCATCAACTCTGGTCTTAGTGCTCCCAGGGGGTATGGACAGAGTGGACAAACAGACATGCAAAAGCCAACAATTGCAGCAAATCGCTTGCTTATCGGAACGGTCTTTCCTCCGACGGCGAGTGAGGTTGTCTTGCGCGTACCAAGGTGGGCGGCAAAGATGAAGACACACACCAGGACGCAAGCATCAACGGCAGCGATGAACTACAAAATTCCTCCTCCGTGCACGTCACTATCTCGCTCGCAGCCAGTGTTCTGGCGCGAGTGTCCGGAGGCTTAAGCGGTGATAAGACCAAATGTGTTGACCACAGTTTACGTCCAATGGAAAAGTTTGTGCATGAGTAGTAGTTGTTGCTGCTGCTGTTGGTTTCAATTGCTTGCTGAAGCTGTTCAATCGTGTCGCGATCTTCAACTTAAATTACTCAACCCATTAAGATAAGGGGCACGCAGAAACGTTGGCGCATCACAGTTTGCTGCTCCTGATACTACCCAATCCTTGGTAACAGTGTGTAGATGCGATGTAATGATACGTTCCTATTTGGACCACCAGTGAGCTGGGAGCGATAGACACCGCGTGAGGACACTTACCTGCATTGGGTAGGCTCGCCTGTTCGATGGCTGCACTATCACCTTGACGCCCTGCTTGATGAGTTTCTTCACGTTCGCGGGTGAAAACGAGGCTCGACGTTCCCATACTGATTGATCTTCACGTCGCAGAGCGATCACTTTTCCAGTCTGGGGAAAGGAAACGAAATAGACACAAGTAGTAGCAACTTTAGTAGGCCACACTAACTACGCATTAGCTACAAAAAAAAACGTGCTGTACAATCCTCTAAACGCCCCTAGTGGACGTCTATTTGCCTATCAGATTGGTCTGGTCACACAGTACGTATCAGAGCAGGAGACAGGATGGTTGCTTACATGTTTGCCACGAGTAAAGTGTCGTGCTGATAAGTGTTCACTACATTTTAAAATACGAAACATCTTAGCGGTTCGGCGGTTGGAGTAGGACTGACGACGCCTGGCAGCTGAGCTGAAGGCTCCGCCGTATCAGGGAATGCCGGAGGCGCAGCGTGTGAGATGATGATAGAGCATGGAGAGCACTCTGGAGAATCGGGCATTATTGATAGTCTTTCGAGATTTGCACCGAGCCGGGTACTCGGACATCTTGGGCTGCAACCATGCTGTTGCGTACGAGCAAAGGGGCCACAAGGCTAGCGCTGCCTGGGCCTGGCTTAGGAATAATGCATTGATAAGAAAAGCCGGCCCGTCAAAATTGCACTTGAAAACGGTTTGCTATTGTGTGTAAAGCTGCGAGCGGCTGTGTAAAGTTTTCGTGAACAATGTGGAACAATTTGACTTTAAATGATTTTATCTTTTAAATTGACATATGTTGTGATAACAAATATTGAAATAATTGTTTCAAAAGGCTATTCAAGATTCGATTGGAAAATAGGGTTTGGGATCTAAACCCCGGATGGCAGTGGCTTGTTTAGCTTTATGGGAGCTTGTTAAGATTATGTGGGATGATTCTTTACCATTAACACCATCCTTCATAATTCATTTCGCAGTTTATTTGCTTCTGTTCTTTAGAATTTACATAATGTTTCACCTTCCCAACTGCCAGTGTCTTATTGATTTACCCACAGCAGGATAGTCAGTCCTCCGGTCTTGAACTGCTAACGGACATGTCGTTAAGTCGTACGAGTAATGGGCTACTTATCCGGCGCTACAACCGCTTTGCGGTCTTGGCCTGCCTCAGGAGTGTCCGAAACCGCTCGCGGTCTCGCGCCTTCGTCTGCCAGTCCGTTATCCCGGCCTTAATGGCGGACGCCTCCACGCCATCTTGCCACCTCAATTTGGGCCTACCTCAATTTGGGCCTCCGCTGTCCTTGTGGACGACAAAAAAGCGAGTAATGGATAAAGTTGATAAAAATCCGAAGTTGACTCCGATAAAACTCCGACCCCCTCCGAAACTCTCTTTTTGGAACCCACTCTGAAAGGTAGGTCCACCTAACATTATCCAGAGTCATTTTGATTCGTCTGGAGTCGTCCGGAGTCATCTGGAGTCGTACGAAATCGTCCGGAGTCGTCCGGAGTAGTGATGTGCTCATCGGAGCGAAGATACCAACTTCGCCAAAATGGAACCACTAGATCCGCCCGAAGTCGTCCGGGGTCATCCAGAGTCGCCCGGAATCGTTCAGAGCAGGAATCGTCCGGAGTCGTCCAGCATCATCCGAAATCGTTCGGAATCGGAGTCGTCCGGAGTCAGCCTTCGAAATAAAGGCATGTATACGAAGTGTACGTGCAAAGTGAAAGACAAAAAAATTAAAATGAAATGTCTGATGACAATTACATTGCACCGGACGGCTCATGATGACCCCCCGATTCCGGTCGACTCCGATCAGCTCTGGATGACTCCGAATGACTCTGAGCTCCGGAAGACTCCGGACGACTCCGATTCCAAATGACTTCAGACGACTCCGACTTCGAGCGGAACTAGTGATTCCGATTTTACTGAAGTCGGAATCGGACTAACAATACCTCAAGTTACATTGGAGTCGTGAGTACGCTTTCAGAGAGCACATCGCTAGACCGTATCACGAAACCATCCCATTTGAGTTGCCTAGAAAATCGTTTAAGAAAAGTTTGCTGCATGTGAATTAATTTCGAACTTATTTTTATGATGTTCTTTAATGATGATTATGATTTAATGATGATTATGATTATTTTTTAATGCTTTAATGTAATGATTAATTTAATTTTAAGAAAAACCCAAAATTTTCAAACATTCGGGCCTTGATAACGTAACACTAAAAAGGTAATGCTTTTGAAGTTGGTAATACCAAATAAGATTGGCTGGTATCGTCTATTCACTAAAATCAAATATTTTAAACATTGTTTATGTAACAGTTTAACCTGCACGACTTAACAATAGGCCCGTCGTGGGTTCAAGTCTAGATTGGACCGTCCTTTCGTAGCAAGAACTGATTATCCAGCAGTATGGTATTGAATGTATCTCGAAAGCCTTTATAGGCGAGTATGTTCGCGTACGACGCTACCCTAACTAGAGAAGCAATAGTTAACACAAAACAAAATATTACTTAAAAAGAATAATAATAAATTCACCAACATTTTTGTCAGCGGAGAACAAATGTCGGTGCAAAAATGCTACCCACCGTGCAGCTGCCAGCACTGCTGTCAACGCACGGACCGAACCATCGCACGGGGGCAGCCCACTGTGCGCGCCTCGACCAATCAGCGAGCACCACAAATTCCACACTATACAAACATTCGGAAACCAAACCCCGAAGCAAATAAAGCGACCCCGTCTGGTGTGCAATGGCCTCGTCAGATCCGCTGAACGAGTAACTTTCTCAATTTTGTTATCAACGCGAAACGAGAAGAAAGTGCTGCGACCGTTTTGCTACACGCAAAATATAATACCGCCCTGCGCCACCTCTACACACCTTTTCCTGGTCGTCCGTTTGTGTTGTCGTACCCGGGTGTGGTGTCCGAAAGGATCGGAAAATCGGATTTTCATCTGCGTTGTTGTTTTTTGTTGTTGCGCGTTTGCACTTGGTACGTTTTTTCTCCTACCCCAGACCAAGCAGTTGAGTGGTATTTGCACCAAGTCCAATCGGAAGAAGTTCGTGAGAGTAGGTGCGTGTGTGTGCATCGGTCGTCGTGTGGCTGGATGTGAGTTTGTTGTTTATTGCGGTGCAATTGAAACAATCGCAGTGTGCGGAGCGACAAAGTGTCAAGGAAAATCGTCGGAATTGGATTCCGACCTAAGCCGTCCGTGCGAAACGACTGTGTGTGTGTGCGCGAGTTTTTACCTCGAACTTTTGCGTCGGTCACAGGGCTGACCGTGGCATACAGCAGGAAGTGACCGAGTGTGTCTGTGGCGCTCTGTGTGCCTGTGCACGCGCGTCCGTGTGCGTTTGTGTAATTAAAGTTCACCCCTGCAGTCGTCGGGGTGGTTCATAAAACTTGCTGCAGCGCACCGTGCCCCGTAGCCAGCAGCAGTCGATCGAAATTGTAGTGCGAAAAGAAACGGGCGAGGAGGGGAAAGAGCAACTCTCCATCGACACTTTGTTTTGGTTTTCTAAATTTAGCCACCAGCTAGCTAACCGTTGCGCTCATCTCATTTCTTTTGCCTGCCGAGCGAGGCCAAAATATTGGCAAACTCAACAGCCGAGGACGATTGCATTTTGCATAAAGAAAAAAAAAAACAAAAGTCCCCCCAAGAAAAAGGCAGCAAAGTCCCGACTACGCAATCACAACAACCAGACCTTGGACGGAGGGTGTTGGTGGTGGTGCAATAGATTCATTTCGTTTCGGAAGTCGGCGACAGCAGTAGCAGCAAGCGAGTGTGTCTCTCTAATCAGCAACTGCTCCCCGAACACACAAACACACGGAACGAGGTAGTAATAGACAAACGAACACAGACAACGGGGCTCGTCAACATCAGCAAACGGCACGGAATACCCTCCTACGACGACCCTTGTGGACCTCGAGTTTTGTTTCGGGAGGTTTCCATATATATTTTTTTAACCATCGGTACTCCTCCCTCGTCCGAACAGAATCGTCCCAAAAACAAAACGAAAAAACACACACACAACAACAACAACAACAAGATAGAGGTTCTCCCCGCAGTGTGGCATCGTGAAATAACAACAAAACAGCTGTAGTGGTGTGGATACAGTGCTCGCGAGCGTTTGTGTAAAGTTTTACAATACATCTCGTCAGATTCTGCCACCACGAACGACAGGAACCATCTGTGCGCCGTCCAGTTGGAAAGGTTCTACCCCGGGGTGGAGTGTTGTCGCATTAATTCTCCTTCGCAGCGTAGAAACGTCCGCGTCTCAGCAACCAGAGATCCCAATATACGCACTGTGCAGTGGAACAATCATCTTCGTCATCGTCGCGCTGTGTGTTTTAAAGTTGAAGGAATAAAACCGGAGACACAACCATCTACCGTCAACAAACACCGCTGCAACATGGATGTAACGCTGATCGTGAAGGCGTCCAATCAGCAGTGCGAGGACCTGACCATCAAATGCGAACCATCCTGGACGATTCGCCGACTGAAGGGCCACCTGACGGAGGTGTACCCAGGCAAGCCGGTAAGTGAGAATGGGGCAGACAGACGGACAGCCTGTTCCCCGCCAGTCGACCTTTTGTTTTCATTTGCTCAATCATCTCACAATCACCCCCCGCCTAATCAGGGCAAAAGAACAATACTTTTTGGTGGGAAATTGCTTCCTTTTTTGTTGTTGTTCTTGTAGCACAAATGGCACAAATCGATTTTCCCTAAAAAGGCCACAACAGTGACAGTACGACCCGGGTAGTGTCGTCTCTCGAAGGCAGCCAGTTAATGAAAGGATGATTCACAGACCCCAGCGCACACCAGCGTATCGATTACCGTTGGCGACGGCGGCGGGTACACGTGACAAATTGCTGGACTCATACACGTATCCGGCGACCGGGACTGTCCTGTATGTGAGAACGGGCTTAATTAACGGCTAATGATGCAAAAGGGGAAGAAATGCTGTAAAGCCGGAGGGATGACCGGTTCGATTATGTCTTGAACAAACAGCGGTCACCTTCGACACACACACACCAACAAACGCTAACGGGCCCGATCAGTCCACACAGCGGACATTGTTTGGACACGTGTAATCACACAGTACAGAACAGGAAAAAATCCAGCTGTACAGATTTAATGCTTTGTGTGTGTGGATGTTCTGTTTTTATTTTTTGCTCTCCTTCCTTCTTGTCTCAACAGCACAGACAGTAATTTAAACTGCAGCGAGAAGATTCTAGCATATCGATCGACACTGGAATGAATGCGTAATTTGAAGATCGCTTCGCGGCCCCGCGCACCGCGCACGCCTTATTTATTTACTTTTCAAAGCAATGGCGTACAGTTTTATTGCATCATTCGTCGCCGGCAAGAACATTCCTGTGCCAGTGGCAAATGGTATTTGATTTATGATATCTCTTCCGTTGGCCAGTTTTTTGCTACTGTTTGGGAGGAATTGCCATAAACTTCTCCAGCAAGACAGTCTCAAACATTGGCAGAAAGGCAGAGAAAGATTGGGACACGTCATTGTTTTGTAAATCGATTATTGTACCAACAACCGCAGCAACTCGAATGGCATGGCATAGGGTAATAGTTCATTCTTGGTACGTGATGGAATGCAAAAACGGACGAAAAGTGTTTTCCATTTCTTGTTTTATAAATCAAACTTTTACGATTTGTTGTAATATTATTATTTTTTTGCATCTTCTGTAGGCTTCCATTCCCATTTCAAGTATGTGTAATTGCAATTGTGCGAAATCTGAACTGTGTGTGTGTATATATGTATGTAAGGGTGGAAATTCCCCCAACACAGTACCGTCTTTGTTTGATGATAATTAAATCGATTTGTGGCGAGAGATAGTGCTAATCTCTGTTTTTCTTTATTTTTTTAGCACTGTTTCTAGTGTTTGTACACAAGCTGCGGTCGTGCCAACTTACGGGACAGCTTGAGTTGTGTGTTTACATTGTTGTGGGAGTTGCGAAATTATTATTATTTTTATAAAATTAAATTACAGCAGTTACATTATTGATCAAGCTTAATAATACAGGGTTTTCCAGGAGTTCTCATAGTTGTGGGACACTTTATTGGCTCGTTCTTACGTGAAATAAACTTAATGTAATGGGAATTGTATTCTATAGCACTCTTGTTGGACAAATCCAATAGGAATTTACAAGGAACCTGTCCAAAGAGGTATCATAGAGTCCAATTTCCATCGTATGAAGTTCTCTTCCCAACAAAAAAGAGATAGAATTAATCTACCGATTGAAAGAGGCAAATGAGGCCAATTGACTCAACCCTGTAATAGATACAAGTGCTCTTTAACAAAATGCTTTCAAAAATTTCGATGGCCAGCAAATAGAAAATCTCCAAAATGTAAATCAAATCACCTAAGCAGATTCGAAAACAGATGTGGTTAAACTTTTCGTACCAGTAAATGAGAAGCCTCCACACACCGTAACCTTGCAAAATCTCGGCAGCTCCTTCTGTATGAGTGTGAGCCATCACTCCCCTGTTTAGTGTGTGCTGAGTGCTGCAAGTACGTGGCCCTTTCCAGTTGGATAATGATAAGAGGTTGTGCGAATGTGTACCAAAAAAATAAAAATAAAAAAGGAAACTTTTAATGGTTGTAGTGTGGACAGCCGTTTGAAATACGGTCGTTTTCATCGCCACATGATAACGAGCAAAATGTGTGTAGATTCGGTGTGGTGGTAATAAACATACCAACCAACGTCAGTATAGCATATGGGGAGGGGAGAGAGCACAGTAGTATTTCAATAACACTGTGGTTAGGTCGGAGTTTTTGAGGAGATTTAGGAGAAAAAAGACTGTTTATAGTTCATATTCTGTGTAGGTGGAAAGGAAAATCGAGTAGCTTGAATGAACATCAATACCACGTCCCCAAAACTGGCTGTTAATGTTGTAGTTTTAGTTGTCGTGGAATGCATTTACACTTTCGTCGCAATTTAATGTTTATTTTCCTTTTTCCCTTTTTTTTCTTTTCTCTGCTCTCCAGAGCACCGATGAACAGAAGCTGATCTACTCTGGCCAGCTGCTGGGCGATAGCGTGGTCCTGAAAGACGTCCTGCGCCAGTACGATGGACAGCAGGCCCACACGGTGCATTTAGTTTTCACGCCAAAGAACAGCTACTACGGTGGGAGCAGCAGCAGCAGCGGCAGTAAATCGAGCAGCAACAGCAGCACCAAAATGGCTTCGAACGCTGCCAGCAGTAGCAGCAGCAGCAGCACGGCAGCGTCCGCCGGTTCGAGTGGCACTTCCAGCACTTCGACCAGCACCTCGGGTCCGGGCGTATCGTACGGGCAAAGTTCACGTGAAGGTGTGGGAGAAACGACGCTGGGCGACGGTGCGAGTGGCGATGGTCTACGTCATCGGGGGGTATCGCAGCCGGGCAGCGCGCCACGGGCTAATCCGCGACCGTCACAGTTTGTGGAACAAACGGCCGCACTGCAGGCGTACATGCACACCTACATGCAGTGTTTGAATCAATATGTTAACCTGTAAGTATATTGGAAACGTTGTGGCCACTCTTCCACCATGCTCTAACGGGTGCGCTTTCTTTCCATCTCACTTTCCAGCATCAATGAGCAAGCGAATGTAAATGCGGTGCAGTCGGGCGGTGCACTACCAGGCACGGCCGGAAATGCCGCACCATCGACGACGACTCCGACCGCATATCCCCTTTCCGGTGCGCAACCACCGTTCCCGAACGTTCCGTTCATGCCGATGGTACAGCCAACGACGATACCGGGCGCTTTCCCCAATCTTGCCTACTATCCCTGCATGGCGACGGCCCCGTATGCCAGCGGGTTCCCTTCGTCCGGCAACATTCCAGCCACTGCTGCTGCTGCCGCTTCCAGTCCGGCCGGCAATGGGGCAAGCAATTTCCTACCCACCACTCCCGGGCTGCCGATGCCCACCGGCCAGCAAACTCCCACCACGGCCCCGATTGCTGCCGGAGCGTCGGCTACAGCGGGAGGAGAGGCGGGCGACGGTACGGCCACGGCGCCAGGCACGAGCGGTGGCGAGGTGGTAGCGACGGCGGCTGCCGAACAGCAGGGAGCGGCAGGAGGTGCGCAGCCGGACGGTGGACAGGCTGGTGCTGGTGCCCCGGCCCGTGCCCGCCGCTTCCCCAACATTGTCGTGGAGGAGCAGGAAAACAATGACTGGCTGGATGTGTTCTTCAGCATGTGCCGGGTTGGGATTTTGATCACCGTGATATACCTGTACTCGTCGCCGATACGATGCCTAACGGTTCTCTTCATCGGTGTGATGTTGTATCTGTAAGTATAGTAGTACATTAACATTCCTGCTCTCGCCCTATATCCTTAACGTAAACGCTCTGTGCCTTTGTTGATACTTTTCCAGCAAAAAGCATCTGGATCGTTATTATCAGGCCGACAGGCGTACGCCCCGGGTGCCGCCGGTAGCACAGGATGCGGCCCCGGCCAGAGAGCAACAGGAACCGGTCGCCGGCCAGCCAAACCATAACAACGTACCTGAGCAGAACGCGGAACAGCTGCCGGCACACGAACCCGCTGCTGCGGCGGGCACGTCCGGTACGGAGAGCGCTACCAAGCGGGAAACCAGTGAAGCAGGTCCTTCCTCATCGCGCAACAGCCAAGAAGCTTCTACCAGTGGCCGTACAGTGGTGCCCCGCCCCCGCACTGGTCCACTGAGCCAAAACGCGGAAGCAACCGCCGCCCCCGTGACGGAGCAGGACCAGCACCAGCAGGAAGCAGCACAAGCGGCGAGCGTTGCGAGCGATGAGCACGGTACGGCGGAGCAGCCCGCTGCCGAGGGCCAACGGATGACGTTCAACGATATGACGTCCTTCCTCGGCACGCTGGTGATAACGTTCTTTACCTCCATCATTCCGGACACACCGGCGGCGTAAAAGGGCGGCGTGTGCTCTGCTCTGAGCTTTTCGGTAAGCTTTTCGGTGGTGTACACTGGTATGCGTTTGTCTTTTCTAGTGCTACCACCACTCTTTACATCTTCTTGCGCTCCTTGTTTGTGAGGCAGGGAAAGAAAAAAATAAGGTGGATGCTTTTCTGTATACACCCCCTCTTATATATTACGCGCTCTACCGCCACACCCGCGTCATATTACGGGACCCGCGTAGCTTACAAAAAACGGAACGGGAAGAGCCCAGAAGCTTTGTACAGTATAGAATTATACCTATGCGAGGAGAACGGAATTTATGAGGGAAAACTAACCACACCACAGTCCAACGAATTCGGCGCACCTTAACAAAATGGGCATTTTTCTCTATCCCAAAGGGTGACGAATTTAGTACGTCATCTCCTTAACAGGACCTATGAAAGATAATCGCCGTGTGTGTGTGTTTACAGCGTTATTCAGGAGCGCTCATAGTACTTTCTTGACTCTTTTTTATGGGAAGTGTACTTCATATGCTGGAAATTGGATTTCATGGCACCCTTTTTGGACACTCACTGGAAATTCCTATTGGATTTGTCCATCAAGGGTACTATAGAGTCCAATTCCTTTCACATTAAGTTCATTTCCTGTAAGAAAGGGTCATGAAAGAATCCCACATGTATGAGAACCCCTTAAACACCCTGTATTGACTAATTTGTTTTTTCCCTTATTTTAAATGCCTTTCCCTCCTCCCCCACAATATGTTATTTAATACTTTATGTTAATTGTGGGCCATGCATGTTGCGTGTGCTAGCGTGGTGTTAGCGCCTGTAGGGATGAAAGTCGTTAGCTAGAACCCTTCTTCTTCTTCCCTTTGTGTACGTTAGTCAGGATATGTTTCTGTGCAAAAAAAAACTCGCAGAACGATAGTTGTTCTTTCGTTCTTTTTTCATGGTGCTCTGTTTAGGAATCGGATTGGTTCGTATGTAATATTGTGCAATTCCAAAGGATTGCTGTACAATTTAAATCACAATTCCCATTTTTCCGCTCCCAATCCTCCTCCAATAATCCCGGTAGTATAATGTAAAACACTATTCGTTTCTGCTTCCCGCTGGAAGGGAAAAGCTGGAGCAAACAAAATTAAAGAGCAAGCAAAGTAAAAACAAACGTTTTAATGATAGGGGGTTGCGTAGTACGAAGAGAGTAAATGTAGTAGAGATATTACGTGTACATCATTTAAACAAACAAAAAACCCTTTACCGGATTTAGGGGGGGGGGGGAGAAATGGGAATAATAAGTAGATTGGAGTTAGGGCGCACGTTCTATAGCTTTAAGCAAAAGTGGGCAGATTTCGATTGTTAGCACGGACTAACTAAAAAAAAAAACTACAAACAAAGGCATCAAAATCAACTAAAAACATTAGGAAAATAAAACACAAAAATATTTAAACAAAAAAAGATGTATAATAAAGCGTAGGGAAAGATTGTGTTTGCCTCCCCCCGTTTACCATATTTCTTGATTTTTTACTTGTTAAATCATTGTGATTGATGTATTAATTATGAAAATAAAGCAGTAAAAAAAACGATGTAAACATAATAACGTTAAAGGGATTGATTATATGAGAGAAGTGATAAATAGTCAAATAGAAAACATTCACACAGCATTTAATAGTTATAGAAGCCATTTGTGAACAATTTAGCTTTATTACACTTTATGCTTTTAATTAAAAAGAGTCGGAAACATCCGGGAGAGTGGCGACAAAAAAACAGAACCCTAACGACGACGTTGTGCACTCTAGAAGGATCTAGTAGGCTGCGTTCTCTCTCTATCTCTCTCTATTTGCTTTGCATGAAACGGTGTGAGTGTGGTTCGCTAGCGGTATCTTATCACGATTTTTCACTCGCCTCGTTCGAAGTTCCACCGCCATTGTTTTCGTCCTCGTCGTCATCGTCATCGCTTAGGTCGTCGTCCAATCCTTCGAGGTCTTCTTCGAGGAACAGGTTCTCGTTGATCGGTGCCGCATCGTTTGCAGCCGCCCCGTCGGCATCACCCTCAGCGGCGGTAGCGTCGGCAGCAGTTCGACTGGCCGCTTCCGCTGCCATCTTTTCCCATCGATCCGTTTCAGCGACCGTGCCAGTGTTATCGACCTGCAAAAAGGGAGAGAAGAAGGCTTGTAGCTTGGTGCATTTTGGCACTCTTCACCTTCCACTTACGTCCTTGATGTTGAGACTGAGCATGTTCAAATCCAGCTCCCTGTATTCGGTTGCATCGTCATCGTCCTCGTTGCGGCCGTACGACTCGACCGCCTCGCCATCGTCCGTGCCGTCGTCGATCAGGTCCGGATTGAAGCTGAACATCTCCCTACCGGACAGTCCGTTCTGCCGGCCGGCCTTGAAGTCCTTCAGCTTGCGCTCCTCCTCCTTCTGCAGCTTGTCCTTCTTCTCCTGCAGCTTGCGCTTCTTCCACGCCAGGAACGATTCGAGCGTGACGCGCGTCTGGCTCGGCCCGAGTGCCGCCCGCTCGCGCTCAATCAGATCGACCAGCGATATCTCCTCCTTCTGTGATTCGGCCTTCTTTTTGTCCTTCTTCAGCACGTAGCCGGGCGGCAGGGCGTGGCGGTAGATACACTTCTCGCCATTCGGGCACTCCCAGAACCAGCCGTACAGCGAACGTTCCACCGCGTCGAGGAAGTATTTGCAGATCTACAACAAAAAACAGAAAACAAAAACGTGGACGGATGTAGAGGAACTGCAAGCGCGGCCAAATGCAATTGCACCTACGATAGTGGTCGTCGGCATCGTTTTCTCTTTGCCGTGCTTTTTGGCCACCACCTCGGCCAGCTTCTCCTCGGACCAGTTCTCGATCGTATCGTTCACATCGGCATCGCGTATGTCGACGTGTATCGATCGCTTCTCCGACTTGCGCTCCACGGCCGGGTCGTGCGAAAACTTGCACTTGTCCCCCTTCGTGCAGGTGCCCTGCTTGAAGAAGGCGCACAGCACCGACTTGGGATCAGCGCCCGCTTCCAGTTTCTGCGTCGCGACCGGCTTGAACAGCTTGGCCAGCTCCTTCTGCTCCTTCAGCTTCTTCTCCTTTTCCTCCTTCTTGGCATTGGTGGCCGTGGCAAGGTTATGTTGGCCACCACTCTTGACCTGCTTCTCTACCTGCGAAATGAACTTTTGCTGCTTGGCTCCTTTTTTGTTTTTCAACCCGAACGTTTTATCCTGCGGAAATGGGTGAATTGGGTTTAGTGGAAACGTTCCATTTTTAGCCACTCATATTCATGTATAGACTCCACACGGTTTCGGGTCGGAGCATCGCATCGGGACGAAGCTGTCGTTCGTCATCAATTACCTCAATGATTTTCTCCTTTTTCTTCGCTTCCGTCTTCTTCGAGGTTGAAGGTGCTTTCTTTGGAGGCATTTTCCGGCTGGTTACGTCCCTGTGGGAGGTCTTTTGCTAAGGAAATTTATAGTAAAAACTGGCAATCTGTGCAATGGAAATGGCACAACAATTCAGCCAAAAACACACACGGCGACCAACTTGCCGAAAGGTGACGTTTCGCACTGACAGCTCCCCAATGTGTCAGGCGATGTTTTTGGTTTGACAATCTTATACAGTGTGACCAGATTATTTTGGCGGTTTTCGGTAGGAACACCCAAGGTGTATGGATATTAGGAGGTGAAGTGCTTCAGAGCAAATTGACATTTCACGACTTGACATAACAATACTGTGGGCTCCGGTATTAAAATCGGGGAGGGCTGGAGGGGGGTATAGAAAATTGTATGCGATTTGACATAACAATACTCAATGATGGCGCCCGGAAAACGCGCTAACAATTCACCTCCTTAATAAACACACCTTGAGGAACACCAACATTTTTTTTCGGTGGTTTTCGGTGAGTTTATAAATTTGAAACTCAGTTAAAAAGAAGTGTTTGACTCCGGGTTCGACTCCGGATCGGTCTGGATCAGTACGGAATAATCCGGATCAATCCAGATCAGTCCGGATCAGTCCGGATTAGTAAGAAACAAAAGCTATTTAATTTAGCCTTTACGCAATCATAGCGGGCCGCATTAAAGACTCTTGAGGGACGCATGCGGTCCGCGGGACATAGTTTAGAGACCCCTGGATTTGACAATTTTGGATGAGTTAATTTACTTTCAAGTAAGGTATCGAATATGTACGATACAGTAGAACAATTTTCGATTTGGAGTCGATAAGTCCGGAGTTTTTCACGCGCCTCATGAATGAAAAAAAGGAGTTTAATAAATAAAATTAATGGGAAAATGATGTGATGGTTTCTCGTTCAGTATTTTATATGCATTTCATCTGTGTTTACGGTATGAAAAATAAATAAATCGGTATTTTCAGGGTGCCCATCTGTGAATCGATAGGCATGTAAAGAAATCGGTAGGAATCAAGGATAATGTATTTAGAAGATTGATTTTTATCGCTTTTGCTGGGCGACATTGTGGGGGACATCTGTCACTCTCTGCATACAAATTTCTTAACCCCGCACCAGCCCTCCCCGATTTTGATACCGGAGCCCCCGGAAGAGATATGTCAAGTCGAGAAATGTCATTTTGCTCTGAACAACTTCACCTTGTCATTTATAACACCTTGGTAGGAATACAGATTAATCGGTATTTCTGGTCACTCTGCTACCATCGCACACTGTTCGATGTTTTTTATACCTCTCGCTCTATCCACCGCCGTCGAACCAAAGTTGTCACACCTTGCAACACGTTCGATAGCGCACCTTGGTGTAAATACTTCAAAAGTCCGTCCTTTTTGCCATGTGGTCAGGCCCGTAGCGTAGCTGGCCGTGTTTGTTTACATCCTTGGAAAACGTATTTGTTCGCCGTGGAAAAAGGATGGTGCGCCACAATAATCAGCTGCCGGACAATTTGCCGCAGCTGCAGAACCTGATCAAGCGCGATCCGGAATCGTACCGCGATGAGTTCCTGCAGCAGTACCACCATTTCCACAGCGTGCTGGACATCTTCCGGCTCGAGCCGGACAAGGAAAACAAGAGTCTGTGCGAGTCGATCATGTTTCTGGCGCAGATCGCCCAGTGCTACCTAGAGGACCTGAAGGCGTTCCCGCAAACGCTGGTCGATCTGTTGAAGACGCACTCGACCACGCTCGATCCGGAGATGCGCAACACGTTCTGCCGGGCGCTGATACTGCTGCGGAACAAGAACCTAATCTCGCCGCTCGATCTGCTGGAGCTGTTCTTCCAGCTGCTGCGCTGTCCGGACAAGGCGCTGCGCACGTTCCTGGAGAACCACATCATCAACGACATCAAAAACATGAACGCCAAGCAGAAGGACATGAAGCTGAACTCGACGCTGCAGAACTTCATGTACACGATGCTGCGGGACACGAACCCGAAGGCGGCCAAGATGTCGGTGGACATCATGATCGAGCTGTACCGGAAGCAGGTGTGGAACGATGCGAAAACGGTGAACGTGATCGCGAACGTGGGCTGCTTTTCCAAGTTTACCAAGGTGCTGGTGGCGTCGCTCAAGTTTTTCCTCGGCACGGACCAGCAGGAGGAGGACGAGGATGAGGAGGACAGCGACCGGGAGGTGGACCTGAAGGGCATCATGATGGCGGCCAAGGTGAACAAGAAGACGAAGAAGCGCAAGAAGAAGGTGGAGGCGGCCAAAAAGCTGTACACGCAGGCCCAGAAGAAGAAGAAGCGCCCGGTGGCGTTTAACTTCTCCGCCATCCATCTGATACACAACCCGCAGGGCATGGCGGAAAGCCTGTTCAAGCAGCTACAGGACGGGAACGAACGGTTCGAGGTGAAGCTGATGCATCTGGACGTCATTTCGCGACTGATCGGCATTCACGAGCTGTTCCTGTTCAGCTTCTATCCGTACATAACGCGGTAAGGGCAAGCTTTGACCCGGTACCATTAGAAACCCGATTGATCATCGGTAACCATTTCCTTGTTTCCCCCCACTTTCCTTCGCAGCTTTGTGCAGCCCCATCAGCGGCAGGTCACGCGCATACTGCAATTTGCCGCCCAAGCGTCCCACGAGCTGATTCCGCCGGAAATCATCGAACCGGTCATAAAGACGCTGGTCAACAACTTCGTCACCGAGCGGAACTCGAGCGATGTCATGGCGATCGGGCTGAATGCGGTGCGTGAAATCTGCGTCCGCTGTCCGCTCGCGATGAACGAGGACCTGCTGCGCGATTTAACGATGTACAAGAACTACAAGGAAAAGTCGGTCATGATGGCATCGAAGGCGTTGATAATGCTGTACCGGGAGCAGATGCCGACACTGCTGGCCAAGAAGGACCGGGGCCGACCGACGGAAGCGAGCGTGGAAATTAAAGCGAAACGGTACGGCGAGATTAATGCTGCGGAATACATTCCCGGCACGGAAGCACTGCTGCGGGAGGATGCGCCCGAGCTGGAGGGGGATGCTGGGCCGAGCGGGGACGAGTCGGATTCGGACTGGATCGATGTGGACAGCAGTGAGGATGAATTCGAAGCCGCGTTGCGTGAGGAGAAGGGTAAGAAGGGTATCACGATGATAAAATCTTCCAAAAATAAGAAAAAGGAAGATGAGGAAGATGAGGAGGATGAGGACGAAGAAGAAGAGGAAGATGAAGAAGATGATGAGGAGGAAGATGAAGATGAAGATGGTGAGGGCGACTGGGAAGATTGCAGTGATGAGGAAGAGGAAGAAGAACAGAAGCAAATTGAGGAGCAGAAGCAGAAAAAATCGAAAAAACGAGGGAAGTACAGGCCGAAGAAAATTCCCACAGTAACCAAGGCAACCGCCGCTAGCAAGGAGGCGGAAACAGTTTCTGAACAACCGGCGGAGGAAAAGCCAGGCGAGCAAACGCTCAACACGGCCGAAGCGATGCAGGAGCTGGCGCTGACGAAGATCTTCACCGACGCAGACTTTGCGCGCATCGAGCAGGAGCGCGTGAAGAAGCAGGTGACGCACCACAGCCGCAAGCGGCAGCTGGAAACGGAGCGCAGCGAGTTCGTGAAGCTGGACGCGATCGAGATGATCTACAAGCGGCGCAAGGCGGACAAGCAGGCGCGCGTGGAAAGCATGCAGCGGGGGCGCGAAGATCGGGAAAAGTTCGGCTACAAGGACAACCGCATGAACCCGCACTGCTCCAAGACGAACCGTGAGAAGCAGAAGAACAAGAACTTCACGATGATCCGGCACAAGGTGCGCGGCAAGGTGAAGAAATCGTTCCGCGACAAGCAGATGTCGCTGCGGAAGCACTTGCTGCACGTTAAAAAGATGAAATAAAGCGCTGCGGTAAGCTGGTTTGGGCGTCTACTTTTGAAGGAAAGTAGTGCCAAAACAAACTATGTACGTCATACTAATTGATATTTAGCTTTTTTAATTAATTGCAACATGAAACGATATGCTGTGATTCATCCAACGAGGCTTTTTATGAATTGAACTAGTGATGAGAAAAATGAAGATTGCGTCGAAAACGATTCCGAAATCGGAATAGGCTCTGGAATTGGTTCCGGGATCGAATTCGGCTCCGGCATCGGACTAGGCTCCAAAATCAGAATCGGCTTCGAAACGAAGTAGGCGATTGGGTAAGTATTAATAGCAGCAAAGAATAAAAAAATTACTAGTAACGATGCATTCTCATGGAGATTCCCGGACTGATTTTGCTTCTGAAACTTCTCGTTTCGATTCAAGAACTGATTCTCCTTCCGGAGCTAATTGCATTTCTGGAGCCAATCCTGATTCTGCTACCGAAGCAAATTGCGATTTCCAGATCGATTCTGCCGAATCCGATCCGGAATCGGCTCCGGTGTCAACTCCGTAATCGGCACTAGAATTGGCTCCGGAGTAATCTCCGGAATCGGCTCTGGAGTCAGCTCCGGAATCGACTCCGGAGTCAAGTCCGGCATAGGCTCCGGAATCGGCTCCGGAATTGGCTCCGGAATCGACTCTGGAATCGCCTCCGGAAATTGATTGAATTGATTCCAGCATCGGAATTGGCTCCACAATTGATTCCCAACATGTGATCGGGTAGGTCCAATTCCGAGCTCCCATCACTAAATTGAACCTTTAAATACTGACGAGTCTACCTGTTTAAGCATGGAATCGGTTCTTGAAGTAATAAAGCATCTTTTAAATCTCGGCTACATACCCTGGTCACCTCAGAAGCGCTATTGTGATCTTACATTACGGGAGCGTACTTGAAAAACATTTAACATTTACCGACATTTTACACTTTTTCACACTAATTGGAGGTAAACGTTTCTATTCCTTGTTCTCTTTCCAAGTATTAAAATCAACGGTAAAATTAAACATCACATCTATATATATCTTGGTAATCGTATTGTTTTTTATGTACATACCTTGGTACAAAATTGACGTCTCTCCGCCAAAGTCGTATTGTTTATCTTCATATTTTCCAGTGTTTAGTAGCTCGTCCTAATTGCGTTCCTGGTGTAATGTAAATCAAACCCTTCGACTTCCCTCTGTCCGTGTGTTCAGATAGTCATGTATCCACTGTTCAGCATAATCTCTGCCCTAATATGGTCGCTGCTGTTGTCGCAACTATGCAGCGCCTTCCCAACGTATCACATCGAAGAAAGTCCCGTGTCGAACGATCCGCTCTACACGGACGGAGTGTACTTCGAGGAGCTGAAAACGATAAAGGTGCAGGTAAGCTCGTGGACGCTGCGGTCCAATTACGATATAGCGCTTTTCGTCGATGAAATCGCAACGGCAAATGCTACCGTCGCCAATCTGCTGCAAGCGTGCGCCGAGATGCAGGCGAAGCGCATTGGCAACTGCGACGGCATCCTCAACATTCTGGGCCTGAACAAAGAGCTGAACGATTTCAGCATCCTGCTCAGGAGCTTCTGCGAAGAGGAGGGAGGGGCAGGTGGCCCGAGACGCACGAAACGAGGCATATTTAGATCCTGGTTCGGGCTGATGGACGATGAGGATAGAAACGATATACACAGCAAATTCGATAAGGTGAATCAGCAGCTCACCATTGAGTCATCGTCGCTCAGGATGTTCTACAACACTACGAACGAGGCGTTGGCCGTGCTGTCCGGCAACACGTTCCAGGTCGATCCGAAGCGGCCACACACGATCGATTTTACGCGCGAGGGCCAGCTGCTGCTGATGGACATACTGCTGAACAAGATCATCGCCAAGAAGAACCTGTTCATGGAGCTGCTGCAGAGCACCACCTCGATGGGGCTCAGCGACAGCATCATCTCCCCCACGCAGCTACTGGCCGAGCTGCAGAAGGTGCAAAAGTTTCTGCCGGAAGAGTTCATCTTCCCGGTCGAGCTGAAACTGCGCGAAATGCTCAAACTGTACCCGCTCTCGAAGGTGATCGCCAACGTGGACGGGTGCCGGGTGGTGGTCAACATCATTATACCGCTCTGCAACCGGTTGCTGTACCGCACGCTCAAAGGGACCAGCGTGCCGATGCTTTCGGAGGACGGCATCATGAAGATGTACGTGCTCGATCGCGACATTATGGCGTACAACAGGACGTCCCACACCGGCATGGTGATGACGTTCGACGAGTACAAACAGTGCACCCATCTGACGGACTTTACGCTCTGCAACGCGCACCACCTGATGCGCAACCTGTCCACCACCGACGACTGCATCGTGGCGACGTACTTCAACGCCACGGAGCGCGATTCGGACTGCCGGCTGACGCGGGTACTGCTGCGCAACCAGCTCTGGATACAGCTGGCCGATCCGAACGTGTGGATTTACGTGATGCCCAACTTTACCGCCATCACCGTGCAGTATGGCGCCAACCGGCAGAAATCGCTCACGCTGCACGGCGTCGGCATGCTGAAGCTGCTCCAAATGTGCCACGTACGGTCGATGGACGTGCTGCTGCAGTACGTGCCGCAGCTGGGCGGCACGAAAATAAGCACCGTGTCGGACGGATTTAGCCGCCCGGTGAAGATTACGCGCGAACAGTCGCTGATCATTTCGGGCAGTGCGAACGACAACAGCCGCATCATACCGGTGGGTAAATCGACCGAGGCGCAGCTGAGCGAGTCGGCCCGCGTGGCCGGGATCTATCGCGAACCCGGCCGTCTTTCGCCGTGGATTATTGTGGGTATCGTTTTCGGCGTGTTTCTGGTACTGCTCGCGGCAATGCACGTATTTCTGCGCCAGTTTTCGATCAAGCGACGATCGCGCATGGCCGAGGCGGATGGCATGGCACCCGCGCTGGATTCGACACAGCAGCAGTGGATTCCGGCCGACAATACGCAGCTCACATCGGTCGATACATCCCTGCCAAGGTAAACCGAAATGGAACGGAAAGGTAGGCAAAGAGTAAGCACTAACCCGATTGCATTGATCGAGCCCTACTGGCAACGAATTACCAAAGCGTTCGCAAACAGGAAACATTATGCGCACAAAAGACACACGGTACACCGATGGTGTACTGTGAGGGGATTTATAGTGAAATATTTAATCAAAACAAAGGATAATCAAACGACAATACGTGCAACGCATTTTTGAACGTATTGGCGCAACTATTGTGATACAAAAGGCTTGATTGAAGATGCGAGAAGCTTATTTTTGTACGGAATTTTACCACTGCACTCGATTTGTGTGGAAATCGAACTGCGCTTGTGGTTTAGTGGTTTAGCAAGGTGTGAAGAAATATTTCATCGCTTAGAGATGCATACGAACGTTATAGTATGCAAATAATTTAGAAGCCAGCCATACATATTATACAACTAAACGTATTTACTCTATTTAAAGAGAGTACATAGAGCTGCTTTTTATGGATGGAGAAGGTCTAAATGAAACTTTAGTACCAGGCCAATAAATAGTGATATTTTCGATTAACATTAGCCCTTTAAAGCAATTGGCTCAAAACTTACACCAAAATTATTTCTACTTCGACGTGTTTGGCTACTTTTTAGAATGAAATTTGTATTTTGTGAAAATATAGTTGTCATAATGCATTGATAATGATTTGAAAAATAACGTAACCTAAAAAAATATCGCTTTTCCTTCTAAAATCAACTTTCATTTCTACTAATGGACTTTTCATGTGACGATTTCTCATGTTTTTGTAGTTGGAAAAAACGACGCTATAGGAAAGTTTAGGTAAATTTGGCCTGCTTTTAGTTTATTGGTGTCCCTTTACTTCTTCTGTATATGTTATATTGCTTTATCAGAAAAGAAAATTATAACCTTTTTTTGCGACAACAAAACGCATGCAGAGAGAGACAGAGAGTGTTATTTGTACTCCGTTAAATTGTTGAACCATAAGCGAAATAAAAGTGAAATGTAAACTAGTTACGCTGCTTTGCCTTAATCATTCGACAGGAATGAACACAATATCGAACCTTCCAACACGATAAACAATATCCGAAAGCATGGCACATAACTACCAGCAACCAAATTTACGAAGCATATCATGCAGCAAACTGTACCGTACGATCGATTTCGTACAATTCCGCTGAGATTAGAAGATGAGTATCATCTGTATATCACTTAAAACATCGCGAACTAATCCTTCCGAAGGAGCGGTGGACTCTTTGTGCGAAATGATAACGCTCTCCTAACGTAATAATGTTTAATCTGACTTTCAATATTGCACTATAGCTGCTTCGCGAGCAAAAAGAATTAGAATTCTTATGCTTATCCAAAAGGAAGTAATGCCTAGCTTACCGGAAACACGAAATAATACGCTCGTTTTCACCCATTGGCACTGTATAATTCCTTTCCTACATGTGAAAGTTTTCCACCGATGTTAGTGTCGTTTCGATTAGCAGATTAAAGTCAAGTTCGTTCAGGTTCGCTTTGGCGGTAAGTAGGTCGAGGAAATTGTCCAACGGTTGCTGGAGCTTCCGGGCCGCCCCTAAACCTTGGCTGAGATCTAAAACGAATGTTGAACGAGGGGGAAAATTACTAAATAGGCTCTATCAGACAGAGTGCAGTTATTTTTTGCATGGAAATGGAAAACGCAACATCATTCCAAGTGCAGAAGCAAAACAAAAGCAAAAAAAAACTACCAAAAAAACAGAAAAAATAAATAAATATTTTAAAACCAATAAATGATGCATGCAGGTGGGAAAAATGGAATGATGCGTGTTTCGAGCCCCGTGAACTAGTCAGTGAACGGATGGAAGCAGTCGTTTTAAAAAAGCATTCTAATCGCCTGCGTACACCAGGCTATTGATGGGACAATGCGGAATTCGAGTGTAGCAAACACGACCACAGCGATGATCGTGCTGGCCAGAATTAAATATCCAACGCCTAGCAGGAGCGTTGTTTTTAGGGACGCATCCAGCCCGTCATTAAGACAACGAGCACGGGCAGTCGCTGCATGCCGTCTAGACAGTCGGACAATTTTATCCGACGGTGAGTCACGGCAAAGTTGCATCAAAAACGAGGACGTAGAGGAGGTGCAGCGGAACCGCTGGAAGCGCGTTCTCGCCGCCCCATTCGATCCCGTCGACCGGGAACTGCCAAAGGTAATGGTAACGTTGGGCGGGTGCTGTTCCTCCTTTTCATCCTCCCCGGCCCGGTCGCTGGCAGTGCCGCTGCCCGCCTCCAGATCGACCAGCGACGAAGGGGACGTAACGAGCCGGAGCGCGTTGAGGCTCGCGTAGGTACGCAGATTGCGCGACCGGGACGAGTTTTCCATCTGATCGTACTCGGAGGATGAGATGGGCGAGGAAGCTTCCGAGCAGGATGAGGGTGAGGAGGATGCAGCCGGTGGCGGTTTGCGAACCGAGCGGCTCGCGTGAAATGATGACGGCGAGGGCATGCAATGTTTTACATCTGAGCGCGCGCAACCGAACCAACCGAAAAAACGATCACAACCGTTACTAAAGCAAGTGGCAACTGAAAAAAACAGCGAAATGAAAAACAATGACAAATAAATGCAAATTAAGAAAAGGAAGAAACGTAAAACACGCTTACACTTACGGAACAGAATAACAAAACATTCAACACAAAACAAACCAAAAACACGATTCAATACATGCAACACACGCGCGGATAACCGGGCAGATGCCGTCTCCGGCGTTTCGAGTACTTGCTACCTTTCGGTTGATAGTCGCGCTTCCTCAGATGCGACGATCCGCGCGGATGCACCGAGTTGCCGGACAGAATGTTCATCGCGTGTTCGCGCCCGCGCAGCATCGCGCTCACCGGATGGTTCCAGCTGTTCAGCAGCCGGCGTGCCCTCGACCGGGGCAGTATCATGAGCAGATTCAGCTTCCGCCGAATCCCGTCCGGTGTGTCCTCGATGTCGGCAAAGATCACCTTCACCACGTCGATCTGCAGCTCGAACACGTGGTGCTCGACGTACTGCATGAACCCGTCGAACGGCAGCGCCCGGTAGCCGAGGTACGAAAAGAACGAGCAGAAACCGAGCGGCAGCGGAAAGGCAAGCGTCTCCACCGCCAAACAGTACCGCTCGAGCATGGCAAACAGCCGTACCTGCAGGGCCCGCTCCAGCTGATCGATCAGCGCAAAGCCGCGGCTTTCCGAGCCCTCCACCGCGAGCGCATGGTCTAGGCCGGCCGTACGGCACGCGAGCACGCAGAGCGCGCGCGATTGTTCCAGCTGCGCGGCGACGTAGCGCGTCGCAACGGCATGCACGTGCGATGTGGCCGGATTGGTGTCGTAAAAGGCGTTCTTTAGCCACCGGAAGCCCGTCACCTCCTTTACGCTGTGCTTTACCAGATGCATGCTCAGCTCGCGCAGATTCACGTTCAGCACCAGCTCCTGCTTGTTGGCGGTGCACGCCTCCGTTTCCACGAACGGTAGATCGTTCTGCAGCCTGGCACGGGCACCGCCGCCGACGCCACCGGCACCCGCCACAAAGTCCAGCCCGAACGTGGCCCCACCGATAGGGTTGGCGGGCGACATTGGGGTGGTGCAGCGGGACAGCGCCTCCGGCTGGTAGCAGGCGAGCGAGTACATCAGCTTCTCGCGCACCTGCTCCTGGTGGAAGCGGGGCCGTTCCTTGCTGCTGCCACCGGTATCGCTCAGCCGATCCCACAGCAGCGTCCAGATGTCTTTGCGGAAGGGCGAGAGGCGCTGCTGGGGCGACAGCAACATCATCGACGTGTTGTAGAGCGTTTCGTGCGACAGGCCCACGCTCAGCTTGCCCACCTTGGCTTCGATCGGCTTGCTCGAGCTGCAGGTGGTTAGCGGAAGCAGCCGGAACAGGGCCAGCTGGTCCTGGGTGAGCCCTTTCTTGGCCGATGCGTACGTGCCCGCCACGAGTGCTTCCTTCAGCAGCGGTACCGTGTCCAGATGAAGTGGCCGTTCCATGATGATGCTCAGGATCTGTGCAAAGACAGCGAAAGGATAAATAATCTAATCCCGATTTCAATACACCTGCAAACCCCTCGTACTTACCTCGGAAAAGATTTCAATAATATCACCCCCGGTCGAGTGCGCCAGGAAGTAGTGCACGATCGCCAACCGATTGTCGATCGACGTGTCGTTCCGGAACGCATCGATCAGGTGCGACTTCGGTATCGTGATCGAGATGAGATCGAGCGTGGCCGAATCGTAGCAAATGTTGTTGGTCGCGAAGCACGGCACCAGCTGCGTAATCGGCGCACGGGTAAACGGTGCGCACACGATATGGCACGACGGTTCGTGCGACAATCCCACATCGAGCAGGTGCATGAACAGATCCGCCTGAAACACCAGCACGTGGTGGTCGCCGTGCAGCGTAAACGTGGGCTTCATCAGCTTCGCCTTTTCCCACGGTATGCCCGGCATGACGCAGTGTATGACGCACCCGTGGTGCAAGATCGTCACTGAGTACGCAAAGTGTACGTCGAAGATGGTCTGCGCAGTGGTCCCACCGTTCGCCGGTGGTGCCTCCTCCTCCCGCTGCTTGACCGGCTGGTACAGGTAGTAGTGGCAGACGAACAGCATCCCCGACTCGTCGCTCACGATGACGAGATTGAGCGACGAGTCGTGTATGCGCAGCGGCACGGTATCGTCCTCGTAGATGTCCTCACTGCTGGAGGAAGGAATTTTGGGCAAATTCAGCGGAATGTTCAGCACCGTTTCGGTGGGCAGATCGTCGTGAAACTGAAACGCGGAGAGGGTCGGCTGTAGCCGTTTGGTCGGTTCGCCCTGCTCGCCCGCTGCGTCGTCCTCCTTCTCGAAGATGGTGCGTGCCGTCGGTTTGAGATGAATGTAGTACAACGCTTGGACGGTTGGATCCCACTGCGCCCATATGAAGGCTTTCGTGAGCGTTTCACTTTTCAGCCCGTCCCGATCCAACTCCCAGGCGTTGGGGTTGGTGTAATCGATGCGGCTACTACTCCCCGCAGCAAGCGCATCCTCCTCCTCCGACTGCTGTTCGAGCTTTTTCAACGACGCCGTATACAGCAGCACGTGCTCGTGGTGTACCAGGAGCAAAAATTTGTCCTGATAGTGCTTCTCGAAGGTGGACAGCTTGCGCCAGAGGAACGTTGCCATCACCTGCCGGTTGCGCTCGACCTCGAGCAGCAGATGGGGCTGTGCCGCGTCCAGCTTGGGGCGCACCTCCACCAGGTAGGCACGGTAAATGTCACCGTTGTGGCCGGACTCGTCCTGCTTGATCTGCTTCGTTACGTAGAGTAGCAGGGTGTGCGTGAGGTTAACCGAAGCCTGAATTACGTTCTCTCGGCCTGGGAAGGTGTACAGCACGTCGAACGTTTTGCTTTTCGGCGTGTAAATGCCGACGTTCGTTCGTTGCTCCTCGCGTCCTTTCCGGGGGTCGAACGATACCCAGCTAGCGAGCAGTGAGCTATCCTGCTCCTTCCCCAGAATGCGCCACTCGATAGCGACATCTGGAGGGGGAGAAGAAGAAGAAATTGCACAAATGTTGTATAAATTCAATGTATCGGAGCAGTAGTAGATAGCTTACCTTTATTTCCACTAACGGACAGTAGCCCACAGAAGTTGGCGGCCAAGTTTTCCTGCTTCAACATTCTACTATCGCACTGGGACACTCAAAAATTCCAGAAGACACGTACACGACACACACACGCCTCTACAGAGTAGAGTGCCTTTTTTAGTGGAAAATTAATCACTCCAGCAAAATCCCTTTTTCACAGTTGCCCAGCAACGGCAGAGAGTGGTAGGCGATGCAACGTTTCCGGTTCTGCTGGGATTCACCGTTTCGATTCTGGCGGCTTCGTTTGTTGGCCCTCTGCTCACATCACATTGCTGAAATCAATAATCATTTCCTCGTTCCGTCTGTGTTGCCACTCTGTCAATGATGCTGGAATTCGGTGTTGCTGATAATAAGTTTACGGTTAGGGCCTCTCTCGGTCTCGCTCTTTCTTTCTCTCTGACTCGCCTCTTCCAGCTCTACCACCGTTGGCACCGACTCGGCTGCGTTTGCGTTGTCGTCGGCATTTTCCCTACACTGCTCTACCAACACGCGCCCTATCCCTTGTCGCGTTTTCCTCCCACTCTTCCCGCTTCTTATCAGCAGTTGTCGTCCGGTGCAGTCACCGTGAACGATGGCGACGGGAGACGCTTTTTTCGTGTTTGCCTTTTAGCACGCACATGCGCATGAAATTGTAAACAAAACGGCCGAGAACGGTGGTTATTTGTGTGTTTGATTTTGAAATGTTGTGTATTGGGAGCTGCTGGGTGGAGGAAAGGTAGAAATAGGCTTCTAGTTGTTAGGAAGGCGGGGGAAGAGGAGAATGGCGTTCTTCCATCGGAAGGGGGAAATTGTGATGAGCTAATCGTTTAAAAAGAAACGGTTGGCTTCTTTGCAAAACTGCTCCCAAGCTCCTGAAGATCCAAGTAACCGGTTGGGAACGTTGAATGTAGTGATGGGTAACATTGGCAAATATTCTGAATCGACTCCGATCCAGGTCCGAAGATTTTGTTCCCTGCTCCGAAAGACCGGAATCGTCCGGAGCAGTTGGATTCATACAGAGATGGAGCCAACCGTAATTGAAGTTGTCCGTCTTCGGAGTCATTCGAAGTCGAAGTCATCCGGAGTCGTCAGCGTCGAAGTCAACCAGAAGTCATAAGGAATCGGTCCGGGTCAGAGCTGCACTCGGTCGGAGTCGGAGTCATTCGAGGTCGAAGTCATCAGAAGTCTAAATTGTTCGGATTCGGGAATATCCAAAGTCAGAATCGTCCGGAGTCGAATTCATTCAATGTTGGAGTCATCCGGAGTCGGAGGCATACGAAGTCGGAGTCGTTCGGATTCGGAGTCATATGGAGGTGAATTCAAATGGAGTGAAAGTCATCCGGGGTCGGTGTCGGTAAAAATAATCTAGAATCGAAGTTTTCCGGAATCAGAGTCGTCCCAACCCAAGCGCCACAGATTAAGCTTAAACGACTGGAAAATTGAATATCCATAGAAAAAAAATGAAAGCTCTACAGCTTCGTTGGTTTGATCAATAGATGGCGTATTACAGCTCATCATTATATTGCTATCCTTTTCTTGCAATGTGTTTCGACAAGTTTCATCTTATCATGACGTATATAGCTTCTAACTTTCCGAGCATAAATCTATATGAATGGTCTTGTGGTCAGATACGTGGGTATCAACACCAACGACCATTACTCAAATCTCACTTGCTTCAGTGCTGGTGGTTTCCGTTGGAGTTTAGTATTTAAACAAACGTATCGCCGTTCTAGTTCTAGCGATACATAACTTCAATGTGAAACCGTACAACAGTACAGAGGAAATGAGAAAGCTCTCCTCCAAGCGATGAAGCTCAACTGGTTGGGGTATCCCACCAACAGAGAGCGCCACCAGCTTTTTCGCTATTTTTAGAATGCATGAGTCGTTTGCCGTCTGCTAAACGAAGTCTTTCTATATTCCGTTTAGGTAGAGAACTTGAGTCGTTTAGAAGCCGGTTAGTGGTCGTTTAGTGGATTTGTGGCACTTGGGAAGTTGAAGTAGTCCAAAGTCGTAGTTGTTAGAAGTCGGAGTCATCCAAATTCTGATTCGTTCGGAGTCGTCCGTACTCAGAGTCAACCTAAATGTGAGTCACCCAGTTGCCCGGAGATATCCGAAGCAGGATTCATCCGAAGATGGATTCGTTCTGAGTCGTCCGTAGTCGGAGTCATCCGTAGTTGAAGTCATCTGCAATCAAAGTTGTCGGGTGTCTAAGTCATCCGGAGTCGGATTTACCCTAGATGTTATTGTATAGACCAGAAATGAACCTTAATTTCTTCTTAATATTTATCCATGATTTTCCTTTTTTTAATTTTCCCTCAGCGTTTTTGCAAACCAGTGCCTTAATAAGCATTCATCGAGCATTGAACAAATGTGTCGACTGGGTCCGCCTTTGCCGTCCTACTCTCTTAGGCCCGTGTCTGTGCTCCATCGGATGCGATTTTATCGGAAGGCCTGTCAAAATTTTATATGGGATTTGACAGATAACGTCGGACGTGCGATTTCGTCGTACGACGGAATCAAAAATTTTTGATTTCGTCGGACGCCGCATCCGATTTTATCTGTCAAACTAAATGTGTGGTGTTTTGTAGGAACAATCTCAACTTAATTTTTCATGATCGTTATATTATTCAAATCATCCAATTAATCGCAATATTATACGAAAAAGCGTTTGACAGCACGTGCGATAAAATCGCATGCGATGGAGCACAGACACGGGCCTTAATGTCAAACGATTCGCTGTCAGTTGGCCGCTTGTCATGCGGCATTAGAAAAAGGAGAGAAAAACAAGCAGAACGAACGCTGTTTTGTGTTGCTAATTTGTGTACCCGGTCTATTGACGAAAGTGGCTTTTCCCGTAAGTTTGTTGGCCAGTTGTGCGAAAAATCTCCATCAAAGCGTTCCATTGCACGTGGTTCATCGAACCGGATTGCCCATAACTGATATTTTCCCCCTTTCTACCGATTCGTGTACGTGTGTAGTGAAGAAGCGCATTTTCGCACCGCATAAAATATGGCTGCCCAGCTTGATGGTGTTTTCGAGGCGGAGCTGCAGAAGAAAATTACCGAATCGAAGGTGCTAGTCGTCGGAGCGGGTGGAATTGGGTGTGAAATATTGAAAAATCTCGTACTAACAGGATTCACGGACATTGAGATCGTAAGTAATGGGTGTGGGGTGTTGTACCTGCTTCGCGGAAAAAAAGCGTCCCAAGGAACATAACCTTACATTCTAAAAAGAAAGAATGATGATGCATCCGTCTCTCCGTTATCAACAAACTGATGGTTCGTTTTTTTTACAGATCGATTTGGATACGATCGACGTTAGCAACCTGAATCGTCAATTTCTGTTCCACAAGGAGCACGTCGGCAAATCGAAAGCGAACGTCGCCCGGGAGAGTGCTCTGGCGTTCAATCCGAACGCCAAGATCAAAGCATACCATGACAGTATTACGACGTAAGTGTAGGCCGCCGTGTTGGCCACACTTCCACCACACTCTGTACTGATTTGTGTGTTTGTAATTACCATTACAGCAACAACTATGGCGTGAATTTCTTCCAACAGTTCTCCATCGTCCTGAACGCGCTGGACAACCGCGCTGCGCGCAGTCACGTCAATCGCCTGTGTCTGACGGCCGACGTGCCGTTGATAGAATCGGGCACGGCCGGATACAACGGGCAGGTGGAGCTGATCAAGCGTGGACTCACCTCGTGCTACGAGTGTGTCCCGCAGCCGGCTCAAAAGTCCTACCCGGGATGTACGATCCGCAACACTCCGTCGGAACCGATTCACTGCATCGTGTGGGCGAAGCATCTGTTTAAGTAAGCAGTTAAAGAGAGAAGGAAAATGGAGAAAAAGTGCTATCATTCAACTCTTTCTTGCTACTTTACTTGCATTTACAGTCAACTGTTTGGTGAAAGCAATGAGGATGAGGACGTTTCCCCGGATACAGCCGATCCGGAGGCGGGCGCCGATGTGGGCAGCGCTGCGCTGGAGAAGGAAGCGAACGAGAAGGGCAACGTGGATCGTGTCAATACGCGCACCTGGGCCAAGCAGTGCGAATACGATCCGGAGAAGATTTTCAACAAACTGTTCTTCGACGACATCAACTATCTGCTGAGCATGTCCAACCTGTGGAAGAACCGCACGCCACCGAAGCCGGCCAAGTGGGACGCGGTGCAGGAAGGCGACGGGGAGGATGGTAGCATTGTCGAGGACAGTGTGACCCGCGATCAGAAGGTGCTCAGCATGGCCCAGACGGCGAAGGTGTTTGGCGAGAGCATCAAGGCGCTGAAGGAAGCGGTCGGCAAGCTGCCGGAAGGCGACCATCTCGTCTGGGACAAGGACGACAAGGACGGGATGGACTTTGTGGCCGCCTGTGCCAATATTCGTGCACAAATCTTTGGCATTCCAAGAAAGAGTCGGTTCGAGATTAAGTGTAAGTAAACAATGGGCTAGCAGGCGCCCTGCTTGCGCTGCGATCAAAGGCAACTGGGACTAAATGGGTCTCTCCTCTCTTTTTCAACAGCAATGGCAGGCAACATCATACCGGCAATCGCGACGACGAACGCCATTACGGCCGGCATTGTGGTGATGCGCGCCTTCCGCGTCCTGCAGCAGGAGTACGAAGCGTGCAAGACGGTGTACGTGCGGCTGCGGGTCAACGGTCGCAATCAGTTCATCGTGCCGGAAACGCTGATCATTCCACCGAAGCCGAAATGCTACGTGTGCGCCGCCAAGCCGGAGGTGGTGCTGAAGGTCGACACCAAGAAGCTGACCGTGCGCGAGTTCCGGGACGACATACTGATCAAGGCGTTGAACATGGTCAGCCCGGACGTCCTGCTGGACGGCACCGGGACGATCGTGATCTCATCCGAGGAGGATGAAAAGGATTGCAACAATGATAAGACGCTGGAGGAGCTGAAGATCGTCAACGGGTGCATACTGAAGGCGGACGATTTCCTGCAGAACTACGAGCTCAGCATAACCGTGCTGCACAAGGAAGCGGGCCGGGAGGAGGCACCGTTCGAGATTGTGGCCGACCCAGACTCGCTAAAACCGAAAGAGGAAGAGGAGAAGAAGGAGGAAGTCAAACCGGCCGCGGCACCGGTGGACGATGCACAGCCGTCCACCTCGAAGGGACTGAACGGATCGTCGTCGAACGGGAAGCAATCCACCACCGTGAACGAGGTGGAGGACGATGACGATGATATGTGCATCATCGAGGATGATGAGGACGAGAAGCCGTCCACGTCGAAGGCGGCCGCCGACGCCGTCACGACACCGGGCAAGAGTGTGGAGAAGCGGAAGCACGCACCGGAGGATGATGAACCGGCAAACAAAAAGGCCAAAGTATCCTCCTCCCATCCGATGGATGACGATGATGATGATTTGGTCATACTGGATTAGGATGCAGGTCAGCAGCGGGCGGGCTGGGGGGTTTTAGAAAGTAAGAGCAAAACACACACACACACACAAACACACAGATTCGTATCGATCCACATCTCATGATTATCGATGTCATCGTCAACTAATTATCCTTCTGGGAAAACACACATTGTATGAGCAGAAAATCTCCTGAAATAAATTTTATCTGTCGTACAAGGAAAACCGTCACCGTATTGAGCCTAAAAATGAACTTTTACACGTTTTGCTTTCCTTTCTCATGTTAATAGTTACATAGTTTATTCGCACATAAAATGGCACGCATACATCGTAAAATCACACAAATACGTAATAAATTAAATAATCCCTTGGTAACGTGTCCGAGCGTAAAATCAACCTCCTTCTATTGCTTCTTCTCTCTGCCCGCCCTGACAGGTTGCGGTTTGGCGGCCGTTGGTTTCTTGTTCATTTCGTCACTCTTAGTCTTAGCAGCCTTCCCCCCCTTCGCTGCCTTGGATGTTGGCTTCGCCCTACCGCTCGGCCCCGGATCCGTGGAGGACACAATCGAAAGCCGTACCTTCCCCCCGGAACGGTCGATTTTCGTCTTCGTAATGGCGGTTTTCTTCGGATTCAGTTTGACTGGCTGCGCGGGCTTCGCCTTGGCCGGCTTCTCCTTTTTCTGCTTCTTCTCGCCGTCATTGTTGTTTTTATCCTTTTTGGTCTGCTTCGGTTTAGGATCCGCCTGCTTCTTCGCTTTCGGTTTCGTTTTTGCCGCCTTCTTTGCTGCTTTCTCGGCCTGTTTGATCCCCTTGCTCTGTTGCTTCCTTCCCTTGTCTACGTGCGCTTTGGTGAGGCGGATGCTGCCATTGATGCCGCTCTTTCCCGACACCCGCTCAACGATCGACTTGGTGGTCAGCTTTTCGTACGCTCGCTTCATGTACACCGCAGCCACCTCGGTCTCGATTTGGTACTTGCCCTTGATAAACTTTTTAATCAACGCAAACGAAATGCCCTTCCGGTGCGGATCGTTCTCGGTGATTGCTTCGATCATCATCTGCTCGTAGGTCTTTTTGCCATTTTTGCCATTTTTGTCCTGGCTGATGGTGGTGGTGGTAATGGCGGTGCTGCTGCTGCTGCTGCCTCCGGTGGTGGTTCCCATGTTGTCGTTCGTTATCTTTTCCATTTGTTCCTCCGGTTCCGATTGCTGGCCCTTTTCCGGCTTCAACGGTTTGACGGCAAGCACTTTCACTTCCTTTGCCATCATAGCGGGTGAGCTGAATGTTAGTCGTTTCGGCTGTATCATCGAGTTTGGGCGGCAAGTGCTCACTGAACGGTTGGTAATGCAAGACGAAGAAATTGCGATGGCTACCGGGTCGCGTGTTGCCAACGGAAAGCTGATGTCAGTTTAGAGCGCTTTCAAGAGAGGTCCGTTTTTAGTTGACCGGTTTAACGGTTGCGGTGAAGTGGTGAATTCAGAAAGGGAAATTAATCTTTTAAAAAAATGAGGTTTCCCAAGCGCCACAGATTTTCTCACTGGACTTCACTGGTTTGTGCTCAATAGATGGCGTTTTATAAAACTCATCATTATATTGGTTGTTGTCCTTTCCTTGCAATGTGTTTCGACATCTAATCATGGCCTTCTAACTTTTCCGGCAAAAATCTATGTGAATGGTCGTGTAGACAAATACGTGGGTATTTCTCAAATTCACTTTATTGATAATTTTGTTTAGTATTTAAGCAATCGTATCGCCATTCTAGTTCTAGCGATGCATAACTTCAATGCGAAACCAAGCTCTCAAAAGGAGGAAAGCTCCACTGTGTAGCTATGGAGACACAATGAGAAAAACAGATGTCGCCACCAGCTTTTATGCTAATTTTAGAATGCATGAGTCGTTTGCCGTCTGCTAAACGAAGTCTTTTTAGATTCCCTTTAAGTTAAGAGCTTGAGCCGTTTAGAACCAGTTCAGTGGTCGTTCAGTGGATTTGTGGTACTTGGGTAAGGACAACCATCGCTACTTAGATTCTACAACAATGTCGCCATATCCTCTTGTATTTTGAATTTCTTCTCTTTTCTGCCAGACTAATACTGACACCGGGAAGGAAACAGATCTCGAACCGGGGGGACGGGTTCTGTTCCGGATTCGGAGTTGGTATGATATCAGTAACTGGATAGAAATATTTTCAGTTTTATTTCCTGAACCAAAACAGGTTTGCTAGAAGTTTCAGAAATGGGGCTTTTAAGGGCTCGGTTGCAGGAATCGAGATAATCCCACAACTAGTTCCCGGATTTGGATAGGTTCGGGAGCAGTTTCGGAGTTTACGGGCTCTTCCAAATATCGTTTTTCCCGGTTAAAGCGATTAATATACAGTACATACAGCATTTACCAGTGAATAAAATGTCCCGACGAAGAAGAAATAAGCAAAGAATTAGCAACAAAACATAAAACAAAAAACATTTAAAATAAACCGTTAAACAAATGTGCGCCAGACTCCAACGTCGCGGAGTCACCCTGTGAATGTTTGCTGTTATCCAATGATAACAAAACAAACCGTTCCGAGTTTGACGTCTTCTGCGGAGAGTGGTGTTGTCAGCGAACGAACGCAATTTTGCACGGTTCCCCTCTTCTTTTTTATCAATAAATACAGAGTGCTGTTTCCGTGAAATAGTTGGCAAAAAGACACCCGTTGCACCGTTGCTGAGCAAGGGCTGGTGCAGGTATATTGCGCTTACAATGCACCGTACCGGACTGGTTGAGCGAACGAGCTGAAAAGAGAGTGGTGGTGTGGTGGTGCGCATCGCAAAACCAGTGCAACGCAATATATCAACACAGGCCAGGCGGCCACAGGACGACAACACGACGGAAAAAGTGAATGCACCGCATGCGGTGGTGGTGCTGGTGCAGGGAATTAAGGAGAGCAACAGATTTATCGTCGAAACAGGTAGTCATTATGGGTGGCGGTGGTGGGTGGTCGATTCGCGACTGGCTTTGCTGTGCGTTGTGTCTGCTGACGGTCGTGTCCATTCCATGGGCCGACTGTGGCCTTGACGAGGAACCGACGAAGGACGACCGACGGCGGTTAACGGCGGAAGCGTCCGAGCTGTCCGGCATCGAGAACTGTCCCCGCATGCTGCACTACGTGTTCGAAGGCTACGCACCAATCGGTAAGTGTCATTCCGGTGGTGTCGATCGATCAAGCATGCTGCGCCTTATTCTCAACTCAATCGTTCCTCTTTGCTTTCCCCATCCCATCGCAGGCAACAAAGATGCCGGCAACTTTACGGAAAACGCAAAGGCAACTACGCTGGAGGAGTGTGTGCGCGACTGCTGCCTGAAGGGGGCGAGCTGCCACACCGCGTTCATGTTCAACCACACGTGCTACCACGTGAAGTGCATCAGCAACGATTTGTGCCTTCCGGCGAAGAAGGAAACGTCCTCCGCGCTGCGCATGGTGCTGGTGAACCCGCTCGAGGACGGGCTGGCGGGCGAAGCGAGCAGCTGGTGGGAGGTGCTGAAGAAGGTGCAGGAAAAGCGGCTGCTAGCGAGTGGCGGGCCGGCCGCGGTAGCCGCGGCACCGGCCGTACGGCTGCCGGAAGACACGGACGGGGAGGACAATCTGTTCGGCAAGCTGGCGGAAATGTACAACCTGGCGAACGGCGGTGTCGCTAGGGCGCGCGGTGACGGGAAGTACGGACTGCCCGCGGTGGAGGACATGTACCGCGGGCCGTACAAATCGCTCGACTACGGTGCGCCGGGGGCCGGGTTTGAGAAGTACGCCAGCAACTACATCCGCGACCAGTACGACGAGGAGGCGGAGGAGAGCAAGTACTACACCGAGACGAAGGCGCTCGGTTCGATGCGACCGTGCGATGTGGCGCGCGAAGATTCCTGCCTGCGGAACGAGGTGTGTGTGCGGGTGGTGCCGAACCTGCGGCACGGTATCTGTACCTGCCCGGAAGGGTTCGAGCGCAACGAGAAGGAGGTGTGCCTGTCGAAGGACCAGCTGGCGGAGCAGCACCAGCAGCAAATTGTTCCTCAGATGCTATCCGCACAGAAGCTAACGATGGGCAATGGCGATACGGATGGCGAGCTGCCGCCGTCACCGGTGCGTTCGAGCACGACGAAAGAGCTGACCGTTTCCGTCGCCTCGAAGGACGTGCGGCTGCCGACGAACGAGGCAACGCTGTCGGCGTACGTCATACCGGACGAGAAGACGAGCGGAGACAGGTACAACTACCTGTGGACGCTGGTGTCGCAGCCGAAGGGGGACAGCAACAGCACGATAGCGGACCAGACGAAATCGATCGCCAAGCTTTCCGGGCTGGCGGAGGGGCTGTACCAGTTCAAGGTGACGGTGAGCGGCCAGAACGGCTCGTACGGCGAAGCGTTCATGAACATTACCGTGCTGCCGGAGCAGAAGATTAACAAACCACCGCACGCGGTCATCACGCCCGCCAATCAGCCCGTCCGGCTGCCCAACCACGAGGCGATCCTGGACGGGAGTGCGTCCAGCGACGACGCCAAGATCGTGCGCTGGCAGTGGGTGCTGGCACAGGGCCCGCTCGGCTATCAGCCCGAGCTGCCCGAGGTGAGCACGCTCCAGCTGAAGGATCTTACCATTGCCGGCAACTACACGTTCAACCTGACGGTGGTGGACGAGCAGGGGCTGAGCAACAGCACCACGGCCATCATCCAGGTGCTGAAGGAGATCGACTACCCGCCGGAAGCGAACGCGGGCAAGAACGAGATCCTCTACCTGCCGAACAACAACGTCACGCTGAACGGGTCGCTGAGCAAGGACGACAATGGGATCGTGGCGTGGGAGTGGACCAAGGTTAGCACGAACCAGTCGAAAGCGGTCGATATGCAAAACACGCGGACACCGTTTCTGCAGCTCTCCAACCTGGAGGAGGGTGTGTACGCGTTCGAGCTGAAGGTGACGGATGCGAAGAACCAAAGCTCCACCTCGATGGTGCACGTCTTTGTGAAGCCGCCCACCAACCGACCCCCGGTGGCGAAGGCGGGCACGAACGGAACGACGATCTATCTGCCCCAAACCTGGGCGGTGCTGAATGGGAGCGAGTCGAGTGATGATATTAAAATTGTCGCCTATAGTTGGCAGCAGATTTCCGGCCCCAACACGGCGCTGATTGAGAGTGCAAACGCGTCGGTAAGTGTGGCCTGGACGGAGGTCATTAGAAGAGTGGAATTTTAACATTAGGTCTTTTACACTTGTTTTTTAGATAGCGAATGCCACCGCGATGACGATAGGGGACTACGTGTTTGAGCTGACCGTGTCGGACGAGGCGAACAACAATGCGAGCGATCGGGTGCGCATTACCGTGGTGCAGGAGAAGAACACACCCCCGGTGGCCAATGCTGGAGGCGATCAAACGGTTACACTGCCCACCAATGTGCTGGTGCTGAACGGAAGCCAGTCGCGCGATGATCTGGGCATTGTGCGGTACAGTTGGACGCGCGAACCGAGCAGTTTGGCACTGGGGACCATCATCGATGGCAGTGATAACAAGCCGGCTTTGATGGTAAGTGGTGTTTGCAGTGGGGTGGAAGTACCAAAGTACCAATTGAAGAGCTATATTTTTTTCACAATAGTTAACAAACATCGTTACCGGGCGGTACGTGTTTAAACTGACCGTGTACGACGGGCAAGGACTTTCCGCATCCGACACCGTGAGCATCATCGTTCGGCCCGATCCGCTGCTGATGAGCTTGGTAGAGGTAACGATTACCACCGAAGCGACCGTGCTGACGGCGGCCGAGCTTGATTCGATCGAGCAAAAGCTTACCCTGCTGATCGGTGACAACATGGCGAAATTGCACGTGCGAGAGCTGAAGGTGGAACCCCGCACGGGACAGGTGGTGATTGTGTTTTACGTGGAGAAACAATACGGCCTTGAGGTACGGGGGTACTTTTGAACGGCGAATGACGCACAGAGCAGTAATGTAACCTTCCCGTTTCCGTAGGATAAAGACAAACCGCAGCTAATGCCGGCGCTCGAGGTGGAGCGAATATTGAAGGAAAAGTTTTGGCGCGACTACACCATACTGGGCACGTCGGTGGTCGGCATACGGACCACCGTCTGCCAGAACGATTGCTCCGGCCACGGTGTGTGCAATGCGGAGACGCGAGAATGCATCTGCCAAAGCTTCTGGATGCCGGACATTTTCTACTTCTGGGGTATTGCCGAGGCCAACTGTGGTATGTATATGAGCAGGCCCGGGAAGGGAAAGGTGCTTTGGAAGCAACCGAACCGCAACTATATATTTTTTTGTCTCCTCCGCAATAGATTGGTCCATACTTTACGTGATTGTTGGTGTGCTGATTGTGTTTTTTGTCCTGTCCGGCATCTGCTGGGGTATTACGTGCCTTTGCCGACGGTCGGCCAAACCGCGCACGCGACCAAAGCCCCAAAAGTATTCACTTTTGCAAACGCACGACGAGGAATTGCCTTCATGTGAGTAATATTTTTTATTTTTCTTAAATACATTTTTCGACTTATATTAAGTTAATTTTGCATTAGACTTTTATGTACACCACTGTACTGGGGTTTATCTAATTTGAAAATAAGAATTTTTGTGTATGGTGTCTATCCTTAGAAAGCCAACAGGATTTTTTTTTCTTTAGAGAGTAGCGTTACAATTCAAAATTCTCATTAAACTAACATATCAGTATGATAATCTCTTTACATTATTGTTCTAATGTCTATAATACAGCAATTATCCGCAATACGCGATACTTGATATACAGGCGGTCCCCGAGATACACGGTTTATGGGGACCGAAAACGGCCGCAAAATACCGCGTATCTCGGATTTCCGCGTAAGTCGAATCTCGTGATTTCCAGCTACAATATCACTAATATTCGAGTAATTTTGCAAGTAGGGGGCGGTTTTAGTCACTTTATGAATTATTTGATATGATTCTGACTGAATATAACAGTTTTAAACCTTTTGAAATAGTTTTTAACATTCGATCGAACGGGAAATTATGTGGCAATTTACAATTGATGTGTCAAATCAGTACAATTTGCTCAAAGAATTGTCAAATTTAGAAAACCGCGTATCTCCGAATCCGCGTATGAGAGGTACCGTGTATCTCGGGGACCGCCTGTATTGTGCTCGGTCCCGTGCGATAGCGTATATCGGATAATGACTGTACTATAAATTGAGAGCGGCATCATATCAATATAATATAACTATATCAATGTACCAATATCGCTCCAGCAAAATTATGTTCGTAATGTTTCTAATTTTTATTGTTTTAAAATTAAAATTTCCTATTGAATCAAACTTACGCACCGCACTGTACGCCGTGCCATCGCGCAAAGCCTTACAAATGCTGGCCAACATGTGTATCCGTCAGTCCAGCTGGGCGTACGCTGTCAAAAGGGTGAAAGATGAAGAACAGCATAAGGGGGAAAAATAATGCCGGCTGTGTTAATGCTGATTCGGAGAAAAATAACTTTCAATAGTGTTTGCAATTCGGTTGAAACTGCTTTGCATTGCATCTCGTTGTATGTAATGGGATAGAAGGAGCATTATATTCTCTACCGAAATGTACTAATGCTGTAATGCGTGCGTGTTTGAAGGGAATAGGGATCAGCGATGCGTAAGGGTCGCGAAAGGGCATGGTGTGGATTGGTAAAGCATCGCTAGCACAGCATGTCGTGCGTTGGTGTGGTGGGAAGGAAAAAGCGTTGTGAGGTACTCTGATCTCTCTTCAGTTGTCGAATAAATCTTTCGCCTTTTACTAAAGATTTCCGTGGAGAGGGATACTCTAATGAGTCTAAACTGAATTT
Source organism: Anopheles arabiensis (assembly GCF_016920715.1). NCBI lineage: Eukaryota > Metazoa > Arthropoda > Insecta > Diptera > Culicidae > Anopheles > Anopheles arabiensis. Next base: position 13,668,660 of record NC_053518.1, read on the forward strand.
TTGTCGTCTCGACCCCATCAGGGGTTGAGCCCTAATTTTATATACAAAATTAGAATAAAGAAGGAGATTGAAAGATATATATTTAGTGTACAGATGATTTCGCTCTTAATACTATTAATGATTATTGTTTAAATCGAGCACAAGTCGAATGTTGGATGATTATTCAATTGATGAAATTTCACTTAAGTCTGATTGTGACTTGCATTTTAAATTTATAACGTTGCTTTTTTACTTTAATAACTATTGAACAATTCAATGTAAACGGTGAAATCAACAATTAAATATCTATTTTACCTCCTTGTTACAGTTAATCGCGCGGGAACCACCATTTCCGACAGCGAAACCGACTCGGACGTGCTGTTCGAGAGCCGCTCGCGACAGAACGGACTCTTGCCGGGACGGTCCGGCAACGGTGGGCTACCGAACGGCGAGCTACGAAACGGAGCCGGCGGTCACCCGAAGTACGGTGTAACGCGTCTAGGACGACGCATCAAAGCTTAAACAGTAAGATAGGACAAACAAAAAAGGAGACGATAACAACTGTACCAGTGCCACCCCAGTGCTGGGGGAGGGGGAAGCAAAAGGGGAAGGGTGTGCAACCTTAACAACCGCGAGAGGAGGCGGAGGGTTATATGCAACTAGTCGGAAGAAATTTCTTTACCAAATACGTTCCTAATGTGCTTGTAGTGATTTTTTGATGTACACGTGTAACGATATGATTGATTTAATGCGCTTTGAGCAAAGAAAACACACATCACAACGTTCTTTCCATTCCATTTCTCTAAACTATTCGTTTAGATACGCACTTTCTTCTTTTGCATTCCTATATAAAGCTTTATGATATACTTTCCCTAACAAAAGAAAATACCCCAAAAGCGCACTGTAAGCAGTAAGTTATTATTGTAACAACCAATGTGATTCAAAAGCCATCGAAGTAATGAACAGAAATTGCTTGCTAAAATTAGGCAAACCATGCAAAAGAACGATCGAACACTATTGAGGCGAAAAACGGTGGCAAGGAAGCTCCGTTCCTTATTGGTGGTGTAAAGTTTGCATTTACGTACTATTCGATTCGAACAAGGTGCATTTGACATTAGTTCTACCAGTAGCCATGGTAACCCACGGGGGTGTCACGCCTGCCGGCACGATGGAAGGTTTTGCTTATGAGTGTTGTGTGATGTTTTCGTTTAGATGTTACCCTCCCAGCATACAAATATTCCGTACTACTACCAATTAGTGAAAAAGAAAGACGAACAAACAAAAAACGCACATATTGTACGACGAGAAAGGAGGAGATATAGAAAAGTATTAAACAAGTAAGAAATAACCACGCGTCTACCACCCGTACTGAATCGGGGCTGTGAGCAAGGTGCGCAAAATACGGTAAAAACAGAACAGAAATGATCAATGATGATGATGATGGCGACTGGGTGACTGGGTTGACTGGGACGCTTCAAAAGCTTTATGAGCATTTGAGCAAGTATCACTGAGCAGGCGGGGCAGATCAGAACATCAGAGTAGGGCTCTTGCAAAGGGTAGGGGGCAGTATTAATGTTGCACTCGCCCGAAAGGGCACCCGAAGAACCAGGGCATAATGTACTTATGAGCGCCACCGGATTTCGTCTTTTCTGTCTGTGTATGTGTGTGTCATCTCGACGGAGAGTGTGGTGCGATAGAGTGGAAAATACATTCAGAATACAAAGCGAAATGAGGCGATTGAATTGTGAAGAATGTGATAATATTACAACATTTCTGGTTAGAAACTAGAAGATATCGCAGAAAACTCGCAAACAGTTGTAATGTCAGGTCTGCATGAAGGAAGATCACGGTGTATGCAATGATGGAAAATTAAACTTAACCTTCGATTGTGTTGGTAAGACACAGCAAAACATTGATGAACATTGTTTAATAGAGAAATTCTCTCTTTACAGGAGTATGATTGACCGATGTGAAAGAAAAGAGGTCTTCTGGAATGATTTGAGCGATATAGATGATAGTGGGACATCCAAAGCATTAGAATCCCACAGATTGGCATCTAACGGTCGGCCAATACATACAATCGGATACTCGTGCAGCTTATGATAACATGAACGTGATAAGACTTACACAGTCTCGCTGGTCTGTATAGGCATCCTCCGGATAAGATTCAATAGGTAAGTTGCATAAAAACCACTCCCAAATCCCCCAAAACCTATCCCACAACAGTCCTTAACAAGTAATAAACAGATTTGATTAGATTTAGGCTAAACTTAGCGATACACGGGACATACGGGCGGGCAGATCAAGTTTAAAATGAATCCAATTTGCTACGCTGCTTCCTCGTGCTTTTTTTTTGCATAATTTTGTTCGTGCTCTTGCCCTCATTTTGGAATCACTATTTAAACTGTTAACTGTTAATTGATGTAATTATCAGCGATTTCGGGCTGCCGCTCGATGCAACCTTACACTTCAAATAGACAAAGCAAACAAATCGAAGCTGTCTAGCCTAGCCCCACCCTCCTCCGCATCGAACCATTCATATATTCAATTGTTCACGTTCAATTAGCATAGTTTAATGCTGAAAAACTGGTGCTGTGTCTGACTAGAGGAGGGTGTTCATAGATGCACACGATAATGTTCAAGGTTAGCCATATAATCTGATGGATGCATACGTGTGGAATGGCTTGCAATGGGGAGATGATTGGCATATGCCTGTACGACCTTATTACAACGAACCACCTATGCGCTGTCTCCGTCTGCGTATCAATGTCGGCCCGCGTCATGAACCGGATCAAATTTATACGTAACGTTCTATTACTGCGCTCCATTACGACGTATCGATTATTGACATCGTTTCGGCAGGCAAGCTTCCTATGTTTAAGTTCCTTTTGGTGTGAAAGACACAACGTTTTATGGATTCTGATGATGATCATGCTATTTGGAATGTGCGTTTGGGAAGAGCTGCGTGTCCTTGTGAGGTATCGAAATGTGATGTAATGTTACAAATCAATGTTTCCGCACGTTTTGTTTATCTCTTTTTTTGTGTTGTTTACTTTACTGGTGTTTTGTTTGGTGGTTGTTGTCAAATTACGTCATTTTTTTCAATTTTTTGCTACGATTGTTTTTGATTGCTTTTCTGAATCTGTATTAGATTTTTCCTAAACTCTGTTTTTTAATACCAATAGAATAGCGATATTTAATCTTTTATCTTAAAATTAATGATGGTATGTGCTACTTGGCGGAGTATAAACTTTGACGGTTTAGCAAAAAGTTTGTAATGTTTGCATTAAGTAATGATCATATTATTTGAAATTTTCATGTTTCATTATATTATTGTTAACCTAGACATAATATTTAAAAATGTGTTAAAACCATAAAACTATGTTTATGTTCTTTTATGGGACGCAGTACAACGTTCTGGCTTACCTAAAAAATAGTATATTATGAAAAAATACATAAAAGTATATAATTAATTTTAAAAATCATATTTATTTAAATATTTTTAGTTGCTTTATGGGTTTGCTGATGATCTACTACATGATTTACAATACAATTTCTAAGTATTTGTTACATATATTCCTTTGATGATACCATAAAAAGAAAAATAAAGTGTTCCAAGTTATTAATTTCGAATAAATATGACCTCAATCGAACGATCCACATAACGCTAACGCTAGTTTGATGTTTTAACATGCACGACCTAAACCTAAAAGCAATTTCAAGGGCGGTAATTTTTCGTGCAAGAATATTTAGGTTTCAGTTTTGTTTTTAAATAGTGACGTAACTGCACTTGCCAGTTTGGCAGCCTGCTGTTTGACCTATTTTCTTTTGGTGTACCCAAAGGGACAGAATGTGTATGTGACACTGTATGCAAAGCGAGCAAAGTTCAGCAATTTTTGGAAGCGGATTTGGAAGCTACACTGTCCCTTATACAAAGATGTAGTCATTATTAGGCTCCAAACCCTCTGCACAAACACATTTACCTCATTCATGGTGGATCGTTACGCTTTTGTATAGAAAAGATCCCATCTCTCTGTGTGTGTGTGTTTGCTTATTTGTATATTGGTGTCTTTGTGTTGGTATACCTTTTTTTTTGGGGGGGTACAAGTTATACCTTTCTTGACCTTCGCGCGATCTGACCTGTATCGCTGCGCGATCACCGTTTGAAGGGAGCAGAAGATCGTCCGGCGGTTGTTACGCGGGTTGCTGCTGCTGGCACGATGCCAAACAGCGCTCGGTGTTACTCTTCGATCTGATCATCGCTACCCACCACCACCACCATGATCGACACACGCTCTTTGTTTTCATGCATAATAAAGCGAAGGAGGACGCACTGGTTTTGTGCGAAGCTGTGGCCAAACACACGCTCTTCTACCACTTCTACTACGCCCCGCTAAAACCCATCGCTTGGTTCGGTTCACGTGCGCCAAATGCGTTCGGTTGTTGTTGTTCTTTCGTCTTGCTCTAGCGCAACATAAATTACATCATCGTCACAACAGTTTATAAAAGCAGCTTGGGGAACGGGGAACAACCCGAATGTGTGACGCCCAAACGTGTGCGTACGGATTTAGGACAGGGGGGGTTTGGGAAAGGGAAAGGGAAATACGCGTACACACACATACACGAAACGCGCGTGGCAAGCGAATGTTTGAGACTTTATTAATACGTGCTTCGTGTCAATCCACCAAACGGCGGCGCAAAATCATTTTCCTGCGCTTTTGGGGATTGAGATTTAATGTGTTTATTTATCGATAAACCCTTCGCCTTGCCCTGTAATCGTGATAGCGTTTGATAGGCAATGGGAATTGTGTAATATTCACTGAAATGTTACTCGAGAGATACTCGAAATTTTGAATGGTAAACACAATTTCTTCGAAACATTCTATAATAGTCGCATCAATTTTTATTGTCATTGCTAAAATTTTGCTACAATTTCATAGTTGGGTTGCATTAGGTATTTTACTTGCCTGTTGATTCCGATCGTCTAAAATTGCTCAAGCTGTTACACTAGTTTTCGGGACAATTTTCAATGCGAACAGCATTATTGAACAGTCTCGAGATGTTTTTCAACCAAAGAGCTGTCACACATATATGACAACTGTCGAAAAACATCTCGCAAGCGTTTAATATTGTCGTTCGTGTTAAACATTGACCCGGAAACGGTGTTTCTTCACTTACCTCTCTCCAAGCCATGGTTTGTTATCCTACTTTCTGCTGAAGAAAGTATGAAATAAGACGAACAGTAGTATTTTTGTTTTAAATTTTATTATTTCCATCGAATTATACTCACTATTTTTAAAAGAAACACAAGAAAATTAGGATTTTTAACTTCAAACACGTACAAAATCACGTAGTGTACGAGTTGGATAGAAAATGGAATTTGATTGGTATACATCGGGACTTGATATCTTTTGCAACAATATCTAAAGTGATATGAATGGTAAAATGATTAAAAAATATATTATTATCAATATTTTTGTTCGCTAGATGGATATTGGTAAATTTTTGTCTAATCACAATAAAGCGTAACAATGACATACAAAAGTAATTTAATTTAATGTGCTCATTAATTCCAGTTAATTCCTAATTTATTAAAAAACAACTAAAAGTATTATTAAAAGTAAATTAGTAATTAAAAATGATCAAAAACATACAACACAGGTAACACGTAGAACACGTGACGTAGGTAGCACGTCAGTTAATTCGCAAGGGACAATAATAAGTTAATATTGCGCCCTTTCTGCACAATATGTAACTTATACAGAGGTTTTGCCCGAAAAAGTTGCTTATTTCTACAACCCAGAAAGATCAAAAGATTCTTACTTGCAAGGGAAAACTACCGCAAATGTGCACCGCATTTTCTGTCCCGCGTCCGGACCGAACAAACAAATAGTAAACACATTGGTAGTACTTTTTTTCAATCAAAACTCTGTGTACACCTTTCTATATACTGTCGCTAAAAATACGGTGTCGAACCGGTCGTGCGTATTGAGTGATTGGCCACGGGCCTAAGAGCGCCCACGTTACTAGGGACGCTCGCCACTGGCCGCCCTTGTTAACACTTGCGCGCGCGTTTTTCCCGCGTTTATGTGTGTTCGTGTGCATTGCGCCCCATAAGAAAACTCGCGCGTCATAACAACGCGCGCCACCCCTTGCTGTGCGCCACCCCCCATTTGCATCCCCTACACGAGGGTGAGGTGTGTAACCCACCACCCCCCACCCTCCTTCAAAACCACAAACATTGTATTTGTGTGTGTTGCATTTGTTCTCCCTTCAATCCTACTCCACGCGAAAGCTTCGGGGCCCGTTCGGTTGCTGTTCGGGTGTTGCTGCCGCGCGAAGCTGCCTCCCGTGCGTTGCGTGTGCGTGTGGTGTGCGCCCCAACAAGCGCGCATGTTTGCTTGGATTCGCCCGTTTAGTCTTACGACAGACGCACGCCTGAACGGTACTGTGTTTTCCTCTTGGCAACCTGGTTTGCTGCGATTTGCTAACAGTCTCTAGCTTGACACACCTCACAACACCAGCAGTGCCTTCGATTCTGTGTTGTTTTGGTGCCTTTGGGAATTGGCAGTGTTAGTGTGCGGTGGTAGCTTTGTGGTTTTTTAGAGCGTCTTGTGTGCTGTGTGCTCCTGCCCGAAGACTTCACAATCCCTTCACAAAGATCGCTCCAGCAAGTGAGATAGAGCTGTGATTTTGGTTGCAATTTTTGGTGCAGTGAACCCCAGACCAAAAACAGGTTTACAAACAGGCCTGTTTGTACCGATCATCCAAGTGACAGAAAGTGAAAAGCATCTGCGGCAGAGAGCCAACCAACCCCGGTGTGGTGTGACCCCGAATTTCAAATAAACCAGCAACAGCAACAACATGGCCAACAAATTTGTGTCAGTGCTGATGGTTTCATCTTTCCTGCTGGCGGTTAGCTTCGAAGCAGGTAAGCGGTTGCGTTTTGCGATGCGTGTGAAACTGTGATGATCGTTCGTGGGGCCCACAGTGGGGGGAAAAAGCAAGATTAGATGTATCATGAGCGCGAACCACAGAGAAGACATAATGTGGCGCAATCGAAAGGAAGGAAATGCTCACGGACTCACGGTGCTCGATATGATTAGAAGGCAAAAAAATGGTTTGAATTATTGATGTATCTTTGATTGATGCAGACCCATGTGCAAGAAATGTGTGCCTGTGTGCCGATTCGACGGAGGAGTGTGGAATGCGCTAGATGTTTGCAGCACAAGTGTGGCGACGGCCATGCATCATCAAACGTGTGTGCAGTGAGGCGCGGGAGGTTGTTTTTTTACCACCTTGTTTCGATACGAAAAATAAGAAGAAGGATGCAACGTCCATGAAAGTTCCTTCAAGCTTTGGAATGAAATTAGACACCGTTTTTTTTTTTTGGTGACTTTACAAAACTTCACACACCATCATCATCGGAACGGAAAACAAACATTAGCTCTCACAATCAAGCCCTTGTGTTGAGAGGTTTCAACAATAAGAGTGTTTCGGGCAAAAGAATGACTAACGGCCCTCGTGTACACACTTTGCTCCATTTCGCTTCCAAAGTAACCCTTCCAAAAGCAAAACAAACACACACAGCTCTAGCTGTCTTTAAATATTGGCCAATTGGTTTCAAGCACGGACTTCTTCCATCTTCCAGCAGCATTTACATGTCATAGCCTATTAGGACTACTTTAAAGTGTGTTTACTGTGCGGCGTACACACCAACCTCCTCCCGCCTACTGCGTTTGGGATCTGCACTATTAGACACGCTTCTCTTTGGGTGTGTGTTTTGAAATTGAGAACACTTTCGGATGTTGAATGGAGCGAAATGTCGATTACGGAATGATTCATTGCGCAGTTTTGAAGCCTTCCCGGTTTGAGGAAATCGACGCGTACGCAATCGGTGGTTTTCATTGAAAATCGGTTCCCACTGCTACTACTGTTTTTTTCGACCATTTGGTTAGAATATGAGGGGAGCATCGTCCATTGCAGCATCTTCGTAGTTTACTTGTTCAATTAAAAACGCATCACTCCATACTAGTCTCCCCTCGAGTTGCTCCATTTTCTTCGCAAGCAACGGCAAATGCGTTGCTTTCCCGGAAGACACAAAGGTCGCGCTGCGTCTCCCTATTCGTAAAGGGAAAAGGCCAACAAATACAGATCGACAAGCAGCAGGCGCACCCTGCGCCCTGAGAGGGATTATATGTCACGCGAGTGCGACATTAATTAACGATAAATTTAATCTATCATACGCTCTGGGAGTTGCGTTGCGCGCGCGCGCCTCTTTAAACGCGAACAAAACACAAACACATTCCAGAGCAATATTCTCCCTCAGATTGTGCTCAGAGATTCGAGTGTGTGGGTTGGGGGGGGGGGGGTTGTGAAGAGAGCTATTGAAGGAATCCCAAAACACATGACAACAAACAAAACACAAGTGGCACTCCGAACATCTCGAGGAGGATCGGAGCTCCACGCTTATGCTTGATCGCGGGAATCGAGAATCGGTTGGATCACATCGCTTACATTGACAAACATAAACGCACAGACCCGGGCAGGGGAGGGCTAGGGGAAAGAGTAATAAAGAGAAAGAATGACAGTACAGAGAGAAAGAGAGAGGTATTTATGAATTCAATTAGCTAAAATTCAAGATCAAAAGATCAACGTCCCGCCCAGCATCATTTGTGTCGTGAATGATTGAATTCTTGTTTGGTTTGGGGTTGGGTTCTTGGTGCCCCTGACCAAGCGATCAACTTCCCTGACGCTGTTTGCTGGATCATAAACCCGCTTCAGCACACAGGCCATGGTGAATTCCAGCACTAGAGAGCTAGAACGGCTGTCCGAGCTTAATATTCAAATCGTGTCGTTGCTTCACCTCGTTATAGCTACATGCTGGGAGCAGCAGTTGGTGGCGGACGACGACGGTATGACTAAGCGGACGGTTGTGGTGTGTACCAGCCTGTGCCCTGCTGCACACGGTCGCATTAATTGTGTTTGGCTAGATAGGTGATGCAATTAAAGAGCTCGCGATCGCGATCGCGGCTGTGTGTGTGTTGCGCTGGAACAATTTCACTTGCCCGTGCGGTGTGGTATGTAAGTGTGGTGAACTGGTCTGGTGGTAGGATAAATGGTCCTCCACCTTGTGTCAGTCAGCTTGCCGGAGCAGCTTAACGGGGGCAGTCTTGGGCTGGGGACAGGGATAACCAATATGGCCAATCGAGAAGGAGGTGTGCGTGTGTGAGAGTGTTGTTTCGATTCAGTGTCAACTTGTTGGGCGCGTCTGGAAGCAATTCCGACTGGGCGTTAGTAGAATGGTAGTGTACACCAATACGAATTTTCTAGGGCGTAAGATGATGATGGTTGTTATATTGTGCGGAGGAGGGTTGGTAATTGTTAGCTTCATTTCATCCAATAAGCAAAGCAATTATAGAATACTTTTACATGGGTTGCGGACGTGGGTTTATAAGGTGGATTTTATAAGATTCATTAGTGTTTTTTTTAAAGCAGCCTTAAGTGCGTTTGAATATTCTAATTAGAATTTAAGATTTATTTTATTTCACTTCCATTGTTAGGCTGATTACTACAAGGATTTTTTTTTAATTTTTGTACATTTCATTTCATTTATGAAAAAGGCTTCATACTTGGGCTACAAAATAATTTTACAATATCTACAATTGTAGTTTTAACAAAAACAATCACTGAAGTTACCGAGGATCGTTACACCCATATTTGGGTGTCCTGTTTTAAAACCGTATATGTTTAACTTTAACTTCGCTTATCTTCCCCTATCGTCTTGTAACTAATCTCCTGCGCCTTTAACTGATGCCATTTGCTAAGTAGGCGGCAATGTGGGCGCACGAGTGTCCCAACCAACTAGCTTGTTGGCTCTTCGACTGGTTGGCACAAGAAAGGCTAACGTCGTCGTCCACTTAAGGTCGTGTAACTCAAAGCCTTACGCAAAGACCTATAAAACTCTTCATCATGGTTATGACGCTTTGCCATTCAAAGGCTAAACGTGGCTTCGAAATAATTATAATACAACATGAAGTGATGAAAAGGTTTAAATGAGTTCCATTATTAGTAGCTGTCATTCGACACATTTAGTTGAATTTTAATTCTTCACTCTTTTGTGACCGACAAACTATGGTCCCTTGGGATGTAAGAAAGCGAATATGCCTTAATTCTGGATAGGGCAAACAAAACTTCTATTTAGAAGACAACAAACTATCTGCAACATTTTCCAACTGATGCTATTGCAACAATAAGTATTAATATGGCTATCCATCAAAGACTATCTTTACTTGTAAAGGTAACTGTTTGAAACCCCTCACGCGAAAACAAAAAACAACTCCAAAGAAATCTTACAGTCTAATGCATCACTTCCACAAAGGTCCTTTGTGGTAGAAAATCACACCAAAATTAATGGCCCTCCGCATGACCGATCCAAAGGAAAAGCCTTGTCTTCTTTGTGCATGGGTTTAATCGCATGTGCGCGCTTCTCGTTTTCCTGATAACGCGCACTGGAGTGTGTTACACAATCCTTTTCTAACCTTCCACCGAAGGCCGGACAGTAGACAATCCACACACCCCTCGGGGAGGGTAAGCCCTTGGCCGAGAGAGTTGATGATCGCTAGACCACCCTCCGCATGATGTCACCTGTGTGTGTGTGTTTGTGACCCCAATGTTGTGGTCTTGTGACGTTGTCGCCGTGATGAGTCTCTGCACGATCGCGACGAGTCCGGACACACTCGGAAGGCGATGATAATGGTTAACGCTTTTGGGAAGAAACAATTGCTGACAAAAGGTGTTTAAGTGTGGTTTGGTTTATTGCACGCGAAAAGATAGCTCCCGCCGCTTTTGCCCCTTGTAAATTGTTTACAAAAACACAAAAATAAAAACATTTAATTTCCGGTAGTTTCGTAAAATGATTGGGCGAACGTGATTGCGTTGCTTGATTTTTTGTTTTTCACTTGGCAATTTATTACTCCGCGCTACCTGGGCAAGTGAATGGGCCGGTGGCTGGTTAGTCCATTGTTTATTTGATGATCATTGTCCAAATTGTCACCCAGCCACTAGCTGGGAGGGGGTAAATTAGAAGTACAACCTTGAAGACGTTTGTTGTTTTTGTGTGGCGTTAAACCAGGCTTTGTGTTACTTTGTGCTTTTGGGGATGGGTGTTTTTTCGATGGCACTTACCATTGTACGGCCCCGTGGTAAAGGAGTGTGAAATGTTTGGCCAACAACACGCCGATGGAGCTATGTAGAAGCCAATCTCCATCCCTTTTACCACCGTTCCCGTCACTCGCGAACACGACTTTCAAACGCGCAAATAATGCGTGTATGAGCTCATCGCTCACTTGTTGTCGCCCCGCGAGACGATAGGCGACGGATTGGCTCTTGGAGTCGCATCGATTGAGATTCCATTATACGCACCAGTTGCCGCTGTTGCTGCCGTTGCTGCCGTTGCCTAGGAATGCGGCCAGTTAGCCCTGCTGATCGGGTGCATGGAATAAATCAACCATTCGGAGCCGATCGGTGATGCGACGTATGCGACAGGTGGGTCCGGCAAACAGATGAAACTGATCGCTTGTTTGCTGGCATTGGAGCGCCTCGAACAAAAGAATGTAGAACGCGCGCGCGCGCGCGACAGTGGACGACGGCGCACACGTGTTACTACACCCCGGCCAAACTCCTATCAATGGGGACGCGTTGTTGGTGGCGCACACGTTTTCGTTTAGAAGAAGAAGAAGAAGGTAGTGTAAGTGATGGTTTTATAGGTTTTAATTATCTGGTGTCAGGCCGTGCTCAGAGTGATCAGAGCGACCGAACCGCATGATGATGTTGTACGACGTTCTAAATGATTATTGATTCCATTTGCCTTCGGACATGTCTTGGAGAGATAGTGACAGAGGGCATCAAAGCTGGTACACCAAAGGTACAAAACAGCTCCGTGATGAAATCTAGGTCAGCGGTAATAAAGACGACCATTTTTTGTTTTGTTATTCTGCTATGCGCCTCCACCTCGGCTCTCTATCGCGTGTGGCTAAACGCGTTTTAACTGCAAGCGACGATTAGCCACACCTTAGAAGCTGTCCCAACGGCGACTCGGCGTTCCTCGGTCCCTAAACGGTTTTCCATTTCTGCTGTTAGGGGGGAGAGTTAATTTCCTCCTTCCCCTTCCGACGCCTAATTCGTTCGTTCGACACGTGGTTCACAGCGTGTGCCGCCGCACACGGAACGGAAAAGCCGTTAAAAAGTAAACGAAATTTGGCGCGGCCAGGCTGGCATTTTGCTTACTGCTGCTTTCGTCTTCCATTTCGTCCTCGTAAAACATGCCGCTTCCCTTCCACTGCGCTAACACGCGCCATTCCAGACTTTTTGAACAGGAACACGATTTGAACAGGAACACGCGCTCAAAGTTGATTCTTGGCTGCGTACTGACACCTAACGGCTGCATCCGTCACACACATCTCGGGGCGCGGATATGGTGTAAGGTTGGTACGGGCGATAGATCTTTTCGGATCTTTGGTGTTATATGTTTTTATGCTTCCCATGTTTGTATGTACAATACGCGCGCCTACATGCTTACATCATCGTTCGTACACCACACGAGTCCGGTGAAAGCATTACGGTGTTGGAGGTTATTGGGGTTTGGTGATTTGTTTGATCGGTGGGCCTATTTGGTGCACAAGCATCTGTGTGGTTGGTGGCTAATGTCGATGGCGCCATTTGTCATGCTTTGTTTTCGTTTGGGATGTCCCATTCGTATGTCTGGAGATGTGCGAACGAGTTAAGTTAAGGTTCTAAATGCCCATTAAAATGCATTCTTTATTGTGAGTGTCCGTTTGTAGGGAGGTTCACAGCTACTAGATCATGTAAGGAAAACTGATGTACGGTTAAAATAGATACAGCGCGATCTTCTAATGATCTCGTTGGTACGGCTTTGTAAGAGACGGTTGTGTTTATCCAACACCTAACCATCTCAAAATGAGGACCAATGAGCAGGTTTTCTTCAATGTTTTCGTAAGGGATTGGTGCGTTTTTGCAAAGAACTGTCAGCCATTACGTCAAACGATCAGTGGATGGAAACCATCCTGGGTATAAAGATGGCCTTTTCTCGATGTTTTCCCCTCATTGACCTACGCTCTAGTGGCGTTGCAGTGTTTTTTTTTAAAACGATATTCTCCTAAACACTAGCATCTTTTTGCATCATCGAACAAGAATTGTAGTTGCTGCACGGCTTAAGTGAAAGCATACAGCGTACAGCTCTCCGTTAGTATCTTTCCGTTCTGTTTTTTTTGCGTGCGAGTGCGTGTCTGCTTGGTTTGGGGTTTTTGATGGGTGGGAATTTTTATTTTTAAAATCACAACATATTTTTAGCACCCACCACACGGCCAACCAACATCTGTTTTAGCAAATTCGAAACAAATCATCATTCGGCGGTGCTGTTGTGTGAACATTTTTCTCAGTCCTGCCTCGAGTAGGCTGCGTTTAGGACGCGCAGAGTTGCTTTGTCGTTGCTATAGCAACAAACACACACACACGCGTAGACAACACGGCATGAGCAAATAAACGCACGATCAAGTGATCCATCCTTAGCTCTATTCGGGGTTTGGTGGTGATGTTCGGGGAAGGTTGAAGTCGATGCGATCATCAATACTTCACGAGCAACCGAACATATTATATCATAATTTCATCATCACAAAGCAGCAAAAAAGAAGGGTGTGGCGTGGTGTGTACGACACCACGGGAGTGTAAAGGTAATACAAAACTCTCTGGATCTTTCCCCGGGTAGAAGAGCGTAGAACGAACACGCGGGTCTTCTAGCCGGGTTGCGCATTCCATCAATATCGGCGTATCGGTGATGTGCGTGTTTGCGATGCGCTAAGACGCGCTTACCAATGACGTGAGTCACGGTACATACCGCCGGACTGCTTGAAATGCTCTCCGCGTGGTGTCACATTTTTTCCTCCTATACCCGGCAGCGCTGTTGAAGTGTTGAAAACAATTAGTGACAACGTGACGATATTGGTAACTGGTGCGGGTAGGTGGTAGGTGACGCGCCCAGCACAGGGTTCCGTATAAGATCTGCTACCGATAAGCTGGAAGCGATCATCACTGCATACGGAAGCATTTTTATTGACGAGACCTTTGATTAGCTCTCTCTCTCTGTTCTACACCGACACAGCACCACCGCACGCAACGCCGAGGTTGTGCTTTGGGAATGTGTGACGCTACTAATTGGAAGGTATCAGGCTTGACTCAGAAATGGTCGCGCTCCTCCTTGCTTTTGAGTGTGTTGACTCATGTGCACTTTTATAACTCCTCCTAAACGGTTCTAGTATGTATTAAGTAGTAAAATGCAGCTTCAGTGTTTAGTAACTGACCTACCCAGAAACATAAATTATAAACCCCTGCTCAATGTCAGTTCTGCTAGTTAAGGTAACATCGTAAAACTGTGCCATGTAAAAAACCGTTTACAGAAATTTCAAATCAATTTTCCGTCCACGCTTAAAACTCGTTACGTTTGACTCGTCATTCTCTAGCTGTAATGCATCTCAACTCGGTGCAATTTTATTGCACAGAACACATACACTCACGATTGTGGGTTATAATGACTGCGATTTAGCGTTGATTTATTCTCCGGGAAAACTTTTCCACTCGTATTAGCTGAGAGCGGGGTGGAACAGAAGAAGGGTGAGAATATAGCAACTACCCCCTGTCGCGTTTGAAGGTGACGCAATGTGATGTAACGTCCGATCGTGTGTGTGTGTATGGACGCGATGATCTATCGGCTTTATATTGCGCACTTGCTCTGCCTGTTGCTGCTCTGCAAAGCTGCAAAGTTTTGATGTTTTGAACCTCCATGTGTACTGTGTGAAACAGTTTCCAGAGCTGCTCGATACTCCCGATCCCACGCCTGGCTGGCGATGGTCAGTGAGTGATTTAGAATGCATTTACACCTCCCCTTACTCCTCTGAGGGGGATGGTACTCGAATGGGGTACGTGAATCGGGCTCGAACACTCGAAATCACCTATCATTTGTCCGTCAAAGTTACGTACCGCGGGATGTGTTATGGGACAAGAGGGCTGAAGATTTGATTAATGTGGTTCCTCCCCCCTCTTCCCGGTGTGGTTTTTGTAATGTCCATCTGGATTCTGACAGCTTGGCAAGTGAATGGAATGTAGCACGATTGACTGACCGCTTGTCGTCGTCGTCGTTTGGTGGGCTGTGATAATACGCTTTGCTTTCATTAGGTGAATTAGTAATATGAATAAACTAGAGTAGTGAACGGACACACATACACACACACATACCATAGGGGGTAAATCATGTTTTCCCGGAAAACTCTCAAGCCCGGAAGTACGATTTTGCGTCGGGGAAACCTATCCAAATACCTGACAGCTTTCGAAATTAACGATAATCCGTCACCATCTCAATAATCCCAAACGTGTCCTTCCTACCCGGGTCCGGGTTTGTACGCGTACTTGCAATTAATGATTGAACAAGTTCACTGAACTCTTTACGCTAACCAATTCAAAAACATTTTCCCGGAAATCGTGTTCCTGTCCTTGGAGGCCTATTCCTTGTTTTGTGCAGGAGATATGCATAATGTATGTACTACTTCCCGTAATGTGCTGCAACTGGGTGATTTTTATGCTATCTACGTTTACTAGAAATGATAAATTATTTCTATCATTTTCTGGCAAATTATAACCTTCATTAGCGTTGCTTTTTTCGGTGCGTCATACATTACATTAGGAATGTATCTCCAGTGTGCTAAAGTGTACCTCTTGTTAGATCTTCGATTCCGACATGGCTGAACTAAGGTTTGTTGTCTTGTTTGGTATACAAGAACCTGATATTTTCCAATATGTTGACTCCAACATTTAGATTTCTGCACATACAAACATTAGAATTAGAGGTTATTGATTACGAGCAGTGAGGAGCAAGGTCATTTGTGGCTTCAAATCTCGAAAGAACTTAAATCCTCATACACGCTACACGACATATTCAACTTGTAGTTACTCTCAACCACTTAGAGTTAGCGATCGTTAGACGCTTAGGCAGGCATAGACCTGAAACGATTGTTGCTCTAAACTAGAATGTTGTTCATGGTTGTATAAGAGATTCGTTAATCTCTCTGTTGCACCCGTCTTTAAATCAAATAAGATCTTCTTTAAGGTTTTCAACAAGTTAATATGATATCTACTCATGAGGATCATGTGTCATGTTTGATAAGAACATTAAAAGCGTGCTTGGCACATGTGAATTTTTAATTTTAGAGTTGAAAACTGCGAACATTGTAAGACTCACAACATTTCTTTTGAAATTTATGTAACAATTAACTTTATCGGCCTTTTGGTAGTCTTTATCGAAGTTTTTTGTATTAATTGCATATTTTGATGAACAATTGAAGCTTTCCTGGTTTAATAAGCAATATAGTGACTGAATTTCACCCAGAATTCACTATGTTGGCTTTGAAATATCAACATTTTGAACGTCCACTCTTGAATGTTGTACACGTCCTTATACTAAGTCTGTTGCTATTACACAATGCAACCTTATTAAGTCATATTAATCGTATTACTAAGAGCAATTAATTAAAGGTATTTAGATAAATAAATGCACAGTTGAATCGCTGAAATGATTGCAATGCAAGAGGACAGACAATTTAACATTTAATTTTATGTGCAATGCACAAAACTACACTTTGTATCGATGTATGATTGCTTGCGCTTCGAAGTTAGCAGCCTTAGTCGCCGATGGAGACGGCCAGTGATTCGCGTGTACACATGTTTATTTCCATTTGCTCGTCTCTTGCCTTAAAGTCATCTATTTACATCTTAACAAGCCTTTCAATACTATTAAAAAATAACTCGATAAAATTGATAAGAATTGGAATACTACCCTCACCAATTAACATCATCGAAATTAGCATGTTTAGCGACATCTGAATTAAAAAGTTTGTCAAAAACCTAGCACTAACAAATCATCAGATTACCCCTTTTTAAAACCAACTTAAAGCACCCCTGGAATCACCGAATCACGGCGTGCGAAGCAACATGCGCTCCTCTACCCTAACGATTATTACACCAGCGCGATGATGGACTAATTGCCCTCCGGGGCAGGATGATATAACGTGCAACAGTCCGGCTGCGCCACCATCACCCCACGCCGCACCGGTGTTAGTGAATTTTCCTCACATTCAATCGCATCGCCGCCCGGTGCGTTGTTTATACTAAGCTGGAAGTAAATAAACAATTTAAGTTCTAGTTTGCTTCGTGCGTTTAGAACATCTTCACACAGCAGTGCAAGAAGCTCCTCAGGTGACCAACCTTTTCCCCTGCTGGGTGTGAGGCAATGGATATGATTGATATTAGGGATTTGATGGCGGGAGTGAAATGTGGAGTGAAATGTGAGTGAAACACACACACACATACGCTCTGGTAGTGACCGTTTTATTTTTGCTTGGCGATCCTCCTTCCCTCGTTCCCGAGCGGGGGGCGACATTGCGTCACCTCGTAAACCTCGATCTAAATCCGTACCTTCGACACGGACAATGTGTCAGCAAGTATAACTAAATCATTGCACTTTCTAGCTATGTGTGTTGCTCTCTCTCTTTCTCTCTCCTTCTCTCGTTTTGGGGTCAAGTAGAAAAGCATAGGAGCAACGGTTTGCTTCGAGAAGGTTGGCCGCTGGCAGCGGTATAAATAAATCAGCCAAAATTACGACGACAGTCGCTTCCTTTTCAGATATTCCTACGAACAAAAGGACGTCGAACTGCTGTCGTCGTTTAACTTGTTGTGAATGGCAAACATCCGGCCGGCTTTTCGGATGTGATTAAACAATTAAACCATAGTCTCTACCACCCCAAATTCCGTTCATTCATTTCCCTTTGCTTATTACCATTCCAGTGAGTGCGCTGAAATGCTGGCGATGCTCGTCGGACGCCTCAACGGCCGCGTTCTGTGACGATCCGTTCACCCAGGACATCATTACCGAGCAGCAGAGACGCTGGAGCTACGTCGACTGCAGCTATCCGCCCCAGGTCAACTACCAATTCAACCAGGCGAACCAACAAACCCGGCCGGTCTGCAAGAAAATGAAGCAAATCAGTAAGTACTGCCGAAGACGACCGGGGACGACCTAGCCGGGTTGGGGCCGCCCGTTCGAGTTTTATTGGGTCAGATAGGGACATGGGGCAGAATCAATTAGCTAATGGTGGAACGGATGGGTGGTACCGGAAACACGAACCTCCCTCTCTCTCTTTATATCGCTATCTCGTTTCTAGTCGCAATCGCTGGCCCGGGGCGAAGGATCACTAATCGCAAGGTGCATCCACGCGCACGAAGGAGGTGTACTATCTCGCGTGTGTCCATATTTCTCGGGCGGCAGGATAGAGGAGGAGGAGGGGGGGGGGAGGTTTGGGTGCCGGAGGGTGTGCCCGTTGAAAAGATTTACAAGTTAATTTAATTAGCTTTGCTTGGTAGTACGCTGTTTTAATGCTGTTGTTGTCGTGGGGTGGTAAAATGACGCTTTAACACGAAGAGAGCCGCCCAGATGCGTGCGCAAAAGAACCAAGCGCATGGTATGGGCATGGGTGTTAGGATTTTGGCGGAGGATCACGAAAGCAAGTAAACGCATCAAATGTGTTCGTTGGAGTGTGTAGTATTATTTTAAAACAACTGAGACCATTTGAGCAAAATTTTGGGGTAATGTGAATGGTAGGTTTGCGTTTATGGCCTTTTTTGTGCGTACATTACATACGGATAGCAACACAAACTTGAGTCTTTATATATTCTTGCATAGAAACAGTATAACATTTGGTTTAAAGCATAGGAAACGTAAAGCTAGTACAGGTATTCCCGGACATACGATATAAATGCGGATTGGAAGCAATAGCGCGTATCTCGAATATTAGCTTTTGTCGAATTTCGAGGTTTTCAGTCCATACTTTTTTTCGCATAATTTGCATGGAGGTTTAAGCCACTAAATGCGTTGATTGATCTGATTTTAACTGAAGATAACAATTTTGTATGTTTAAAATTGGGTTTTAATATTCGACCAAAAAGGGAATTTGTTTTGCATTTCACAATTGATGTCTCTAATCGGTATAATTTGCACAAAAAACTGGCAAATTTTAAAGATAGCGTATAGCGTCGGCAGTTGGTTTCAAATAATACGTGTATTAACACGTTTCAATTGAGACTGCTAACTAGGTTGATGTCCGGATCAAGAACTATCCTTCCTTATCTTCCTTATTCCCTTGTTATCTTCCTTATTTCCTTGGAATCAGTTGAGCTGAAAACCCCGCTTGGGTTGACTTGAATGAAGCAGCTTTTATAACTGAGAATGTTACAGTAAATTCCTGCCCTGTAAGGGAATATCAATGTTTTTTTTCCGCAATCAGGAATATCATTTTTGGTATTTTTGTCAAATCACAGTCTAGCTTATTGCACAAAAAAGCCAGAGATTGATATATTGCAAGTAAGACGAACGTCTTCAAAAGATGATGTAATATCGCTCATTTCAAACAGATTTGGCATGGCTATTCACCACATGTTCACCACGGTACAGCGCGGGGGCGGTCCCGTGGTACAGCCGTCAACTCGAACGACTTAATAACATGCCCGTCATGGGTACAAGCCTAGATTGGACCCGTCCTCTCGTAGGAAGGATTTTACTCCGGCTGCGTGATAATGAATTAAGTCACGAAAGTCTTTATAGGCCGGCATGTCCGCGTGGGACGTTACTCCAAATAGAAGAAGAATCACCACATGTGTGGCATGTTGGACTATGCGAATTTCTCTAAGGGTACAGTTGTTCAATCAATTGGTTATCTTGGCCTTCAATTCTATTGATCTCAGCTAATCAGCTTTATTCTATGTGGCCAAGTTTGATGTCATTTAACAGAAATTAAACTAAAAAAGCGCTGGCAAATTTCAAGCAAAAACTAGTCTACATCGTGTGAGCACGTGGACAAGATACTCGAGTAATGAATTATTTAAATGTCCATAAAACAGTCAAATCAATACTCGGTCAGAATCAGATTAGGTCAGTCGTTCTAGATTAGATGTGACCGTAACATCTGTTGGGCAATTATTGAAAGTGTTCTGTGATACTAAAAAATCGTTATCACAACATAAAATGGGACATGCCATCGATAGAAGTAATGATTTGATTACTTTTGTAAGCCGTATTTTACAATAAAAGTCATGAGTATGCACTTTTGTGCATCAATTGAACACACCCTAGCTGGGGTTCGTGCTCTATTGCCACACAGCACTTGGCTTGCGTGTGGTATAATTAACTTGCCACTGCAAAATATAGAGACAATCGTCCGCATGGATTCCACTCGTTCAATAATCGTGCACCCAACTTAGCACTGAACAAGCTGACGAAACTCGTACAGTAATTCATTTGTCGCTTCCTTCGCCGTTCTCTAATATGCATATCGGTGCAGTAGCTGATCTAAAAGTGTGAAAGAAATTAATATCAATTTGTCCCTTCTGTGGGGTGCGGTGTTGAGGTGGTGTACAATTGTTGGTTGATCAAATCTCGGGCACGTGGCGTCTATAGCTTGCAAGCCTTGCTCTGTTGCAAAGGAGTCTGAGTCACTCTTCTCAATGCGTTTGCATCTTCCAGTTGATCGCGGGAGAACAATTCAAGGTCGACGAAGATACGGTAGAAACAAAACAACATCTCCAAGGCATTGCGATCGCACTGTTGTTAGATTCCCACCTCTTGCTTACAGCTACTCCAGCCAGTTGCGTAATGAACCGCAGCCTGTAGGGCTGTTGGCAATGCTAACATCGCGCTGTATGAAGCATCGCCTGCCCCGGTTACATCTGTTTTGTTACAGGTGAATTCAATAACAAAGCAAGCAACCATGGCATACCTAACAGTAGGCTGTTGTGGCTGTGCTGGCCCCTAACCGTTGCTACTGCCGGCCCAGTCACTCATTTCGCATAACGATGCGCGACTATCGCGCAGCGTAAAACACAACATTTTTTGCGTTTCATTATGGAAATAGAAGTAACATCTTTTCAATCACATAAATAAATGCCGGAAACTACTGGAAGCATGTTTTGAGCGGGTACGGTGACGACAGATGTACCGAACGATGTATCAGTGTTTTTGGACATCTTTACGGCTATTTTATGACCATGGCAACCAGAAAGCGATGATTGACAACGCTAGGCGCGGGCACACGTCTACGTGATGAGTGATCGTTTTTATGATCGTTTCTTGCGTTTTATGAATTTTTGATAAGTTTGTTCTGTGGTACTGGAAAAAGTTCATTATGTTTGCTTACTTTCAATTTACTTATTACCCTTCTATGGCTTCACTGTGGCTAATCGATTGCCTATCACCGTGAGAAATGGGAAATAGACAATTCTTAGACCAGCATATGGTGACGGGTAGGTATGTGCGTTTGTGGTTTCTTGCGGCCGGAAGTGCGACTTATCGGGCCGTTCTTGTCGTCTAGTGTCGTCTAACCATAAAAAATAATTGAATGCAATTCAACGCCCGCACAGTGCATAGCGGTGTTTGATAAGGAAGCTCCTGTAATGTATGCTAGACGCATAATAATTGAATCCAAGCGGGGTTTCTCTGGTGGCTTTTGTGCCAGGTGCGATACCGTAACTTGGGTGACACACCTATCTATAGAGCTGGATGCATTTGCTTGATACACATCTAGGCTTAGACTTCCTAAACGATTTGGAAATGCTATATAGAATAATGTACTTTTGCCCTTTGTTGTGAATGTTCTGTTTCCTGCCGATTCTCAAATTATTTTTGTGTTGCTTGTTTGTTTTTCATTTTATTTTTTTTAAATATTTTTTGTAATTCCTGTAAAGCATGTTAGTTGAAATTTTAACTTAAATAATTTCCTGTACATTGAACTACATTACATCGTGTTAATGATTTTTAATGACTTTTTATTAAATTCTCGCATTTCTATGTTCTGAAATAATCAATGATTCTCATTAAACAAGAACTATTTAATTGCATACAGCAAACAGTTTCACAAAAAAGAGGAATATCGGTTATAAAAATGATAACGAATTTAAATACAATTCAATGTACTTCATTCTTTTAACGAACTTAATACATTTTCGTTTAGCAAATAAAATAATCATAATTTAGTCATAGTCATGATTTCTACGCCTAACAGCATAATAAAGAAACAAAATCGTTAAATTTTGAGTCATCTGAGCAGCTTTGAACGAAAAAATGTTGGTTTCAGATAGATGTTTCTACAATATTTTGTTTGTGCAGTTGGAATTGCAAGCAGCTGTGTAGATAAAATGTTGGTTTAGATGCACTCAGGCTCTTTTTCGTGATATTTTCCGATTGCTTTCCAGTTGTAGTTCCGATTATGTTAATTTAAAAATGACTATTAAATATTAAGTCCTATTGGGAATTTAAAAGATCTAGATGACATTTAACTAATATATGTTTGTTATTTATTCTGGTAGAAATAGCTGAACCATGTTGGCCTAATACCCTCAAAATCAAACATCCCAGGCCCTTGAAGCATACAACAAACGATAATTTTGTACAAATATTTCCAATAATTACCACGAGTGTTATTTTCGTTTTGAATTTATTTACGTACCCTTAGGCAAAAACATTTCAAGCCGCACTAGTTGAAATGCAAATTCAGTAAGCCGCAGTAACGGTAGATACAGAGGCCACTCAAAAACGCAACAACCTTCACCAGTGACATTGAGCGGCGTGCAATTAACCGTAGCATATTATACCGTAGTGCACATGCAATCACACACATACACATGTGTACTACTGATCTTCAAACGATGGTTTTTTCACTACATCACGCTCAACCCGATCTTCAAGATCAAAGATGCGTTTTGCTCTTCGGATGGGGGCATTTTTGTATTGCAATACACATTCGTTCCCCTTAACCTTGATGCGAGAGTTTGCGTTCCCAAGCCAGTGTAGCGCAGTTTACCCGAGCGTAACGCAATGAATGATTTGCCCTAACAGCTTATCTTACCCCCAAAAACCCCTTATCCATGTGTAATTGTTTGTGCGTTCTTGCTTCTATCATTGCAGTTAACGATCGTGTCGTGGTGTCGCGCTCCTGCGCTTACGAGGACGTCAACACGCCACCTAACTCGTGCCTGAACGCCCAGACGCCCTCCTACATCAAGACCGAGTTCTGCGAGACCTGCATCACCGACGGATGCAACGGGGCCGCCCAGTACGGACCGGCCGCCCTGATGATCCTGATCAGTGCGTTCGTGGCGAAGCTGCTCGCCTGGTAATCACGGAACGGGACGGGATCGTCGTCGTCGTTCTTTTCCATCCATCCCTACCCCTCCACCCCACCGAAATGGTGCTGGCAGAGAGAAAGAGAAAGAGAGGGAAAGGCAGTGGAGCAGTGGCAGAGAGTTACCTTACAGGGTTTCCCACGATTTATTGGTCAGTTCCCATGATTTTTTGGTGCGTTCCCACGATTTTTTGGTCGTATCCCATAGATTTTTGGTTCGTTCCCATAATTTATTGGTATTTTCCGATTGGATATCAATACAATTGGACCAAAAAATTCTAAGGAACGACCAAAAAATCGTGGGAACGCACAAAAAAAATATGGGAACCCACCAAAAATTGATGGGAACGCACCAAAAAATCGTGGGAAACCCTGTATCGTCCTACACACACAAAGCTTAGAATACTATACCCCATTCCCTCGGAATGTTAGTTATCAGCAAGAAGCAAGGAAGCTGATTTTGTCCAATTTAAGTAGCTTTTGAGTGGCATCGTAACACAGGTTTGGTGCGTCCTGCACCATCTCCACTAACAGCAGCATAAAAAGAATCTCATTCACAACGGTCTTTCTCTTTCTCTCTCTTCCTGTCTCTCTGTCCCTCGCCTCTGTGACGGGGGTGTTATGCCTTATGCCTTACGAATTCGGGAGGCGCTTTAAGCGTCCGATAAGTGTTAAAGTATTTTGGTCACCAGTAAAAAAAAACACACACAAAACACCTCACCTCACTAAACTATTCAAAAAAGCTACATGCAAAATATGAATCGGTAAAACATGAGAAAGAAAGAAGCTAATTTGTATGGCTTCAGTGTTACAAATATGTAAGCATATGAAGAACCACAAAAACCGTTAAATTTAAAAGAAAGTAACAAGTAACAAAACACAATCACTATTGTGTTGATTAAAGTAAGGACAGTGCAGTAATAAGAGCGTTACGAGGAAGTTAATGATGTACAAAACCACAAAGATGATGATGCTAGACAGGATAGACACAACAGGTACCGGAACATATCAATTTGGAAAATCTGGTTTATCACTAGCGCACACCGAACATTTGTCCTTAATTATTTACATCTGTCGTTTCACATCAAAAGTGGTGTAATTTTGCTTAGCTTTAAAGGTGTTAAATCACGATTAGAAGAAGTCTTCATCGTCTCAAGAATGTTTGTTAATATTTGCCAAGCTGTAGGCGATACTGTAATACATTTGCTATCCAAAATTCGCTTCAAAATTTCACAACAACCACTTCAAACATGCAGGAGCAAATATCAAATGGAATTGAAAATTAAAGAGAAACCAACTTTTTATCAGATGTTATCATACACATATATGCACAAAATCCACACATCATAATACCATGCATCACTTCCGTTAAACGTGTACATAATATGTAGACCGAAAAGGGATAATGAATAAAGCTACACAGAACAAATTGGTTGGTATCTTTACTCTTCGTTTTGGATTTCAAACAGGTTGGTAATATCATAACGATTTTGCACTAATAAGTAAGTTTAATATGTTGTTTGTATTTCAGCCTAACAAGAATCAAGTGATATTTTCCAGTGATCGAGTGATAGAATCGATATCTGCAATATTGTGCGATAATCCATCCGAAGAGCTCTGTGCTGATCGACTTTCTGGATGGACATGAGTTTGGGATGTACATGATGGTACCAGTTGTTATCTGAGAACCTAATTTGTTCGATCGGGTTGGATTTAAGCTGTCGATGGGCTGTACAAGTCCCGACAAGGATGTATTAGACTACTTTAGACGGTTCGAAGAAACGATCGTAAAACTGTTGTAGTGGCTCTAGATCGTCATCGCCTACTTGTAATCTTTTCCACTGTTTTGAATTCTGCTCACGTGATTGGATTCCAATTCTAGGTATTTTGCAGATCGATTGGCCGATATCGATATCATCGATATCTCGTAAATCTTCATACACAACCGCAGATCCCGCTATCGTCAACGTTTTCACGTATCGTTCCGCAGTCTTGCGATTGATTCCCGCTGATTCATCAAAGTGTCCCGCAGTCTAGAGTACTATCGGAAAACCCTGTAACGTCGGACGACGAATCGCACGTCCGACGTTATCTGTCAAATCCCATTTAGATTTCGTCCGATAAAATCGCATCCGATCAGCCTTGCCCTGGCCCATATAAATTTCGTCCGATAAAATCGCAACGGATGAGCGTTGCCACCACCCTAAATTGCCAATTCAAAGGGTGCGGCCGGCAGAGTTAGGGCAGAGCAGACCGTCTGCCTGTTCTTAGTTGCCAGTACACAGCAACATTCAAAAGCGATTTGAATTTCCCCTACCCGTCGATACATTGACAGACGTATGACAACTTTGAACCAGCCACTGTAAACACCGAGGGCGCTGTCAAACTGATCGCATCATCTGCCGTCCAAATTGTTTTCGAAACGCGAATCAATCAGCCTCATTCCTCGGTGCCTTATTTTAATGTTAAGTGTAGTGTTTTTAAACGATCTTATTGCCTCAACGACACTGTGAAAGTGTTTCTCGTCGTGTTAGCAATAAAGCAAATACAACATCAAATAGCTACGATGCAATCCCGAAGTGTTTACTTCATCGCGTGCAGTCTGGTGGTGGTGCTGCTGAGTTTCGGCGTCCAAAAGGGTGTGTATTGTTTACGATCCGCTGCACCTGTCTACCTGCGCTGGTAACCGTACCGTTCGTTGTCGGATGGGCCAGATTGATTTGTTGAAAGAAGCTACAATTTATAGTCCATTAACAGCTCAATTTAAAATGTTGACGCTTAAGGATCAAGTCCCACTCGAACGATCGTACAAATACAATTTATTAATTCAATTTAACACTTACCCCGCACAGGACTGGCCATCAAATGCTGGGAGTGTCGCTCCGATTCCGACCCAAAGTGTGCGGACCCGTTCGACAACAGTACGCTCTCGATCACGGACTGCAAGCAGGTAGAGCGAAAAGAGCATCTGCCCGAGGCACAGGCCACGATGTGCCGCAAGATTCGGCAGAAGGTTAACGGCGAGTGGCGATACTTCCGCAGCTGTGCGTTTATGGGCGAGCCCGGCATCGAGGGTGACGAGCGGTTCTGCCTGATGCGTAGCGGCACGTACAATATCTTCATGGAGTACTGTACCTGCAACAGCAAGGACGGTTGCAATGCAGGGTCGTTGCACGGTCCGGCCGGCTTACTGTTGCTGGGTGCATCGTTGCTTGCTCTGATCCTCTCGAAGGTTCGCCTCTTTCGTCTCGTTTAGAGCAATGCCTGCTTGGATGTGGGGAAATAGAGTGTAATTTTGCACGCCATAGGAGCCTTATTCAGCTGTAGCCTTTAGCCGATATAGAGTGCGAGCGAGCGAGGGAGAGAGAGAGCAGTCAAGCGACAGCAAAAGAGAAGAAATGAAGAGGCAACGACGATACTTCCGAAGCTTAACTACATTCCGTCCGTGTATTGAATCTCCCGTCAGTATTCGAGGTGCATTTTTGTGTGTGTCTGTTTTCGCTGACGATAAGTTTATAAAATGAAGAAATAAACTTTTTTAATTAAAACTAACGAACCCACGCAGAAGCGGTTATTTACTACAATTGTACCTTTTATTGATCGTTTTTGTGTATAAAAAATCGTCAGTTAACGTTAAAACTTACAATTCACAATCTACAGGCGGAATGTTATGCATGATATTCTCATATGGACGGAAACAGTTCCTTAGCTGCAGCAAGCTCACCACGGAGACATGGATGGAATGAAGGGAACGCAGTGTACCCACAGGGGCAATAAGCGCCTACGATACAATTTTAGCCACGAACAGCAACACGGCAAGGCACAGGGCGGTAAAGGAGCTGGCTTTCAAACCCGGTGCTCCGTTACACTCGTCCTCCACGCAGTAGCACTCCTCCCAGTACACACCGTTCTCGTACACACCCCAGTTGCACACTCCGGTAACACCCGTCTCCGAGACGGACGCACACTGCCGGATGACCTGACGCCATCGGCCATCCCCTGGAAAAGAGCAAAACGAAGGAGCCTTTTTGGTTAAACGAATCCCCAAGATGCACCCCTCCCCGCTTTTGGCCGGCTGCACTTACAGATGAATCCTCGCGGGCTCTGGTGGACCACCTTCATGCAGAACGAGCCGGGCATGTGCGACTCATCGCTGTTGCACTCGATCGCAATGTTTTGCGTCTTGTTGAACGCCTTGTACGCGCCACAGTTGTCGACACCTTTCGGATCGGTTTGAGAAGAACACTGGTAGCACCGGATGGCAGCGGCTGCATAAACACAAACGGGGAACAAACGGGTTTTTAGGTGGTTAGCATGGTCTCTATGTGGGCAGTGCGTAATTGAGTGTCGGGCGGGCCACTCCCATTAGGCTGGCGTCCCTGAATTGCGATCGGCAGGGGTGCCCCGATTTCGCTTCCTTCTTTGCGGTGGAGTACTTACCGGAACCGATGCTTAGTGTGACGAGTAGCACATTTACTAATGTTTTCATTTTCGTTGGGAAGCTTAATGAATACTGAAAGGCGATAAGGTGGTAAAGTAATTGAGAAAATGCTTTGCTTGAGATTTGTGGCTGTAAACAAACGATCACACACCTGCAGGAATGATGACGGTGAGCTGGACGCGACAGTGGTCATAAGAGTTTGACAGTTCAGGATTTAGAATTTTTAAAGTTTATTTTTTGTAACAATTTATTGAAATTTGATTTTTAGGATACATATGAATACAAAAAGTACGATAAAATGCTTCAAAATAATCGTGAGAGTTTCTTATCCTGAAATTGTCCAAATAATTTCGTCTAAATGCTCTGGAAATACCGCTCAGTTGCGTGGTTTTCTTATTTTTGAGCAAGTTGGTAACACGATTTAAACGATTAAAAGAAAAATTTAAGCTTTTTTGAAAAAAAAAGACATCTAACATAAAATGTTTTATAATAATAATATTTTAAAATGTAAAACACACATGACCGCGATGTTCCATGAACGCTACCCACAGTGCGTTGATTGTTTACAAAGCGTGCTTACAGTGTTCACCAAAAAACTAGTCAAAGACCTGTTGCTCACGTGCTGGTGTATTAATAAATAAGATTTTTTGTATATTGCTTCTGCTCGTGAACGATGCAGCCATTCTGTTTGGGCACAGTTTTACCGTATTTGTTTAACCTTATCATTGGAAGAAATAATGGCAGGCAGCCACTCAAGCGCCCTTTCTTCAGTAAGCCTTTGGGCAGCTGAGGTAATGCTCGGTGGTTAGAGCGTAATCGATACAGTTTTTCTTAGTGAATGTGAAGTGAATTTAATACATTTGTGTTCGTGTGCGTTTTTATCCATTGCGCCCGTATAAAAAAAAAATATCGTCACAAATTATGTACCATGAGATTGAGAACATCACGTTGGAGGTAAAATTTAGGTAGAATCAGTGTAAGGAGAATTATTATTGGGGGCGAGAGTAAGGGAAGGAGAGGTAAAATGGTTAAAATAACTTTAATAATGGTAATGGTAATTAGACTGGTATGAGATGTGGGAACGCCTTGTGGTAAAGTCGTCAACTCGTACGACTTAACAACATGTCCGTCATGGGTTCAAGCCCCAAGTATAGACCATGCCACCATACGTAAGACTGACTATCCTGCTATGGGGGAGGGGGTAGAAAATATGCTATTTTTGCGTTAAATAATTGATGGATGACGCCTATGCAGTTTCTGTGGCGTCGACATCACCGTCCACCACATCTTAACCGAATGCCATGGTTATACTGCGGAACGCATCATCTGCAAATTGGACCACACCATCCTCTCACCAGACAGGGACAGGACAGGGAGCACACACTTTTAAAATTCCTTCGTATTACTAACCTTTATAAAGAACTCTAACCAAAATAACATTTAACCACAGACATTTTTTTTTAATAAAATCAACAGATAATAGATTTACGTAAACCGAGCCTGCCCGGTATAAGGTAATTTAAGGTAAAAGGTAAGGTATAAAGAAGAATGTTAGATTTTAAGTACAGAATTAATTCAATTATTAAAAGAGGCTATTGAAGTCAATTGACTCAAAGTCTCTAAAAAATAAACAAACAAAAAATTACTACGACTGCCATGAGTTCAGTGCCAGTTCTAGGATCTTTATGGCTTCAAGATTACTTCCAAAACCGAGATCAGTTGAAGATCAGCTTGTGGCGACACTGGGTAACTTGGCAGCGTTACGTGGCGTTACTAGACCAAGTTACATAAATTGCTCAACACGTGAACATCAATCTTCATCCCGCAAAACGACCCCGAACGGTGGGCGAAACACGAAGGCAGTGAAAGAAATGTAAAACAAAAACAGCACCGTTACATTCTTATAGGTTTTAGAATTTATTGTACAAATATAGTTTACACACTTGAGGGGAAGTTAGTTTCGTTTTTTGTTTATATCATTTAGGTTTTATTTGTTCTGCTGCTCTGCTGTTTTGTTGTCGTGTTTGTTTGTTTTTCACTTTGTTTGCTTTAGCGGTAACAGTGATCCACAAAATCTACGTTTATTTTGCTTCTCTTTTTATACGTCGAATACAGAGTAAAAGAGTGACGACAGTGGGACAGACGTGTATGGGTTATGTACGTTTAACTGCTAACATCCGTTTCGGAGTTTTCGGGATTTACTTCTTGTATGTTTTGCAGTTTGTGTTTATTTATGTGTTTATATTATCTGTTTATTATTTTCAGATTTCTTCTTCCGGCTTTTATTTAAATCTTATTTGAATAAACTAGCACACGCAGCTTATGTTTATGTGTGCGTGTGTGTGTTTTTTTCCTGGTAAAAGTGGCAGGGTTACTCTCTTCATCGTCACCGTTTGGTGGAGTTTTTTTTAGCAAAACAGTACGCCAGCCGTACAGTGCTAGCAGGTTACTGATGATAGCGATAAAAGGGAGATTGAATCGGGAAAAGTGTGATTTTAATTGTGATAGCTTAAAAAAATGTCGATTTATTTTATTTTCCTCCCTCCACACTGATAGCAACAAGGGTGAAGGGTGTAAAGATTATTCTGATTGTATAACATGTTAATTGTCTGTTTCATTTTCTCTTCTTCATTTGCTATACATTTATGTTTTGTCTCTCTGCTGCTGTTGTTTTTGTTGATGAGTTATTATTAAAAAAATCAAAAACGTATTGTTCTTCAAAGTTAAACACTGCCTGCCCCCTTCACATATATTCACAAATATTCAAACGGATTTGACCCGCGCCCGAAGTACAGTTAGTATGAGAAGTAATAACGGAACAAAAACACACATACCATTGTCACTAGTATAGCTGGCAGCAGCCACAGTTAATACAGTTCTATTGTTTTGTATGTTTTGCAGCCTTACTTACTAAGGTGAATATGTGTGTTTGTTTTTGTTTTGTGTACATTTTGTTAGCGTTTTTTTTGTTTGTGTTTGTATCCTTTTGCTGTCTTATTTAGTTTGTGTATGTTGTTCTTTTATCTCAAGCACCTTTCCTTCCTTTGTTGTGTGGAATGATTTTCTCGTTCGGATTTTCTTTTCTTTTTAATTCACTTTTACTCTTTCCAGTTCTTTTTTCTATCCCTTTTCATTGTATTATTCTTTTCACAAGCGATATAACTTAGCTTGATACACATGGCACACAAAATAAAAAAACTGCCTACAACATTAAACACAAGCACATTGCTTCAACAGCAAAACAGAAGACATTGTCCTCCAATCGGCAAGCTTCAAACCCGTTTCCAACGCTGTGTTCACACTGTGTGGAAGCGCTTTGTTTGTTTGCCCAAATTTTCATATGACTTTCCCGCATCATCGCCCCACACGACTCCTCAACGATAGGGCGGGCACTGTGGCGGTGATGTTTGGTTGGCGTTCGGCCCTGTTTAGGCTCCGGACCGGATGCGATCGCTGCTGTACACCAGAGGTCCCTTTTCTTCCCCTTTACCTTTCCTTAACATGCGTTTTTTTTGCTAGTGTATGTCTTGCAGAAACTGTTGGAATTTTGGAAACTTTGAAGCAAGCAACCGAAAACCTACATGCCGGGAAGCTGTATGCGTTATGTGTGTCGTTGCTTATCCTGCACACGTTGGGACACAAGTTCTAAATGCGTTCGTTAGAAGCACAAACCCTTTCCCCTTCAATTAAGCTGAGGGGCGAGAGGGTGACAAAGAGCAACAAACCTCCAAAGCTGGATTGTTGTGTTGCGAGGGATGATAAAATTGATATACACGTCATTCCGCCAACGAGTCGGAACGGGGATAAATAGTTGCAAAAACGCAGGTATTTTCATCGGAACTCAGTAATTATACTGCTGCTGCTGCTGCTGCTCAGTGTGAGCGCAAACACACTGGAACGCGCTGGTAAAGGGGGAGAAGAAAAGGGGGAAGCCAAGCCCACGGCATGAAGCAAGGAGGGAAAATGGTTCGAAAAAATCCGTTGGCTCCGACTTTCCACGTCCTTGCCATGCCATACAATGGGCTCAGCATACACATGCAGGTGACAGTAGTAGTGGTACGCGGTTGCTTCCAAACATGTTGCTGTTCGATGTTGATGTTGGCGGGAAGGTACTTGCCACTGCCTCGTGCACCCGCTTTTTCCCCTTTGGGGGCTGCAAGGGGAGAAGGAGAGGTTGTGGTTGCAAGAAATAAACCGAGATCGGTGAGGCGTGGTGGGGGAAAGTGATGGAAAATTTGAAACAAAACCACGTTTGGCGGTTGTTCTTTCCAGTTATTAGTACATCCAAGGCAGGTGTGTTTTGGAAAGAAACAGGAATGATATGCTTCCAATTGGAAAACATAAAATGTAGTAATTAGCAATTAAAATGTAGTTGAAAAAAACAAACAAATTAAATAATAACAACCTCTTGATGTTTATAAAATTATAAATTACATTTTAAACTGTAAAATAGGTGTAAACTGATCATTTGAAATGAGTGTACTAAAACGCCATTCTGTTATACTCTCGTTCCATTTACTCTCTCGTCTCTCCCTCTCTTTTCCTTGTCAGTACGTGCGTGTGTGTTTGTGACACTTTACGTGTATGTATGTATGTGTTTGTGTATGCATTTAAATGATCATTATACATACATATATATCGACACGATGCTCAAAACGGAACGATAGGTGTGAATAGATGCTTATAATTGAAACTGTTATACAGTTGAAGTTTTAACACTCACCATTTAGCTATTTAGCACTAGTAGTAAACACATTCTTCTGCATTGTTCTAGTTGTTTTTCAGTTGTTTTCCGTTTCTTTTCTTGCTTTTCTTTTCTCTCTAAGGGAATGCTTGCTTGTATTGTGTAACGTTCGTCTCGTTTAGTTATATTTTTCGTCCACCTTGGTTTTTTTTATTAAGTATATTGTTCTATCGATTATTTTACCTTACCACACTTTATCTTTCTCGTATGTTTTGTTTTGTTTTTTTTTCTGTCATTTTAATTTTACGTTTCTTATTAACATCTTAGATGCGTTTCTAAATAGATTTTTCCTAAACACATTGAACCATTGTTTGTATATTGTAACGTGTGCGATGTCGCGTTTCTCTCTTCCATGTAGTCTTTTAATCTTATTTCTTCTTTTCTTTAATGTTTTTTGTTCTGTTTCTGTGTCATGTACATTCATTATTCTATTAACAATCACACTAAAAGTTCAGTGTCAGTGGCATTGTTTTTAATTATTTTTGAGTAGAGCATTTTTGGTTGTTTTGTGTTTGTGCTTTCCTTTTTTCCATCTAGAATGCTCACTTTTAGACATTGAGCACTTATCTTTAAGATAGGTGACGTAATTTCAGCACTCTACGCTGCACTACAAAGTGCGCCGTCGTACTAACAGTTGGGTTGCAGGTTGTTCGTTTCCTGTAGGTAAAATGTAGTTTCATCGAAATAATTGACAAGCCTTGCTGGTCCGAATATAGACCGAAAATCTAAACACAACGTTACAAGCTGTTTTGATAAACAACAGGTGGCGCAGCGGAAACGAGAGCATGCAGGCAGACGAAAAAGAAAGAAACATTGATCAATGTTTGCCATAAGCGAGGTTCATGCCTTCCGCTCGAGCTGGCTCGAAATGAAATCAAAACTTTGCCATCCACCGACAAGCAGCAGTGGGAAATCGAACAAAAAGTGCGAAAAATAATTGCGAAACCCCCGTGCACGTGCGTATGACACCAGAGGGTGATGCCTTCTTTTTTTTGTTCATTCATCCTCTTTCTATCAGAACGGTTCGCAATCAATACTGTCCCGTTGTCGAGGGCGATAGTGTGTGTTGGGTGCATGTTAGTGTTATTTTTTTTACGTTCTCTCCCCTAGTTTTGGGCACTGTGTGCTTCCTGTTGGGGTTTCATCTTCTCCACATCATCACCATCATCATCATCATCATCATCGTCATCTCTCTATCGGTGCGCGATTGGGTTCGGTGCTGGCTGGGACTGCAACTGCTCGTCCTTCCATGTGCGTCGACATATCCAGGGCTGCATTCTGGAGCTATCGCGCTATTTATAGCGAGCGTGGTAGGGAAATGACTATGCTGCATCGTTTTTCCGTGCGCTCTTTTTTTTGCCACCCAAGCGCCCACACGTTGCTTTGGAAATTACCAAGAATCGCATGGATTCTATGGAGCGCGCAGTGTTGACGCGTGTGTCGTTGCCGTTTGCGGTGGTGGCTCCGAGCTGCAGGTATAGACGCAACTCCTAACCTAGTGGGGCGTGGTAAGTGATTTTTATCTCTTTCGCTCTCTCTCTCTCTCTCTCTCTCTCTCTCTCTACCCGAGATTGGCTACATTTCAAAACGCACTCATCACACTAGACAAAAAAGGTATTTTGGGAGCTTTCATCCTATGAATGACACTACGACACTCTTCTTCTACATCTACCATGCTTTCACCAATGTCTTTCCGACAAAACTCATTACAACAGACCGAGATGGACAAGATCGAACTGCTTCTTTTTTTTTTGGCAAGTTCAACAACAACATCACTCCGCCAACTAACCTGCTCCGTAGGAAATTAAATGACCTTTTCTAGTTGCCTCTCCCCCCAATGGATGGTGGGAATAGGAATCGCTACCTCAACATCGATTTATCCGTCCAGCTCCAGTAATGCACAAGCAAGGGTGTATCCGATGTTTTCCCTTCACCGTTGACGCTGGTTAGAGCCTGCGGATTTATGGGTGCCTTGCCTTTTACAATTTCTTCATGGTGGCGTTTGGAGAAGGAAATTGAAATGTATTGCGTGAAACGAACGAATTGGTTGGAAAAAACGGCCTCGGCTCTGCATTACCTCGGGGTTATAGTAACTGAATTGAGTGTCGTCATAATTTTTGCCCTCAGTGCATTAATGCTGCTGCTGTTGCTGCTTTCCGCTTGTCTCTTCAGTGTAATGCCTTATTCTGTGAAAATCGGGTAGAGCAAATGAAGGAAAAGAGATGAGATTCACTTAAGCAGTAGATGGGATGGTAATAATTCTGGCGTGAAAATCAAGCGCATCAGAAGGTTAATGTAACCTCTTCTATTAATGGGATGTCATTTATTCTAGAAATGACAAGAAAAGCCGATTAAAGAGCGGAATAGGTTCAGCGATCGGATTGATTCATTGACGTAAAAGAGACATCACAAGGAAAAGTACCAAAAAAGGAAATGATTTCAAAAATCTGTTATATTACACAGTTGTTAGTCTAAGGAGCTATAAAGGTCCTATTACATTACAGGAATAATTCCGGAACTTATCTGTCGTTGACCACATTGGACCGCAAAATACGCTTCGTTAATGTAATAACACGCTGGGAATTACGGAACGAAATTCTATGTAAAATATATGTTTAATTATAAATACAATATATCTAATTAAAAATAATAGTAATCATAATATAAAGACACTTTCAGATCAGTTTTATGCGTTTCTTTCTAAAAAACACCGTTTTTGCACCTTGACAGTGAAATTCTCCTTCGTGACAGAATCTACATTGGTCAGGACCAAATCATTTTTCTTGGCGAGGGTAAAAGCTGTCAAACGTCGTTTAACATACCAATTCCATTCCAAATTCCCCAATGTGATAGGGCCTTAAGAAAGATGTCAACACATAAAGAGACTATTTCCCATTTTACCGTTGTTCCCAAAAACAGTAAATTTTCTTACAGATCAGTTAAACAACACACAAAAAATGTTGTTTTCCTACTAAACAGCAAGAAAATCTAGTGTAGGCCGCTTTCATTCTGTACTATGCCCGATTCATACTTCAGAATAGTGATGGGAAAAATGAAGTTTTTGTCGGAATCGATTCCGGCTAGCTCCGCAGTTTTCTGGAATCGATTCCGGCTAGTAGGTTCGGAATCAGTTTCCGGAATCGATTCCGGAATCGGCTCCGGAATCGGAATCGACTCCGGAATCGGCTCCAAAGATGATTCCGGAATCGGCTCCGGAATAGGAATCGGTTCCGGAATCGACTCCGGAATCGGCTCCGGAATCGGAATCGGTTCCGGAATCGACTCCGGAATTGGTTCCGGAATCGAAGTCGGCTATCGAATCGGAAATGGCTCATAAATTAGAATCGGCTACCAAACGGAGTCAGTTTCGGCATCGCCATAAAAAAAGGCGTTTGGGTCCAATCATACTACGTATTGATAACCGCAAAAATCAAAATTTACTTGAAAAAGATCCATTCGCATGGAGATTCCCGGACTGATTTCGCTCCGAAGTCAACACCGGAATCGGCTCCGGAGCCAACTCCGGAATCAGCTCCGGAGTCGGCTCCGGAATCGGCTCCTTAATTGGCTCCGGAATCGGCTCCGGAATCGGCTCCGAAATCGGCTCCGGAATCGGAATCGATTCCAGCATCGGAATCGGCTCCGGAATTGATTCCCAACACGGAATCGGAATCGGGTAGGTCCGATTCCGAGCTCCCACCACTACTTCAGAAGGCCCGAATAGAAATGACAGTACCCAATTGAGGGTTTACGTCGCCCGAAAACAGTATTTACGGCGACCGAGAACGCTTTGCCGATGCTGGATTGGTTAGGTAAACCCTGTATTAATTGTTTTCTAAATACTCTTGAATGTGAATCTACTCTTTAAAAAAAGACAAACCTCTAATTAAATAAATTTCAAAGGTTAGATTTGCTCACGGTATGAATGTGTATCCTGCCTTAATTACACATCATAATCAGCAGATGTAAAACAATTATAGCTGAGGAGGAAAGTACGGTTTGCAACAAGCAGAGATGATTAAACATTAATGTAGATCGTTTCATTAAAATTGTATCTCTCTCCATTCTCCACAAGAGAAGGGCATGTGTAAGTGAAGGTCTAAAGTGCTCATTTGTTTCCCCCTAAGCTCTTCAAATCCCAAACGGATAAAAAAATGGAAGAAAAAGTTCAAACAGACGCCACGCATTATGAAATGACGTTAACAAGACGGATACATCGCTTCTTTTAAATTGCGATTTCTGTAAGTTCAATAAAAGTAAACTTGTAGCAGCTTTCCTTTTAAACGTACGCCGAAAGACTGGTGCAAAGCTTGTAGTGTCAAGTCATACGCACGAGTTTAAATTAAACAAGATCTTAATATCGTTTGTACGTGTTGCGGGCACGCAACGAGTTGCCGGAAGTGCCCATCGCTGTAAAAACCTTCTAATTGGTTCTCGGGGCCCTGCCGCTTAATACCAAAATCTCTGAGCCATTCGGTTGAACGTTGCTATAAGCACGGCTCAGCCCCAAACAACCCGTTAGGTTCTCTCCTGCCCCTTTCTTTCTGGAGCACTATCGGGAGCATTAAGGCTTGAGTAACCTTTTAATCCGATTACAGCTTTACCAGGGAATTTGAACCAAATTGGACTGTGCCGTGCTGGAGGCTAAATGAAGTCTACAGCAATACAAAACCAAGAAAAAAATAACTCACGTACACACTCACACACACACACACACGCACAGTGGAAGATGGTATATGGCAACTTGAGCCGCCCTGATGGTATCCGGATTTTGCGTATCGGCGCCGATCCGTTGAAGCTTCCGTTGAAAACCTCCGAAAAATCACCCCCGGGCAACCCCCGGCGAAGGGTGGTTTTGATTTTCGAACCAAACGGAAACAGTGGGAAAGAGGCACAACAACTTTTTGCGGGGCATTGCGGATACCACGCGTGAGTGGAATTTAATGAAAACTCATCCTCTTTGACGGGTTGTATTGAACTGTATGCCATGTTTTGAGGTACGAGTAAGGTGCGGGGCGGGTTTTTTTTTTGTTCCGGGGATCTGTTCCGGGAAGTTTGGGATTCATAACAATGGAATTGTTTGTTGGTTTGGGCGTGTGAAAACCCGGAACAGAGAAGTTAAAAGCACAACTTTTTCGAACGAAAATGTGTATGTGTGTGTGTGTTGTAGATTGTGGTGTTTGTTGTGATGCATGGGGATGATCGCGTCTGGGCACAGTACAGTAAGCCGTTAAAATGTTGATGTAATGCATATTTATAATGGGTATATGTAGGAGAGTTATTTCTGGTTGTGAAAAGGTTGAGAAGCATGTTATTCTTATGTTATCGATGGTATGAGCAGCAAATCGTTTTTCCACTTGGTCTACACTAAACTACATTTCCTTGGTCGCTTCCGTATTGGTTGAAAAGAAATTACATCGTGAAGAAAAGTGTTCCTGAATTTGATGGGTTTATAATTAAAAATTTAAAGTGTAGAGCAGCAAAGTCAAACTCATTTGACCCGGCGGGCCATATTATTATTAACAGTTCTTTTAATTTCATTTTATGATAAAATTACGTTGCCATAATTAAAACTTTGATGTAAAATAAAGTAAAAAATGTATAAGATTATTTTAAACTAGCCAAAAACTTCCGATAATTCCTAAATTTCCATAGTTTTGTGCCAACAAACCAGATAAGTATGCAAAGACGACGAAAAAAATTCCATTGGTTGATTATATGTATATCTTGAGTACTACCTTGCATAAAAAAAAAAATAATGTTCCAAATCCACACACAGATGGGTAACATACTTCCGCACATTCCGGGTTATAAACATTTGTATGAGATTGAAGCTAAAATGCGAGTTTTGTCTTTAAAAAATATTCATCAAATATTTGTTGCTAACAACACAATTTTAACACACTATTTTAAGGGGATACAACACAATTGTAATAACTGTCTCAGCCATTTTACTATCAAATTGTCCGGATTTGAATATTGATTTTTATCAAAATAAATAGTTTTTGTAATTCTTATTTTTTGTGAATGCATGCATAAGTAAGAAGGTACGATAAAACACCGACAAGGATTTATGACGTTGCATGGTCTGACAATTAGTAGAGAAATCTGCGAAATTGAACATTTCTTCATGTTTCAGGTGTTCGGAATTGACTGGCATTTGCTGTAGAAGTAGAAATGCTTCTACAAACAAATTTTGGGTCAAGCAATCGCGGGCCACACCGAAAGATCTCGTGGGCCACCAGTTTGACATCTCTGGTGCGACGAAATTGGTTCATGGCACATGAAACACACAGTCAGGACCGTAGCGTAATATTGGCCGGATTGGTCACCGCCAAGGTCCATAATACAATTGCACGATATAACATCATTCAGGGCGTCTCTGAGCAAAGCTGGGGATGGTGGTACTGTGGTACAGTTCATGGGTTCAATTCTAGAATGGACCGTCCCCCGTAGCAAGGACTAGGGTAGTCCAACTGCGTGGTTCTCAATAACTCCCATGTCCGCCGTCATGTCCGCGTTGGATGTTACGCCAAGTAGAGGAAAGAGGGCGCCGTGTATATATTTTTGCAAAGGGCGCCACCATACCACGCTACGGCTCTGCACACAGTATACCTACAATCAAATATAATATTTCTCTGGCCGTGGTTGATAGTTGGGATTTAACGAAGAAAGATGCCCCAACTACCCAAGTAATATTTGATTTTTGAAAATCGGTCTTTAGAGTTATTTGCCTTAAAGCTAAGAAAACTGCTAAGAACTGGCCCATGGAATCATCTGAAGCGGCATTATGGTTGGGAAAATAAGATCATTTTTAATGAAACCCCAATATTTGTTAAAGAAATATATCGTATTCAGTCATACAATCGTCTCAAAATGCACAGCTTTACAAACAAAAGTTGAGTGCATTACAGGCGTTTCTGAACGCAGATGTTTCAACAAAAGAAAAAAAAACCATTCTGATTATAACCAACCGCGCTGAATGCATTCAGGATGATTAAATGCACATGATTAGCAACACTGATGATGCACATTATGCATCGGGTCGGGGTTGATAATGATTGCTTGAATTTGCATAATTTTCATTACACCTGACAATCCTGCATCGATGGTATCGCATATCCTGCACCATATTATGCACTGTATCGATATTTGTCAGTCCGCCACGGCTATAGATTGATTTCATCGTATTGGGCCCGGGAAACCACCTGTAGAGCCACAGAACGACCGTTATTGAAACAGAAAGGCAGTAAAACAAATAGTACATCGATAGTACGATTCGCCGCAAACGCAACCGTAGCTGACACACTGTTAAGGACAGATTGTGTCAAGGGTTGTGACAAGCGTATCCCGCACGGTTAACCACGAAGTAATCCTCCGAATTCCGCTGTGTGGGTTATGCACGATGATGGAGTGGACAAACAACGCGGACACAATTGGTGTGTGGCGGAGTATGCACCAAGTACTATGAATGATTGCACTTGCGACGTTATTAAGTACGCGCAGCCGAGTGGGAAGCTTTTACGCTGCCTATTAGTGTCTACCATAATTCGTGGAATGGTAGTATCCCTGACGCTGCTTCTTGGTTGACAATACGTTCTCTCTCTCTTTTACGGATTTCGTTAGAACGGATTTGGCTCGATTGCTTTCAATATACGGATGAGTGATATCCCTACGAAATTCCTATCCGGCAGATAATCCCGATGAGCCAAGTCATCCAACTCCACGACTGCAACAAGCGCTCATCGGAGCGGGCTGGGCAACAATCTTAGAGGCGATTTGCTCGATCGATGGTCCAATTCTCAAACCCGGTCCCTAGACAGCGGACGCAGCCGCTGCCAACAGGTGCACAGATGGGCGACTGTGACATCCGTCGGGTGCTGCTGTCTGGTCCCCCATTGCCCAGCATGCCCTGGTCTGGTTGGTAATTTAAATTTTAATTAGTTTGATTGATGATGATACTCACGTTGATGGGAAAGTTTTCTCGTTTTCCCGGCCCATCCCGGCGCGATACTGCAGCTGTGTCCTTTCCTGTGTTTCCGGGATGGTTCTGGGATTCGCTTACGTTCTGCCCCTCTTCTCCCGGACGCAGGATCGCTAGGACGGGGGGAACAGAACAAAACATTCCAGCAGAGCAGCATTTGCTGTGCCGTGTTTCGCCAACCACCTTCTCCCAGCTTCCCAGTTGATATTGTTCACTTTTGATTCATTTACGGTCACTTCACCGTCGGCTTCACCTTACTGCTGTACTGCCGAACCGGTGGGTGTAGCTATTGGGAAAGGGTTGGTTGTTGAGCAAATGCCGCTGCCGGGGACCCGGGTGACGAACCGTCGACCATAATTCCGTAACACTTGTTAGCATTCTCCCGGCACTTTTGTAGCCTGCAGGAAGAAGAAAGCGGATGGCGAGAGAAAAGGCTTCATGTAAAACATGGCATAGAGCACGAGTTTGTAACTAACGGCAAACACAGCACACAGCACACAGAAAGGAGCAGCAACAACGTACACAACGTAACTAGTTTGCAACTAATCAACAGCGAAGGGACTATTCCACGGGAGGGAAAAGTGGACACGAAAGAAAAGTTCTGTATGTGTGTGTGTGTGTCTTTTTGAGTGGGTGAGAGCGGAGCATTTCGTACGTCAAACAAAACTCGCACTCACCCTTTTTGGGAAGCCAACAACGAAGCCGAGGTGACAATAATTCTAAAGCGATGAAGTAACAATTTTCAAAAACAGCACCACACCATTTGAAACGGGGTTTCCCCGAGGGGAAGTTGCCCGCTGCGTTGTTGGGCGGTTGGATTGGTCCCCGGGTGGGATGTTGGTAAATCCTGCAACACCACGCCCAGCACGCCGGTATGGTGTTGGCCAGTGGTTGGTGTTACATTGGAATTGTAATTATTTAAATTGCGTTTTGATTGCAGCTGTGGGTTGGGTTGCAGTTGTTGTGTAACTTTCGGTTTGTTTCGAGTAGTCAGAAGTGAGAAGAGGTGTAGGTGTAAGGATTATCCTGATACCTAATAGATAGTATTTTTATGTTACATAAATAATGTCAAAATTTCGATAGAAAAATCACTTCCACCAATCGAACTTCCACAAT
The DNA here is from genome assembly GCF_016920715.1 of Anopheles arabiensis. Lineage (NCBI taxonomy): Eukaryota > Metazoa > Arthropoda > Insecta > Diptera > Culicidae > Anopheles > Anopheles arabiensis. The sequence continues at coordinate 13,710,218 of NC_053518.1, forward strand.
GGTCGTGGCCTATGGGGCTAGTAAATCAATAACATTAAATAATCGAATCTGCTATCGTCAGCGTCAAACGTATTTAATGGTTTTCAGAATACATTCTGCTGTTTCCTTTTTTTGGAGAATGTCCCAATCAATGTACAAACGGCCATGGGGAAGGAAAAGAGAACAAACCGACCGATTTTATTGCATACAGTCGTATAAATTTATCGTTGCATGATGCACGAATAAAACGTCTACAGTTTTATGATCCACCAGCCGCTTGGTCAGTTAGGTTGATTGATTGAAATAGCAACAAACAAAAAAGGCACACGATTCATGATTTCAGGGGAGGTTTGGATTAAATCGTTCTCGGTAATCATTAAGATAAGGGTGTATGTGTATGTTAGTATTTTGTTGACTATAAATTCGGGTATGATTCAAAAAGGAAATGCTAGAATGTCGTAAATCGATCACTGTGACGTAGTTACTTTTATCAAACAATTCGAAATTGTTGCACGATCAATAATAGACTAGCTTTCCTTGCATTATGCTTCATTATAAGCAACTAAATAATAGTTTTACTCATATTCAATAATAAACAATTTACTGGGAAGACTGTCTAGTTAGGAGCTAATGAGATTAGGATTATGAAGTAGAGCTTAGGACTTAAGACATTTAAGACATCCAAGAAATTAATACGAGGTAGCCAATTCAACAGCAGCGGCTCTTCTTATAAATAATCGAAACCTATGTAGGCGTGACGTACTTTTGAAGTCGTCCCAGGATTCACCTATCTTGGGTCAAAGGTCAGCAACGACAATAGCATGGTAGCGCAAGGATGCTGGCTGCCAACCGGTCTTTCTACAGCCTGAAAAATCAGTTCACCTCAAAGCACCTGTCGCGACGGACCAAGCTGGGACTATATAGTTTGTATATAGCTGGGACATGGACACTGTTCAAATCTAACAAAGCCCTCTTGCCCGCTTTTGAGAGGAAGATGCTCAGAAGGATACTTGGCCCCGTATGTGTGGAAGGACAATGGAGGAGCTGTTATAATGAAGACCTATACGAGTTGTACGGCGACCTCACTGTCGTGCAGCGTATCAAGCTCGCCAGGCTCCGGTGGATTAGCCATGTTGTACGCATGGAACTGGACGACCCAGCCCGTAAAGTCTTTTTGGCCGTTCACAAGGACAGAGGAGGTAGGTGGTAGGCCTTAATTGAGGTGGCAGGATGGCGTGGAGACGTCCGCCATTAAGGCCGGGATAACGGATGGGTAGACGAAGACGCGAGACTGTGAGCGGTTTTAGACACTTCTGAGGCAGGCCAGGACCGCAAAGCGGTTGTAGAACCATTTTCCGTCATTGCTAGGGGGGCCGGTTCATAAGAGGATTGAACCCACGACGGAATTTGGTTACCACGGACGGATGGACGAATAAACTTATCAAAGGATCGTAAGCATTCCGTAACGTCAGTAATCAGTAACGTTGCATTCCAGTGGCACGCATTCGATTGTAAAGATACGCATTTGATGATAGTGGCATGCGATTCGCAGGTGACGACACGCGATTCGAAGCAAATGGCACGATATTCAACTGTAACGCTAGAAACACGTGTAATACCAATCCAATTCAAAGGTTCAACGGTTACAGCTTGTTAAACTATAGGGGGTGGGGGTCGAAAATGGCGTAAAATTTTTACGTAAAGTAATTGATGGATGACATAGTCATATGCTTGTCTGTAAAGGCTTCCTAGAACTATTGATAACTACAAGCAACTGAATAATACTCTTATCAATGTTAAAATAGGACGATTCGCCTGAGAATCAATGTCGTCTGAAGAGATTAACGATTCAGAAGAGTTTAACGATCGACAAACCCCAACGTTTTCTAGCATAATGCTACAATCTTGGCATTGTTTAAGAAAGATTCACGAAAGGGTCCCGCAGCATTGGGATAAAAAGAGAAGCCCGGCAACCCTTCAAGTCGAGTATTGACTGCATGAAAAAGGTAGATTAATCACATCTCCTCAGCTATTGAATATGTACTGAAATTAAAACGAAATTGCGATGAAATTTGAACCAGTGTTCATCTGTACAATATCCACATAGAAGGTAAAGCACAACAAGACAGAACCACAATGGAATTCCAAATTGTTCGAAGAATCTTTTGACTATGTCGTAGATGCCCTCTCACCGAGAATGTTTTTACTCAAGTACATTCGTTTCTGAATGTAAATCCTTTAACAGTAATTTTGTTACTACAAAATTGCATCAACTAACAAGGTATGTTCAGTTGCCCAACACCTCCGTGAAAATGTGTTATTATTTCAACTGAAATGGTGCAACAGCATCGTGTCTTCGGGTTCTATTTGACCAAATAGCACTTCATTAAATTTTGAAGCAAGCTAAATGTAGAAACCATTTTAATTATCCTCACTACGACTAAGTGCACACCTGCCGGGCGAACCACACTTAAACCGTAACAACGGACTACACTTCTCAACGTGCAGCAAAGGCTTCACCAGCTGGATAATCAAGGCGAGCTCTTTAATTTAAAGCTTCATTATCCTACCATTGCCCTTCATTCCTGGCCAGTCTGTCCTCGAATCGCAGAAGGATGTTCTTTTTTATTTCCTTACAAAAATAGACCGACCCCTACCGCATCTTTCTCTGATCCTTCCCCAGCTACCAGCATCCTTCTGCCCTTCACTGCGAGCTGCACTGTAATCTATTTGTGCATCTGACAAGAGGTGCCCCAACCCGGCGTGTGTGCTCGGACCTGGGAGGATGTGTACATGCATTCCTGGGTCCTTCTACCCTACAACGGGGACCCCTTCAGCACCGTCCAGTGAACCGAGGACAAATAAATTCAACCATAACGTGTCTGTAATTTCCCATCAGCATCACCGTGCACCGTGAACACACACACGTTAAGAGAGTCCCATCGTGCATAAGCAGTGTGTGTGTTGAAAAATCCTTTAATCTCCCGACGGAGTCGGAGGGTTTGTCTTGGTCAAGTTTCCGGTCCTTTTCGAGGTTTCCGTCATCCCACTTTGACTGGCGGTCGCTTTCTTTGAGGTGGAGGTGGCAGAGTATCATCCTTCTTTTTGTGTTCGCTCTCATTTTTTTAAATGTCGTACTACACAGGTCACCCACGCGATGCCTCTGCCATCTATTTGCTTGCAATGTTTGTTCAACCGTACCCTTTTTAGCCACGGTTCAGCTAAGCGGCAGCGTGCCGAGCCGTCCTGAGGGCAATTATTCAAATTGTTCAAATGGTTGGCGCGTGTTAGACTGTGGCGAGAGTTACGCCAAGGAATCGCAACAATGTATTGGACGGCATCGTTGGCCTCAGAAGGATTATAAATTTTGTAAAAATTATAGTAATTTGCGCCTCAACCTACCTAAACTATTTTGATGTATTTATTTTGATATGTTGTATTAAAATAATTAATTAAAATTTTATCTCAAACTTTTGGACTTCATAATGGCTTGTTTTTAGAACGGCAGGCAATTTTATATCAATGCTTGTGTTTGAATGTTTGTCACTTTGCACTTTGAATGTTATATAGAAGTGTCTAATTTATTGTTTCAATTGTCTTTAACGCAAAAGGTTTTTCATTTGTTGACAAATTAACTGCGCTTACGATAAATTGGGCGTTGTTAAATGAATTTCTATACTTAAATCGATTGTAGTGAGTATTTAATATGTGCCAAAACAGTTATTAGGATATACAATAAAGGTAAATGTTTGATTGTTTGCAAAACACGTATTTGGAGAGAAATACTTCATTTTGTTAGATTTATTGAATGTGGTTTGGCGGGGTTTTACGATTGTGCTTAGTTAAGATATCGTAAAGAAGGATGGATTTGTGCAACATTCGTCAAAGGGTAGGACATAGCAACAAGCGTCAAACTCCTGACTGTAAGTAATACTGACTATACTGCTTTTGGGGTAAACCAATAAGTCATAAATAAGCAGCTCAATTTAATGGCGGATGGCAGGGCAAGACGGACTACAATCCGGGGTGAAAAAGAAAATAAGAAACAATTTCGATAGTAAGCAATTTAGCTTAACCAAGCGATGTTGAAAGTATAGGTGGGAATGTTTTGCTGTAACTGGTAAAACGTCAACTTGTACGACTTAACAACATTCCTGTCATGGGTTCAAGTCCCGAATGGACCGTGCCCGCCCATACGTAGGACTGTCAATCCTGCTACGGGTAACTAATAAGACACTGAAAGCCAAGCCTAATAGTGGTATAGGCAAGCCTCCAGCTACCGACAATGGTTGTAGTGCCAAAGAAGACGAAGAACTTTTAACTAGTCATTTGTTTTAGATAGTTTTACTCTTTCAACCCAGTTCAACCCATTACGGGCATGTTATTGATTCATTCGAGTTGACAACTGTACCATGGGACCGCCCTATGAGTTCTTTTTTAGTAGTTTTAAATAAATTGTTATATTACAACAATCAGACGATTCGCTACTAGTTTCTGTTACTAATTACTCATGGAAAAGTAACTAGTTAGCTTTACTTTTTATTTTAAATACTTCCATCTCTAGCGAGTAGCGCACAGATTTGCAGAAAATGTTGAACTAAAATGTACTATTTACTATGCATACAGGGTTTTCCAGGAGTTCTCATAGCTGTGGGACACTTTATTGATTCTTTGTTACATATAAATAAAGTTATTGTAATGGGAATTGGACTCTCTAGTACTCTTGTTGGACAAAACCAATAGCAATTTCCGACGAGCCTGTCCAAAAAGGGTGCCATAGAGTTCAATTTCCAAAGTATGAATTACACTTCCAATGTGAAAGAGTCTAGGAAGTGTCCCACAACTATGAGAACTCCCGGGAAAACCCTGTAAATTCCGCTTGAAACAAGTGTAAGAACATTGGCATTGCATTGTTAGACGACAAAATTTATGTTTTGGTTACATGCGAAAGCCAAACTACATTGCGATCAAATTCCCTCTTTCAGTGAACGAATTGTGGCTTGCGTTTGTGTCCCGGTTCTATGTTGGGATTATTCAAATTTTGCTACTTGCTATCACTACTTACATTTGAGACGAGACGCGTACGTTACGGCTTCGGTTCTTTGCAAGTGCTGCTGCTGCTGCTACTGTTGTGAGGCGGGATCGCTCTTCATCAATGTCCGTGCCGTGGTCCGCTTTCCCGCGCAGCACGCAGCATAAATCATCGTCCCGGGGTGTCAGTTTTCCTTCTCCCGTTGCACGGTGGTACGGCGCACAAAACTAAACAACGGCAGCGGTGAAGAACAACAGATCATCCTAGCTGCTGCCTAGCTACAGCAAACACGTTCCCCTTGTCACGGAGTCTCTGTCTCTCTCTCTGTCTCTCTCACTTGCCTCCGGTGCACTGGAGGACGGGAGAAGCGTGAAAACTTAAGCATAAAACATGACCACCACCAGTCCCGCGGTAGAGGGAGAAATGGTCCGTGGTCCGGCCCCCTCGTCAGTCGGCCGGATACACAGATAACAAGCATAACAGACGGTAGTTGGCAGTAATAACAAACACGCAAAAAAACCCCAACAGGCACACACACATATACACGCACGCACACTCTCTAACCGCGTCAGCGCGTAATGGTAGCCGCTGCTGCCACCAGCGGACAGTGGTGTGGTACAAAAAAAAAACACTTGGCAAATGCCAGGAGAATTTGCAACCATTGGCTCAGGATGGCTGGTAATGTAATTCGCTTGACATCGTGTCACTTGTTTCTCTTCATTATCACGTGCTTGTGCGGTCAGGGGGGTGTGTGTGTGCGCGCTCTGGTGCCTCTGGGTGCCGAGGAATGTTGCGAAACCGGGTCGCTGTTCTTGCTTCGGCCATATTTAATGCGCGCTCGTCGTGTTGTTGCTGAAGGATTTATGTTCTGTCCCTCCTGTTTTTTTGTTGGTGCGGAGGGCGTCCTGCACATCACTCACGCTGTCCGCAACACGACAACACGGGGGTTGGGGGATGAATTGGGGTTACAACAATAGCGAAGCGTTATGGGGGTTATATCTCGAGTGGCGGTTGGGCCCGGTTTCATCTTCACCGGTGCCTCCGGTCTCAACCAGCCCCCGCCTCCCATCTCATACGTACACGGGCAGCCGCTGATCGATGGTATCGCTGGTGGTGTGTGTGCTCGTATCGGTCGTCGTATCGACGGTTGTCGTGCAATCGGCGGCCCCGATAGAGATGTCCTCCGTCCTCGGCAAGCTTCTGCTCGAAGCGGACGGCGATGGCAGCGAGGACGGGACCGGTGATGGCCCTGCCGGTGCTGGCACGATGTGGTTGTTGTTCAGTCGATTATCGGGCTCCTCCCGGGGCGCCCCCTTCACGATCGCACCAGCCGGTTGCACTGGCGATAGCTTGCTTTGATTATTATTGCAGTTATCGTGATCGTTGCTAGTGGCAGCCACCGCCGGTTGGTGGCGGGAGGTGCTCGGGCGGCTGTTTGCGTTGCTGCCGCTATTACTGCTACGGTTGCAGTTGTTGTTGTTGTTGATGCTGTTGAGATTGAAAACGGGCTGGTGTGCGTTTTTGCCAGCGCTAGGCTTCCCCCAGCCCGGTTGGGTGACGCTGTAGTTGATGCTGTAGCCGGCGCTGGCATGGTTCGTACTGTCCGTTGCCGTGTACGTGGCAGAATTGGACGATGAATGGTACGGGCTGGCGGGGTTGCTACCGTCCATTCCTGCTTGTCCATCTCGGTTGCCTTGTCATACCTTCTCGGTCAGCCCACTGCTGTTGTTTGCCGCGGTGCTCGTACTGGTGGTGGTGGTGGTAGTGGTCGGTTGCGCTGTAAAGCTGCGGTGTGGTAGAAGAAAGCAGAAAGGGAGGGTGGTAAAACGATGGGTGAGAAAATTAAGCAAATAAAGCAACGAAAACAAGCCACCGTCCCGTCGTGTATAGTGGAAGTGTGGCGGCACCCGAGATTGCTTAACTCGGGCACGTAGCGAACAACTTCAAAGCAGGTCGGCCACTGCGGATGAAATCATTTTTATCACGTTGTGTCGGTGCATGCATGTTGCATTATTAGATTCGACTGTAATCAAATTTTGTTGATTGCTGCCAAATAAAATTAACAAAACAAAACTTTTAACCCATCAACGCTAATGAAAACAAATGGGCAAACTATAAACACATCATAAGGATATATTTCAAACTGTGGTAATCTTTGTGTTCAAATGTGAAACTAAAATTTAATGGTAACTGTTTATTGTTAATCAACTGTCATGATTGGTTGTTAACAATCGATCTTTTTTCACATCTTTTTACAAAAAATGTGTACAATAAATTATTAAAAACATTGTTGCATTGCTCAAAAGATTTATTTTAACATAAATTATTGCTTTTGAAATTATAAACTTAACAACATAAAATAACCCAATGTGTACATAATAAAAATAATTAAAAGCAATTTAGCGTTTTGGCCCGTTAAATAAAACTAAATAATAACCTTTTTAGTAAATACATTATATGTTTATGTAAACGATAGGTTTACAATCCTTAAAAATAAAGCACGGAATTTTCTCAAGGGATCAATTACAAAAAAAAAATATTTTCTTTTCAAAACAAACACTTAGATAAAGGAAAAAATATTACACACTTCTAGACAATAACATCTAAAGGGAAGAGCACAACTTATCAAAAAAATAAAAAAACAAATCGAAAAAAATTGAAATGTTCAACGAATCAATGATGACTTTATGATGAACCTTTGAGATATTATTTTCAAAATGTTTCAAAAAACAGCATTTTATAGCTCTGTACGCATTCAGGGTGTTTGAAATCATAGTGTAATTAAGTTAATGTAAGCCATTAATATTCCATTAATGATTAATGTCCATCAAATTGAACAAAATATAATAATAGTAATTTTCCTTACGTAGCCAGAAACAATTATGGAGCCATGGAGCCGCCTGGTACTTTTCAACTAGAAAGTGGCTGCGTACGTTAGCGATGACGCGTGTCAGGATAACAGTTTGATGGAATTAATCAGTGCCTGGTTTGAATTTAGCGTAAATATTCACACAAACAACGCAATATAACTTTTGTTTTATCTAAATGTAGACAAAAAAGCCCATAAGCAATTTAGCTCGATCTGTACACCTCTTCCACCTTCCCAGAAGTGATACAAAACGATGAAAAACTTCCCAAAATAAATCATCATTGATCGCAAGCCCTTGCGGGAGCACAAAGTTACCCGACAGGCAAATCCTAATAGTGTGTCCACTAATCACCACCACCCGCCAGAAACGTACACAAACAACAGTCTCTCGCCACAACGGCAAACCACACGGACATCAAACCAGATGGACCCAAAAAAAACAAGACCCAGCAAAAAGTGTAACAAAGTTTTGACGTTGCCTGCGTTGTTTCGATTTCGTTGCAAATCTCGCATGTGGTTGTGTTGTGTTCGAACACAGGCATGTGCCCGCTCGAGGGAAAATTCCGGGGAACGTCGGAAGAGCGAAAGGGACTCAGAGAGGTGGGATGATTTTTACCATTAAAAAAACAACAAAACAAAACAAGTACCACAAAACTCACCCGATCGAGTTGGCCGTTCCCGAGTAGCAACTGTTTGTGCCGCTGTGTCCATCCTCCGTCACGCCGCTGTGCTCCTTCACCGAGTCGTCCTTGGTGTGTTTGTGCCGGTGCGAACCGCTGCCACTGCCACCGCCCGCGCCACCACCGGCGCCACCGCCGAACGATTTGCCGAGCGGACTTTTCATGGTAAAGTAGCCGCCCGGTTTCGGCTTCAGATGGCGATTGTTCATTTCCATGTGAACAATTTTCATAAATTCAATTTGAGCAGCGAGTTTCTGAATTTCTTCCTTTTGGGAAAAACACACACACACACACGCAAACGTCCGATTGGCCGCAATCAGGATAGTGCCGGTCGAGTTGAGGCGAGTTTTCCGATTGGATGCACAAATCCAGGTGGAAAAAAGGAGGAGAGAAAAATATGCATAGCAAAAGTCCGGTTAAGTGAAGTGTCGAATGCAAATGGCATTGGGAGAAAATTGAAAAATCAGCTGTCAGGAGCCACACACACACACTCACACTGGTTGTGGTCATAGCTATCACCGGTGTTAGCCTTACCTTCAGCTCTTCATTTTCCTGATATAGGTCGGCCGTTTCCTCCGGCACCAGTCCGATGCCGTTCAGTGAGAAGGACGCCGTGATGCCCCGCTTCCGGGCCCGCTGATCCCACTGGTCACCCTGGCCGCGCAGTATACGCAGCACTTTCGGCCCGAACACGAGCGCTATCGTGACCGAGGTGGATAGCTGCGTACGTATGAAGCCGAGCAGGTATTTAATATCCGGCCCAGCCTGCGGGAAAATGAACAAGCTGCGAAGCGAGGAAGAATTTCGAAGGCGAAGAAGAAGAAAAAGAAGAAGAAAAAGCGGAGGATTAATTTTTCAGCTAAAATCACCCTCACTAATGGGCAGTAGAGAGCAGAGGGGGAAATGGTTGAGTGTTTAAGAGCTTCAGCTTTAGCAGGCCCCGGCTGGAAGGTCATTTCGGCAGCTTAAAACCAGTCGGGCCAACTTACCGGAGGCAGTAAAACATGCGTAGGGAGGGGGATGGGGAGTGACATAAAATTCGCCGGGGCCTTTTGGAAGACTAATCGATACTCACTGGAATGCTACCATGGTCGTGTTGACCAGGGCAATGTTGTAGATGGCGTAGGAGATGAGCTTCGCCTCGTTGTATAGCGATTCGGCGTTGCGCACGTTGTAGCAGACGCGTATACCCCAGGCAAGAAACAGTACCTCGCCGATGGCCAAACTGTGGTCCCACCAGTTGTACGAGCACTGCTTGAATATCAACCCGTACTGGTCCTCGATCTGCAAGAGATGTGTGAGAGAGAGAGAGAGGGAAAGGGCAAACGGGTATGGAAATTTAGAACTCTTCACACAGACAAAAAAAAACACAACAAAACATTCGCTTTAAGATGCTGGTAGCTGGAGCTGAAAATCACATAAAAATGTTGTTTTTGTACGGTTTCTTTGCTTTTGTTGGAGCTCACACTTTTATAGCCAAATGCTGTCTGCAGTCAGTTGATGCTGAGCTTTTTTTCTTGTTTTTATACTGCATATAATCGGATAAAAATGGATTAAATTGCAACATTAAACAGTCGTTAGCGCGGTTTTGCTGAAAATTAACTTTAAATTGAATTTCTATACAACCAATTCAACGGTGCTACAATGAAGTTCTTACTTGGTGTATAAAACTTCCTAAAGCATATAAAAGGCTTTGCAGTTGACTGATATTTAGTGGAAGCTAATGTTGAATGGTGGTACGAGTTTTGGAAGATTTTTTTAAAATTAATTTATCTTTGGTACATTTGTAGCCTGTCTTTTTCCTACATTATAGGTAGGTTGAAGGAAATTTTAGACTTAAAAGTGGTTTGATAATTTAAAAATTAAACTATGTCTTCGTTGCTGGATATGAGTGGTACATTATAGAACAAAGTGTGTAACATTGCTGGACTACGGCATGGAGTTGAACAGTAGAAAAATATTAATATAAATTACTTTCGTGTGGCAATAATAATTAAAATTATGCTTTTTCTTTTACTTTGAACAACAGTTCAAGTCATACAAAATATACATGTCCCTTTGCATGTCTGAAAAACAACAAACTAAATGTGTAAAACCCACCTACGTAGGGGTGACTCGTACGTACGTGTGAAACCGTCCAAGATTTCACCTATCTCGAGGCAAAGGTCAGCACAAACTGCAGCATGGAAGCTGAGTTGCGTGCAAGAATGCTGGCTACCAACCGGTCATTCTATAGCCTGAAAAAGCAGTTTAATTCAAAGAACCTGTCGCAACGGACGACTCTCGATTCACTGCCCAGGGTGAAGCGTATCAAGCTGGCCAGGCTCCGGTGTAGTGATAGGGAAAATGAAGTTTTTGCCGGAATCGATTCCTCCTAGCTCCGAAGTATTCTGGAATCAAATCCGGATCAGTTTCCAGAATCGATTCTGGGATTGGAATTGGCTCCGGAATTGGCTACAAAATCAGAATCGGCTTCGAAATCGGAGTCAGTTTCGGAATCTCCATAAGAATAGGCGTTTGGTCCAATGATTGCCACGTATTGATTGACGCAAAGAATCCAAGTTTACTTATAAACGGTACATTCCCATGAAGATTTCCGGATTGATTTCCCTTCTGAAACTTCTTACAGGATTTCCCACGATTTATTGGTCAGTTCCCATAATTTTTTGGGCTCGTTTCACGATTTATTCATCGTATCCCATAGATGTTTGGTTCGTTCCCATAATTGATTGGAATCGTCCGAATGGATATCAATACAATTGAACCAAAAAATTCTGAGAAACGGCCAAAAAATCGTGGAAACGCACCAAAAAATATGGGAACCAACCAAATATTGATGGGAACCAACCAATAAATCGTGGGAAAACCCTGTATTTCAATTCAAGAACTGATTCTTATTCCGGAGCTGATTCTAATTCTGGAGTCAATTCTGATACCGTTACTGGAGCGATTCCCAGGTCGAGTCCGATCTTGGAGCCTGGCTCCGGTGGAATTGGCTCCGGTGTCAAATCCGGAATCGGTTCCGGATTCGGGTCTAGAATAGGAATCGATTTCAGCAACGGCATCGACTCCGGAATTGATTCCGAGCTCCCACCACTACTCCGGTGGGCTAACACATGGAATTACACATGGAATCGGACGAGGAATCAAGGCTTTCGCAATGCTAACGTGGAACACTTCAACAATGTGAGATATTTCGTTTATTTCGAGAATATAATAATGCTTACAGTGTCTGTTGCGAGTAAATAAAAGTATTGGTGTATTTTTCTCTGATTCTGCTTACTTCTATGCTTTTATTCTTAATATTTTATTTAACTGAGGCATAATTTAAAGGATTTGAGTATTTTACGGAAGGTTTAAACATATCATTATGCTTCAAACAGTTGTTTTCAATTGTTAAACCGAACAGAGGAAACCCTTGCTTCATGCATTTACTAGGCAGCAGCGAGAGCATTAAATATTTATTGAATTTTAAAATCAAAGCTGTAGAGCTTTTCAATTATTCGGATCGCAACGCAAATTAGGCTATGCTTTACACGCATACCCTTCTCGATAGTCCTAACAAGTGCCAGACGCATCCTTGAGGCTGACAGTTCCGAGGAACAAGCTTCATTCATTTCCAATCATTTGTGTGATGTATAAATTATGTATTTCTTAACTTTATTTGATGATATTTATTTTCCCGGCGGTTGCGCTGCCTAGCGCACATAACTCGCTCACTAATAGTTTACCTAGATTTCGTTCCCTTACGTGACCCAATCAAAGTCCCAGTAAAAGTTGCTCACAGATTCACATCCAGCACATCCGAAGTGCCGGGGCCGGGAAACCCTAGCGACGTTTATAGGCAAACATAACAAATAAAACGTGCTGGAATGGGTCTTCTTTTCCGAGCCCATTGCCTGGCCCTTAATGAGGGGAAAACAGAAATCTACCCACGCAGCCTGGGAAGGAGAGAAAGAGAGGGTTGCACGGTAAGCTCACCGACACCATTTTGCACCGCACCGAAAAGCATCCGTAGAGCAGACGTAGCGTTGTCCGCGTACGTGCTAAAACAGCAACGCCGGAACAAGTTTGGTGATAATGATTTTATGGCTGCCCGGAGGAGTAATTAAGCGGATTATTAAAAATGTATTGCTCGTGCCCGATGTGTTGTCGAGCTGGCCCGATTTACACGGTGACCGGTAGAAACGGTCAGTGGGATCGCATCGGCCGGGGGTCGATTCCCGCAATCAGTTGGGCGGTACCGTACGGAGCGTTTCCGGTGGTCGGTGGTGCAAGGTAGAGTAATAATAACCCTGCTGCCCTGAAATGCTCGCTCGTGTGCCGCTTACAGGTTGAAACGTTTGGCGTAAATTAGGAACGATAGAGAATTCTATTACACCCCAGCGGTTGCTCATTCTACCGTCGCATAATTGCGTATGTAGATGCGCCTTTTCGTGTCCTGCACGATGGTAGAATTAAATTTCAATCGTATACATGTGTGTGTGTCAACTTACCCGTTCTGCGGTCGGCGGTGCCGACAGTGTCCAGGTGCCAAGGTAGATAAACATGACCAGCAGTATCGGGACCATCCACTGCAGCAGCTGCTTGTCGGTGAGCTTCACCTTGTGCGCGGACTTGACGCGGTAGGTCAGCGAGACGCGCCAGGTCTTCATCAGCAGCGCCGTGTACGTCACGCAGAAGCCCATGTGCCGCGTCCATTTCGTAGCGATGCACGAGTAGGTGTCGAGGATCGGAAAGATGGCCGCCATCTCCAGGTACATGAAGGCACAACCGAGCAGCGTGATGGTGAGAAAGATTGGGCTGGCCACCTTGAACACTTTCACCTTCCGGTGCTGATACATGTACAGTGCGAGCACGACGGTAAACCCGGCGCACATGACGGAGAAGGTGAGCAGTGTCGTTCTGTTCGCGGTCGGGGTTTGGAGAATAAATGCGATGTGTGAGCATGAGTTTCGATCGATTTGTTAGCTGTTTCAATTGAGCGTCATTTCGTAGTTTAATTATGGGGGTTTGGATTTAACTGAACTGTAAATTTAATTATAATATTGAGAAAAAGTGTATGTGTCATTTCCATTTGCTACTGAAGTACTGATACGCGGTGCAAAATCTCAAAATTCCTGGTCGCAAAATGCTTGACGGTAAAATCCTAGGTCGCAAAATTCTTCAATGTTACGAAAAGTTCTACAAGATAATTTCAAACAGTTACTCTTTACTGCGTAAAGCTTGTAGAGTTCAACTAAATACGTGTTAAGCGTAGTAAACAAACATCCAACGCCGAAGTAAAATAGTATTGCTTAAGTAAAGGAAATTTTAAGCTGAATTTTCGTCTTTCTATGAAATCTGATAGATGGGATTGAGAGCAGTAGGAAAAAATAGTCTTTTTCCGAGATACGCGGTCAATGTGTTCCTGAGGAATCCGCGCAATTTACTACTTTTATACTTTTATATTTACATTTACTACTTTTATACACTTTATCATTTATCTGATACGATTCGTGCAGGAAATTCTGACATTGGGGCCCTTCATGATTCCAGTATGTTTTTTGTATGGAGTTTGACAGTCGGAGGCTGAAATCATGTAAACACTCCATACAAAACCACACACAAAACTAGCCTGCAATTTTCAGTCTAGATTATTCTAACCTCAAAGCTAGAATTATATTCGAGTACGTGCTCGAAAAAATGGCAAAACAAGGTGGTGTTTACATTTACTCCAAGGTGCATTAAAGAGATCTGGTGATGGAATCCAGAATCAAAGTGTATGTAGTCCAGGTGGTCTCATAGCATGGTTTTTATAACCAAATTTGAATATCACTTTTTGACAGAACGGGTGAAAACTTGCTCAAACAAGCTTTCTGGAGGCTTGACGAGTACACAAAACACTTTAAAAATTTTTTCATTCAGAAACAGAAGCGATAAAAATCAGCCTTCTAAATTCATAAACCTTGGGATAAATCCATTTGTATATTATATCGACGGACCCTATTTCTGGCTTTTTAGCGGCTTATTTTTTTTAGCAAAAATACAATTGCTAAATTCGTCGGACAATGCTTGAAGCAAATTGAATTGATTTGGCATTTGATCTGTCAAATTTAGAAAACCGTGTACCTCCGAATCAGCGTATGTCAAGAACCACGTTACTCTGGAACAGACTGAATATTACATACTCAAATAGTGTTAGAGTTAGAGTCAGAAAATGATTAAAATATACAAATACAGCGAAAAGAAACAGCACATTCAAAGTAGAAATCAGACTAAGGTAATGGTCAGAACCTCGCAGCATGTGGCAAGACATGAGTTTTCTCAATTTTATACCTGTTTGAGGTATTTTTATGAGATAGGTTTGAAGTATGGGATAAAAAAACACTGAATTAGGAGCAATTTGCGTGTGAGTCTGTCGGTCAATTATCTTTAACACTGAGTACTGAATAACAAAAAAACCCTACGAGCTCTTTCCTCTTTTTTTTCTCTCACCTGAAAGCCCAATTGTAGCTCGCCAGGCAGGGTTCCGGTCCGGTGCAGGTCGCACAACCGGGGGCACACCGTACACACACAAACACCTCCTTGTAGTACGTGCTGATGTTGTCCCGGTACTCCTGGTACGCCACCTCCATGATGCTGCCATTGAACCCATCCGGATGGCGGAACGAGTAGAACCCGTCCTTGCACCGGCACTGGTACGCACCGCGCGTCCATCCATTCACCACCGTCTGCAAGGTGGTGCCACCGGTCAGCAGCACGCTCGGGCCACCGCTACCGTTAACGATGCTACCGCCGAGCGTCATCAGCGGCCCAGTCCCGTTCGGGCCGACCGTTAGCGACGCGGGGCTGATGACGCTCGTCACGACCGGCCGGTACTCGCACCGCATGCTGTGCACGTGGCACTTGTGCGAACCGTGAAACGCCTCGATCTGGCGCATCTGCTCGTCCTCGCCGAGCTTGAGGTTGCGCACGAACGGGTAGTACTGGCGGAGGTGCTGATTGTAGCTGAGGATTTCGAACCGGTTCGGATTGTTGCACTGGTTCACCTGCAGATCGCTGATGTCGATGTCGATGCTTAGGAAACCGCGAATGCTGTGGAGGGGGAGCAGAGGAAAAACCGAGCAATGGTGGGTTGCGCCAGCGGCATTCAGCCGGAAGAGAATAATTACCCGTGCCGGCCCATCGGTGGGATGGCGACGCTGTACGAGAGGATCCACTTCTTCTGGCCGCAGGAGTAGTACGGGTAGGTCCACCAGCCTTTGTAGGAAATGTCCGGCGGGGTCGGTGTAAACTTGGGCGACCTGAGACCGGGCGAGGACGTTTCATCCTCAAACCTTCAGGCGCAAAACAATCGAGGAGGAAGGGAGGATGAGTTAGCACACAGGAAGCAAGAAACAACAGTTCACTCTACCTACCACGGATAGCTGGGGTCGGGCTTGGTGCCGATCGCTATACCTTCCGCCTCGATACGCAACGGAGTGCCCATACCGCCCGGTTCCTTGTTCCACCAGACGGAGTTGGTGAGCAAACCGTCGGTAACGTTGATCGACAGAATCCGCGCACTGGTGACGTACGCGTCGGACAGCAAACCCTTCGCCAGTGCGTCCAGCAAACCTGAGCCAGGGGGAACAGAGAACAGGAGGGGTTAGCGTGCGCGGTCGTTTGTTTTACAAACAATCGATCGGAATCACAGTGGTGTGTAGCACTAACGCTGGCACAAAATCTGTTGTAATACCATTCAAAGCTTATCGGAGAGAGATTAAATCATAGAAATAGCATCCACCTCACGCTTGGACAGCCCTATCAATCACGTCCTATTGCTTGTCAGTTAATTGTGCTTAGCAATTTTGTGCACCAATTATATCCTGCTTAGTGCAAGGATACAGGCGATTATAGGCTGAGAGGGCTAGAGCACAGCATTGGAATTGTTCGTGCTAAACTGGTGGAAACATATTATTGTAACGCCACCGAGAGGCTTCCGTGGAGCGAACCCTTGAATCCTACTGTGGCTCTAGACGCCCAACCGCAACAGGTTTGTTTGTGCCGCGCGGCACAATCAGCAACATCATTATTGGCAAACAATACTAGTGCCGCCGGTGCCACATTCGCGCATTCGTTCGTAAGTGATGAGTGGGAGCGGGAGCGGTGGGGGCAATTTTCCAACCAGTCAATCACTTCAGCTTCAGGAGAAACATCTTCGGCGTTATTAGATTGATTTCTCGAGTGTGATTAGTGATGGAAGGCTGCTCGTTTCTGTTGCTGAAGCTCATTAGACACATGCCACCGTTCCTACGAGGAACCCAAACGACCTCTCTTCCACCCCAGTGCCCAGAAACACATAATCTTGCCACTCTCGACGTCATTGCCAACCGGGGTAGTCTGCGTAGCAAAAGAGAGTCGGAAGGGCGTGATGAACTACGGAAGTTTGCTGATTGCGTCAAACGAATGTGCCACCGGGAACGGGGCAAAACTTTCGCCTCCTTAGCCCGCGCGCGTGTGTCGATGTTAATTATTAATCGTGCACATCTCGGCACATTTCCCACCTCTCCGTACTTACCGTTGTGGCGTGACACACCCACGTCCTGCAGTACGACCGCGGCCAGATCCGCCTTCTGGCGAGCGCCGGTGTAGCGCTCCGGGTTGAGCGTTATCTTTAGCGGCCGGTAGAGCTTCGTCAGGCAGAGGGCGCCCAGGTTTTCCGTCGCGATGTCGTGTATTGTTTGCAGAGAGTCTTCGATCGCTTCCTAAAAGAAATAGGTAAGGGGGGAGAGAATAGTAGAGTAGAGGGTAAAGGCAAACAAACGAGCCAACCGGGCCCAAATGCGCACTAGTGACGAGATGATAGTGACGTACGAAGCGAGATCCGCGGGTGTGTGCGCTACAGAACGCGGTCGAGCGCGAAAAGGCGTTCTTTCTGCCTCGAAAGGTTTATTTGATCCTATTTTCTCTCCATTGTTTGACGGTCGAAATGATGTAGCTTTCCAGGGGGGAGATGGTACGACTCCGGCTGTCTTCGTTGTAGTAAACGACCCTGTGGTATTTAAACGACCATGACCGGTTTGTTCTTCATGATTATGTTTACCTCACAAACTTTATCGTCGTTTCGAGCGCGGCAGGGTTGTATTTTGAAGTTTTGCCCCGACTGTTAAAGCGGAGATGCTGCACTAACCAAAGAGGCAGATAGGTTGAAGCTGAAGCATAACCGCAAACGGTTCGAAAGGAACGCCATGGGTGGCAGCCATGAAAAGGTGATAGTTTAAAATTCATAACCTTTACTTTGGCAGGGCAAAAACGAAACTTGTAAAGCATTTGTTTTGAAGAGTGTCTTGCTTTTTGAACGTGTCTCAGGGTTTGGGGATAATATTTTCCTGAAATAAATAATCCTCTCCCAAATGGTTGACATGGCAGGCATGACAGTCATGACAGGATGGCAGGTTGTCTGTATAGGATGACCAGACACACCAGGAGGTGAGTGATTGTTTTCATCCTTTGTTGGGCTCGGGTCCTTAGCATTTTTTTGCTTCAGCTTCTGCATTACTAAATACTACAGGGTGTTCCCGTACAAAAGATGGTTCACGATAGGCACAAAGATTCATTTTTTTTATTGCATTCTGTTTTGTGCACTAAATAATAGTTTCAGATGGTTTGAAACTTTTAAAGTTACAACAAGTAGTTTAAAATAGACTGTTTAGCAAAATTTTATACTTGCAGCTTATTTGATTAAATTGAACTATTTAATTTAATATTAGTTAATGATTTAATTAGTTAATATTTCAAATTAATTTATTATTTAACCATTCTACATTTTACAATTCATTTTAAACAAAAGCTGCTATACAAAATACTGATACTTCGGAAATTGAAACATGATTATAATATTTTGGTTTCAATTTGAGGCCCAGGAAGACCCAACAAATATTTTTACTATACTCGTTTATTCTACAACATGCACTTTAAAAATGCTCCTGAGCTGAAAGCAGTTGTATCTTGTAATTTTATTTCATATTTGTTAGCAAAATATGTTATCTACCTACAGTTTTTGTCAAAATCAAGCTCTTATTTTGGTCGCATGAAACTTGTTTGGGAACATAAAGGCCGGGCTACATTATCCTTAGTCGCTAGTGTAATTTAGATTTTCACTAGCGCACCTGGTGGCGGCTGACCGAAGCATTTTTCCAAACAATTTGGAGCCGCTTCAGAAAATATGTTATTTTTTCATGTTTTTTTACTTACATCGGACGAGAAATGTTTTGTAAATGGTATATGCACATGTCTTGCACGCATTGCATCCATTTTTTATGACTAAAAACGATGGAAAAACTACTTAATTTTGATATCCGGCATGACCGTTCCCTCGATGACCAAAAAAGCTTACACCAGCAGCCGCCAGATGCGCTAGTGAAAATCAAAATTACACTAGCAAGTACGGACAGTGTCCCCCGGCCTATAGGCTTTACCAAGAAGTATCATCTTTAGTTTTGTTGCTTTTCTGAAAAAAATGACTGAAGCTCATAAATGTGACCAAAAAAGCTCCACAAGTTTGTTGAATTTTGTCATTGAATATGTGCTGTTTTTTAAATTAATTTCAACTAGCAAGCAAATTTTGCACGGAACACCCTTTATTAAATGATACCAACGAAGGCACTTTAAAATATAGCAGAGATTAAGAAGTCTAAGCCGTGTTGACCGCAGATGATGTGAATCAAAAGTGGTAGCACAATCTGGAAGGCTCCACCAGAAGGCACCATTCCTTCCTTCCTTTCATTCATTCTGTCACAAACCGAAAGCGAACAGGGTAGAGTAGGAAGCAGCGGTTTGGTGAGTTGTTTATTCATCACCGAAACCCCAAAGCGATCTGCTCTGGTTTGATTCCTAGTGTGTGAAGCGGGAGTGAAGCGACACATCGAGGCTATCCCGGCTGATGGATTGAGCAGGTTGAGCGATGCGACATTTTCTTCTTTCTCGCTTCTTGCTGCGCCCTGCTATCACCATGCCTACAAGTGTGACGGTTTTCTGATCAACCATCAACGTACCCGGACGAGTACCTAGTTCACTCATCATCGAGAAAGAGGGGCTCGAAATGCCAACAAGCTGCTTGCAGGCATTCCAGCATACCATGTGCTTCAGTGACTTCACTCCATCCCGAAAAAAAAAAAAAAAAACAGGGCCGTACGGATGGAGAGAAGGGAAAGCTCTCTTTTTACCTTTATAGGAATCTACCCCCTGCCCACCAACCCTCGCGATGCACCCACAAACGCCGCCGACCGAGATTTAGCGACTTCTTTAGCCGCCATCAAAAGCACGGCTTGATTTATTCACCGGGAAAGAGGGAGGAAAGAGTCAAAGAAAGCACGAAATGAAAAAAAAACATAAGGGACAGCACACAAAACCCCTTTTCTCGCCTTTTTCCCTTTTGAATGGTGATTCGCTTGGCGCCTTTTGCTGCTCTTCCCGGGAGGCACGTTTATTGAAATGCCCCGTGGGAATGCTGATTTTCTCATCTTCCTTCCATGAGAGTGTGTGTGGCACACTTTCGACGATGCGCAGAGAAACTAATCAACGTGTCGAATGAAATATTAATCGAGTTCTTTGGTTGGCACGAGGCGGCTACACCGGTGGACACCGGGGAAATGAGGGCCACAGTTTTGTTGTTATCTTTCTTCCCGGTTCCACAGCACAAGAGCGCTTTCACAACACGAGGACACGGGACGGACAAGACAACGTCTATCGATTAGCATCCTTTTCTTCTTTTTACTTTCCTTGTTTTTTAACACAATTCCACGCACACTCACCCACACACACAACTACACTTTGATAGTTTGGATGGAGAAGAGAATACACGCTGTGCTAATAAAGCACGAGATTGTGCAGAAATTGGCTCTGACGAGATTTTGCCTTCCAGTGCGGCACCAGGACGGATGCGGTTAACGATCGTGATCACAGTATGTGTGTTTGTGTGTGTGTGTGCGTGTGAAGAGGTGCAGAGTGTGTAGGGGCGGAAGGACCGAAACAAGGGGCGCAATGTCCCCGTTCTGAAAGCGTAAACGCTTATCGTATGCCCGGTTTGAGTACACAGAAGGCGCAGGCACAGGATAGGAAGCTAATTTCCGTACGTGTGTATGTATGTGTGTGTGTATGCATGTGTGTATTTGTGACACAGGGTATTTAAGTGGCTTTGAGCGCTAAATAAGAAAAGGATGCCGTTTGAAGCCGTTTTCACCAAAACGGAAACGATTTTCCGTGCCGTCTGGCGAAGCTGGCAAGCGTGTGGCGTGTGGAAAAGACACATTTTTTTCTGTTCGGTTGGTGGTAGAGGAGGCAGAGCAATTGGGGTAAGGATTCGCATGATGTCGGTCTGTCGGTCGCTCGATTGTGCCGGCGCAAAAGAGGAGTCCGCTTAACCTCACATCATTCGGCTTTGACTGGCTGGCTTGACGGGGCTGGGGTTTGAATATTTAATGCAGCCAATTCCCCCGTTTTGCCGCGGTCTGTGCCTGTGCAAATACCGGGCTTTTACTTAAACTCGACTGTGCTAAACCCCGCCGGAAGCGAACTTCTTTTTCGAGGATGGTGAATGTATTTGATGGGACCGTTTTTTCCTTTTTTTTTTAAAAATACCCTCACATCTTTATGCCATCCACATGTGAGCATTGCAGGGCAGTACTGTTGCTTTACGACTTTCTTTAAATATTGCACGAGCGCGCGCTTTGGTCC
This sequence comes from Anopheles arabiensis, assembly GCF_016920715.1. NCBI lineage: Eukaryota > Metazoa > Arthropoda > Insecta > Diptera > Culicidae > Anopheles > Anopheles arabiensis. The sequence continues at coordinate 13,731,477 of NC_053518.1, forward strand.
ATGGCGAAATGCGCATCGCAAAATTTGCACGACCTTCTATTAAAATCCGACAGCAGCCAGGGCACGCATGTCATTACGCACATTAAACTGCCTCCCTGCTCTCGTTGCAAGGGAAAAAGGAAAAGCTGGAGGGCTTTTCCGCTGTCTTTTGCTTCTGCGAATTACTTGAAAACGCTGTCCCCGCTGTCCCCGCTGTCGCGGATTTTTCGGGATGAAATTTATTTATGAAGCACAATCTATTGCCGCTGCTCGCTGCTGCATATTTAATCGCATTTACCTGACGCTGCGCGCTGGGTAGAACGATTATGGCATGTTTAATTACGAATTGCTCTGACTCGGAAGTTACGCTTTGTGCAGGTGTGTTGGGACGACGTTTTTGGAAATGCTTCCATATGGAGTTCGTCGAAAAGAAAAGCAAAAGAGGAAAGGCATTTGTACCGGTACTTGGTGATAACTTGGTGCTACTTGGTGGTTAATGGGTGAGCATTCGAAAGGAGAAGTGTTTTACTGACTTGAGCGTTCTGGGAACGCGAGCTAATCGTACGTAATTATTGTGCCACAGTGTGTCAAATTTACTCATTATCAGCAAATGAGTTGTGGAAAGTAAAACAAATACAAGAAAACGCATTCATGGTTCATGGCAGCTGAATACGACGGTATCAGAACCAAAGATAGAAAATAAAATACTCTTTTATTGCATTGGATCTTAAAGCTGAGTGTAAATCAAGTGACTGCCGTGCGTTGTTTAATAATAGCTTTAAATCAACTAGAAACATGGTGTGAGAAGTTACTGGTAGATGTTTGGCAAATAAACAATATAGGAGTTTGTATATAAATTATGGAATTTCCATAATGCAATATCCAAATGCAGTAATCGTTTAAGATCAAAGCTTCTTCATGTAAATGATCATTGGAATAGGTAATTTCCTATTCTGAATCCCATTGTGCATTGCTCGCTAATGGAATTCAGAAGACTTGAAACATGTAATATTAAAAACGTTTTGCTTGTATGTCATGCACACCAAGTCAAATCGCTGATTAACCTTTGCTGTTGTATGTAATTTATTTGCAAAGTACTATTTAATGGTATGCGAAACGCATAAGAAGCACTCACACTTCAACCACACTTATATAAAAGGTAGGTGTAACTTCATTCCAGAAGAACCTTTCTGGGACTCGCTCAGCTTTATTTTCTCTTTGCCAACTAATGCAAAAATAGTCCAACTTGGAAAGCTGAATGGAATGTTAAGGCCGGGGTAGATTGTTCGTAGTCGCTAGCGTAAATTCCATTTTCACTAGCGCATCTGGCGGCGGCTGATCATTTTGTCAAACAATTTGGAAAAGCTTCGGAATATATGTTTTTTTACTCAAACTGGACTGGATAAGCTTTGTAATTGATAGATACATATGTTGTGCAAGTATTTCAGTCATTTTTGCATAAAAAAAACGGTGAAAAAAACTATTTCAATTTGAGTTCCGGCACGGTCATTCACTCGATGACCAAAAAAAGCTTCCACCAGCCGCCGACAGATGAGCGAGTGAAAAACGAAATTACACTAGCGAGTCAGGAATTTTAGTACACTTTTGATGACCAACATTGGGGCCCTTCACGATTCTAGTCAGCTTTTTTCTATGAATTTTGACAGTTGGTGACTGAAATCATGTAAACACGCCATACAAAACCACACACACAAAACTAGCCTGCAATTTTCAGTCTAGATTTCTCAAGCCTCAAAGCTAGAATTAGATTCGAGTACCTGCCCGAAAAATGGCAAAACAAGGTATTGTTTACATTTATTCTAAGGTGCGTTAAAGAGATCAGGTGTTGGTTATCAATATAGAATCAAAGTGTATGTAGTCCAGGTGGTCTCATAGCATGTTTTTATAGCCAAATTTGAACGTCACTTTGTGACAGTCGACAGCAAAGAGCCGCATGCAGTTCGCGAGCCTTACTTTGCCGATCAATGTGCTATGTATATTGTGAGAAAACCTGGTAAAAAGGTCACATATAAATGTGATTGATCAGTCAACTATGAAACATGTGGCTACAGCAATTACAGCAGCAACTATTAAAGTTGATAATACCAATGCAATTAAAAAAATACAAAATTAACAAAAATATCATATAAAATCTAGGCTGCAACAGTGTTTGAGTGAAATATTTGCTTTGTATTTATTTATTTTTCCTACCAGCTACTAGGCACCTCCATTTGAATAAAAGGAAGGTGTTGTAGTTCTTCGATATCATGTTTCAGGGAAGTTGTTTAATTTTGTGTGCAGCACTGGATAACTTTCTTCAAGATGAAATTATAAGAAGAAATTAAAAAAAAAAACAATCCTTTTCTCTTTTGCTCTACGAAAACGACGCCCTGTAACGACCTTTAGCACCTCAAAGCCTGGCCTGCTGGTAAGCAAATTTGAACGTTAAGAAACATCCCCTAAAGAAAGAGGAAGACCCAAACGCTAGACACGCTTTTCCACGAACTGTTAATTGAATGAAACATTTAATTAAATAAAAGCTACGGTTTCCAACGTGCGAAGCATCACGCCGCTTTTGCACCGCCCAGCCTTCGTACGGGTGCAGTAAAAGGCACGTTATTTCACTGGCAGCAGCACGTTTTGCAGGGACGCAAATAGGGGGATGGAGTGAAACCAACTTAAGAAGTGAAATAATTCTGTGCTCCGCGTTTTTGCGAAACTCCCGTTTCCTGATACGACCTTTTCCTATTTGGCTAGTTACACAGTCGTGCTACACAAAGATGTGCATACAAAAAAAGGAAGGAAAGGGAAAATCTGTTGCACCAGCTGCCATGATCGATAGCAAAGTTGATGCGTTCGAGCATAATTTAGTTATCCTAATCTAACTGCTCCGAGGCGGAAGTAGTGGGCGTTTCCTCCTCTCCATCCAACCCCGGTGGGGCAAAACACATTCCTCACCCACCCCAAGGACACGAGCTCTATGATTGATGGTGCTGACGATGATGCCGGCGCTGTCGATGATGGTAATGATGGTGGTGTGATGGGGGCTTACCTCCGTCGGTGTGATGGTGTGACGCTCGGTGTAGATGGTCGTCGTCGCTGGCCCAAACATTCCGTCCTGCTCGAGCAGATTGGGCATACTGGCGGCCGCACCGGCACCTTCATCGCCGATCCCGATGCCACCGCTGCCGATGCTACTTCCATCGCTTGTTTTTAAACCACTTGACGGGACAGAGCCGGCGCACCAGCTTTGTGCTAACAAATTCAATATAATGACGGTTCTCCATCTCCAGGCTATGGCTAACCAGGGCCATAACGCAATTTTATGCATCGCGATGAGTCATGGGACCTGCCGGATAAGGGAGAAAGAGAGAGAGTGAGAGAGTGAGAAAGAGATGCGAAAATAAAACACAAACATTGCGAATGAAATTTTGCTCCACTAATGGTTTTGTGTGTAATAGAATTTATCGGTAGCTAGTAGCGAAGTGTGTTTTTCCTCTCCTGTTACTGGGTTGGTTTTCCTGCTCCTAGAGTTTAGTAGTGGGTAGCTGTAACAGGGATGGGGATTGGTGTGCAAGAGGAGTTTTGAAACTTAAAACAAATAAGCAAAAAAAAAAACGATGGCCAATATCGCTTTACCAAGCAGACCGGTTTGCTGCACCCGATGTTGAATACACACTGAAATGGATTCAATATTTGTACAAATGGGGCAGCAAAAAATCGATGCTATAAAATGTGGGAGAATGGTTTTTTTTTCATCATTTTCCGATTAAAACCACAACCTTGAATCGTTATTTTTCCCAATCGCAAACCAGACTCGGTGGAACCTGGACCGGCATAAACGCAGTGGCGAAAGAATAAATACACGTCAAAAGAATGCGAACAGAACATTTTACTTCCGTTTCATTAAGCCTGAACCGCCGCCTTTCATCGTCCGGAGCGTGGGTAGCTGAATGCCAGAGCGATTAGCACCACTGGCCTGGCTGGGCCCATTCAGGCTGACGGTTCATGTTATTATCCATCGCTACACACACACGTGGCCCATCCGCTCCGTTCTACCAGTCCGGGGAGGACAGTGCTAAGTAATGGCAATGGCAGTAAAATAAAGACAAAACCTCTAACTCAAGGTGACCGGGACTGTACATTCCCGTGCGTTTTCGCAACGGGAACGTCTACAGCCAGAGTATTGATAACGTTTTCACTTCACAGCGAGATTTTTCCAGCACGAGAAAAAAGAAGCCCACGCACACCACAATGGTGTGAAGAGCGTGCGGTGTGAAAAGCGAACCATTCTGCGCTGTGTTCTAATCAGTGTGGAAAATAAATTAAATTTTCTTTCCACCGCTTTCCACGAGGTGGCGGCGCAGATTGATGGTTCCAATGATTGGCCCGGTTGGCCGCGGGAACGTGCAAGCGCGAGGTGGTCGTGTGTCGAACACGGACACGGCCGCAATGCTTGCGCAGTCGAAAAGGTAGAGCTTTGCAGAGAAACGTGATAAAATGGTTGTGGGGAAAGTGTTGCTCTTCTTCTCGCCTGTGGTACAAAATTGTTGTCACACTTCCATGCTTCAGGTAGGTGTGTAGTAATGGACGTGACACTCGCTGCACCCGTGTCGTGTTGTTCGAGAACGTGCCAATCTGGCGGGATTCTCGTGCCGTAAGGGTCGGAACGCTTTTACGGATTGGGAAGGAAACTAAATATGGCAAGATGGCAGAGGTTTGCTTTAATTATTTTCATGATTTTGTTATTTCATGTACGGCGTGTACGGTTACCGCCGAGAGCCGGGGCAACCAGTTGGAAGGGTTTGTAATGTGAAGCTTTCCTAGCGCAATTATTCCGTGGAACAATTTTGAGCCAGAACATAATTAAATAGGATATGTTTTTTCTCGTACTTTAGGATATGAGTACAATGTCGCATGGTTTGTCTTATATCATGAGAATATAGAATAAAACAACAAGGAGAGAATCACATGCATGTGAAAATATAAAAAAGATTGGCTCCTTCATTAAATGTGTAACACACTAACAGAATAATTATGGTGAAACTGTATGACACAGTGTTTTGCCAAACTCTGAATAATCACCAATATTACCACCTGTTCTAACCAAACCATTTCATGCAATCATTTATTAATTAATTAATGAGATATGTCTGATTGTAATAACCAACGACAAGAAGGTTTAAAAGCCCACAGGGCTACTACTATCATTAAGTATCTGTGCAAATGAGATGAGTCTCGTACAACAGTCTCGGCTACATTGTGCATCACTCTGAGGATCTCAAGTACCATATCAGTACCGCATGTTATCTTAGATTTGCGTACTCCATCATTGCATGATAGAGACATTAGTGTATATCAAATTTTTTTGTCTACCTGGTCGGTCCTACACACGGTCCTAGTGTATTGAGCGTAGTTTGATAAAAACAATCACAACATTGGGGCCCTTCACGATTCTAGTCAGTTTTTTGTATGGAGTTTGACAGTTGGAGGCTGAAATCATGTAAAAACTCCATACAAAACCCCACATAAAACTAGCCTGCAATTTCCAGTCTAGATTATTCTAGCCTCAAAGCCTGAATTAGATTCGAGTACCTGCTAGAAAAATGTCCAAACAAGATGGTGTTTACATTTATCCCAAGGTGCATTAAAGTGATCAGGTGATGGAATCCAAAATCAAAGTGTATGTAGTCCAGGTGGTCTCATAGCATGTTTTTTATAACCAAATTTGAATATCACTTTTTGACAGGATGGGTGAAAGTTTTTGTTCAAACAAACTTTCTGGAGGTTTGACGAATATATAAAACACTCTTAAAATCTTCATTAAGAAGCAAAAGTCATAAAAATCAGCCTTCTAAATTCATACACCTTGGAATAAGCCCACCTGTATATTATACCCACTTAGATAGCTGCACGAAAACTGCTAAACAATGCAAACAGTTGACAGGCTGAAATTTTAGCCTACAAACTTAAAACGGAAAGGACCCCATTAGTGGATATCAAATTGTGTTGTCTACCTGTAGAATCGTGCGTATTGAGTGTTGTTTGACAAAAACAATCACAACATTAGCTGTTTTTAAACCTTACGCTCGATCAGCGTCCAATTTATGAGACCAGGCGGCATCTACTGGGTCTACTGGATGTCGTCAGCAAAGTGTAGCGTATGAAATTGATGCAGCCAAGCATTTATTCAATATTATTTCGCATGCTCCAGGCTATGCACAAAGACCACGTAACTACAATTCTGTCAAAGTAATCAGTATCGTGCGGCTGCGTACTTCACTTGAGTAAACAAAACGAAACTGCATGCACGGTAGAACACTTTTCTAGAAAGTAGTATCACTGATGGCGGTAATAAATTATACTCCAAAATACTATTCAAATAAAATCACCCATATATACTGAGCCTCAAATACGTAGGTCATGCAACATATCCTGCTTTGGGTAAATCAATAAGCCGCTGATAGCAAGTGCTGGTCTAGTTTTATACCGTTGCAACCTACACGCATAACCCTTGTCCATTCTGGTGCCCGGTTCAATTGCCCGTTTCTTTTAATCCCTCTTCCGTCGATATTTCTTAATTGGATCTAATCAAATGTTAGGCTGCACGTGTAAAATTTCGTTTAAAAAACCTTTCAAAAAACATAATACACAACAGCCAGCTGGGTAATCAACTGACGCACGAAAAATAAACTCGGATCAATCTGAACAAACAGTGTTGAAATGTTTCTTACGTTTTGAACACGCAAATGGCTTACCAAAATAAGATAGCAGTAGCAGTACAATCTTTCGCAGGTCCATTCACATTAGCTCCAGTTCGACAATGCGACAAACAATATTGTTCTCCGTGCTTTTGGCCATGGTTATGGTCGGGTTCATTGAGGCTCAAGCGAGAATTCCTGTCGTTGTAAGTATGGATGCTGTCATGCGTTGTGCATCAGTGAATATTAATTCACCTTTCATGTAATATTATTTCTTAAACAGACCATTTTCTGTAAAAACTGTTTGCACCAAAAATGTCGCTCATTCGCCCAATATTACTTCCAGTGTAGTGACGAGGTAAGTTGAACTACACGATTAACATTTCTCGCCTAAATGCATGTACGTGTGACTTTCTTTGCAGGTCATTGTGAACGGTAACGCCTGTAGACAGCGTGGCGGTTTCCATATACTAGGAAATCCGGGACTGTGCGTCGTTACTAATAAACCATAGTTTTAATTGTGATTCAGAATATGTTCGTTCTTCTTCTTCTCATTCTTCTGCGGCATAACAGCCTCCTGGCGGTCTTCAGGGTCAACCATTAGTGTCGGTCTTCGTCTGACTTTAACACTAATGAGCTTGGCAATCAGCTACTGATGGGTTATCCATAGCAGGATAGTTTGTCCTACGTATGGGGGACACGGTCTTTACGAGGCTTCAATCCGTGACGGACATGTTGTTAAATGCTTTAAGAGCGAGTTGAAGACTGTAATAGTGTTGGGTAAAGTTGGCAAATATCAAAGCCGACTCCAGAAGGTAGGTCTGCCCAGCATTATCTAGATTTCGAATCGTCTGGAGTCGTTCAGAGTCGCCTAGAGTTGGCCCGAATCGTTCGGGGTCGGAGTCATCCGAAGTCGTCCGAAGTCGTTCGGAGTCGTCCGGAGTTGGCCGGAGTCGTTGGGTGGCGGAGTCATCCGGAGTCGTCCAGAGTCGTTCGAAGTCGGAGTCGTCCAGAGTCGTCCGGTATCGATTGGTTGGAAACAAATGCCTGTATACGAAGTGCACGTGCACGTGCAAAGAGAAAAAACACAACGAAATGAAATGCCTTGCACATTGCACCGGATGGCTCCTGTTGACTCCGAATGACTCTGACGCCAGTCGACACCAGGCGACTCCGGATGACTCCAAAAAACTCCAGACGACTCCGACACCGTGCGGATCTAGTGGTTCGGATTTTGCTCCAGTCGGAATCGGACTAACAATAGCCGGAGTCGGATCGGAATCGTGGGTGCGCTCCAAAGAGCACATCACTAGACTGTACCACGAGACCGGCCTTGTTATTTGTTATTTATTCTTTAAATTCGTTACCACCCCAATTCAACAGAACAAATGTGGGCCTTTGAAGAGATCTTATACTAGATCTCCTTCTAGTATAAGATCTCTTCAAAGGCCCACATTTTGATTGGCTCAAAGGCCCATTTTGGACAAAGGATTGTCCTAGCACAATCCTTCGCACATCCACACGTGTCAGCTCCGGTTCCTCGATGAGACCCACAATTCGGTCGGATTTATTGAGGCCCAACCGCGTATTCCTGTCTTTGTAAGTATGGATGCTGTCATGCGTTGTGCATCAGGGAATTAATGTTTGCAAAAACTGTTTACACCAAAAATGTCGCTCATTCACCGAAGATTACTTCGAGTGTACTGAGGAGTCACAATAGAAATTTAAATCAATCGCACACAAAGTGGCCAATACATACAACTTACGCTAATCGATGTATCCCAAATGAGAGCTTTAAGATAAACATTACCAATAAAACGCTTGTTCACGGAAGTTATTACGCAGAAAAATGGGGTTCACTTCGGCTCACGAAACGTTTTTTTCTGTCTTTCTTTGGATATATTAATTGCATCCCCTCAGTAAACCACCCGATGGCGATAAAGCATTACACCGTGACGGGTGCTTTCCACTCTCCACTCTCTAAGCACACACACACACACACACACAATCCGTCAAGAGGTCAACAAAGTGGAGGCAAAAGGGAAAACACTTTTCTCCAACGGCCATCGATAGCGTGACGGGCGCACGCGAGAGTTCCAAGAAGGAAATTTATAGCCATATTCATTCGCTCCCTCCCAATCTCTCTCTCTCTGACTCTCTCTCTTTCCCTCTCTAGCATGTCAGCTGACCGTTTGACACAAGATCCTGCGCCAATGGATAATGGTGTTCTGTGTGGCGTGTGGGGCCATAGAACCACTGCTGTAGCCTCTCTCTCTTAGGTCGCTTAATGTCAGTTTATTTATCGTTCTCGAACCATTCGTCTCGGACGGCAGCCAAAGACCGTCGTGAATGGTACGGCGAAAGGATGGTTTGTGCAAATGGATGGCCCCCGGGAGATCTAGGTTGCGTGCCACGGAACGGTTGTATAACGGCCCCGTAACTGATGATGGGGGTGCCCCACGGTCGGACGGAGCTGTCCACGTGCCCGTCGTCACTCATCCGGCTCAGCCTGCCTGCGGGACTCTGTCTGTGGTGGAAACGAAACGTTGACACAATGCGCATTGATGATGTTCGTTGACGGATACGGGGTGAGCTTTGGGTTTGGGCGCACACCGAATGGCAAGATGGCGGATAGTAAATTGGGAAGCTGTAGCCGTTTGGTGAGCGTTGATATGAAAATAATTGTTTGCCACCAGACATCGTACGAGTAGGGGGCTCCCCAGGGGGTTGGGAAAAAAGGGGAAGAGGAATTGCTGACAAAGGCATCTTTTGTGGTCGGCGAACGTAAACCGAAGTGCCTTTAAGTAATCATGCAAATTGGAAGAACCAGTCACAAGCAGGGACTGTTAGGGAAGCTTTAAAAAGCAGCATCAAATGCTTACCCTCTGATAGAACTCGTGGGAATTATGTGTTTTAAACCCTGTTAAATGTGCCTGAGACGCAATAAATTAACCACAGAGGTCATACGGTTCGTGAAACGTGAAGCCAAACCATGGCGATCGGCAATGGCAACGGATGGCATACGTTGCGCAGCAGCACCTGCAGCGTAGAGAAATTAATATCATCGTGTTGGGGAAAACACTCACACCGGTACGATTCTCGTTCGAATCAGTGCCATTCTTACGTGACGACGAAAGATGATGATATTGGAATCGAATTGATTGGATCATATCTGCGCACGTGTACGGTTTGTGATGAGCACGTAATCGTCGCTAGTTTGCTTTGGTAACGCGACAGGTGTCGAGTGTACAAAGCATTTTGCTTTGTTCGAGAAATGAAACATTTAACAGGAATTTGGCACCACAAGTGAGGTGTTTGAAACGTAATACATGATAGAACGGTAAGCATGACTGTCCTGAACGATAAAAAAAGCATTGTACTGTCACGAATAATACAACAACAAAAGAACAAGTTTGAAATGATATTGATTAACGTTAAATTCATCTGAATTGTTAACGGAAAAGTTAGCTCAACCTGGCTATAACAAAGTAGCTTCGACGTGACCGTACAAGTTGGAGCTTATACAAAGCATTTCCTTCCAGAATTTAGCAATGATTTAAACTCTAAATCAGGAATCAGAGTTCTGGGTATTGTTGAGGTCATCTGAAAATGTTGTTTATTTTCTTCGCATCCACTCACGCCTCATTTAGAACGTTAAAATATGTTCATAAACCAACCGTAGAAAAGGAGACACATGTTTGTAAAGGAATGCAAAGGAATTATCCGGTGAAATTAAGTGGAATTGGTATTTATTTATTTAGGAGACCGAAAATAAAACTTTAACCATAGCGAAGCAATGTCAGAAATTGGATTATCGACGTACTGCTGAAAAGCTCTGAAGGTATTGCATTATTAAAATTGAAAGCACAGATGCTTATCTCGCTCTAAAGTTTAGTCAAACTATGCCAAACTAAGCACTCAGAATTGTATTATGCGTACGATGAATTGATTTAACTACTGAGAAGCGTATCCATGGACATCGTTTCATGTTAATAGAAGGGGAAAAGTTGAAATAAGAGAGGAATGGAGAGCTTGCTAGAAATAGGGGATGATATAAACTGTTTTAATCTTCTTCTTACCTGGCACAAGAATCGTAAGCCTACCTAAGCCTAAGCCACTAATAACCTTTGCAATTGGTCTAATGGGACTAATTGGGTTCACTCATAATAAAATAAAGCAGTGTATGGCAGCTATGTCAAGGGACTAACTCGTGCGAGTTTTCATAATTGGAAGAAACCCTTGAAGAGTTCGTGAGCTGCATCTTTTAAAGACATTTTTGTGAATAATTAAGTTGTGCAAAGTTTAGTTAGGAATAATCCCCAGGTAATCGGCCCCAATGAGATCAAGATTTAAAGCATATGAAGCACAAATTTTATTGATTTCACGATCAACCATGTATTCAGTTAGTTTAAGTTATTGAATATATCATTTGATCGTATTCGTGGAGATGTTAACATGTTAACTCATGTTAACAGTGCTTCAATTATTGTTTTCCTAAACTGATGACCGTGCTTAGAAGATAGAATTGCTAATACTGCATTTTGAATGAGCAGTAAGATAGATTGACACCTTCTATCTTACTTTAAAATTTATTTGATGAAACTTTTACGATTATTAGCTATCACTTCGATACACATTGGATCAAGATGCACGTTTCGCGATGTTAAATTTCAAGCTTATGTACTGAGTAATGAATAAAAACACACGTTTCATCAATGTTTTTGAGATAGAATATAGACACATAGTGATAAATTGAACATAAAAGTATATCCTACTTTATCTCCCTGCTCGTTATCAACGGCGATTGGGCTATTCAAACAGCAATCTTTAGCGTGTAAAAGTAGGTTCCCCCAGACATTTTGGCTCTTTGAGAATGAATCAACCAACATATCATTGAACTTAATCTAATCTTTGGACTCGGTAGTCAACAATACAGGAGGATTGCTAATCAATTGTTGCAAAACGATTTCTGACTCAAGGTGTAATGAAGAGATTTGTTGACATGTATATCCGGTAGAAGTAACTACACTGTGAGAACCCGGATCTGATTGCAGACTGTAAGATGTATGTCATTGATTATTGTATAAACATTATCAAACCTCATACTGATAAACCTTTCTTCTTGAACAGTCTAGATTTGATTGAAGCATTTCAACTGTTAAGATGAAAATATTTTTAATAATATATCATCCGAGATTTAAGTTTAAACATGGATATGTTGTGCTTTAGCATGATTACTCGCAATCGAAACATAATCATGAAACATATGGAACAAAGCATGCAATTTAATAAAGAAAACGAAAACCTACACCTCTATTGCCGTCTTCTTTAGACTCATTTCAAGGCTCACATACGCGTGCAACACTTTCTTTTCTTTTCGAATTGCGCATAAAAATCCCCGTTTGGGTACCGTCAATAACCGCCGGCCAACGCAAGATAAAACTTCCCATCTCGGTGTGAATCCCCTCGGCTCGCTGGAGAATGGCAAGGTGCGCGGTGAGATAAATGCGGAGTATAAAAAGTCTCCGACCGGTTCGGATGCTCGTCAGTGTGCTGCCGGGGTTGATTCGATTCAGTGCGATCCAGAGCTGAACGCTGTCACAAGTGCCTAAAGTGTAGCAAACATGAAGCAGGTGTGCATTCTTCTGGCAGTGCTGTTGTGCACGGCAGCCGTTGCGGATGCAATGGTGTTTGCTTACGTGAGTATTGCAGCAGAACATGCAACCGTAGATAGGAATCCCCCCCCCCCTACATTCTCTAACGCACACATTGCAATCATACTTCCGTTTGTATAATTCCTCTTTTCTAAATAGGCGCCGACTTGTGCGAGATGTAAAAGCATCGGGGCACGCTACTGTGGCTACGGCTATCTCAACCGGAAGGGCGTTTCGTGCGACGGACAGGTGAGCTTTTTTTCTCTTCTTTCATTTGCTGCTCGGTTGAGTGCTTTTGCAAAGGAACGCAACGGGAAGTAAACATGGCTGGACGTTCATCTTTTGCAGACGACCATCAATAGCTGTGAGGACTGCAAGCGAAAGTTTGGCCGCTGTTCAGACGGCGTTATTACAGAATGTTTCTTGTGAGTGGAGCTCTGCTGGAACCATCATCGGCAGGACCGCCGGTGCGTCTTGTGCAGGGTGTTGTGCGAGCGCGGATGCATTTGAAATGATGGTCAGGATTTGTCTTGTCTAATTAATGCAGTGCGGTGCAGTTTACGAGATAAGCGGTTGCATTACTCAAGCGGTTTAATCAGTGCCAGACGTTGGTCAAATGAAACATGCAGCTGAAATGACTCAAACATTTAAGCGAACTTTTATAGTAAAATAAACGGAAGGAAAATTTACAACAGAAATCAATGCTTGTGTTATTCGTAAATAAAATAAATCCTTTTCAATATTTTCCTTACTAATTCCGTTGCTTATGTTGATTAGTCCTTAATGGAAGTGAATTCCCAGAGCCACTTTCATGTCTTTCTCCTGCTGTGTAACTTTGGCTGCTGAAATATTAATGAAGGTTTATGCGAAGGAGATTGCTGCTCATCAACCTTCGCTTCTGGTAAAGGTAATCTATCAATGATTGACCTTTACCGCAAGTTTCAATCATCAAAGGGTCGAATTGTTGCATTCATGGAAGTAATTTACCAACTCCCAGCTTGTGACATAACTCACTGCAAATGTCAAAAAGCGAACGAGTGAGCAGCAATAGCAGCAGTAGTAGGAATGAGAGAAATAATGAGAAATAAAGACAGAAAGAAAGGAAGCGAAAGAGTGAGAGAGAGAGAGAGAGTGAGAGAGAGAAAGAGAGAACATTGCAAAACGTTACGAGTAAAGTTTTATTCTCCATCAAGATTAAATACTTCGGCGACTGGTTTTTCCCATCGGAGCAACTGTGATTTCTTTAAATGTCAGAATTATGAAGGATACATAACCATTGACAATACTTTTGTGATGATGAATAGCAAAACATATCTATCTGGTTTTTGATTTACGGCACATCAGACTGTCTTGTGATGTTACTTCATAATAATCATTTTTTTGATAGAAAAATCGACTACGATTTCGTTTATAATACATGGAATTTGCATCTCATTTTTAATGCTACAAATGCTGTAAAATGCATTTAATGCATAGGCTACATAATAAGCAAAATTATGCTTTCTTACTACCTGAAATATTGGTTTTGTATGAAATCGTCTTTGTTAATTTAAAACAGATATTTTAACGAGTCTTTGAAAGTTCTGAATAATGGATCTTTACAGATAAATCCAATTAGTCTATTAACCCATTACCAAACGTTTTTAATTGGTTTGATTAAACAAATGTAATCAATTTAGTAAAATGCTTGATTTGCAGTCAGTCCGAATTTATAAATAAGTGCAACACAGTTGAAACAGTTTTAAAATAAAAGACATAAAAAGTAATCTTGGCTAGTGCTTTTTACGTTTAACGCGAGTTTTAAGATGTTAATGTCTATGGGTACAGTTTAGCGTTGTTTTGTTATTAGCCCTTCAGTTTCCAATCTTCCAACCTAGTGTCTGAAAGCCTATTGCTTTATGTACATAAAGAGTTCACAAATTTAATTACCCGCTCGTACGTCATTCAAACTTTTTACTATTTGACATAAAATACGGTGTACACCCTGTTAAATGAATGTCACACCAAACCGGCTTAAGCGCTCGCTGTAGCACACACAGTCGAAAAAACCATCCTCCTTTCCCCTTACCAAAAGTAAAAAAGTACGAGAAAGAGATATTAGAAGGTTGTGCCTTCGCAGCGCAGCACCGCCACCGCTCCCCCGTATCCACCGGTATATCTTGTGAAGCGCAAACTTTTCATTTACCCAGCCCCGCGCCAAAATTCGTCTTCTCGAGCCGATCGAGGCTGATTCACTTAATCTTCTCGCTTTAAAGCTAATTGAGGGCTAATCGCTCTTGAAAGTAGGGAAATCTTTCGGCAGACGCACGACAGAGACGAGCGAGTTGCGGAAAAGTGGGAGTTGGAATAGGAAGAAGAAAAACGAAAAGAAAATCAGACAAGCGAAACGGATTTCAGCAATGTACAGCGTGTTAGGCGACAACGAACGAGCAACATTGAAAACATAAATTGCGCTTGCGAAGGGACACGCGGCGCGCGAAGACGAAAAAAACGCGAGCGCTAGCACTTGAAAGGTCATTTATGAACATGCTCCTCATCATGCTCATCGTCATCATCGCCATCATCACCGCCATTCGTCGTATTTTGCGGAATGAAAAGTTCATTAACGCGGAAAATCTATTCCCCCCAGATGATGGTGCTTCAGTGGATGGGATCTGGAGAGGACTCTTTTTTGCCTTTTTTTGCTTCTTCGTCCCCCCACTTTGTCTGTCCTTGGTGTCGGTGAGCTGAGGATTAGAGATTTCACCCAACCCCTTTGTTTTCCTCGTGCCCCAAACAGAAGTGGTAGCGAATCTGGTGGTCTGCTGGCGGTGCTACATTGTATAGAGCCGTTTGGTGTACCACTGCGAAGCAGATGCTTTGGAAGGTGAGGATGCGCCAAAAGTGTTTCCCCGCCGTAAAAGAACCGACAGACGGACTCTTGGCCTGAGCTGAGAGGCTTTTCCTTGCAGTTGAACAAGTTGTGTGCACCTTCAAATGTGCTGCCGAAGCACCGCAGAGGACAGGATGATGCAGAGCGGACCATGGTGGTGGACAAAAGAACGAGTGAGCGAACGAACGATTGCATAATTGCCACTTCGGGATGGGAATGTTTTGTCATTGAGCCATTGAGCTACTGGCGAGAGGAAGGCAGCATCTTATGGATCGCACCAAAAAAAAAAGCTCTGCAAAAGCAATATTGCACACCTCCTCTTTCTCGTACAAACGGTCAAGAGTCGTCACTTTTCCGCACGATGGGATGTATGTGAGAGCAACACAAACAGTTTCGTTCTTGTAAGCCACGCGAGTAAAGGATGAGCCTGAGTGTGGCATTATTGGAAAAAGGAAACTTTTCCTCCCTTCTTTCCGGCACCCCTCCCCCCGGCAAGACGTAGCGAAAAAGAGCAACCAACCCGTAGTATCACAATAATACTTGAAATGGTAAAACGTCCCTTCCCAGAAAAGGGCAAGCAAGAATATAGCATATGGGCTATGCTATCAGAGCGCTATTCACTTGGGGGAGGTCGTTTTGCAGATCGTCTGGTTCGCTATCATCAATCGAAGTCTCGACTGTGCAAAGATGCGGGTGTGTTGCCAAATCGCTCTCGTCTAGTTTGCTTTTATCGACTATCGCTCTGTTTGCTGTTGGGCGTTGGGAACCTTTCGCATACCCGACGGATCACTGACCATCCGTAAAAGTCGGACAGCAAGAAGCGCCCGAAACGAAGCGAAAGGAACGTGACGCGTCAGCAATAATCGAGAAACATCGAGCCACTTGGAGAGAGAGCGAGGGAGGATGAAAAACTTCCCTCTTCTGGTAGCAACAAAACAATACGGCGAAGGAAGGATGGAATCGGATGCAAACACAATCGCTGTAGAGAACGGATAGAAGAAATGCTTTTTTTGTCCGTTCCGTCTGCGCTGGAACGCGGGGACATTTCCGGTCAGTTGTTTGCGAGACCTTGGATATTAATGCAGCATCGCTTGAAGACAGATCTCATCCTTGAATCGCATTCGGTAGCGCTCGTAATAATTTGCCAGGAATCGGTTTTCTGAAGTGGATCGAAGAGGGACAGGTTTTCTGGGTGGTTTGACATACTTTGGATTATGGGGGGAAAAATCTTCTTAAGCGAAGTAATTGCTTCCAGGAGAAAGGAACTTTACTTGTTCAAATAGCTAGCAAGAATAAAGATAGTATTAGAATTAAAGGAATATCTTTGTGACAGTCCAATGGATTATTTCATGAAATTCTTAAAATTGAATATAAAACATGTCATGAAGGCATGAGAATTTCTAGTATCCATTGATTACTATTGACACTAAGATATGAACCAATTTTGAAGCTCCTTACCAAAGCGAAAAAAATAAACAAAAAAACTGTTAAATCCGTCAAATTTGACCTCTGACATGACCATAATGTCAAATTATTCGAACGGATTATGACCATAATAATGTCAACTGTGCGATCGTATGAAGTGTCACAATAAAGAACCATTCTGCTTTGGATCGTTGCTTAGGCAACATCTTCAGCGTTTCACCTTAAGTCTTCAGCCTTCAGTTCTTCCGCCTTCAGTTCTTCAGTCTTCAGTCAATTAATTGTTGTAAAATCAGTGGGCCTTACAAAACTAGTGACAAAAGATTATACAATTTAAACTCTATCAACTTCATAAAGTTCCTCTTGGTTCCATTTGCTAGAGCAACGGTGATCCTTTTTGAGTCAACATTAGTCTATTTCGTGGCGTTAATACTTTCGTTTGATAATTTTACTACGAGAAAACGGTGTGGCCCGCGGAGGTAAACCTCAAATTGATATCGCAAATCTGCTCATACCCGATCGTAAGTGTGACATCCTGACAGACTTGTGGCAGGCCTAGACTGTAAACGTGCGCATTGTTGAGGCATTTATGTCTTGTTGAAGAATACAAAGAGATCAGATACATTTAGAATAAGAAAAAAAGGAGCAGCAGGACGTGCAATATTAAGCTGCTCGAACATAAGCAATGATCCAGTCCACCACAGAGACTTTAATCTGCAACTTGGACCATGTTCACAACTAAACTCAAACTTCGGCACTGAAAATTTTCGATAATTTTCTACATAAAATCTCTTTATGTTGACTACAGCTTTTGTTCTGTTAAGAGAAGAGATCCAGTGGATCTTGTGCCAGGTAGACTAGACTTGAACAAGAACAACGACTTACTCCAAAGGCACAACAAGAACCATGATCATAACGATGGTAAATATTGGGACAGAGCATGAACAAAGATTAACAGGTAGATAGAATACATATAGTAATTCAGTCTAGAAACAGAGATAAGGGCATAGCTTACAATGTTATTAGAACCAGCACAAGCAGCCAGCAAAAAGGGGAGGTTTTGGTAGGATGCATGAGCCTTCGAAGCAAAACTACAAGCATATCGTTCCAAGCATCGTTATCACCAGCTTGTTATCTTATACGCTTCGTTAGCAAATATAACAAAATCCAACCTTCAAAATTCTCCAGGGATTTACCGGAAAAAGCCACTATCGACCAACATATGCCTTGACCATTGGTAATACCTCTCTACACCCGCTGCAAAGCACGTAATCCTCTCACGACCTCATCTCCCATCCAGAGTGTGCAAAGCGAGCAGCATGGAGGACGAGCTAATTTTGAAGCAAATTGAGAGCCACGCACCAATGCGCGCTGTTAAACTTTAACGACCTCTTGACGCTTAAGCCCGGACGGTGGAAGTGGTTTTGGGCCCTAAAGGTGTGCACCATTGCCAGCGGTTCGTTTCCGTGCGGATGGAAACGAATTTTAACGACGGGGATTGTACAATTGGCAGCGTTTCGGATTGCCAGATTGAATATTGTGCGAGCGCTGTCGCTGAGATGCTGGTTCACAATGTTTGCCCTACCACACACACTCGAATTGATCCAACCGGGCCAATGCTCTCCAGCGTTGCCTAGGTGGCGCGCGTCCCATCGTATCAAAAATTTGGCCCTCGGTGTGTGAAAAGCATAAATCTTTTTATTCAATTTCGCTCCAGTATATCCCAAAGCTCCACACACACACACACCCTAGGAGGTGAAAAGGAAAAGCCAAAGCTTACCCCCGCCGCGAGCAGCCGGGCCGCAGGGACGATCCAACAACTTTTGCGTATGCGGCGTTGCGGAAAATCGACAAACCAAAACGAGTGAGGGAAGGCATAAGAAGAAAACTGAAAAGAACAGAAACGTTCAATATATTCATGCGACGTGTAATATTCAATGTGTGTCTGTGTGTGTGTGTGTATGTGTGATTCCGGTGCTGCCAAAAAACCGTGCAATTTTTATTGCGAAGCGCTTTCCGGTGAAGGTGCGCATGCTGAGCTTTTATTTTTTGTTGTTGTTGTTGGTTGCTTCCGTTGCTTTCTATATGACAAAAAGCTGGCCGACCATGGAATAGTACTGTGATGCAAATGATCTGGTTTCGTGTTGGGTTCGCACCCATTGTGCAGGTGAAATAGTCAAAATGGTGGAGAGGAAAAAATCATTTTTCTCTTCTGCTTATCTAAATTTCGTCTCTTCCGCATGAACAGACTATTTATTATGCATTTTTTTTTCTCCGTTTGTCCTTCACCATTTCTCCCTTCTCTTGCTAATACAACGTACGTGCAACCTAACACCGGTTGCTTGATTTATGCTCGAAAGGCTTCCCATGGAAAACTACCGACAGCTTTCACTTTGGGCAGCATCCCGCCTCCTTCCCAGTATGGGACTCGCGTGGAAAAGCTGGGATTATTGTTAACCTGGTAACCGGCTCGTCGCCCTTCCAAATAACTATGAATTCACATTGGAGCAGACGGTTAGGTGATACCAAAATCTAGACACCACCCAGCACCCACGCTCGGTATCGGTATTACACCAACCAAAAAAAGAAAAGAATCAATGTATAAATTCCATCACCGTCTGGCGCAGAGAGCTTATTGTAAAATCAATGTAGCTTCTTCGGTTGGGCTTCAGTTGATAATGTTATCATTGGGTAAGGGTTATTGGGTTCTCGGCACTGCTGCTGTGTTGCGCGAGGCAACCTTACGAAGTTAAGAACCCTTTTGCTGGTGCGGCGATACTAGGTTTTGAAATTGAAAGAGCTACCTGTACCAGGTGTTTCACACGCACCGGGATGGCTTTAAAAGGGATAACAACGGGGTGTGTTGTATCGTTTACATTTCATACGATTATCTACCCACATGGTGTGTAATATCATTGCAGCCATGGGTAATTGTTTATATTCTTTTTTGCTTGTTCCATTTGCGCAGCATAGCATGGGTTTAAGTTGTATTTGTATTCATTGATCTGAAGCCTTACATGGGACGGTGATGGAGCCTGGAGCAGCTGTCTAGGTGGTCTAATAAAAAAAAAACTCTCGTTAGCTCTAGAGCTTCCCCGAAGAAGGAACAAAACATTCGCTATCATGTGTCAGTTTACAGATCGAAAATATGTAATGCAAATGCTTATGCATTGTTAAACCTACATTGTGTAATATAACACCCATTAGATTCATAACTTTGGCTTGACTTCGTGGAATTCGAGGCAAGAAAGATTGTACATACGAAAAATATAACAAAAGACAACAAATTTGAATAAAGCTCGGGTCTTTGAATGTGGTGTGGTATCTTTGGCCATCAAGCCGAAGGCGGAATGATCCATTAATAATTTTACCATGGGTGTCATTTTTTTGCAAGGAAAAAAAAACCATTTGGTTCCATGTTGATGAGCTTCAGGGATGTTTATTCCATTGCTTAGAATTATAACTGACTATTAGTAATAAATTACAATAAAATTTTTGTTTTGTTAAAAATGACACAATGAGTCCTAAGTGACGCTAGATGCAGAACAAACCATTGTTCTTACCAACGTCAAATTATCATTATGCATTAAGATATTTATCTCTAACATAACTCATCAGATGCATATCAGTTAAGAACCATCTCATTATGCTTTGCAATCCCGTTTACAGTCATTTGTAAAATTACTTGTCCGTTCAAGCCAAATAATGTTGTCCCCCATGCTTATGTACCAAGGCAGAGCCAGATTCTAGATGCCACAGTCGTGACATTGCCTACATGACTGATACCAGAGATAAAAATCTATGAGAATATCTTACAGCGCAATCTTAGGTAAATTTTTATGC
Source organism: Anopheles arabiensis (assembly GCF_016920715.1). Lineage (NCBI taxonomy): Eukaryota > Metazoa > Arthropoda > Insecta > Diptera > Culicidae > Anopheles > Anopheles arabiensis. The sequence continues at coordinate 13,751,948 of NC_053518.1, forward strand.
AAATTGTATGATCATTCCATTTATAGTTCTGAGCTTTAGTGGATATTATATTACTTATGAGTGAGTTGTATTGCTTGGAGATGAGACAATATTACTAAAGGAATTAAACAATTGTTCAATAAAATATTAGGCAAAAAAGCTGACGGAAGAAAAATGTAAGATTTTGTCAAATTTTCATCAATTTATAGACTCTTTTATCAAAAAAATAACACATAGCGAAACAGTCGATCTTGATTTCAAATTATATCGTCAAAACGAGTCAAACGAGTCAGGCATGAGCTTAATAGTTACGTTTTGTAATGCGTGTTGGAAACTTCCAACAAACTGTCAGCTAAGGCGATGTTTTGTGTGTGCGCAAGCAGTTAAAAGGGCAGAAAAACCGCGGAAACGATCAATTGCGATAAAAACACCCAAGAGCGAAGATAACAGAGAATAAAGAAAAAAAATAATTTTTTGGTGCACCCTCAGTGCTTACCTAACAAATTCACTTTGTTCTCTCTTTTTTGGTTAGAGCGCCAGTTTCTAACAATGCGAATTGCAGCATTTTAGGCATTTTTATAAAGCCTGTTTTTGCTAATGGACTGGCATATTGGTGGTAAGTTGAGAACTCAGCTCCCACTAGTTATTAAATCATAGCCTAAATGCTTAGTATTTTCAGAATAATTATCTCTGAAACATGCCTCTGCCAAAGTACAATGGAGGCAATGGAATTTGTATTATAATAGAATTTCACAATTTTGCCAAAACGAAGCATGTTTTGTTTTCGGGGAAATGTCGCTTTTATTTCGTGCGAATCATGTACCGAAAATATTCCACACCTCACTGCATCCTAAAATTCAACCGAAAATTAATCATCGAACAGATGACAGGAGGCGGCTCAAAAACCTCACAAAAACACGCTGCGATACGTATGACAGCAACAAAATGGAGCTCGATTCGCGGGCACAACGTGATCGCCGTGAACGCGCCCGCTCAACACCTGATGAATACAAACAAAACGCCACCGCCAGTACATCGAAAACCGTTTTTTCCTCCCCATTGTCATGGAAACGGTTCGTTGTTAAATGGTAGAGAGAAAACAGAGGCGAAGAGCAGAAAAAAGCCTACCCTCTGTCCTTGGGAGTAAATCGTTGTCAGTGGGTTTTTGGGCTGTCCTTTTCGGAATTTCGGGGCCCTTGATTTTTTGCTTCCTTTGCAACACCAATTCCATGTAAAATTCAACGGAACAAGATACTAACATTTCCGCCAGTGCTCTCCGACATCTGCACCACTGCTTCCCAATGCGAGGGTTTTTGCATTTTTGTTCCGAAATTGTAATCCCGATAATTTTGTTTACATGGGACACACCACTGTCGGCAGGAGATTGGTGGGCTGGCTCGAAGCCCATTTGCAAAATGGGGCGGGCCGGTGCGCCCGCGGCGATACGGCGGCCCAATGCGCCTTGCCTCCCCGCCGACCGGAAGCACCGACCGGTTTTTATTGTTTGATTTGCGTTTGTGTCCTTCCGGTGGCACAGGGAAGCGAACGGAGCTCCGAAGGGCAGGTACACTGTTCGGTGTACACGGAAGCTGAAAAGCTTTTCAGAATGAATAAAATTACAGTGAAATTCGACGGGCAGCGGGAGATTGAATTCAATTACTATTTATTAATTTAATGATAGGAATATGCGCCGATCAGTATCGACCATTACATCGAAATACGTTCGAGCTGCGCTTTCGATAGCGTATTCACTAGCGAAAACGTAGCCGTGTTAAAATACTACTCAAAATGTAAAGCTCTAGGCTACGCAGAAGCACGCAGAAGCGTTTGATTTATGTTTATGGTGGAGGCGCAAAGAGCGAACCAACAGCCAGAAAACAGCAACAAAAAAGTAGGAAATAGAACAGTAAACCATTGTCCCTTGCTTCTATGTTACAGCGAAAAGCACTTTATAAGCGCGGTATGGTTTATTTTGGCTTTTCCACACCAACACAAACCCCTGCACACACACCGACTCACTCAGCACTGGTTTGGTGCGTTGCTGGTACATTATTTACAAAACGCATCAGCGCAAAAGCAAATTTTCGGCATAAATTATGCATTCCACGGTCGTCGTGTACGCATCGTTCCCCCTTGCCCGCTCCGCAGCTGACCGCAGAATGTTAATTCCGAATCGGAAGGCACGGAGGCAAATCCGATTTAGGGCGCAACAGTGCTCACAAATTAATGCTCCCTAGATGACCGTGGGTATTAAGAACCAACCTCCCCCCGCACCCCCCATTCAACAATCACAATAAGAGCAACAACAAAAAATGGCTGACCCACCACCAATCCCAAAGCTTCTGTGTGTAACGATGGGGAAAAAGTTTTGTCGATTGTTCTGTTTGTGTCTTGGCGCCACTAACTACTTGCGGCAGCCGGTATGGTCCCCAGCGTCTTGGTGCTTCTTTACTGTGTTGCTTCATGTGCGCCGGTGAGCTTTGACATTAAAGATGCTGTGTTGTTTTTTTTTGTTTGTTGCACAGTCAATTGGTTAAATTCTAAAGGTCATCTCCATGTTCTTTTACCTATTTTTTTGGTCTATTTAATATTCATAGCCTTCTAGGCTATGCTGGCAGTATGCCAGCATGCAATCTTTGCGTACACGTTTCTACGGATTGGACACGTACTTCATACGTACTGTATAACGCAACAGTGTTCCTATGTGTTTACTCTGTGTATGGGAAAGTGATTTTGTGCCTCAGGGATTTTTTGAGTTTTGATATGTGTGTTTAAGTATGTAGATGTTGTACCTCTGCAACGATTTTTGAAGCGCATAAATCATGTGTTACAAAATTGGATTTTTTGAATAATGCTCGGCTTTTGAATCAATGCCATCATTGAAATTGATGCACATTCATATTTTCGTACTTTGTTTGCGATTTGTTTTACTTACACATTTGTTGTTTATTTTTTTAAAAATATAATCTTGATTGTGCGAAGCAAATTTTGCACGAAACGTATTGTAATAAGTATTTTTCGCGGATAACTCCTGTTAACGCCACGGATCATGGATTGGAGACCACTGCTCATAACACCGGTTAAATATTTCATTTATGCCTTATCGTATCGATGTTAGAATTAAATGTTACAAAAAATTGTCATTTTGTTAGAAAAAAAAATCAATCAAATTTAATAATGATATATTAAAAAAGCTTCAGTTTTAAAGCCCTCTAGCTAACCAATTTTTAAAATACATGATATAAACATTACATGTTATTTCTTAAATTGTTTTATTTGGATAGTTTAAATAGATATAGCAAACCTTTTTATCATGACCAGCTTCCTTGTCGAATGCCTGAAGCTATGATGTTTTTAAATAATTTTAAAAAGAATTTACTAAGCTATGTTTGCTTTTGTAAGTTAGAAAAGATACATTTTGCAGCGTAATTGGTTGAAATTTGCGATATACGTCCAATTCCAGTTGTATTTTTGTTGTTGTATGCACAGATTGCTCTGCCTGATTGAATTTTGTCCAAATAATCCAATCAGTATTTTTGTGGTTGTGGTTTAAATCAGTTATAATGATTTATACATATTTATAATTGTGTTCGAATATTTTATATTATTTTAGAATGATAACTTCAGAAAATAATCGATATAGAATTAGAAAAATCGATAATCTGTGATCTGTGGACACAAAGTGGTATGTTTTCAGGCTTGAAAAATTCTAATAAAATCATGCAAAATTGTAAGCACACATTTTTAAAATAAAAAATGAAAAATGAAAATTGTTGAGAGTATTTCACAAATCAAAGGCGATTTTTGTGTTTTACATACAATTTGAGGTTATAGAATGAAATCTTATTCTTAACGATCAACAGTCGTGTAAGACAAAAAGGATCGTAAAAACACCAACAAGTACTAGAAGAAAGCTTATTTTAAAAGTAAAACTTTCACAAAGAAAGAAATAAACATTACTTTTCACTTAAAAAAACCTACGACCAACGTCAACAGTTTGAAAAGGTGAAACAAATGCCAGTAAAGCTCCTTGAAAAGATTCCAACCCAATAATGCACACACTGCAAACGATCAAAACAGTCATAAAAAGACTCCTTGTGCCTTCTTTGCACAACAGTGGTGCGCGTTTCCTTGCGTTAGTGGTGGTCGTAAAATTTTGCACACTTGAAAGGAAATTAAACGTCATGGGAAAGAAGTCGCACGGCAGTGTGCCTCGCCTCGTTCCGAGCAGTTATGGCGAACGATTCCGAGAAGTATACCTTTACCGCCCTTTTGCTTTTGAGTGAGTGTGTGTGTGTATGTGTGCTAAGACAGGGACTAAATTTTTACGACACACACACACACACACACACACACACACACACACACACACAATTCCGGTAGCAGTGCACCAAATGTGACACATTTTTCCACTTCACAAGACTCAGTTAGCACGGGCAGGCGCTGATTTGAGCCGCTGAACTGATGATGGTAGCATAAGCAAGAGAAAAAAAAGAACTCCACGCCACCGCCAGTTGAGTTTCACGACCAAAGCATCTTCAAAAAAAAAAAAAAATAACCGTGGAGCCAAAACGTTGGGTATAATTTATTTGAAAACATTTTCAGCTTCCCCCTCGCACTCCATCGCTTAGCCACCATTCCTTCTCTAAAACTCAACACACACTTGCTTGCGCCTTTTGCCGCCATCTACGGGTGGGGGCTTGCGGAAATATGATCAAAGCGTCGTACGAAAACAGCATGGCTGCGTACGTAACCGACAACGGCAGTGGCTGCGTACGACAATGGCGTGTTTCTGTTGTGGCGACATCGCGCAGCAAAAACAAAACAAAAAAAAACAGCGCGAGCAAGTTGGGAAACTTTTTTTTTTTGATATACTGCTTTAACTTTTCATCATTTATTCGAGTTGGTAGCGTGGGTGCGAGATGGTGAACCCAATTAATTTGCCTCTTCGTTTGGTAAAAGCAATTTTGGGCCAAAGGTAAGCCAAAAGCAAAAAAAGAGAGAGAGAACGTAAAAAGCACCACACCTCAATGAATAATTTTGCAACACAATTTCATTCGAAGAAAAGCGCACACGTTTAACCGACCGTAAAATGAAGCTGTACTGAGAGGGAAACGCACATACACACTTACAGTGGTGTGGAAGTGTGCAGTGTTGAACGCGTGTAGCGTTAGTAAGTAACCGAAAAGCGTAATACTTACACTCATGTCCACGGGATGTCTAGTAGCTGATGGGAAGATCCGGCCGTGAGCATGCCTTCCCGTCCCGTTTCGACAGCAAGGAGGAAAGCAGGAAACGATGGCTCTTAAATCAAGGTTTAAGATTTATTCTTCTCTCTTCACCGGCTCCTCTTCCGATCGTGCGTCGAGACAGCTACCCCACATTCGTTCCGAATCCTGCAGCGAAAGGATCGGGTTTCTACAGGTAACAACCGCAACCTCACTCGCCTTGATTGCACACCACCCTTTGCTTCGTTTTTGTTGTTGCTGGTGCTGCTGCTAAGGTGGGATTTTCTTTTCACGGCTGAGTTAAGTTTCTACGGCTCACTGTCACTCTCTGGCGGCGGTGGTACAATTTAATTGTTTGCTCAATTACACCGCGCATTACACAAGACGTTACCGGATGGTAAATATGCATTTCACTTTATCCTAGGCGTACCGGAAGCGAGAAAAACCACACCACGTGTGAGTGTGTGCTACACGTCGATACTACAGAACATTCACACTTTTACTACGCTGATGATTATTAAATAAACTCGCATGCACACATGCACACACAGATATACGGACGCATACACTAAGTGCTGAAGCTTAAACGGTGATGGGTGCCGCAGATAATGTGGGCCGTAGAGGTGTGGATGAGGTTAACGCTCTGTGGCAAGACGTTCGGCAAGCTGGCAAACACTGGCCTTGTTGTTGCACTGTTTTCGGTGGGCTTTGGTAGGTTGTAAGCGTTTTGGGGGTTTTGTTTTTCACACCATGTTACTTGAACATTATTGTAGCAGTTTTTCGCCGTTGTTTATTCACGGCCGATGAAACTGTGCTTTGCTAGTGTTCTGGAAAGATAAGGATGGAATCGCAAATAAAAGTTAATTTTACTTATCTTTTAAAATGAGAATTTTGCGTATATTTACATTTAAAAAATCATGTTTGCGCTTTTAATAGCAATGTTTCATTGTTTTAATACATAACCCTAGAGAAAACCATGTTAAGTGGCCACTTTACAGAGTTTCCCAGGGGTTCTCATACTTGTGGGATTCTTTCATGACTCTTTCCTACAGGAAATGAACTTAATGTAATGGGAATTGGACTCTATAGTACCCTTGTTGGACAAATCCAATAGGAATTTTCCAAAGAGCCTGTCCAAAAACGGGAACCCCTGGAAAACGCTGTATCATTTATAAAAATCACAATAATTAATCGTCTGTATCATCGATTGGCTGTGCCTTTACCTTACCTCCAAAGGTTTGTGAAATTAATGGATAAAAAGAAATAGGAAAGAAAGATGTAATAAACATGAAAAAAGATAAACAAAAAGGTAAAAATAAACGAAGGAGAAAAGGTTACAAAATGAGATGTAAACAAATGGTTAAATGCAAACAAGAAAATCAAAAACAAAAACGAAAAAATACGCACAAAATGAAAAAAATTACAGCGAATTGAAACCAATCAAACCGATGCAAAAATATACATTTCACTTTGTCGCAAAAAATGAGGTAAAAATTAGGAAAAAATCACATAATGTATCATTAAATAAAACTAGTTCACAAAGCGAAAAACGATAATTGATAAAGGTAAACAAACCGGGAAACACCCGATCCGTCGTCTCGACACACCCTAAAAGAAGGAACCTCGAACGGTTGGCTGGCTCCTCGATGAAGCTTATTAATAAGAAACTATTAATAAATCCTCGCTTCTTTTGAAAGCATGACGCATTCAAAGCAATTTCGTGGAGTCAGCAATAAAGATAAAAAAAAACCGGGGCCGTCGGGAAAAAGTCCAACACGACGCCCACCAATGGGGTCAATGCTTGTATTTTAAGCGCCAACGCGTTTTAATATCGCGTATATCTTGAGATGAAAAGGTTCGATTTCTTCGAAACACCACTTCGGTGGAACTGATCTTGATGGAGTAAAGTTCACTTCCAGTTCAAGGGTAGGAAATTTGAAAGTCGCGCCTTGTCCCATCAAACCCACCAAATTCCCGACTCTTGCCTTTTCTCCCCATTCAACGGGTACAAATAGCGTGCAATCAAAATGGTCCATTTGGTGAATTCGATGTGCCGGTCGAATTATGGTTTGGCGTTGCGCGATGGGCTTTACCTTTCCGCTGGCCGCGTGAAAATTGGGCTACCAACCCCTTCCACCACCCTTCGCACCATTGCGGCACACATACACCTGATCCGCGCCGGTAATAAATTGCGTGGAAGAGCAGCAGAGATTAATTAGGTTAATGAAAGGAGCATTGAGCGGTCGAGCACGTTTGGAAATGTTCGCTCCACTGCTGCAAAAACCACCACCTGCACTCCTTCCCCGCATGTACGAAGAAAGAAGATCGATGGTGATAGTGTTTTAATGAGTTCCACTTAATGGCGTTTCATTCATTCGTGGCGCGTAGGACGCGATTGAGTTTGAAAGGACACATTTTCCAGCCATGGAAGAAAGAAAAACAGACCCGGTTTTTCATTGATTGCGTAGGTATGAATGTGAGCTTTTCGCTCGGCATTGCTGCAATGCACACGCACCTGCCGACGCACTTTTTCTGCGTCTATCGGTGCTGTTCAAATGTATTTTAATAGTGTTGATGTGGAATCAATTTTTAATTCGTAGAAATTATCCTTGCCATAAATTTTATGCTTCAAAGAAGAGCGTTTAGAGTGTGTGCTTGTGAGTGTCTATATGGGTGTAGGTAGTATCGATTCATCGAAAGTCATTAATCATGAATGGTTCGTGGCAAGTAGAATATTCAATTAGAGCAACCACAAAAAAAAAGGTGGGTTTGACATGAATGATTGAAGCCGCGATGAAAAATAGCGTCAGTGACAAATTGTTCAACGGAATCTCCAGCTTTAGTTTTGAAAATATTCACTTCCGCTTCAGTGTGGTATAGAGCTGTTAAAGAAACTGTTTTGATGAGGTTGACAAACGAACGCTATTGAGCAATGATTGGATGATGTAGAATAATGACAGGATCATTTGGAGTAGCTATAGATTATTAAATTTTGACAGAATATACTCGAATATCCTCTGTAATTCTTGTTTTGGTAATAAACTTTAACGCCTCGTATTACCTATTCGATTATAACGTCACAGTTTACCAATTTCGCTCCCGTCTTCGTGATTCCTTATCCTATATGGTTTCCTAATTACATGAACACATTTGTAAATCCCTAAAGACCAAAAAATTATTGCCAGATAATAAATAAATAAATAAACAAATAAACAAATAAACAAATAAACAAATAAACAAATAAACAAATAAACAAATAAACAAATAAACAAATAAACAAATAAACAAATAAACAAATAAACAAATAAACAAATAAACAAATAAACAAATAAACAAATAAACAAATAAACAAATAAACAAATCAGTAACTAAATAAACAAACAAACAAACAAATAAGTAAATGAATGAATAAATAATTAAATAATTAAATAATTAAATAGATAAATGAATAAATAAATAAATAAAAATAAATAAATAAAAATAAATAAATAAAAAAAATAAATAAATAGATAAATAAATAAATAAATAAATAAATAAATTTATAAATCAACAAACAAACAAGCAAATAAATAAATAAATATATAAATAAATGATTAAGCGCGTATTTTCCCTAAAAATCCATGCAACAATAATAAAGATGCTGATAAATTCTCATCACAAAAGCAGACAAAATATAGTAACACTTGGTTCGTGAAGCTAATATTATCCTTCAACTCCCACTCGCCAAAAACTTTCCTTCTCCCAATTAGCCCACCCCAAAGACGCTTCTGCACCGGAGAGGGAGCGGAAGGAAAATGTGTGACCATAATGTTCGCTTTCGTGCAGGATGCAGAGTCCAATCCGCTGCCACCAACAGTCGCGTGCCTAATGAGCATGCTCTCTCTCTCTCTCCACTCTCACGGGCCCGGATGCTTTCAGCCCTCTCGAAATCAAGCCGTTCCGAGAGGAAGGAGCAGCAGCCATGCCTCACCATGCACATCAGATGATCAGTTGATTAGGCGTGGAATTTTGCGATAAAACACACATTCCCGTGCCGTACGGTGACATCCGGCAGTGCCTACTGCTAATCGGCTGCTAGCAGGCCGAACTGATTGCACAAACGGATGATTAGCGGATAAATCCTGGGCGCAGCGCTGGTAGTGAAGGACAGTAGCGCCCAGCCACCATCGTTAACGGGGCGCGAATGGTGTGAAAGTAGGCCAAAGGCATCGATTGGCGTAAGCGTCGGATGCAACTAGCAGCGCTCAATGCTGCCCGGGTACGGCACACCGAAAGGCTGTCTCTGCCATCATCCGATTAATTTCATTCCCCAATCAAAAAGCGGGACAAAGTAGCCGGCCCGCGTTCGGGGGAGAGAAGGAACCAAAAGAGGAGGAAAAACTGCAGCCATTGAGTTAACAAGCATGAAAAGGGTTCACCGCACCACCTCTTTGCTTCGTTCGTCTCGTTCTTTTGGTGACATCGCAAATCCTGCCGCCAGGAGAAAGAGCATGGGGGGAGCAAAAGGGGAAAAGGCAGAGAAAGAGAGAGAGAGAGAGAGAGAGAAGGCCGAGTGGATCGCGAACCACCAAGATGATGACACTTGTTAAAGTGAAACTAAGCAAGTGTGTTTACCCAGTTTGGCGTGGCGGGAATCGAACTGACGTGGAAAAAAGACACACACTCACACACATAGACACACTCTGGCGTACGAAAGAAACCCGGTCCGGTCTGGTCTGGGTGAAAGATGCTGGATTTAGGATTCCACTTCCACTTGCCTTTTCCGTCCCAATTTCCCGTCGTGTCCAAGAGAAACGAACAAAAAAAAACCTATCAAGATCGGTATCGGCATTCCGGCAGCGACAACGGATTGGATTGTAGCCTTCGTACACTTTTTCTTTTTCTTCGCTTCCCATTACCGTCAAGTAAATTGAGACAATAGCTTTCACACACACACATACACACACTTACAGCTACAGTGGCAGGAAATAGGAAACTTCAGGCAGCAGAAGGGAAAATGTCCCCACAAACTGCTCGGTTGACGTCCCGTCGGAGCGTTCCAAGTAATGGGTAGGTGGTTTTCACGCTCAACGTGTGCTCCCTTCCGTTCCGTTCATTCTTGCTTTTTAATAGCTTTTCCTCCCCCCCCCCCTTTTCCCTTTTATCCCTTTCCATCCCTCTCCCTCCGCATAAGGGTTAGTGCACGTTCATTGCTCAGAGGATACAAAAACATAGTGAAACCGTCAAGTGGAAAAATGTTTCAATCAACCGTGGAATGCCCCGCGGTGTTGTTTAGGAGCGCCTTTCTCCAGTGAAACGAAATACGTCGAACAGCATAAGTCAACGCAAGGAGGAGAGCGTTACATAAGTGCGCGGGCGCGAGCGCGCTCCGATCCTTTGTTGTCATCGATGACGGTTGAGACGGTTGTCGTCATCCGGTGGGCGGTAGGGTAGGCTGCCCACCACGAGTTCCGTTATCGCCCCTCTCTTTCTTCCCTCTTTCTTTTCAGCCATGAATTCTTTCGCGCAGCTGCTTGCATCCGGCCGTGGCCCATTCGCCATGTTTCCGCACACACCACTGCATCCGGTTGGGCCAAAGTTTCGTTTCGACAAATTTGTTAAATTTCTCGCACCACGGAAGGTAATCGAAAACTCGGTGAACAAATCTGCCCTTCGGCTCCGTTTCACCCCACTCACCGCCTGCCAATGCCACAGTGGTGGCACACAAAAGGCGCACCCATCCAGAGCCCGGGGGTGGCCGAAAGTTCGAATTCACTTTTTCTTCATTCACAAAGGCTTTGCTGCTAGTGCCGCAGTATGCCCGCCCGACGACGGCTGCGGCCACTGTCGTCGCGCTATCGGTTACATTTAGCCTTGGCCTTTTGCCAGCCTTTTGTTTCGTATTGTTCCGTGCTCCGTCCCGTTTTCATGTGTGTGTGTGTGTGGGGGGGGGGGAGGTTGTCTGTGTTTTCTGTTTCGTGTAGCCGGAAGGAGGCCATTTTAAGGTGCACCAATCACGATAAGCTTGCTGTTTTTTTCTCCCCAATTTTGGCGATCATTTTGTTTTCATTTTCAACCCACGCACGTATTACGTTTGAGCTGTGGGGGGGGGGGGGGGTAATTTTGAGATAGATTGTGTTCAGATTTTTCATTGAAAGGTAAAGGTTGGGTGGCAGACTGATGCTACTGTTTGAAAGTTGTCAAAGGGCCTGGATGATGCCTTATAGGATTTTCTCCTTACCATGACGTCATACCATGCCACAACTAGTGCCACAACTTGGAGTAAGCTCTATCGCTCCACTGAATGGGTGTGCACAGCACGATACTTGCGGAAAACAGGCGAAAAAACATCGTACCTTCATTCTTTGCTCACAGCGGAGCTATCTCGGGTTCTGCGCTCACTCAGATGAGTGCAAGCGTTTCACTCCGCTCACTTCAAAGAGCTACTTGATCCAACACTAGTCGCTTGCGTTACCGCGCAGCCACATGAGGTGAAATATACAGCGAAATGAACTATTTGAGAAGTGAAATATCTGACAGCTGCTGCTAAAGGGTTGGGAGAGATACAACATCCGCTTTCGAAATTTACTTTAAAAGGATATCTTCTTAAGCAGAACAGTCCCAAAATGAAAGAATTGATGAATTGTTGACTGAAAATTTATGAAATACTTAACATTGAAGTTCTTTATTGGATTTAGTTACGATTTTGTGCACGTTATTTGTTTATATTGCACGTCAATTGATGCGGGATCATGCGGGATCATGATCCAGATATTTTGCCTGTCAAATAGGTCATTTCGCTGTATATTTCACCTTATGTGGCCGCGCGGTTACAGACAGCACCTTTCAAAGTGAGTGTACATAACAGGTGGGCTTATCCAGCGCAATTTGATGTCTAAACCAAGCTGCCTAGATAGGCTACATGTGGGTCCTTAGCTCAGATTTTGGTAGCCATGATGGGTTGAGATTTCTATGGAGATTGGCAGATAAGGAGTTAGGGTTGCTAAGGATATGAGTTGCTATGCGACTTTGGACTCCCTAACTGTCAAATGAAAATTTGTCAAAGTACACAGAATGGACCAACCGGTAGTAATTTATGGTACTTGGTCTAAACCTAAAATGAGGAAGAAAGTCCGGTTTGACAGTTCTTCTTCTTCTTCTTTGGCTCAACAACCGATGTCGGTCAAGGCCTGCCTGTACCCACTTGTGGGCTTTGGCTTTCAGTGATTAATTGATTCCCCCCCATAGCAGGATAGTCAGTCCTACGGTTTGACAGTTAGATAATTCTAAATGATTCTTCCTAATACTCACTTCTAATCTGTCCTAAATATTCATTATTTCCCACAGTTTTTAAGAACAATTGATGATGTGAGGAACGGAACTTAAGCATATGTGAGCTGGAACTCTGACTAACTATTGATTTTATTTATTTATTTATTTATTACAACTCCTCATAAGCGTGGTACTGTTTTTTGTTCTGTTGGTACACTACTCCTTGCTTCCTGATTTAACGCATTTAAACACCGAATTGTGACAGTTGTGCAATTGAAGATGATAATTGTGTTCTTAAATTGGACAGAGTAGGTCATACCATGTGACGTGTGATCAAGTAGTAGCAAGAATGTTATAAGAGACCAGGTGGTGGAATATGGAGCATTTTAACAAAACACCTCTTGACGTGCGGGTTCTTGATCCATCTATGTCAAATCCCATACATTTTGAAATCCTTTTAAAATAATTGTATGTGTTTTTGACATATTTAATGAATCAAACGGTAAATTCGGACGACAAAAATCATTTCATAATGATTGCTTAATTTAACTTAAATTAAAAGTAAACATACTTTTAATGACTGCGTATTAAATTTTGGGAAAAGTAACACGCGGGTTCTCCAATGACTAGCTGCCAGGAGGGTTATTCCATCACCGGGTCTCTTATAACATCCTTGAGTGGTAGATAGCGGCATCTATACAAAAAGATAATTCTTATTCACCAGTGGACAATTGGTTATTGAACTGGTAAACCCTTTAATTTAGTTTTCTTGTTCCTTGTCACTAATACTAATTTCCAATGTTCCTACCGTGCAACCAGACATATAGAGTCAATTTCACGCTGTAAAGCGTAAAAAAATAGCCAAAATCAACATGGCTGACATTTCACGCCTAAATGTATGTACCCAACTGTCATCCTGTATGGTGTAATACATAAAAGGAAGTTAGTTAGTGAAGAAACTGTAATGAAATGCAAAATTATTGTGTGTCATGCATGATTTTTTTGGAAAAAAATATAAAATCTTGTTTGAAAGAATAAAGTTGTTGACATTTTTAGACCGTATTATTCATATTGTATATTTGATATTTATATTTTATATATTTGTTATTATATTATATATATCTCTATAGCTTATGTTACACAAAAAAGTATGTGAATTTGAAAAACGTTCTATAAAATCTAAGCAACTGTCATTAGATTCAAAACCCATATACGATGTAATTTCATAAGAGAAACCCAGACTAAAACTAAAAGTTGATATAAATTTTCATGTAAAACGGATTAATCTATACGATTCATCTTACAAAAGCCCTTACTGGAAGCGCAATTGTTGGAATACAAAAGCGAATCCGATCGTTTGCAATTTCAGCGGGCTGGACTGCGCCGGAAGTACGATGACAAATCACTGCTTTCATATACGCTGCGGTGCTTTCGCGTGCATGTTTAATTATGTAGCGGTAGCAAACACGCCCCAAGCAACGGAACCTTCCAGCTGCCATCGGTGGCGGAAGCTCACACACTGCTCATTGTCTGGCTGACAGATTCCTCGCCCCTGCGCTCCCTCCGGCTGGTGTTGCCCCTTCAGCGCTCGCAACGTGCTGTTTGTGTATCCTGCCAGAGGAAGCATTTTTGAGTAATTAATGGAGTAATTTCAATTAAACGCACCTTTTCAAGGGCAACTGGGTACGGTGGCCCTTCCCGGTAGGGACATCCAATCGCGACCGTTTTAATTTATTTCAATTTGATTCAGTTTTAATCAACAGCCGGTGCGGCGTCCGCTGTTCGCTGTCAAGCGTGCAAGATGGTGCCTGCCAAAACCGTTACGCACAATGTGACCGTAAGCTAAGTGCTTTTTTGTGTTTTGGGATTGGGAAATTTTGGAATTAAGCGAGGGAGAGAGAGAGAGAGAGAGAGAGAGAGAGAGAGAGAGAGAGAGAGAGAGAGAGAGAGAGAGAGAGATAGTGCGTAATGGTTTGGATGCTAGCCATATGTAGGATGGCAAAAGCAATTAAGGCGGATTGTTTATTTTAGGTCATGATTTTTTTTTTGCCTGTCTGAACTTACTTGACAGTAAACACCACATTGATAAGAGGTTTGGTGTGTGTTTGGTATGCAGGCAGAGTGATTCGATAAATCATTATTGAATAAAAAATCATGATCGACACAAACCTTGAATACTGATGTGGTTGAATTGAAAAATGTGTAAGAATATATCAAACAGAAAAGAACTATACCCAAAAAATAATAGTAAACAGTACAACAGTTATATAAATAGTATTTAAATGGCTTCCAGTGGACGGAAATATCCAAATTGGGCAAGATTTGATTTAAGACTTCTGAGGTCTTAAGAGGGATTTTAAGACTTCATCAAAATTTTGACACATTCAATAGAGTTTCAAGCACAATACTCCATTGCTTTCACTTTATCTATCAAACAACATGACTGCAAGTGAACGTGTCACACCGCCTAGAACGTTGTTAATTACTGAGCGAAGAAGCAACAAATGCCTGTCAGCTTATCTTCGCTTCCTGGGAAGCACAAACTCCTATACAAGATAGGCTTTCGGTTCCTCAGTTCCTCGGCCAACGCTTTCAAGCGCAGTCGAAGTGTAGCTTGGCAACCCTCCAAACATGTCGCACTGCACTGCGATTGTCTAGCTGGACTGGCTGGCCAGAACTATTAAATAGCCAGTCACGGGACGATGGTGTGCTCCTCGATCAGCTCCCGGGAAGCTTGTTGAGCCATGCCCCAACCTGTTGCCATAGAAGCAACACACGTGTATACATGGGGCTGTTACTGTGCCCCTCAATATGTTCGTTTTGTGAACGATGTCACAGCTGTGTTTAATTGCTTTTATTTACACCCCGTCGATAGATTTTTGGATTCACATCATGAATCCTTCAGTGGTTAATAATCATTTTAACAAATTTCTTACATTCGCAAAAAATAAACAAATCCACAAAACGAAAAGAAACTACCGTTTCTTACAAGTACAAGTTAATTGTTTTCAATTACCTAAGCCAACAAAAAAAGTTATCGGAAGCCTGTTGCATTGCTGCTAGAACCGTTAATTCACGACACACACACAAAAAAGGGCAAAGGAAAAAAAAGGAAAGGAAAAGAAAAACAAACCAGCATCACCAGAAAGTCTAACATACCAAGAGTGCCGCGGGTTAGAAAGTAATTAGTCGGAAGCCAAGCCAACGTTGCCACACGGGCCCTAGCGAACTTTGGAGCATACCGGGGCAAACCGGCGATGATTTCGCCTAACCAAAATTACCCGCACCGACTACCGAGAAGTGTATACAGGATGGAAGCTAAGAAAAAAGAAAGTAAACCTGGCTGCCCCAAAAGGCGTCCATCGTGAGGTCAAGTCACGGGTGCTAGAGGTGGTGTTGAGGAGGGTTGGGGAGTGATTAGTGTTTTATTGCTCTTAGATTCGTTTGCAGCCGTAGCACAACAACAGCCAGGCACACTAATGGGAGAACATCAGTGTGTTTGATTTTTCGATGGGTTTTAAAGAGCCATCGAAAGCAATCACATTTATTAGCACGGGCAAGCAGCAGCACACTTTGGCCTACCTATACACCGAGACCTATTGAGCTAATGATGAAGGTTGACTTTCGCCTTGACAGAAGCACCCACAAGAGAGCGTGTTGAAGTTTTTGTGCTGCTTCGTTTGCAGAATCCTGATTGAAATGAAGAGCAATATCAATCATAAACATAAAACACATGCTCTCCCCATCATCGTGCACACACACACATGCACACATATACGCACACAGATATACAAACAAATCATCCAACTGTTGTTGTGTTGTTGTCGATTTTCAGCACACATGGTTGTTGGAAAGCTGTTTGGCTTGTTTTTCGACCGCCTTTCATCCCAAAAGTTCATGCCATCAATTGTCCTTGAGTGGTAAACGAGCGGAAAGGGGTGTGTGTGTGTGTGTGTGTGTGTGTTATGCAAGGCACAACGGGGAAGAAGCTGTAACAAAAATGGCTTCCCTGAGGGAGTCGTTTGCGAACGCGGAGGAGGGCGGATCGTTTTGCAAGTGACAGGGGAAAGACAGGAGACTGCTGCTGCTGTACCATATCTCGGCTGTATACGTACAATCACCATTCCAACCATTCCAAACAGGGGAAGCGCTTTTCTCTTCCCATTTGGGAGCATTTTTCTTCAAGTGTTGCTTTTACGGAGAGTGTGTGCTGTTTAGAATAAACGTTCATTAATCACTCTTTGCTTTTTCGCCAGTATGGGAGAGGAGGGTGGGGAGGACTTTTGGGGGAGTCAGAGTGTGATTTTGTTTGTGTTCCAAGTTCCACGACCCAAGTTCCATCGAGCGAAAGAGAGAGAGAGCATCGCAGATTTGGTTCGATGCAAAATATTTGTAGAATGTCGCTTTTCTTCCATATGTAAACATTTTTTTGTTTTTGTTTTGCGACGGGGAAGAGCTGGGCGTGACGCGGGTGTACTGGAAATGTTGGAAATTTTTGAAGTAAGGTGATCTATTGTACTGACATGGGGTGCAGATTGGGGGAGTGTGAGTGTGATGCTCCATTGGTTCAGATTTTCCCAAAATTAATCTTTACTGCGGGATTCATTGTTCTTTCCGCATTATTATATTATTCACAGTGTGTTGCTTCTTACTGTTGGAAAATGAAGTAAGGTTTGATTGTCTTTTGTATTGTTGGAAATTAACGGATAACATGAGATGTTGTCCCCCTTTATTTTGTCTGAATACTGAATTTAATTCTAAAAATTGGAAAACTCACAACATTCATGATGCAATGTTATTGATTACCTTCAAAGTAACAGTCCTGCTTGGCTGGAAAACATTTGAACCTGGAATTGAACCGCAGAAGCGCAATTCATTGATTGAGGTATGTTTTAAATTAAGTTTAAGCACTAGATCAGGGTCCCCAAACTACAGCCCGCGATGATTTCATAAAGGAAAATGTAAATAGTATATTATGTTCATCAAAAATTTAATGTTTTCTAGTTAAATACGTAAATTAAGCTTCAATAATAGCAAGATGTTGAATTTTGAAATATTCACCAACTATTTTCTTGTCAAAAATAAATTTTCATGCCCATTAGCAAAAGGTAACGTCAAAATGGCCCTGAACAACGTTATTTACAAAGCACAATGAGGATCGCGAACTGAAAAGTTTGAGGACCCCTACAATCGAATATTATTATGCAAAACCTTGTTCCAGAACAACTTTTTATTAGAAAAAAAAAACCTTATGTATTAAGGGACACACCGAAAAACCCACTTTTCCACCAAACACACCAAACGTGTAAACGTTCTTGTCAACAAAAGGTATTCGAAACTAACTAGATGTAAACAATCGATTTGAATCAGAAGAAAAACACAATCAAATATAAGAAACCAATATCCTCCAATGAGTCTCTGGATAAATCAAACAACCACTGATCTTGCCAGGTCAGATTCGCTCGGATTGGCAGAATAGCACTCTACTCTTTCAACTAATCTATCCATGAGCATGGAGTGTTGACCCCCCTGTCCAAGGTAAGACCTCTTTGCTCCAGCTCTTTCAGTAAGAGAGATCTTACATCAACTTCCATGATCGCCTGGACGATCAGTCGTCGATAAAGTTCGCATCGAAAAGTTGTCAGTTTAGCCTACGTCGGCAAAACTATGACGTTCCCTAACAACATTTCTGTTAATCATTTGGGTATTTTCCATCTTTAGTTATAAACCTAGAGAAAAACGAAGCAAATTATCCATTTTATCATTGAATATGTGATGTTGTTGTTGTTAGTACAGTTTTGAGAGGCTTTGGCTCCAACGGAGTTCTTTCGCCTCTAATTATATATTTCATACTATGCAAAAGATACGAGGAGATATCCCATGATACCAAGAAATTACTTCATTCCTCACATTTTAGTAAAATCTTGAAAGAAGGTAATTGTAATTGTAGGCTAAGGATTGAAGCTTTACAATAGATTTCTATGTTTATAATTTAACAGATTAGCTTAATAATAATATATTACACACAAATGTATATGGAAATAGGATAATAAGTTATTTATGGAACATACAAGTTTTGGACAAACAATTCCAATTATTATTATTTATAATTGTGTATAGTTTACAAATTAAACAGCCCGCAATTTTAGAATCTGATTCGAAAGTACACTTTTGCAACCTCATCCAAAAATACATAAACCAAGATCCATTGGCCAAAAACAAAAACAAGATAAACAATCGATAATTATATCAAGAAACAAAATGCTGAAAGTTTCTGAGTTTCGATCCAATTCTCTCTGGTTAGAGACATTGGGAAGTGTTAAAGTTTGTTAAGATATGGTTCTTGTATGAATAACTGATAATGACTTAAACCACTTAGAATCTTGACTATCTAACTATCTGGTATAGTGCACCCACAAACAAGACTGTATCTGTTGTCTATAATGATATTTAGAATCATTTGACGCAGCATTAGGTGCTGTAATAAACTAATGATACTGCGATAAACTTTATTTGCTAATGATAAAAAAGACATTTCCTCATATTCGTAGGAGCGTTGTCTTATGATAATGAAATGGTTAGACAAACACACAACGTGCCTCAAACAACCAAGCGTTGAATAGTTGAACCCTCAAAAGCATGTAGCACTTCTACGAACTAACGCTATTCAGCAAAGTTTCCACGAAAACGGTAAAAAGCCCCATTGGATTCCAATTTAATTCAATAAAAATGCGTCGTCCTTTTTTCCCTCCCCTTTTTACAATGCTCAATTGTTACTGCTTTCTGCACATAAACCTAACGAAATGCATTAAACATTTATACAGGTTTGATTGTTTCTTCGAAAACACAGCGAACTTCGGGTTAATGGGGTTTGTTCGCGGAAATCTAGCATAGAATACAATCCTCATCCTCATCGCTCCTCCCAGTTCCCGCTTCCAAGCAAAATGCGACTATTCATTAAATCATAACCGTAAAATCCCTTACCTAGCCAGAGAGATTCCAAATTTCCACCGACTGGAGGCATAAATTAATTTACCCCTTACTGCACTGCAAACACACACCAACATACCGAGCGCACCCCCGAAAGATGCTTACCTTGGCGAGTTCGAGTTCGTCGTGCCGTCCCGTACAGTGCTCAATGCTCAAGCACTTCATCAGCTTTGGCAGCACTTGCAGCAGCACTTCCGTCCCGGTGGATAATCTGCCAGCTTCAGCTGCTTCTTTCGTAAGCTCTCCCAATCACCTGTCTACACACACACACACACGCTGGCACTGGGGGGCCAGTTTTCCCTTTGCCTAATCACCTTTTCGTGGATGAAGAAGAGGGAGAGCTTTTTGGGGGTTAAGGGGTAGAAAATCCGTGCAGCGTGTGTTTTTTGCTTCTTCTTCTGCACAACAGTAGGGACATTTACGTACACGCGCACACGTACCTAGATCACACCCAAACACCATACACACATGCACGGCTGCACGAACAGAACCAAGCACACGTCCACGCAATCACACTTTAGGGCACTATCCTTCTACCATCCACACACTCACTTCATCGGCGGTGCCGATCGGACCCCACCTTGCCGTGTAAGGAAGAGCAGGGAATTATCTTAGCAAACGGGGAGGAAGGGGAACAATCGAAATGGATAGCTAGGAGGCTCGGTGTTACACAACGCGCTGCCCACTGGGTAAGACGATCTAGGCACGATTGTGTTTTTACACACACACACACACATATCGTAGGAGGGGTGGCCTTGGCCATATCGTACACATCGTCCACAGCACCACAGAGATACAGAGACACAATCGTAACCACATGCACATCCCCTTCTCCCCAAAACTAAACCCAATAGGGGTGGGGGTCGGTGGTGGGTGGGGGAGGGGAATAAGGATGAAAACTGATGATGCAGCGCAAAATTTAAGGAAAAGTTTTCCCTTCACTGGTGCAAAGTGTTCGAATGGGAGTGTGTGGAGCAGAACGGCCCTCGAAACGAGGTGATACCGTGGGGAGCAAGTGTGTAAGGAAATGGGATAAGTTAGGATAGATACACATACACACACACAGACACACACAGACACTGTATCACGAGGTCAGTAGGAGCCTGCAGGGCGCAGGCAGGCATAAAAAGATTGCGCTGTGCAAAAGGGACGCCCTTTTAACGCTGCCTTGCGGGTGGGTTCTTCGGGTCACTGCTATTGTTTATGAAGGAAATGGAGCAACCGTCCGGGGGAAAAGCGAGGGCACAAAAAAAGAAAGAAAGAAAAGGAGTTCAACTAAACGGAAGGGAAAAACTCACTACGATACCACCAACCAGCTGGTGCGCCGCGGATGGTGGTGGTGGCGGTCCTTTTGCTGAGCAACGGCCGGATGTTGCCGGAATAGGCGCAGACGAGCACCGGTGATGGTCCGCCTTTCCGACGCCCGGAACGACCAAAACTCGACTGACGGCGAAGGCCAAACGGTTGGCTGTCGGGCACCGAAGGATTTTGCCTTTCCTATCACCGACGACGACGACGCGTAGGAGATAACACATTTGAGGAGAGCTTCATCCTAAAAAGAGAAGGGAGAGCGAGCGAGCGATATATATCGTGAGAATGAGCGTGCACACAAGGACATCCGGCTGCACCAGGGGGAGATGACGCTTTCGGGTGAGAAGATAACAACAACAACAACACTTACCAACTCAAACTCAAACCCGTGTTGCGCACCCCGAGAGTGTAAACGGGAAATGCGTGGTTCCTTTTTTTTTTGAGCCGCAGTTCCTCCATTCAGTGTTGAAGGATGCAGTGTGCCAGCAGGCTCCGAACGGAGTGCCCCATGGGAGAGAGCGAAGACACGCGCCATGCGTGGGTTGTGACACCGACATCGACGCTCGGATGTCACACTTTCTCCCTGAGTTGAGTATGTGTGTGACGCTGCGAGAGTTTCTGAAAGGCCAAAACAACACGCACACGCTGGGGAAATGTACGGACAGTCAGACAGACAGCTATACTCCCCAACACTTGAGGAGTCTCACGCGGGGAGCTCGATCAACAAGTTAATAACCTGATGCTAGGAAAACGTATGTGTGCGTGTGTGTTGGATCCTGCGCATGGCCTGCTCTTTGCATCGTATGTGCTGTGGAGCATGTTGAAAACTTTCGTGCGCTTTTTCGCGCTAGTTACAGTGGTTTTCCCTTAGATGGCGCCAGTGCACACGTGGGAAAAGGGTCGATTTTCATTCAAATTTGATACACGATTTTCCAGGAGTTCTCATAGCTGCGGGAAACTCTATTTACTCTTTCTCACATGGAATTGGATTCTATAGTACCCTTGTTGGACAAATCCTATTGGAATTTGCAAGGAGCATGGCCAAGGGTGCAATTGAGTCGGATTTCCAACATACGAAGTTCACTTGCAATAGGAAAGAATTTAGGAAGTGTCCCATAACTATGAGAACCCCTGGAAAACCCTGTAAGAAAATGCAATTAATAATAAAAATGGAAAATTAAGGAGAAAAAAAAAACAACAAAAACCTAATGATTGAGTATAAGCAAAGACTGACTATCGGACTGCGTGGTACTACATAAATCTCTAAAGCCTGTATAGGCCGATATGACCGGTGTGTTTTCGTTACGCCAAACAGAGGAAGAAACGTTCGGATATGTTTAACACACAGTTCCACATCCAAGTCGGTGGTGTCAAATATTCAGAAAAATAGTACACTTTATTATAAGCCATTTCTGCTAGGATAATGGGTTGTTGTCTACTATCGGACATGATTCAATGCTGCAGTATGTGTGCCAGTGCGTATGTGCGTTACTAATTGTAACAGAATTAGTTTCCCTTCCATTGCAGTGAAAGAAATACATCTTTTGACACGATCTTTTGCTAGTGTAATACACATGTTCCAATAGAACGAAATAACAGCTGTTTAATCTGATTTGATTTTATCAAAAAATTAACCCCTTAAAAAACCTAACAGACATACATGCACATACATGCCCACAACACGCTAGACGACATCGAATCATATAAGGGCCACCGACACACACACAAACACACATACACACATTCATTGATGACACATTGAAGAAACGTTACACGACCAACATTACGTTTAAAGGACGATTCACAAGTCTCCCATTCCATTCCCGTGGCACGCGGCTACGACTGTGGGATTGTTATGGATTTGTTTACTTTTTTTCTTGTTGTTTGCAATAAATTACTACCTTCACTAACAATATAAAGGGTTGGGGATTTGATTGAGCGTGCGAGTGAATCGTTAATGAAAAAACACACCAATTCCCCTGTTTTTCTGAAGATTGTTCTAAACTACCTCTTCCAATCGTTAGTGTTCCAATCGCTTCCAAAATGGAAGTGCAAAAGGGATATCAACGTCCGGTCACCGTTCGAATAAGCAGAACAACTATAACAAAGGATTGTTTGTTCTCATATACAAGTACATAATTAATAATGGTCCATAGAACGAGTAATACTCCTAACACTGGGGCCATTCCCCTAGCAAACGAACGTTGGGTGCAATGCCATTGGTTTTCTGCGTTACGTTTCACGTCGTTTTGGGTCGTTTGCCCATAACACCCACGTGCGCGTGAGTGTGTGTGCCTTTTCTTTTCCAACAGCTCTTTGCCTAAGGACCGTCGCCCTTTACCACCCGGAGCATTCCAATGTTAACACTAAAATTATTATTCTGCTGACTAGTGCTGAAGTTATGGTTCCTTGTTTGCTTCTTTTTTTGTTTGTTTGTTTCCTTTAGTTTGTTATCTTACTTCCTGTTCTTATTCCTTTTACATAGAATTTTTAAAGTGGTTTTTATATTTTACTACTATTTAAAAATAGATCTCTACATTGGTTACGAACAATTGTTGCTGCGTGGTTTTCTCTTACTAGAACAATTGATCGAAACATTACAAATAGTGGTGCATTACGCATTAGGTAGTATGATGTATGAATGTTCTTGCTGTCTGGGGGGAGAGAAAACGGGATTGCTGTGGAGGATCTGTGGCGATTGGTTCTGTTCTGATCGTGGATCGTACGAGGTGTAACAATTAACAAACAATTACCTAACAATATTTACAATACAACATAATGCCGCATAATGCGAATTAGTACAATCAATTGTGCGCTTGCGGGGGATAAATACACGATTTGAAACCGAACCGATTACCACCGCGTGTGACATCGTGCTTGTACGTGGTGCACACGGACAGATAAGCGCCTACGCGCCTTGCGGAACCCAGTGCGGAACGTTCCGGTCGGTAAAACATAACGCTAACATTCATTTACAGAAGTCATTTTGTGGGGGAGATAAAAAGATCGGGGATTTAAAAGTAATGAGAGGCACAGTTTGCGGAGAGAATGATATGACAGGGAGGATAGGAGTACAGCGGTTCAAACATTAAAAACAAAACTGGGTTCATTCCGTTTGCACCGGAAGGGCGAATCACATACAGTAGAGCCTGTTTGGTCTTGCGGTAGCGCATTGCGAGCGAGTCGACGACTACAGCGTCCTCATCATCCACCATCATCTTTCACTCCAACGCTGCGTCGAGCGCGTCCTGGTCGTCCACCGTCGCCGGATGCCGCGGCAGCTGATCGTCCAGCAGCAGCTCGCTCGTCTTACCATCCGACGATGACAGCCGTATGAGCCGCACCTTGTCCCCGTTCACCCATCCGTTGCCCTTCTGGCCGACCACCAGGAACGAGGGCTTGTCCGCGTACGGTGGCGACGATGCGAGATCGGCCCCCAGCCGGCCGACGATCTTCTCCTTTATGCTACGACAACTGTTAGTGGTGGCCGACTCGTGGCTACCTATACTGTGGTGGTGACCACTATCAGTACAATCAGGTTCAAGGGAAAGCTTACGCGGGGTAGTTCCATTACTTGCTGGTGATCCGAGCGGGCTGCCGACGCACTCCACCACCCCATCCTGCTGGTGGCCGTCGTCCTCCGCATGGTCCGTGCAGGGGCTCTTGTTGTTATTATTGTTTTCGCTCGTGTTATTGTTGTTTGCGTACGCCTCCTTCGCGCTTTGGGCCAGCTCGATCCAGTGCTGCTTGTTCTCCCGCACACCATCGATCAGCGGCGTCAGCTTGTCGGACAGGGTTGCAAAAGCCTGCAGCAGTGAGGAAAGTGAGATGACAATCAATTGAAAGAGCACCGTAGCGAAACGGTGTGACGAACCGATGCGTACCTCATAAATAGGAATACAGATCGAATCAATAAAGCCAACCTGCATCATTGGCAATTGATCCTCCTTCTCTCGATTCATTATATCCTGTGGGAGGGGCAAAAAATAGCAAAATAAAGATATGCTTAATGTGCCTCAACCCAACTAGCATTATCGTGCACCGCGAGCTTACAATCGGTGTGATGTTTAACTCTTGCCGCTCCATATCGCCCTGCTCGAAGAACTCCGAGCTGACCAGATCGGCGACGCGCTTCTCGATTTCCCACGGCTTGGTGATGGCGGACAGGTCGCAGACGGTCATGCTCATCGCGCGCAGCAGCGAGCGTGGCTCCTCCGCCTGCCAGGAACTCATTTCACTGGCCGGTTCGACTAAATTCAAAAAGGCTCCACGTTTCCTAGTTGTGCAAGCACAAAACAAATACCAGTTAAAAGTGTTATTTTTAAATCGTTGGATGTTTGGTCGGAATGGCAAGAACACCACAGCTACCTGAAATAAACGGCCAGATCGGTGGATAGGATGGCATCTTCGAGCACGCGTATCACACGGCTGTAGTCCTCCGAGGACATGTTGGACAGTATCTGGTTGCCGGGGCTGTTGATGATCATCAGACACTGGTCGAAGTGATGGTGCTCCATCGTGGACGTCGAGTAGAGCTGAGCCAGCGGTGACGAGGCTCTGCGAGAGAAGCGTTTGTCGTTACCTTTGGCACCATTCTCCCAAAACCACTCAGTCTCAGATATACGTACTTAATCTGGAACGAATTGTTGGTCCCACGGTGATCCAGATCGTGGCACAGGCAGGCTATGATCAGCGCAAGGCACTCAATCTCGCCAAAGATCTTCCACCACTGGGTCGACGTGAGGATGGCAAACATCATCTGCGTCACGTTGAACGCGTGCCGCCAGTTGTGGTACGTCACGTTGCGATAGTTTTTCTTCACGCTCAGCAACCACCGGCACAGGACCTCGTACTCGATGTGAAACCGCTCGACCAGATCCAGGTCCAGAAACATGCGCAGGCACGCCTTCAGCGTGTGGTCGTCGTCCAGTGTCAGATCGTCGAACTTGAAGTCGTACAGTTTGAAGAACGCGGATGATGGCACTTTTAGTTGCTGGAGAAAGATTAAAAATGAGCGTCAGAGCTTTGTGGAAACAGACAAATTCTAGGCGCAAGGTGCAAGTTACCCGTAACCGGTACGCATCATCGATGGTGGCGGAGGCGTGATAGCTCAGCACCTCCAGCGTGACACTCTGCTTTGCCATCGCGATGATTGCCTTCTCGTACATGTGCGTGTTGTGAATGCCCATGCCGCAAAAGATGGCGAACGCTTCAACAAAGTTTTCATCATTTTTGGTAAAAGTCTGGAAAGCAGAAAATGGAGACGCATGATCAGTGCTGCAAAATGTCATGAGCATCACGAGATGTTCACCAACGAAAACAATGAACATATCCGTGGTAGCTTGATGCTCATTGCTGATACTCGATGAAAGTGCGTCATGATATGCCGAACACGACATGCGAGTGCTTGAGTCAAGCGCAAAACACTGACAGACAAGCTGCGGTTAATGACGGCGCAAATATAGTTATGATTTTTTCGGGCTGTGAACAGTGCTGCCAAATGTCATCGTTTCATTCACCAAACCCTCATGATTGAAACGAACCTCAAATCAACTCACGTACACAGCTGACATGATCAGAGGTGATACTCAAACAGTTGGTGGATCTATCACATGCTTGGTGACATTTTGTTTAGCACCCAACTTTTGATCACTCACTTGGTCACGACATTTTCTGTCGGTGATAATCACGAAATTCTTGCAATATACTTGACGTGTGGTCCCAAGCAACAAAATGAGCATGCTTTCTCGCTCTTTCTGCTTTGATGATTTGTAGGGTCAAACAGAGCGAGAAAATATGCTCATTTTGTCTCTTTGAATCACTTGCAAGCACCGCATTTCCGCGCTCCCACGGCTATCTTGATGATCACCGACAGAAAATGTCACGATCCCAAGACTGACCAAGAGATGGTTGCACAAAATGTCACCAAGCATGTGATGGTCGCACTAACTGTTTGAGTCTCACATCTAGTCATCACAGTAGAGCTCGCGACGCTGACATGATTTTGATTCAGACGGAATTTGTCATGACTATGTCAGTGACATTTTGCAGAACTGATTTCAGTAAAAAAAAGGCCATGACACAGTGACTGACCAAGCGATCGTCGCAAAAATGTTACGAATCATGTATTGGTCACACCAATCGTTTTGAGCATCATCTCTGATCATCACAATTGAATACGTGACGCTGATATGGATTTTGTTTCAGTCAGATTTTGTGTGACATTGACATTTTGCAGCACTGCGCATGATGCTTTGTTCGGAGCAGATCATTCCCTTTCCGGGATCTTACTACACACACAAACACACACACACACACACACACACACACACGATCACTCACTAGATCATCGAACTTGTTGATCAGCTGGATTACTCCTATAATTTGACTTAATGAATTCTTGATCGCCATACAGAGGATGGTTTTGTGGCGGAAATTGAGCCCTTCGTCGACACTCGGATCGAACCGATCGTCCTCGTACGCGTTGCAGATATTTACAGTCTGTCAAAAAACGCGATCGGGAGAAAAAACAAACGTATCAATAAAGGTGATATTATTGTAAAAGTAAACACACACAAAGTGAGATAAATACCTCGCCAGTTGTTGCCACGTAGCCAGTAATTCCGACGTTGATCGGAAAGCGGGACTCGAACGGGCTCGTGCGAGCATCGCCGTCCTCGCCGCTGAGATCGTTGGCTTCGAAGTCGAACACCCGCGAAAAGCTACCCTTGGACGCTTCGTGCACCAGCAGGATCTGCAAATGGAAAGGGTAAAATAAGACTGCTGCGCGTCAACCGACGACTGCTTGTTGCACCCCACCTGCACTCTTTGGCATTGTATTAAGCTCTGCATGTGGGTCAGAATGCGAAACACCATGTGCTCGATCGTGCTCTGCTCCTCGAAGATCATCCTGGCGAGATCGAGCAGCACCTGGTTGCGTTTCACCTCTAGCTGTGACTTTTCGTACAGTTGCGCATTCCGAAGCCCGATGCCACAGAACTGCAGGTAGGAGGAGAAAATCTGCAAATAAAGCAAAAGCAAAAAAAACACACATAATAATTATTGCAAAACAAAGCACAATCACACTCTGTGTGGACACACACACCGCACAAAATGTACAAATCGCAAAATGACTCCCAGCGGTGGCCATTTATTTGTTTGGCCGCTGTTTCGTCACCGGCACCATAAACCGGCGAAAGGATCATAAAGTGAACCACCGTAGAGTGTGTAATACGAGACCCCGACGGGGTTTATTTCCCGCGTTCGTCCGCCCGTCCGTCGTTAGTGCTGGCAAAAACATGATTTTAACACCCAATTCAAACAATTTGCACATAATATTTGGTACGAGTGGCCGTCCCACTCATGCCCACCCGGAAGAAACTGATGCTGGAGGGGGGGGGGGGGGAACACACAACAAACACGATAAATAAATTGCAGTCACTGCGTGACCGACTGCCCCATCTCGTACCGTCCCGCGAACCTTAGAGTGCTTCAGTGTCACCGGTAGAGAGCTTCGGTGAAGCTCTTTCGGAACCAAAACCGTCCACCGCCCCCGCCCCGTCCACCCGGTACGATCATTAATCTCATCTCGGTCTCGGTTCACGTACCGTTTCCGCTCGAATGCTGTCGGTGAAAATGGTGGTGAAAATTCGCCAATTCATGTGCTTTTATGCTTGATCTTCTCCCCTTTCGGAGTGCTTCGACGGAGTGCTTCGAAAGGAAAAAAAAACCACCCCGTTGACACTAGTATCTCGGGGAGATATGATTTAAATATTTCAACGAGTTTTGGTGTTCCCATTCACACACTGCGTTTCCATGTTTTCCACCTCCGAAGTCATGACCCCGGAAGGGACAATTCATTTCGCAAACAGCGCTGCGGGGTGTAATCTCACCCCGGGAAAAAAATCGTAATCAAATTGCGCACATTTTAACATGCTTGATGTTTTTTATTTATTGTTTTTTCTCTCTCCTGGGCGGAACAAACATGGAAAATGTGGAAAACCATTCCCTTCGCAGTGCAAATGCGTTCGGCGGGTGCGTTTGTTGTAGCTCTCCGCTGGGTGCTTTTTTCCTACACCGGGACGGTTATCGTAAAATTATTTATACTCCAATATTCGATTCACTGTCGTATGGGTTTGGCATTACTGCATGAGTATCTCTGTGTGTGTTTTTTCTTCCCTTACATCCCTTTTTGCTTGATAGAACCTTTTCACTTTACGAACGGCAAATCGTAAAGCTTTGCTGTAATATCGTTCTGGGTTCGTGTAATGTTTGCTGCAACCTCTCTCTCTGCGAAGGGTTCTTAAGGGCTGCTTAGGGTTGCTGGAAATGGTAATATCGGCACGATCTTGGGTGAAGCAGATTTTATTGGTCCACACTCGGACTACACAGCAGTGCACGATGTACGCTACAATGTACGTACATACATTCATGGGTATGAAATTGAGATTTCGCATTGTAAAGATAATGCGTATTGAGTCGTTTTGGTGCCATTCACATCGAACTGACCTCCTTCTGTTGGTAGGAGGTGAGAGAGAGAGAGAGATAGAGGAAAGAGCAGATCATAATCGCTGCATTTTGGACAATTCGAAAAACACGTGTCACGTGGCGGAATAGTTTGCTTTGCCAGTTTTGGGGAGTTTAGAGAGTTTTTTAAAATAAATAATTTTATGTTTACATTTGACACTTGAATGTACAATAAAGTGTGTTGAAAAGGTCATAATGGAGCTGTTACTATTCCTTGAAATATTATAAAACCCTTTTTTAAATTAAATTAAATTAAAATAAAATGCATTAAATGAATATTAATCTGAGCGGATTAATCGGAGATTAAAGTATAATCTATAATTGAACGGGCATCTCCAGGAACATTTCATGTAATGAATAATATAATTTAAAAAAAAGAATGGAATAACTCGATCAACTTAATTTTAATTAGTACGTCTGAACATTTTAATTAAACATTGTTATTTTGAGTTCATTTTCAGTTCGAACTTAAACATTTTTCTGTACCCACGTCACTCGTGCGTATTGAGTGCATGCACTTCAAACAAAAACTCATTACAAAACCCCATACAAAAAATACTATAACAAACCACCTTCGCATTGGCATGCAACTCCCCCACCGCCGGGTGCAGAAGTATTCCATTTCGTTGATGGCCATCGTTATTTAATTTTAATTGATTATCAAAGTTCAACCGGCAGCATCATAGTTCGAGAGACCCGTGGACCCGCTTGATGGAAGGATTGCGCGCACATAATTAAAAGCTCCCGAAGGGATTTTCCGGAAATCCGGGCAAGCAGCAGCAGCAGCAAGCATCAATCATGCGGTCCGCAGATTTGTTTTGGCAAACGAACAGGTGGTGGTTAGAAAGGTGGCACCATTCCTCGCTATGCAATACCCCTAAACCCCTTTGTTTTAGTTAGTGAATTTCTCAACTGGTAGAGAGAGGAACGTCTGTACTGATTGAACGCTTGCGCTAGACTCCTTCTTTATTCCTTGTTTCCTTCATTCGTCCCCTCAATACAATTCCCAAGCAACAAATTCAAGTGACAGAAGGTCATACGTTTATACCGTACAAATTCATTACTCAACATAGCCGCCCCCCGTTGAAAGGTAGCTTTCAACCCTTATTACGAAACCTCTCTTTCTTCCTTCTGTCCGGGCAGTATGCAGATCTTGGTGATGGCTCTTCTGTAAATTCCATCCTTCGTTTTCACATCAACCACTCGAACCAAGCCGTCATCACCAGGATAAATCTTCAGCACTCGGCCGAAGCGCCATTTTAGAGGGGGGAAGGTTGTCCTCCTTCAGCAGGACCATAGTGCCCTCCCGAACGTTGTCTCGCCTTGAAGTCCACCGGGTACGCGGATGCAAACCAGACAAGTAGTCTCGATTCCATCGCTTCCAAATCCGCCGAACATACTCCTGCAATTGTTGATAGCGGTCCAGGCGGTTGCCTGGAATCTCAGCATAAGATGGCTCAGGGACCGATGTAAGCGCCCGTTGAATCAAAAAATGACCCGGTGTCAGAAGTTCCAGGTCCTCTGGATCGTTGGAAAGTGCAGTTAACGGTCGCGAGTTCAAACAAGCCTCCACTTGAACTAAGATAGTTTCCAGGTCGTCTCGCCGCAAGATACTGGATCCTATCGTAGCCTTGAGATGCCGTTTCAGCGACTTCACTGCGGCCTCCCAGATCCCACCGAAATGGGGTGACCGCGGAGGGATGAAGTTGAAGGTGATCCCTTCCGTTCCGCAGTAAGTTGTAACAGCATCCTGATGTTGTTGTTTCTGGAACAGCTCATACATCTCCTTGAGCGCTCGATCAGCTCCCCGGAAATTTTTGGCGTTGTCGCACTGGATTACGGATGGTTTACCGCGACGAGCTATGAAACGCTTCAATGTAGAAATGAAGGCTGGAGTAGACAAATCGGCAATAAGCTCCACATGTACTGCCTTGATCACAAGACAGACGAAAACAGCAACATAGCATTTGATTGGAGCAGCCTTCTTGTTGGTTTGTCTATAGAATAATGGACCACACAGATCCACACCAGTGTTGTAGAATGGGAGAACTGGGTTTACGCGTTCGCTGGGCAAATCTCCCATGATTTGCTCTGCCGTTGTTGGTTTGGATCGGAAACAACTTACACACTCATATACGACCTTTCGTGCCAGGTTGCGTACGCGAAGGGGCCAGAATCTCTCACGCAGGCTAGATATGAGCTCTTGTTGTCCCGCATGCAGATATTGTCGATGATAAGAACGCGCAATCAGTAGGGTCAATGGGTGAGAAAACGCTAAAATTATCGGATGTTTGCGTTCATACGAAACAGGCGCGTTTCGCAAACGACCACCCACACGTAGGATACCCTCTTTCAGAATAGGTGTTAGCGTTTTCAGTTTTGAGTTCGGCTTGACCGCTCCAGTTTGACGAACATCCCGAAGCTCCTCAGCAAAGGTTTCTTGTTGGGCCAGACGAACGAGCGTTAGAGACGCTGACACTAATTCATCTATTTTTAGAAACCCCTTTCGTAGATTTCCGCGGTGTGTCGGTTGACAATTGTACATGAATCGCAGCAGATATGCCGTAAGTCGCACCAATTTTTCGTAAGATGAAGAAAGATCGAATAGAAAATTTGGCGGTACCTGTTGAGATGTGGCTACAATCGATCGCTCTTCCAAATCTTCCGAGGAAATTTCAGTATTGGGTTTGTTCGTAGGCCAAGCTTGACTTGGAAGATGCAACCATGAGGGCCCTTGCCACCAAAGTTGGGAATCCATGAGCTGCAAAGGCATCATTCCCCTGGAAATAATGTCAGCTGGATTGTGCTCGCTGGCCACATAACTCCAAGGCATCTTGTAGGTTTGGTGCTGGATTTCCGCAACTCGGTTCGCAACGAACTGTTTCCAACGGGAAGGACTGCTTGAAAGCCAATGAAGAACTATCGTCGAATCAACCCAGAAGTTGATTTTAAGCTCCAATTTCACCCCTTGCTTCACCTTCTGCCATAAGTGTGATAGTAACAACGCTCCCGACAACTCGAGCCGTGGAAGGGACACGTTTTTCTTCCGTTTGGTATTAGGTATCGGTGCCACCTTTGACTTAGCACATAACAACCGTACTGAGACTTGGTCATCTGACGATTCTGCTCGTATGTAGATACAGGCGCCATAAGCCCGTAGGGAAGCATCACTAAATCCGTGAGCTTCAATTCGCACTGTTCCACCAATTGCTCGTCGTGGAATTGTCAAGCTAGTCAGATCAGCGAGTTGTTCTCTGAAGCGCAACCAGAATTGTTGCCGTTCAGACTCCAAAGGTTCATCCCAGGTATTTTCGTTCTTCCAGAGCTCCTGCATGAAACACTTTGCTACTACAATGACTGGTCCTAACAGTCCAAGAGGATCGAACAACTTAGCTGCGTCTGATAACGCAATGCGTTTGGTGATGATTTCTGATTCCTTCCAACTAGGCACACTAAACCCTAGCTGGTCCGATGATGGCATCCATCTTAAACCCAAAGCCTTGATGGATGTGCTGCGATCGATGTTCAAAACATCTCCCTCGATTTGTAGTTCAGCTGGTATTTGCTCCAGTAACTCAGACGAGTTTGAAGCCCATTTGCGCAGGTGAAATCCTGCCGATTGTAGAAGCTGATTTATTTCGCTGCAAATAATCCGGCCATCTTCAACAGATTCCACACCGGTGATCATGTCATCCATGTAAAAATCTTGCTCGAGGACCTTGGATGCCCTGGGATATCTTGTTTCTCCTTCCTTAGCCAACGCTTGCAGACAACGGGTGGCCAAGTAAGGTGCGCAGGCTGTGCCGTACGTAACGGTTTTCAGCTGATAGATGCGAATTCTATCATCAGCAGATTCTTTCCACAGGATGCGTTGAAGTGGACGATCGGATTCCTTCACCCAAATTTGGCGATACATTTTTTCAATGTCAGCCAAAATCGCAAATCTGGGTACTCTAAATCGGAGTAACAACGACAAAAGATCATCTTGCACTGAATGTCCCACCATCAGTGCATCGTTGAGGGATACCCCTGTATCAGTAGAACTGGATGCATCAAATACGACTCTTAGCTTAGTCGTGAGGCTGTCGGGTCGTACTACACAATGATGCGGCATGTAATATGTCTTTCCAATGTCATGGCGGTCAGATGGAATTTCTTCCATGTGTCCTAGATCGAGATACTCCTGTAGGAATTTAGAATATTCCTGCTTCAATTTCGAGTCGATATTTAATCGCCTACAGAGCGATTGTAGCCGCCGTGATGCAGCTTCAAAAGAGTCACCTAGTTGATTAAGCCTTTCAGTACGCGTTGGTAAGGCTACCACGAAACGGCCTTCGTGGTCTCGTGAAGTTGTTTGTACAAATGCTGCCTCACACTCAGCTTCCTCGACGGATAACATCGCAGGGGAGTAGCAGCCTTCCAGTTCCCAAAACCGGCTTAGTTGGTCATTCAGCGTCATGACGTTGAGCACTAAGGAAGAGTGTGTTAGACCTTGGCTTACCTGACCTGAGACAATCCAACCCAGCTCCGTGTTTTGCAGTAGTAGTTTTGGGCTATTCAACCGAAGAATGTTACCCAAAAGTAGATCGTTGTAACCTTCTCGCCCAATAAGTAGATCAATTGGCCCTGGCTCATAGAAATGAGGATCCGCCAACGTCACTCCCTTCGGTAGGTTCAATCCTTCCGGATTGACTGCATGTGCTGGCTGGTCCCACGTCACTTCTCGCAGCACATGGAACTTCCAGCTTGCCTTGAAGGTAGAGCAGTGAGAGTGGATAGCAAGGCTCACAGAATGATGAGACGAATGCTGTGCCTTCCCTATTCCACCAAGCAGATGATGCTCGTTCCTCTTCTGGACTCTCAACAGCTGTACCGATCGTTCCGTAACAATGTTGATCTGTGAACCTCCATCCAGTAAAGCTCGAGCCCAGATACGTGTTCCGTCAACATTCACTACTTGTACCATTGCTGTTGGTAACAGGATTATTTTTTCGAAATTGTTGCGCGCACAATGTTGAACAATAGAAGCCGGTGTAGCTGCTTCTGCATTTGATGTAGACGGCAGTGATGACGCTGATGCTAATGACGACTGATCAATTGGAGAATTCGGTTTGTGAAGCATCGTATGATGATTTCGCTGACATACACGGCAAGATCCGGACGAACAATCCTTTCGCTGATGACCCGCCGACAAACAGTTAAAACACAACTGTCCGTTCCTCACTAGCTCGTGTCGCTTTTCCACAGATGCATTTCGAAACACTTCGCACAGGTACGCAGCATGTGAAGCCCTTTTGCAGAATGAACAAACCTTTGTGGCCGGCTTAACCACGCTGTACACTTCGTTGCGGGTTTTCATTCTGCCTCCAGCTGTTGTTGCTTCACTTGTTCGATTCCTGTCTGGAGCCATGGCTTGCAAAACAGTTGCTTGGCTGCGAAGGAATTTCATGATCTCGTCATACGTGGGAACATTGGTTGAGCTATGATGTATTTCCCATTGTTTAAGTGTGGCCAGGTCTAATTTAGAGCAGACCATGTGAGCTAAGAGCACGCTCCATCCTTCCGTGGCCACTCCCATTCTAGTCGTCATTTTAACACCACGCTCAAAACTGTCAATTAAAGAAATCAGTGATTCGTATGATTCCTTTTTCATGTGTGGTATCGCAAATAATCCATCAAGATATCGTTTCACCACTAGCTTTTTGTTTTCGAATCGCGATTTCAATACTTCCCAGGCAACAGAATAATTTGCGTCGGTGATTTCGATGTCTCCTACTACGTTAAGAGCATCCTTTTGAAGAGAGCCTTTTAAGTATCGTAGCTTGTCTACGTCGGCTAAATTCTTATTGCGATCAATAAGACTGAGAAAGGCATCTCGAAACGGTAACCAATCTTCCATCTTTCCATCAAAAGTTGGCAAGCGCATTTCGGGAAGTTTTGTGTGTGGCATGGTATCGCGTGTTGGTGTGGAAACTACACTTGATGACAAGTTTCTTTCAATTGCCAATGAAAGCTCAAAATGGCGGTTCTCGAAAGAGGCGTACTCTTCTTCTTCTTGTTCGAACTGTGCATTGGAAGAAGAAACCAAATTGTTGGTGTGCCACGTTTCATATTCCGTGGATAGCATCGACAAGCGTGACGCACATCCTTTCAGAAAAGCGGCATCCGCTCTTGTTGCATGCTGTAGTGCTTGATCAATGCGGTCCAGCCTTTGGTCGAAATGCTGACGCATTCGCTTTCTTTTCTCCGCCAGCATTGCTGCTGTTGGAAAAGTAGGACTTGAATTTACCGATTCAAAACCTTCAAACTCACTCTCCGAAGCTTCTCTTGCCACGGCTGCCCTCAGTATTGGATTGGCTTGGACATGATCGCTGTCTAATGCAGCTTGCACATGTGATACACGATGCGATGCGTCTTGTTCCTCCAACGCCGCCGACGTCGTTGGAACTGGTGAACCAGGCATTTTCACTTGTAACAAAAAACACTTTTCACAACACTGAATGTTCGTAAAATAGTTCAATTTGTCCCGTACACTACCCGTAGAATTAGTTCAAACCACGCGGTTTTATTGTTCGCACACTCACGCACACACCCGGATTAACACGCGCGGATCGTATTCTTCGCATACACTCACACACGCACACACTCGGATTAACACACGCGGAACTTTGCTTTACCCGAGAAGAGAGAATTGTTCACTCGCGCACACGCTCACTCCGTTTGAATAACGCGCGCGAACCTTTATCTTAACCCGAAAAGAGAGAATTGTTCACTCGCGCACACGCTCACTCCGTTTGAATAACGCGCGCGAACCGTATTGTTCACAATACGTTTGTTAGCACCGACCACGTTTTCCACGAATTAAAACGTTCGATATGCCTTAAGCAGGGAACTTGCCTCCTTGCACTGAAAACACTTCTTGCGTATTCGAACGACTGATGATCGATCACAAGCAAAAAGATACCGTACCGACCGCGTTTCCACAGATTGAAAACGTTCGATGTACGTGTATAGGGAACTTGCTCACCTACACTTGAAACATACAACTTTGAATTCAATGTTCACTAACACTTGAACAATGTATTGTTCAACAAGCGTCCAAAAGACTGAGGCTTGACCGTCAGAAACAATAACTGGCACCGACCACGTTTCCACGTATTGAAAACGTTCGATATGCTTTGTACAGGAACTTGCAAACCTGCACTGGTAATTTCTTGTGAATTCGAACGGCAGCGGTTCGACGACACACAATAATGTATCGCACCGACCACGTTTCCACAGATTGAAAACGCTCGATGTGCGTGTGTAGGTAACTTGCGCACCTACACTGGAACAAACGATACCACCAACGACGTTCCACGAATTGGAAGTCAGGTACTCGGTTTGTGGGAACACTTGCACTCCCGCACTGAAGCTACACAACACTTCTCACCGAAAACGTTCTACACTTTGAACGCTCGATGCACCAAATGTTGCGTATCTGGACTTCACAATTAAGCCACTTGTGAAGTGCACGATCTAACGCATGCGTATGCTCAAGTATGAGCCTGTCCGAACGCGCACAGCTATTTTACACGCACACTGAATGTCCTAGTGTCCAACTCACACTGTGACACTCGCGCGAACAATACACTGCCGTTATGCACACTTCCTCAATCTCTCTACGAGTATCGAAACAGCAAACGCACAATACACTGCCACTAATGCACCCGTGTGCAACGAATTGTCGTTATCTCGATAGCCAATTCTATCCGGTTCTACGAAGGACCATAATGTTTTAGTTAGTGAATTTCTCAACTGGTAGAGAGAGGAACGTCTGTACTGATTGAACGCTTGCGCTAGACTCCTTCTTTATTCCTTGTTTCCTTCATTCGTCCCCTCAATACAATTCCCAAGCAACAAATTCAAGTGACAGAAGGTCATACGTTTATACCGTACAAATTCATTACTCAACACCCTTTACCCCATGCTTACCTTCTCGTCCGCGGTGCTAAAGCACTGATCACCCTGTTTGTTTATCACTTGCGCGACCCCAACCACATCCCCGGACGCATCCTTGATTGGCATGCAGAGTAGCGCCTTTGTACGGTAGCCAGTTTGTACATCGATTTCCCGGTTGAAACGTTCATCCTAAAATAAAACAGAGACAGAAGAAGAAGAATAAAAAAAACAGGAAAAAGAAGAAATGAGTTTCGAGTAGGTTGGAAACGTGGTGAATCAAATCTCCACAGTCGTGGGTGTAGTATTTTAAATTACATTATTATTATGAATGCGCGAACGGAATGTGGGGCGAATCAGTGTCCGGAGGGGGGGGGGGGGGAACAGGTTTATCGTAATGGTCAATGGAAAGCATATGGTTCGAAAATAATTAATCTGCATATTTGCTGGAATGGTGCTGGTTGCTGGAACCGAAATAGGAATGCAGTCGGAATGTGTGTGTGTGTGTGTCTATTTTGGATTATAATTAAATTGTTTGTGAAGCGATTCATCTGTTTTTGAATGATATTGAATTGACATATTATTTTACGGAAATTAAGAGATTGAGCAGTGCGAATTTCAATAATGAAAATAAAACATTGGGAAAAAGTTTATTACATTATTTATCTCACATTAATTTAAGTCTGAGCATAATTAAGATTATTTAAAATGTTTTTACTGCTGAGTACTTTTTAAAAGTTATAAAACTTGATTTAAAACATTACTGGATAAATACATATTTTTAATTTGTTTTTATTATACCACACAAAAACACATGACAACGAGGGAAAAATTATAAATAATTATTATATTCTAAATTAAATTAAAACATGCTTAGGAAATAGAAGCTTGTTTATTTTTATTTTTATTTCAGGTTGTAATAAAGCATAAAAACGTTGAAAATATAAATATAATCGATGTAATAAAGTATGTATTTTGCCTATGTGTTTTACCCTCTATTGATCCATGTGAAGTGTGGTGTAAAGTGTGGTAAAACATTTCTTAATGTGAACAAAATAAGCAAACTGCTTGATTCACATAGTAAGAAAGTTGGTATGAAACGAGAAAATCATAAAATCAAGTCGATCTGCACATACTATTGAATGTTGTACGATCGCTTACAAAAAAATCATAATGCACCAGATGTAATCGTCAGTCAATGTAAGATCATTTGGACAAGGTTTATTTAGCAGAAACTATAGCATTTAGTTAGACACTATTGTAGTTTGCCTAACCGCCCCGTATTTGCTGTTTGCTTCAAATTTGGGGGTGAAGTGAACGCTCTTAACTTCTTCCTCGAAGTTATAGATGGACAAATAGTTTTAAACATAACATACTCGTTAATCCAACCGAATTTCAACTAACCCTTGATACACTTCTAAACTTTTTAAACTTGTCATTTCAATTGTCGCTAAACCAACAACAAATGCAACGGAAGCGCCACATTGGGACGACTCGAGTCGAAATATTTTGAGAGAGATTGAACAAACCCCGCATGCATCGGAATTTGACACCAATCTGAAATTATATTTTTTCACACCGTGGCGGGAGGATGCGCACGCTGCAATCAAATCACAAATAACAAATTTGCATATTCATACCCACGGCAAAGCCTTTCACGAACTGCGGAAATGAGGCGAAACATCACCCGGGGCGGGGTTTGCTATTTTATTTGCCACACCGTGCCGTGTTGTATGTTTCACAATCGAACAGTTTGAACAAACACAGCGGACACAATTATTCGGGCGCTGTGGTTATTTAACGATTTCCCATGGATCTGCTGGAAGGAGGGGAGGGGTTCCAATTTGAAGCTTTTTGATACAAATATACACACACACATACGCACACTGGATATTTACATCCAATTAGCAAGTGCTTACGGTTCAGATTTCCACCCAAAGCCAACGGCAAACACAACACTCCACAAGCGCACTGCACAAAACTGTAGCGGCAGCAGCACAGGGCTGTGGTTTTTGCTAATAAATGATTAATTGTACTTAAAGTGATGAATTCAACGGAACAGAAAGGCGCGCGCACACTTCGTTCGGATTATGAAAGCAGTCGAATGAAATATGCAGCTCCGTTTTGCTGCTGCCGTTGGTTGTAAGCTTCTGCGCTCGTATTGTGGTAGTGCTGCACAACGAGGGAAAAACGGCAATGCAGCACAGCACATCCAAAGGATTTTCCGTGAAAATGAAGACAGTAAACCATAACAGCAACCTGTACAGAAACAGGGGCAGAATTTACTCTGACGTGCACAATAAAGGTGCAGGGGAGAGGTTCTGGGAATTCGGGAGATGGGTTAAATAAGGACACGCAGGCCACAGCGAACCCTTTGTTCTAGGAAGGGGAGCCGCCTCTGCTCCATTACTTGGCTAATGGGAAAGTTAACAGGGCAACAAAGAGTGCATAGAAGTGCATTTGCATTCGCGTTCGCGTGAAAGTGTAGCAACAGGAAACTCCTTTCAATGTGTTTGGTTTGATTTATGTTGTGTTGTGAAATTGTGCTGCTTTTATTTATGAAATCAATCTAATTATGAGAGATTAATAGAACAGTATTTAATGTAAAATTAACTATAGATTACATCAAATACCACGCAAAAAGGGTGGGATGTACCGATTACAAGTATTTTTGTTTTACGTCTCGAGAGTTTCATTATCGCAACGGTACGGCCTACTCGCACACCAAAACACTGTTCTATCACTTCCACACACACTTTACTTCTGTGTGTAACACGCATGAGATAAAGGGCTCGATGGAAGGGTTTGTGTGAGTGTATCTATTTGCATTCCTACCATGAATCATAAGCTTCAAAAAAACACAGAAGGGTTGCCAG
The DNA here is from genome assembly GCF_016920715.1 of Anopheles arabiensis. Lineage (NCBI taxonomy): Eukaryota > Metazoa > Arthropoda > Insecta > Diptera > Culicidae > Anopheles > Anopheles arabiensis. The sequence goes on from NC_053518.1 coordinate 13,792,047, forward strand.
GCAAGCAAACAGAGCACACACACGCACACACTCCCCCCTTCTTTAATGCTTTATTTATTTGTATCTGACCCTTGGGACTGTTTTCCTATCTTTATGTGTAAACTACTAAGAGACTTATGACCTCTTCCATCTTTCGGAGGGGTTTAGTCCGAAAACCGATTGGACCGAGATGGTGGTTTCCAGCTTCTTCCGGCTCCCATCGCAAATATTTGGGAACGTTTCCCACACCAACGGACATCGTCTGTCTCGTTTCTCTGTGCTCCCAAAAACCGATGGTATCGATTTTCCATCTGGTGTGTGGCAAAATGTATCGCAATGGGAGTACAGCGCGTTGGTGATAAAGAAAACGGAACAACAATCGTCTCTCGTTCGCCCCCAAAGCCACCTTACCCGCCCAATTACGACAGTGGCGAACATACGCGCGCACAGGTAATTGTGGCTCGCCGTCACGGGCCGTCAGGTGGGTGCGAGCAAGCAAGGCGGTGCGCTGTAATGGTGTAGGGTACAGAGAGGTATCAACTATGTTTGTCGACTGATAAGATAAGAAAAGTCTCCCTACGGCAGCACACACGGCAAATGCAAGCAAGGTGCTGCTGACACCATTTGCAGTTTCAGTTTGGTCACAGGCGAAACCGTGCAACTTCTGGCGGCGTGCAGCGTACACCTGCGGGAATTGAAGACCTTGGAGACACATACATTGGATTGGTGCTTAACACTTTACGGTTTGCGGAAGGACACTTTTTGTTTTTCCACTGCTTCGGGGAGCAATCGAGGTGGAATTGGAGTGTTCGTAGTGGAATTTTGAAGTTGAAACGAATCACCACACGCGCCCAAAAGATGGCGTCGGAACGGTACGAGCTCAACATGAGCATGAAGTGTGTAAAGTATATGATCTTCGTCATCAGTATTACGTTTGCGGTAAGTGTCCTTATCCACCTCCAGCGATGTTCCGTGCAAGAAGTTACAAGAATTTGAAAAGATTGTGCATAAATCCCGTTGTGTTCCTGTGTGCGTGCGTGTAAGCTTGTGAGACACGACACGTTGTTATCTTTTGAGTGCCCTCCCTTGGTACTCAGGCACTAAAAACAAAGGGTGGCAAAATGAGTCAGACCCAGTGTTGCCAAACCGTCAGTGACTAAATGGTCCGGTACGTTTCGTTTGCAGGTTGTGGCCGCAATGCTGCTGTCGATGGCCGTCGCCATCGGCAATCTGTTCGATGATTTCCAAAACTTCATCGATTCACACTTCTTCGTGCCGCCGAATCTGCTCATCGCGATCGGCATCATCCTGCTGGTGATCGCCCTGTTCGGGTGTGTCGGTGCGCTGAAGGAAAGCACAGCGATGATCAACATTGTGAGTAGGCTTCAGCGTGTGAGAAATACAGTTCACATTTCACATGCACACTTCTCTTCCCACAGTATGGTGCATTGCTGCTGATCGTGTTTGTGCTACAGCTGGCCGCTGCCATCACGGCGTTTGTGCTGCGTGGTCAGGTATCGATGATGGTGCGCCAAAAGATCTTCGATTCGATGGGCGATTACAAGCAGCAGGATGGCTATCGCAATCCGATCGACACGTTGCAGAACACGGTGAGCACCAGTTCGCGTTTTGTATTACGTCTCCAGAGGTTTCAGTTTCATCACACTTGTTCTTCTCATCCAGCTCGAATGTTGCGGTGTCGATGGATTCAGTGACTGGGCCCAGTTCCTGCCGTCCGACGGTACGGTGATGGAGTACCCGGAAACGTGCTGTGCGGCACCACCGGTTAATGGGGAGTGTATGCCACGCGAATACGGCTGCTACTCGCGCCTCTCCTGGCTCATCTCGCAGGGTTCGGTACTGATCGCGACCGGTACGGTGGCAGTGGCCTTCGTCCAGGTGCTCGGTGCCGTCTGTGCGTTCATGCTGGCCAGTGCGATTCGTCGTGCGAAGACTCTGCGTGCTACCCGGCGCTGGCATCTGCAGCAGAGCCTTGGCATCATGACCAAGCCGATCGAGACGCAGTACACCGGGATGGAAAAGTCGGAAGCTAACGTTGATCCGGACAAGTATCTGCCCACAAGCCCGAGCGTCAACTAAAAATCTTCCTTAATTTGTGTAATGCGCTTCACGCGTTCGAGCTGCTGTTGCTGTTGTGTGCGACATAAATGACCGTGTTCGGTTATTTGAAGAACGCACACAAGGAGCAACTTTTGATTACTTTCAATAAATGTGATGTTAAGAGTACCACCCCCCCATAATGAAAGAGTGTTAATAATGAACCATTTTTGGAGAATGAGAAGAAAGGGCAATATAAGAAGATTTTAGTGTTGGGTTTTATGAATCTTTCGTTGAGATTCATTCATATGAATCTTCAGTCATGAGTGATTCGAAACTCGAGGCGAAGCTTCAAAGATTCATGAATCGTCAAAGAATCACGAATCTCTAATGATTCACGAATCTTTAAAGGTTCATGAATCTTCAAAGATTCACGAATCTTCATAGATTAATGAATCTTCATAGATTAATGAATCTTCGAAAAATTATGAATCTCTAAATATTCATCAATCTCCAAGGCTTCATGAATCTATAAGCTTCATAAGTTCATTAAAACTCATATATCTCCAGCGATTCATTTATCTTTAGAGATGTATGATTTCCAAAATATTTAATTATCCAAATCCCACCAAGAACATGCCCGCTGTTTCCAGTCCCGAAAGCCTTATAGGCTGCCATGACCACGTAGGTTATTACGTCAAGAAGAAGCATAAAAAAAGCTCCAGCTTAATGATTTTTTAGAGATTTATGAATCTCTAAAGATAAGTAAATCTTTCGATAGCCAAGATTCTTTAGAAATTCATGAATTTTTCGAGATTTGTGAATCTTTTGAATCTTTGAACATTCATGAATATTTGAGATTCATGAATCTTTCCAACCGAGAGAGTCATGAATCTGAATCAAATTTATCCAACACTAGAAGATTTCATTCTTTTTTCATGAAATGTGCACATCATTCCGACTTGAAGTATTCAACACTTCTGCATAATTCAGGCTCATTCCAGTCAAATGCCCATATAGAATAGAGAATCTTTTAAAATTCCAAACATAGTCCTAATAATTCAGAGATACATTTTATGATTTCAATTGATCACACTTCGAACTTATTATTTTGATTGTAAAACTATAAAAAAGGATCACATTGATCTGTTTCTTTACACATATTGCAGATCAATATCATTTGTTTGGCAAAATATTCTTGATTGTTTATATGTTGTAACATTTTTTTAAAAATGTAAGACTTGCGAAGCATCTTGCAAGTCTGGCAATTATTATTCAGAATTAGATTCATTTCAGCCTTAGAGTGCTTTTTAAGTGTAGTAATGGCAGTCCACGTCAACCCGTTCGCTCTTTGTGCATCTTGCTCCCATGTATGATTCTACAATTAGCAAACTTTTTAAGTAAATATTGTAGACCAGCACCTAGTCTTTCCCATATTACCTAGTTGTTTACGAGCCTTAACAATGAAAACACGCGGTCGTTACAAAAGCATTCGGTTGTTGAACTTTGTGTCGACTTAAAGTAATAGATCGTAAATAAATTTAACGACCGGTTTTTGCTTCACACATTTTAACGAGGTCAAACACTTTTGGCTGACTGTTTAACTGGACATGTATGCACATATTTCTTCACAAATGTACTAATGATAACATTGTTTCAAGCAATGGTTAACATGTTCCAGGGTTTGTGAATTTCAAGTCGGCTTTCAGTAAATGCTGCTTTCATTTTTACGGTCAAAATGAGGGAAAGGTATGCCATGTGTATGGCGTGAGCTTTGTCGATTGTTTAAGAAACCCAAACAACCGTTCTGCGATGCCCCATAGCCCATGCTTATCAAAAATGTATGTGTAATTACCTAGCGCTAGCTGTTGCTGCACGGTTTGGGTACTAATTATACTCACAAGAAAAGGAAAACCCTCTATGCCTATGCTTCCGAGCTCCCGACAATAAAGACAATACGCCTTTCATCACACACAGCACACGATTTCGACGTAAAGACACAGTAAATGTTTGAATTTTGTCGGCCCGACAGGGCGATGGTTCCGCTTTCCTCAGCCACACCACATACTCACGCTCGAAATGACCATTTCCTGGTCGGACAAATGAATTCTAATTGAGTTTAGCAGGGGCTAATAAATTTACCACGACCATGAAACTGTTAAGCGAAACCCGATCCCGTACCGTTCCACCTGCAAACAAAGACCAGCCGGGTCGGGTACGAACGGTGTAGCACTGGGAAGAAGCAACAGGTGGTTCCCGTCCCGATTGCAATCCGCCGGGCGTTGGGGTTGTGTGTTGAAAGATTTATACTCGCCAGGGGAAGCAGTTGGTCCCTGTTTCCCTACATCCTCATTTCATCCATTCCCACTAACCCACTCAGAATACATACACCCCATCAATTATGCAGCATAGGACATAATAAACAGTACTTCTGCTACTACCACTACTACTAAAGCTCCTTGACTGCTCGCGACATCGACACGTCCAAACTTCTACGGTACTCACCTGGTAAGCATCCGGTATATTTACAGGTTCACCACTTTCGGCAACGTGTCCAGCGATCCCGGTACCCCAGGCCACCTTTACCTCGTCCTGCTGCTCCATCTCCTCCAGCGTACTGTTGGAGCACACGTCGAACAGCTTCGACACTAAGCATCTGCAAGAAGACGGAAATAAATCAGTGATGGGATAGCGCACACCACACTCCCCCTTCTCAACAGCACACGGACAAACAAACAGAGATCGGAGTCGGATTACCGCGGCTCACCGCGCGGGAATCATAATCCGAAACCCATTTGCCGTTGCCACGGTAGTTTGTTTTGCTCGGATTGCATTGCGCTACGCTCTTGTTTTATACCCCCCCCCCCCCTCTCCATCGAACCAGCGGAGGAATTGACCGATGATAGTGTGGATTAATAAATTAGCGGCGAATTCTATCACCGGTCTATTAGCCACACGGCCACCGGAAATTGAAAGCCTTTTCGCTTTGTTCCGGTATAAATTTCTCGCGCGTTTCGTGTGTGCATGCTGCCGAACGGCGCAGGTGAAATGTAAGGCACTCGGCTATGGTACGATACTTTATGATGCCACCACGGATGAGAGCTTGCAGAGCTTTCGTCGGTGTATGAATAAAACATTCCGTTGGAGTCTGGCTGCTCCGTTGGGGTCTGGCGCCCAGTAGCGCACCACCCAAGCGGGTGTGTGTGGTATAGGAAAGATAATTTCAAATTTCGAGAGCTCCGATGGGACAGCATCATCAAACCGCATGCATGCAGGGTGGAGCTGAGATTCGATCCCAAAAAAAAACAACGAAATTGTCTCCGCACACATACACACACATCACACAGCAACCGCGTCGTCATCGAGCTGTTCATGGAGCCGTTAGGTAGGGGGGTGCCAAATGAAAATTGATTACTTATGCTGCAAACAGCACATTAATTATAATGAAACAAAACCAAACAACAACCGAAAAAACGAGCGTCATCCTTGGTCTGCGGTACCCCGAGGAATTTTCAGCGAAGTGGCTCGTCGTTACGCGGCCAACCGTTCCGCACCGTGGTCCTCTGGTGGACATTTGTGCTTCTACCAACAAAAGCACTTAACAGAAGACAGAGCGCGTCCTGTGTTTGTAGATGAGGGAAGCCAACAACGGCAAAAAAAATCCATCACACAATAGCAAGGACATTCCACGGAGCAAGGAAATGGAGTGTAGTAGATGGGGCGAGAAATCAGGACCAACCAGCACCAGCAAACATCACGCATACGGCGGGCGTACATGTGATACGATGGCAGCGTGTGTGAGTGGCTGACGGTAATGGGAAAAAATTGTCTTGAATATATTTTCATTAGCGAGCAGTACTTGACGGTTCACGAAAGGTTCATCACATATAAACGCACACACGCACATACATCAGTGTGATGGATTGTTTGTGTGTGTCTTTTGCCGAAAGTTAGTAAAGTGGAACGCCATCTCAGGCTGAAGGGAATGAACACGCCTTCCGGCAGCGCATGAACGGTTCCTTCGGTTTACACAAATTCGCACGAACAGAATGCAAAGCCCGGCCTTGGGTATTGCGTCGAGAGTCTATTCCGGGGGCCCAACCGTCGTAATGAATTGAATTCCGCCCAAATGTGTGTATGATGTGTATGATGGCATGAACATCAACCGGCACCATTGGTATCATGTTCTCGGGGAACACAGCTGCACACTGTGCGCTGGAAAATCAAATACAAATTGTCTCAAGTGGCGCACAGCATGATTTGGGGGAGGGGGAGGATGCTTTTGTTATGCATGCTGCCGGCGGCACCAAAAATATCCGAGCATCTTTCACATGGATTCCGATCCGAAATTAATCTACCAAAGGGTCATGGTGTGTCGGAGATTAGACGGAAAACCCCGTCCCTGTATGGGTGACTTCCCTGTCAAAAACGAAGTATATTTTAGGAAAAATCAAATTAAGATACTTCCAAGGATAAATTTACTTAGGATATGGCGTGGTTTGAATTAATAGATGATTTCCCTTGACTAGCAAAATTGGATACAGTGGTAAGGTACTTTGTAAGTCATAAATAAACATTAGTAATCCATCTGGCCGTGGTGAGCGCCTGAAGGTATGCAATGTGACATTTTACTATTTTATACAGCACAAGACGTCCATCTTCCCTTGACGGACAGAATAATATTTTGAAATGTTAATAATAATAATAACAATATTATTAATAATAATAATAATAATAATAATAATAATAATAATAAAAATAATTTAAAAAAATAAATGAGATAAGCGATTCCAATTATTAAAAATATTGCCAGGTACCAATCATAAGCATAACAAAAGAATGTTTGCTTACATGACACTGTTGAATTAAAATTCAAGCAAAAAAATCTTTTTCAAGAATTATATTTACAAACTGATATGTTGTAAAATATATGATATGGGGTAAACTTTCCAATGAAGACGATTGTTAAATTTGGTGTAAAACCGCCCGTCAACCAGCAGCAGAACCCTTGAACAGAAATAGATAAATAAAGGGAAAACTTTTTTTACGACTCGTTCAAACGTTAAGCCGGCAGCGCGCGCACCGGAGGGCACTGATGAGGAATTTTACAGCTCCTTTAACAGTAATTGTTCCCAGAACTTTCCAAAAGTACCAAGCGGTTCTTTTGAACCGTGTGTCAAAACGGCTCAGACTTTTACTGTCGGTTCTCTTATCGACTTTTCACTCTCCATCTGACACTTGCTCGCTAATTAAGGGTACCGGAGCGCATACACATACCGGGATGTCGGTGAAATTCACAAAAACTGACTGACATGTGCGACCATATCCATGGAAGGTAGACGATGCTGGCGTTTTTTAACAAAAGAATAAATGAGGAGTATTTTTGCCCGTAAGCCGTAAGAGCTAACATTTGATGCTCTTTGTGTCGCCCCGTAAGAGCTTGCCGAGGAGGCGCTGCCGAGTCGTTCCCGGCTGTCGTTGTTGCCGTGTCACATACACACACAAAATTGTCTGTTATGCCCGCCCGTAAATAGGCGACGCAAGATGAGGCTGTCTGATTACTTGTAATGAAACATAATCCGAACGCTAATTGATGAATGCACCTAGCGTAGAGGAATTGGTGCCGAGCAAAAACAACACCAGTACCGCGAATTATTGCCGTGTGCGTATGAGCGCACGTATGTGCGCTATCGGATCGCATGTGCTGCAAATAAGACAGCACCGCGAGGCAATACACACGCGTCAGTCGTCAGAGACCCCGGGGTGTCTCGAGAGCGGTGTGCAGTGACATCGAAAAATAGACTTTCTAATTCCGATGTGCCTGGCGGCAGCAACCAAATGGCGGCATTGCTGCTGCTGCTCGCTGTTATCGATCTGATGGCAGGTGAAAATGATGCTGCTTGACATTTTCTTCGAAAGCACCAGGTATTTTTCTATTGTTGTGATGCTTTGTGCCTATTAGGTGCTGTTTGCTTGAGCGTAATGAACCAGTGGTTGCTGCACCCTCCCCATCAGATTGCAGTCGTCTCCGATAATACGAGGACCGTCATATGATGATAATACGTACTTTTTGGTATTGTCGCCACCGCAGGTACTCTTGCCCTGCACCAGGAACAGTGAGCCACGATCGGCATTCAGCAGAATTGACACATTTTGCAGGATTTTGTGACAGAGCGAGCGTACGTCGAGATCATTGCATATATCTTTCACCTAAAACAAAAACAAAAAGGATAGGAAAAGTTTTTTACTTGTCGTAGTCGAGCGGCGCCTCGTTGTGTGATGGGTTTTTTTTCCTTTTTTGTTTTTGCACTTACCAGCTCGAATATAAGCTCCCGCTCGTCGAGCTGCTTCAGCTCGTTGCGGGACAGGCGGAGCGGTCGCAGGTTGGCCCCACAGTACGTGACACCGTTCGGGCAGCACTGGGTGCTGCCGGAAGCGGACGACTCGTTCTGTGGGCTGATGCTCAGGAAGGTCGGTGTGCCGTCAATGGTGTTCACGATCGGTTTCAACAGGCCGCCTCGTTCGAACTCGTGGGCAGATATTTTCCTGCAAGCAAAAAAGGATATCAAAATGCAATTAAACGACTGAGATTGTTTTTTCGATTATTCCTACAAGCCGTACGAATGGAGCAAGTTACGCAGCTAATTGAAAAATTAAATCACTTCATATCCATTTATTTAAATAAAATTTAAGCACGCAAGACATCCACAAAGGACACAAAAAGGGTATGAATTGACTGCTAACAAAATTGATGCTTTTAATGCTATTGCTCCGATCCTCATCAATCCGTTTAACATCAGCCATCATCGTGTCGTGTTCACTCTTTTTTATTGCTTTTTACTCATCGTACATTAGCATTTAACAAGCACCTCTCTACAAAGGTTGTGTAGCTGCATTTTTCTGTAATTAAATTCATTCTGTTCTGTTCTGTTCTTTGTCGGCAATCCGAGTACATTGCTAATACAATTTCCATACAGTCAATTTTGTCAAAGCTCAGAACAGGTAGAAAAAAGAATTGAGTTAAAAATATATAGAGGTTGTTTCGCCACAATCCCACGTTGTACATCAACATCAAAGGATGTGAAAAGTTTATTGGTTTTGCGCTGTAAGCAGAAAAAAAACGGCATAAAGCTCGATCGATCGTGTTGTACCTGTTTCCCATGATTCTCTATTTAGCACGGTTTCGGGACAGTGTGCTCGACTGTTTTTTTGTTGTTGTTGTATCCCTTCCAGTAGAAATGGTATTTTTGAACCAGATCCAAAACACTCTACAAAAGGGTTACCACCATTCTAGTTTTTGTTGCATCCAGCGCACATAGTCTGCTGCTGTAGGCGTAATTGGCCTATTGGAGCTTAGCCAATACCGACGGGAAATTCACAACAACAAAAAATGTGGCAGAATTTCGTACACAACTACACACAAAAAGCGAGGGAAAGGAAAAAAACGAACCCAACGATTTCAATTAACCTTTATTGAAGGTGAAAGCGCATCGATTGTGGTCGATTTGGTTGTGGCAGGTGGTCAAATCGCCGTGTTCCGTTGGTTTGTGGGTTCATCGGTCAATAAATGTTGCACGATACAAACCGCCCGGAACGTGCAACTCGTTTGGGTAAGCAATTGTGGTGGCCACGGTGGTGCAGGTGCTACACCAAACATCATTTTATCGCCACGTTGCACGAACCGGGCGGGCGGGTAGACGATTGCAAAGGCGTCGTTAGGCCGGAAATAAAATGATCCCGATCGAGAGTAATTGGAGTGTCCCCAGCATGGGTTCCACACGAATGTGCGAGCGAGAACTAGCCTGAGCGTCAAAAGCGATAGAGGTATCAGACTCTTTTGCAGCGAGGTATCCATAGATGGTTTATTAGTGAAGCTATCGCAATTGATGTGTATTGGACGAGTTTCAATTAATTAGCATCTTTTAGGTCAGTACGGTCAAGCGTTGGTATTGTGGATGGTCCGTGCAGGAGTCGGTAAGAGTTTGGCGTAATTGATGTTTGCTTTTCTGCTTAGTTAATGTACTTTTGTAGCGTACGACTTTCATAATTTGAAGATAATGTTTGGCTTTTTGATGAGCAATAACAAATAAAAGGAGCTTATTATATCGATTTTAGCTTCAATTTGTTTCCAAGTAATGAAAACGGGTAAGGATGAAGGGAGTAGCAAAAGAATTACTCTTGGCAATGCAGGTGAACATTTTCTTTACTTTCAATTTACACATCTTCTTTGTAGCGAAGAACCATAGAAGCATTTATTAAAGTCGTAAATAAAATGTTATCCTCTCAGTTCGGTACGGGATTTGGCAATGCAACATCGCAACAAAATGGTCCAGGGGCCAAACAAAGATTTTTATTTGCACAGCCTGAGTTTGTAAAAATAAAACAAAGGTTATCAAATCATTTTATTTCAAACATTGTAAATTTGCGCCTTACATTATGCAAAACGCTTTACAAAAAGTGTTCATTTGTGATAAAGGGTGGTATAAACGTAAGAAAATGTAAAATAGAACTGAAAATAAATTTTAAAAATTTTCTCTTTCAAAACCTTTTCGAGCTGGTTAGTTAAATTTTTATAAAATTATTTGAAGAAAAATTGATTTGGTTACATATTTTTAATGCTGTGTACCACCTTCTAAGGCTGGCTGAAATATCTATATGAATATGAAATTCTTCTTCTTTGGCGCAACCAGTGCTGCAAAACGTCACTGTCAATGCAATAAAAATCAGACTGAAACAAAATAAATGTCAGCATCACGTGTTCTGTAGTGATAATCAGACGTGATACTTAAACCGTTGGTGTTGTTTCCAATACATGCTTGGTGAAATTTTAGGAACCAACGCTTGGTTAGTCACTGTGTCATGACTTTTTTTTTACTTTGATGTCACTGACATAGTCATGACAAATTCCGACTGAAAGAAAATCATGTCAGCGTCACGAGCTCTAATGTGATGACCAGAGGTGAGACTCAAACAGTTGATGCGACCATCACATGCTTGGTGACATTTTGTGCAATCAACTCTTGGTCACTCACTTGGTCACGACATTTTCTGTGTGTGATAATCACGCCACTCTTACGCCAGTTGGGTGCTAAACAAAATGTCACCAAGTTTGTAATTGATTCACCAACTGTTTGAGTATCACCCCTGATCATCTCAGTTGTGTACGTGAGTTGATTTGATCTTCGTTTCAGTAATGAAAACAGTGGTATTAGGCAGCACTGTTCATAGCCACAAAAATCATAATTATGCTCAACCTGTCAGTAAGAGTATCGGGTATAGCACGTTGCGTACGGGACGCTCTTACATTGAGTAACCACAATGAACATCAAGCTACCACGGATATGTTCATTGTTTTCGGTGGTGATTATCCTGTGATTCTCAAGACATTTTGCAGGACTGGTCACAACACAACCGTTGTCGGTCAAGGCCTGTACCACTATTTGGGCTTGGCTTTCAGTAATGATTACCTATAGTAGGAAAGTCAATTCTAGGTACGGAGGCATAATCCATTCGGGGCCTGAACCCAGGACGATATATAGCATATATAGCGATGTATAGCATTTTGTTACCCTACATGAGCATAACTTCATTGGCATCATTTGTTGAGTTAAAGGCAACAAAGGATGTCATAAAATTGATGACAAAAATCCGAAAAATTACGATTTATAAGCCAAATTTTGCATCATCGACTGTAAGATGCTAAGATAACACTAAAAATTGTTTGACTAGCCCTGAATCCACCGGTAATCTACCTGCGGCGAATGATTTGAGTTGGCTGTGATGGTAGTAAGAAGATCAGCAGCATAATTCAGTTACCCCAAAAAGTTCACTCTCGGAAGCTCTCGGACTGGTGGACCTGGTGTTCGAGCAAAGTATACCATTTAGTATCTATTCTGTACCATCAATGAGCTGTTACACGCAGACCATGCGGTGTTGCCCTTTGCTGCGGTACATATAGCACACCACACCCCGCCACAACGATACGATGTATGGTGCGCGCTGTGCGTTGCTTTCTTTACATTCCCGTTTTTTTTTGTTGTAGCCGGCCAGGTAGCTTTCGCCGCTAGCCGAGACTCCCCAGCGCGAGGATTGTGGCCAATGAATATTCATGGGAAATAGCCGGCATGGGACCGCGAAGTTACACACCTGTGAGTGTAAGTGTGTGTGTGTGTGCGTGTGTCTACCACCCCGGCCTGCACCAGAGATATCAGCAGTGTGGCCCTATTTTATGCCCTACTGGAGGTCAGGGTTAGGGCGCGCGTAACGAGTTTGATAAACACATGCGACACCACACCGGACTGTGTGCGACTGTGGCACTTGCTCTTCCGTGCGGGAAGGGCACACGATGATAACGAATTTGGTGTGGGAAGGGACAACGAACGGAGGAGCCCGAGTGCGCCTACCTGACGGGTGTTGTCGCGCCGGAACCGCCGCGTGACGAGCTCGGCTGATTGGTGCCGTGCGTCGGCGAGTCCACACTGTTGGCCGCCGTGGTCACCGGTGTGGCGTGCGAAACGAGCCACCCGTCCACCATGTTGCGCGTCGCCTTGCGGATGAAGTAATCCTGCATGAACTCCGGGTTCTCGTCCAGCCACGACTCCATGCGGGCAAACTCGGCATCGTATCCGCCACCACCACCAATGGCTCCACCTGCCGATCCTTGAGCGCCTTGGGTTGGACCTCCCGTGCAGCCGCCGCAACCCAGCGCCCCTGTCTGCTGGTGATGGTGATGATGGTGATGGTGATGGTGATGGCTGTTGGGGGGAGGATGATGGCTACCGCTACTGCCGCTGTTGCTGCCGCTGCTGCTGCTGCTATTTGCATGATGGTGGCTGTGGTGGTTGTGGTGCGGGTGGTGATGGTGAAGGTTGCTGTGTGGTGGTAGCTGTAGCGGCAGGGGGACACCAGCACGAGAGCCCAACGTAGCATCGAGCCCCACTGTGCCCCCCTGCTCGGTGGGCATTCTGCTCTGGGGCTCCTCTATGCTGCGCAAGTGCAGTCCTGCGAAATACACACACACAGAGAAAGAGAGAGAGAAAAAGAAAAATAAGAAACGTTTGTGTGTGGGTGAGCGGAAAGAAAATCTCATGTCGCATGGGTGGCGAACAACAGCGGTGTACGAATTATTTAACTTGATTAAGCGATTTCGGGGGACCGGTAGACGAGCAGCCCCTCGCAGGCTCGGGAGGTGTAGGGGAGCTGTAGCCCTTTCACTGTGGAGGAGGGGGAGGGAAAGATAAGCGGATCGTCTGGGTACATATCGCATTGAATGCGTCCGTTCGAGTGTTATGCGGATGATAAATGTGATTTTGCTGTTGTTGTTGTGGGTGTTTGACACGCACAGCCTCTGTTAGCAGACGGAGAGCAAATCTTGGTAGAGTTATTAGGAAGTATGTAAATCATTTTTTGCATTGTCTGGCAAGGTAGCTGTAGTAACACGACGTATAATGCATCAACATTTGTTTATGTAAATATTGTGGCTGTTTATGTAATTTACATTTAACGATCCGCTTCCGCTACAAATATCGATAGAAACAATTAATAAACTTAGAAATACTTTTAGGTTTTACATTTTTTTACTGACATTTGTATTGCTTATGTTTTACACCAAAAACATATTTTACGTCCGTTTCAATTTGTATTGATATTTTATGTATAGTGGAGCGCCGTTTACCCGAGTACCTTTTATCCGGTTGTTCGTTTATCCGTGCTATTGAAAAATGACAGTTCAATACAAAGATGACATTGCGTGCTGAAGAGGATATAAACGGTTATCAGAGCACATTTTCATAGCAAAAAAAGGATATAATTTACGGCAAATTTCTAATATTCTCATCTGAAAAACATGAAGTTAATAAAAACTGGCTAGGTTTTACCAAATTTGGCATCATATATCGGCTGATTGTCTTGGACTATTTATTGACTGTTATTTACATTTTTTCTCGATTTATCTTTCGACTATGTACTATTAATACACAGGTAGACCCTGAGATACGCGGTGCATCTTATAGAGGATTCAGAGCAACGAGGTTTTCTAAACTGAACAAATCTTTGATCAAATTGAACTGATTTGTAACATCAGTTGTCAAATGCAAAATACTTTCCCTATTCGTCGGGATTTATAAATCATTCAAGATGGCATAAAATTGTTATCTTCAGTCTGAATTAAATACAATAATAAATTAAGTGGTAAAAATCCTTGTACTTCGAGCAAAATTGCACTTTATTTACTTTCTCGGAAATTTGAGATATTGGTTCGGTTTGTTCTCGGTCCACATTTATAGCATATCTCAGGGACAATCTGTATAGGCATTGCTCGCCAAACACTTTCTAGGTCATGTGTGTTCGATATCAGAACAATCACTTCCAGAAATGAAAAACAGCTTTTTTATTAAGAAGAGCGAGTAGCTCAACTCTTTTTCTCTTTTTTCCGATTCTATATGATTGGCTGGGTTTATAACGATGCATGAATTTTAGATCCACACGTACTTTAAAATGTATGAGTTTATTTTAGGCTTTTATGTTTATGTTATGTCCCTATAGAAAAATACTGTATCTATAAAAAAAAGAGTGTTTTTGATTACTTTATCATATATTCAAAACCATTACTTGGCTTTTTCAAAAATGTGTTGTAGGAAATTGATGAACACTACAGTTAATTTGACTTAAATTTCTCCCTAGAAACATTCGAAGATATACTAAGGTAACAGCATAACGTGCAACCTGACGATTGCAATGTTAATTTGTTATTTGTTATCTACCCATTTGACAATTAAATGTCCTTAGCGTTTGGTCTTAATTTTTATGAATTGAGTTAGTATTTTTGTGTTTTAAGCATTACTGACGCATTCAGGTAGATCAAAAATCTGATAAATAAAACAACAAGTAAACATATTCTTATACGAGTGGCGTAAAAAGGAACCGTCGGAAAAGGTCCTGTACGTCACATTTGATTTCAAAGAATGTACATTCATTTCTTAAAGGCAATTTAATACATTTTTCCACCGAAAACTTGCTGATCCTAATCTTCATTTGCTTCACAAAAGTACTAGCAAGTTTAAATTCTCTTGGAGGAGAAAGTTGATCTCAAGCGTGCAGTAAAATAATATCTGTCTCCTACGCCAGCAGAACAGCCAACAGCCCTCGTGCCCTGCTGGTAGCAAGAGCTTGGGAAAGTGTGCAATGTCTTATCATCTGAGACAACAAAAGTTTCACCGTTTTGAGCCGCCGCAGAAAAACATGATACCCTTCTCCTTCACCGTTCCCTCCGCACAGCACAGCACACACCCGAGAAGCTCTGAAACAACGGAAATGTTGTCCAGCATAATGTTTCGTGTTTCGTGGCGAGAACATTTCCAATCCCCCGGTACCGAGGGAGCAGAAGTCTTGAAAGGGGGGCGATGGAGATCGTAGGTAGGTTGCGAAAACAGTTTGGCAAAGATCAATCGAAATGCACACACACACACAGACACATTAGCCAGAGAGTGTGTCTCGGTGGAAGCGTATTCACTTTCAAAGCTCGAATTTCTCGCAGGTATCCAAGGTAGTGCGGAACGCCCGGTACCGGTTAAATCGATATGGAGAGACCAGCGCACCAAACTCTTCGGCTTTGTTTGCACAACCCTGACCGTCCCCCCGTCCCCCCATTGTGCACGTGATTCAGGTGAATAGTCAAAATGAATTCGGACGAGGTGAGCAAGGGATTCCCTGTTTCACCAATTCCGCTCTACCGATAGCAACGCGAGAACGTGGCCGAAATGATTTTGCAAGGATCAAATTTAGTCATACCGATAAAGTATCGCTTAGTTGCGAGAAATGTTTGTGGTTCAATGGAGCTATTGTTTTCCCTTTGCGTTCTTTTTTCCCTTTTTTTTGTTCATCCGCCCCAAAATAAGGAAATATGATCGTATTGCGCTCGAAGCGTGCACACAGCTTCCCGAGAATTGAACGCCGAACATAAAGGCCCGGTGTGTGCTCGCAAAACCGGTAAAGTGTAATTTATTATCCCGATGGCCAGCAGCAACACCGAGCCAACTCTCATCCCTTTGCCGTGTTATTTTGGTGAGGAAGGATCCACTGCACGAACCACGCTGCACTCTGTAGAAAGAAAAGCCAACCGTACGACTCGGGGGGAGTTGGAAGTTTCCTGCTTTACAGATTTCACACAGCATTTACACACACACCCCGACTGACACGAAGAAGTTGCGTTTTCTACTCCAAATCCAACCCCTTTCGGGGGAAAAAACGGAAACGGAAATGGTCCGCACAGACGGCAGCAAACCAAGCTGTATGTGTATGTATGTAGCCGGAACGGAGAATGGCGTTTAAGATTAGCGGAAATTACCTTGCTTGTTTCGCTTGTAACGACAACCATTGAAACGACACATGCTAGTGCTCTGGCCCATCAGGGCCCCCTGTTACGTCGCTGGCAGGAAGCTGGCTCCGTTTCCGGCACTATTTTCCAATAAACGCACTCACTACTTTGGCCGGACGCCCCGATACCGGATGGGGGTGGTGGTGTTGTCCGGTGCCGTTGCCACTGGTTCGTACCGGACCGACGACAGCGCCACCGGCGACGGCCTACGGGTAGCTGGGCAGTAACCGAACGACCACAACCACTACTGGCACCACTACTAATGCTGCTGATGCTGCTGCTGCTGCTACTACCACCACTACTACTTCCACATTCGCGCTGTTCGCTAGCAGTGTTTGGTGCGGTGCAGAAGCAGTGCCACATCATTTTACCCGCACATTCGACGCACTGTCATGGAACGCGCAAACGAGCAGACAAAACCGGGGCGGAGCGTCGAACGGGATGACGTACTTCACACACCTGTCTCGCTGTATGAGTGTCTGTGTAAGAGTTTTTCCTACTTTCACCGGTTTTTTTGTTTGTTCTCCTGAATTCACTTTTTTCCCACTTTTGCCACTTGCAATCACTCCGGTTATTAGAGTATTAGTTCGTGGTATTACGCGAGCTCAATTTAACTTTTGCTACCAAACGGAGGAGAAGGGTGTTCATTAGGAGGGAAAGAGAAAATAAATAGTCAAATAACTACGGCTGGGGCTGGCACTAGAGTTATGCTCTCGTTTCGAACTTTCGAACCCGGCGCTGGTGGTGCTAGCGTGACAGTTACAGCAAATGGCTAATGTTCACATCCCAGGGGTCCTGAATAGGACAAAGTTGCACGGTTTTGCTTGTGTTGGACAGTATATTACCGACGGAAGGCATAAGTACATAGTTGAGCTGTATTTATATGATATGTGATTTGACATGAATTATTGGTGACATTTGACAACGCGAACCAACATGTCAAGTAAGCAGAATTAGTTTAATATTGCAGAAACCCATAATTATAGCACATTGAAGGCATTGAAACAAGTCGCGTTCAATACGATTTTTTTTTACAAATTCCTAAAACAATCAATATTGTAATTAATCGGTTAAAGACGATTAAGGGTGCCATATTACTATAGTTTTCAGTAGAAAATATGTATTTCTCCACCTCATGAACCTTGCTAAGGGCGGTCCCGTGGTACAGTCGTCAACACGCACGTCTTAACAACATGGCTGTTGTGGGTTGAAGCCTAGAATGAACCTTTTCTCTGTAGCAAGGACTATTCGTATTAAATTTAATTTGTCTGGTATTTAATAAGTCTCGAAAGTCTCCATTATAGGTCGGAATGTCCGCGTAGGCCGTTACGCCAAGTAGGAGTAGAACCTTGCTAAGAATAAATCCTTTTTTGCATATAAATTTGATTTGTAACGATACGAATAGGTACAAATTGGAAATTTGACGTGATTCCTATTAATTTGACAGCTCCATGTGTTTCTTGAAAATATTGAAATATTTTTAATTGTTTGTATGCTGTTTTTGAAGTTTATCAATATTTAATTAGCTTGTTTGATTGCATTGGTATCGAAAAATACTTTTTTTTAAATAAAAATATTGAATTCTGATTAGCTATTGTTCGACATTCGCACCGATGGTATGAAGTATTTTTTAATAGGAATATTAAATAGGAAAAAAGTTACACATACGCTCCAAGCTCTATTAAAACAATTCATATTGGCTTCCATATTGGCAGGGAAATGTTGGATATTCGTTAGCCATTTCCAAAATTTTCTTTCTGTAAGTGTGCTGTGTATAAAAAAGTTGATTTAACGATGATGGTCGAGCCTTTATAAAGAGTTCTTAGGTTGTCCAAAGTATGATCAGGACAAGCGTTCTCTGAATCGGAACAACATAACCATAGTACGGCCGTCCATTGTGAACATGCTCATATATCCCATATATTATTTCAATTATGCAACCATTCAAATGCTTATTTCATAAACCCCTTGAATGCTGTAACAGTGTGCCTTTGCAAAACTATATAAAACTGTCTTGAATGGTACACAAATTACAAACCAAACAATAATAACGACCCATGCCCAAATAGTACGTCAAACTTTGCGTTCGTGCCGAACGCCTGTAATACACTGACAAGACATTAATTGCATTGCAAGTGAAAACATTAATTGCTGTCACTCAAAAATGCTACCCCGCTTTCTGCCGTTCGGGCGCAAACAATTCCACCCCCTTTCTCCCGCACAACGCACGATGGATGCGGATAGTGTGAACATAGTTTTCTTGCTTAATCATTCCGTTGTAATACTAACATTCGCACCATTTGCGCCACTAGCCGCCGAAAAGGTGACCGCACAAACATCAATGACCAATGCATTTTTCACTGTCCCGCACGACAGCCCAGCCGAGGGGGCACTTTGTACGAAACCACCAATTGATAGTCAACCGGCACGCGATGCATTTCCTCCTTTAATGGACAACCCTAATGGAGACGCCTGGTGGCCCATGTTCGGCGCACCATGTACGGGGCGCGCGCTGCGGCACCCCACGAGCGCCCGTACAAACGATTGGCCGATTGGAATTGTCAAACAGTCACATTACGTTGACCGCCTTAATGGCAAACGGCAAACGGTTCGATCGTGTTCGCGTGCTCGGTACTTAAATTTTCTATTTATGATGGGTGTACTCTCCCAGCCCAAAAAGTGTGAGTGTGAAGATAAATTATGAAACTTGTCGGGATACCGGGGTGGGATGGCAGGGAGGCGAGGGCGTCGGGTGCCAAGTGCCAAGCTGCCAAAGCGACTGGTAGCTTGGTTCGATGAAATTTAAACGACAAGAATAAAACGAAGAACGACCCGCACAGCGAGACCATTAATGCTGGGTGATGGTGATGGTGATGGACGTGGTACAGCCGACCCGAAGGAGGGGAAGTGGGCACGAATGACTCGGAAACATTATAGCTTTTTTTTTGTTCGCTGTATAGCAATCTGCAACTATTGCAATGCAGTAGCGATGATCTCGCACTTTGTTTCATTAGTATGCGGTCCGTTTCCGCGAAACGAAGAAGACGCCGCTGCTCGGCATGCCCTTACGCTAACCCTGCCGCCCACAGAACGGCACACTGTGTGGTTCGCGGCAATGATGGCGAATGAGTTTTGAAAGTGAAATTCCACCACCAGGAGGGTTGGAGGTAGGAGTAGTGCCCGGGGTAAGTGGGTAGGAAACGAGAAGCATCGATCCATCGTGCGGGTGGTCGCTCCATGGTGACGACGCTGCTCTGTCTGTTTTTCTTCCAGCCTTTTTCTTGTTTCCCCGTTTGGCCAGTATGGTGCTAAGTTTCTTCACGACGTTCTTTTTTTTGTATTGTTACCCTTGTCCAGTGTGCATTAATAGGACGCGCTACCGCGCTGGGAGGGTTGGGTGGATGGGGGAAGCGGCCTGAACGGGCGAATGGAATATGTAATTCGTGGAAAAGCTCTAGCGCAACATTCCTGCCTTGTAACCAAGGCAGGCGCGTTCGGCGAAGCCTTTCTCGCTTAATCAGCGCCGCAAGAATCAGCGGGCGGGGGGGGGGGATGCGGGGAATCAATTTCATCCAATCGCGCTGATGACACAGCTAAGATCGTTCATCTGCCGATGATTAAATTGTTTGAACAGTTCAAGCGTCGGCCCGTGCCGTTGTCTGATCAAAGAGAGCTTTCACGGGATGTCTGGGGGAGGGGGGGAGGCGAGCGATCTATGTTCACATGTGTACCGGAACACGGCGTGGAATGTAGGGAGCGAAGGGCGATAGTTCTTTTCGCTCTGTAGTGAATAGGTTGCCAGTTGCTGTGCTGTGTGTAATGGTTTCATGCTGAGGGGCAGAATTTTTTGCACATACTAGGAAGAAGAGTGCTATTGCATACATTGTGAGGCGATAAAAA
This sequence comes from Anopheles arabiensis, assembly GCF_016920715.1. NCBI lineage: Eukaryota > Metazoa > Arthropoda > Insecta > Diptera > Culicidae > Anopheles > Anopheles arabiensis. The sequence goes on from NC_053518.1 coordinate 13,812,358, forward strand.
GTTGCTCGCAGGATATTCAATTTTGAAAATGGATTTTTTGTAGCTGCAAGAAACGTTTAACACAACTGTGCTGTCCATGATTGAGCTGAACTGATTGTGATGTCTCTCAGTGCGGCTCGTAACCCTTGCATCAAACGATTTCATCCACAATAGTTTTTTGTAATCTCAGAATGATGGTCGCTTCAACAAGATGATGTTATCCAAATAGTTACAATGTAAACAACAATCCTGGTAGTAGCATGGATTAAATTCCAAAAATCATCAACTGTACGATGAAAAAACGTCTCGAGTGGTCTCGTGGCACAGTCGTAATGGGCTCAAATCTAGAATGGATCGTCTCCCCGTAGCAAGGATTGACTATCCGGCTGTGTGGTAATGAATTAAGTCTCGAAATCCTGTATCCTGGCAGGTTCGCGTAGGACGTTACACAAATATAAGAAGAAGACAATGGAAAATAAAACTATACTCGAAAAAGAATATAGAATTCTAACTTAATACTATATGGAAAGCTAGACAATGTTTTGGTACATAATTTTCCGTTCCGTTTACAAGCAGCTTTTTTAAAATTCAATAGCTAGCTAAATTCAAAGCTTTATTCCGTACGCAAAAACTTTTTTCTAATTCACTCTAATGTGCGAGTGTTCATATGAGCTTTACAACCCATTCCAGCATGTCTTCTTTGGAGTGCTTACATCAATTGCAGCAAACTAGTGATGTGCTCTCTGGAACGCACCCAGGACTTCGATCCAACTCCGGTTACTGTAAGTCCGATTTCGATAAAGGCAAAAATCGGGACCAGAGCCCGGTGTCAGAGTCATCAGAAGTCGTTCGGAGTTGGAGTCGTCCGAAGTAAGAAACGTCCGTAGTCGGTATCGGCTGGAATTGGCCGGAATCAGAAAGAATCTCGGAGTCGGAGTCGCCCCAAGTCGGTCATTGCCAGGCCGGCATTACATTCCGTTTGGATTTTTTCGTCTTTTGCTTTGGCCGTGCACTTCTTAAACAACAACAGTGACACGTGAGATGATTTACGGTTCTTCTCACTATAGAGATTTTCTCAGTATAGATGGTGTTGGAACCTTATAACAGCGGCTTAGGATGGTTCCAACGACCTGTCAATATTATCGTTAGGAAGAGCGAAAAGAGGAAAACAGAGGAGAAAAGAGAGAGAATATGCAACAAAATAGCATAAAAAGGGCTCGAAAGACAAACCGCGAGAGTATTACCAAATAACCAGCGGAATAAAGAGACCAATTTTTTGGCAACATCTTACGAGTAAAACTAAAACTATCGAAGTGTTCGGCATTAAATTATGTTTCCGCTTCGTTTTCTAACAGATGGCTTCCAACGTTTTTCGACTCCGACTCCGGACGACTTCAACTTCGAACGACTTCGAAAGAATCCTTACGATTCCCGACGTTTCCAGACGGCTCCGGATAATGCTGGCCGGACATACCTCCCGGTGTCGGTTACGAAATTTTTGTAGACGGATCGGAGTCGATTCTAGATTTTGGCCAACTTTCCCTATCTCTACACCAAACTAAGCATACAACAATGAAAAATTCCAATATAGGATAATATTATATACATTTCATTGGTGTGGTTTAAGTCGTTAAGTTTCGTTAAGCTAATTCTTCCCAAGTTCTGTAGTGAATTGTATAGCGCAAACAAATGCAAAATAGGGTATGAATAATGCTACCACAAGCTTTTTGGTTCCACAAGTATTCTGAGTAGCAATCACACGCTTAGTAGCATTCAAAATACATTCCCCACACGAAAAGGCGCCTCTCAAAACACTCTTCCCATTTTCTACTCGTAAAGAAATATGCACCAAAGATTATCTAACACGAAATAAATCAATTTAATCCTATCCAAACAACGCATAATTAATATGACCATGTACCGTCTACCGTACACATTCGTTAGCCTTTTCCGAATTAGCTGCACAGTCCGGTGTTCCTCCTGTCGGCTCGGCAGCAAAGCAATACAACAAGAAAAAACAGAACCGACGAATTTGCCGACTCCCACACAAGACACGCAACATTTTATCATGCAAACCATCCGCGCCACCCGTTCGGTCCAAACCACTGTATGCCGCCGCCGGCCCGGTCGGTGGCAGGATGATGAATTGGCGCATCTTCTTATCACAGTCGGGCGCGCACGCACGTGCGAAAGCCGAATGGAAACAAAAGGTTAGAATCCCGGACCGGACCACCGGGGGTAGTTCCAGCGAGCCCTAATTTGCTTCCCACAATGTGGCATTCCTTAGCCACACTAACATATACACACACACAAAGGCGCGCGCAAGCGTTTCCGGTGTTTGTCGGTGCTCAAAGTTTAACGCAAAAATATGCTTCTTTCCCACCAGACAGCACGTGGCCGACGGCAGGCGAATGAATCGCCTTGACCTGCGAACCGCCCGGCCTGACCCACCTACCGTTGGTTGGTTGGAGTGCCGATGTGCACAATGAAGTGATGTCACACTCCGAATGGTGACCGATTGACCGCGGAATCGTTCGTTACGACCGTATTCTGGGCTGAACAATTTCTTTATTTTCCCTCCGCTTGTAGGTAAAATGCACACGCAAGGACTTTGGGACGCGCTGTTAGATCCACACCCAGAAAGATGGACAACGGTGATAACGGCGAACGAACATAGCACGGTGTACAGTAGAACACAAAACTCTGCAGTTGTTGTGTGAATAGCAAAAGCAAAGCGCAGCCGAACAGGCAGACGGATGGGGGGATACTATCCACCAACACAAAGAACACATACCGCCGCCAAACGCCAAGGACCCGGCCGATGCCATGGAAAACATGGAACAGGTTGCGGTTACCATCATGTTCTGTGCTTTCGCTTCTATTATTGTTGATGCAGAAAACCAGATACAGGAATTCAGTGTGACATACATATCCCTCCCACCCCCGGGCCCGGGAACCATCGGAACAAAGCACAATGGAGACGTTCACGTACAGCCAGCCAACCACAACGGGCAGGGACAGGTCACAAAAGAGCCAACGCAGGGTGAAAAAAACGACAAAACGAAACGAACGCAACGCAATATATTTCTATTTCCATTCCACGGGACGTTGTGTGTGACCTCATAGGATCAGAGTGTCGCCCAGCTTGGTGCTGCTGATGATGATGATCATGATAGTCCGGTGGGAGTTTTTTTTGTTGTTGCGGCAGATTGCAACATCACAACACTAAACACGATGATGAACTTGTTTGTCTGCTGTGTGGCGTAGTGTTTCCTTTCTTTTCCCAGTGTGTCTCCGTATCGATGTGTCTCCTGGGACAAAGACGCAAGAACGCAATCATTTCATCAATCTCTCGATAAGTTTGGCGAGAAGTTGAACTTAATCGTTGCCACTGGAGATGATGTATGATGCACACACCCACGCACACTCTCACACACGATAATACACGCGCACAGCGCGATTTGGGATAATTTTGCAATAAATATCAGTAACCGTGGGATCTGTTTTGGATATTTTGTTTGTTTTGTCTGATGTGTATGTGGTATGTAAATCCATGGTGTATGGTGTAAATCTACTCGGTAAAGCTCCTCTTTTTTATGTAGCTAGCTCACAGTGAAGATGGATACAAGAAGCATGCATTAGCAAAATTGCTTGCACGCCCATCGAGCGCGAAAAAAAGTGTTTGTTTTGCTGCTCGCAATGAACAAACTAACAATGAATGGGGAAATAAGGTAGCAGGGATGAACAGTAGCCTTTTGTACCGTTTAATTATTAGGTTTTTTTTTTATTGTTTCACACTTTTTAATGTTGGCTGAAAATTGCAGGCTTGTTTTGAGTGTGGTATTGTATGGAATGTTGAAATTAATTCAGCTGCCAACTGTCAAACTCCATCTTCTTCTATTTGGCGTAACGACCTACGCGGACATGCCGGCCTATACAGGCTTTCGAGACTTAATTAATTACCACACAGCCGGATAGTCAATCCTTGCTACAGGGGCACGGTCCATTCTAGGCTTGAACCCATGACGGGGATCGTTCGTGTTGACGACTGTACGGCGGGACCGCCCAAACTCTATATAAACAGCAAATAAACAGGTTAAACGGGTCCATTTAAAACAGGCTAATATCGTAAAAGCCCCCAATGACAGTCAAATGCAGAGAACATCCATAAGGATGATTCCCAAGGAAATCAAAGTCAAAGTAAAAACAAAAATGAAATGAATTTAGTATGAGTATTGAAACTAATATTTAAAACTTAAAATATTGTCCTTCCTGAGGAATAAATGACATCGTCAAGCATCGTTGTAGATACACTGGAAATTGTATACAAAACAGTAACGAAGACTTCAATGCGATAATAATCGAGTTATCTTATTCGAATAAAGCATCTTTCCCTTTTATCATTCTAACACACATGCTTTAGTATCTTCCGGATGTTGTAGAGTTCCTTGACGAAAGAAGAGAGAACTCGCTGAGGCGAATGTAAAAGGTCTTGGTTAATGTCGTTTTAATGTCCCATTCTGGTTATTGTATATGTATTTCTCAGCTTTTGTAATCCAGCGTGATGAATAGGACATTGAATTAACATAATCTCTCCAAAACAGTTTTTATAATTGTGTTTCAAGAGAATATCCACAAGAATATAAATGGCTTATGGATCCAATTTAACAGATATACACAACATATACATACATATATCATGGTTAAGTATGTCACTCTAACTCTTCCATTTTGCCACCTACTCCAGTGAAGTGCGTTAAACCGCTGTTTTAAACGAAATACACGCAGTACTAAAAGAGCTCCAATAAACTCGACAGCCAATAAGGACCGTCGAACAGCTAGGGACCGCCTGTCTTTAAAGTAGAATCAATCGCGCTTCCCGTCGTCTTTAACGACTCTTTCACGGAAAACTTCCCCCGAGCAGGATGGCTTTCTTCCGCGTTCCTTCTAAGGATTATTTATAACCAACAATAAATCAATCATTGGAACGCGCATGGCCGCACAAGCAGCAGTCGGATCTGCTGCTGCTGTCGCCCGTGTTGTAGCCATTGTGCTAAGCGGTAGAGTTATATCGGTTAAGCGTTTGTTCTTGCTTCGGCGAAAGGTGAAGAAATCATCCCATTTTCAAACACAAAAAAGGAAAGTTAAAGCTCGTGGCGGCGAGCAATAGAGCTCGCTCGCTAAGCTATAGCGCTCAAAGACGCTACACACGACGAGATGGGAAATTTTACTCATAAAAGTAGCACCAGAGACAAAAAGTTAATTTTTCCCCCTACTTCCACAACTCGCGGGTGGAATTCTTGGAGACAGTTTCCTCCTCGCAAACGCTCCACAAACAAGCAAGACACCATCCGCGTTCCCCCAACTGCCTTGCGGTGTGCATTTGCTGGATAATTAATCTTCAAATGATGATGTCTCCTACACACTGATATCTACAATGAGGACAGAAATGAGGGGTGGTGCATGAGGGAACAACAACAGGATCGAAGACAACGCGATCACGGTCGTCACGGAGCGTCGTAGCCGGGGAGCCTCCTTGCCTTCGTACGCAGGACAACAGCCAATTCCATCAACAAACAACATGCGGCACTGACAAGACGGGTGATAAATTATTGTCGAGCAAAAGTTTATCTTCTGGCACCCGGGTTTTCATGCGGAGGCGCACAAACACTGGCGCGGTGTGCACAACAAGACCCTGTACCGACCCGGCCGGCCGGCTGCTATGCGTTTTCTTCCGCTAAATGAGGGAAGAAAATCGTCAATCACAATGACTTGGAAATGATCCATTCGGCAGAGGCCGGGCGGCTTTTCTTTGCAGTCTACGGGCAAACGCAAAATTAATACAAAGCCAATTGTGCACACGTCGGAGCTTAAAAAATATTGGAGTAAAGGAAGTTTTATCTAGAGTGTTTTATTGTTATACGCGAATGATAGCTTTACTTTTATGAAAGCTAAGAAAGGAGAGCTTCAAACAACACTCAAAAGAGGAAAAGGAGCCGAAATATTTGGCAATTTTGAATAAGACAATTGTGTTACATTTTGAGAGCAAATTTAACATTTGATACATTTATTTTGATGAAGAATTTTAAAACAATGCCAATACATAACATGATTTGAATAAGAACAGTATTTTTAGTATTAATATTATTTAGAAATCCAATAGCAATATACCGAAGCACACAGAAAACACTGTCCTCCCAAGTTCTCTCCCTGAAATTGACGCAACTCTCGATTTATTAACTTTCCACGAAAAATCGCTCACTTCTTGCCAGCTGGACACTGTTTCGGAAACGCAGTTTGTTCCAGTAGCTTGAGTTACGGGGAAAATAAATTGAATAACGACAAAATATGCTTTACTAAACTACATCTCGAGCTCCCAATAAGTATCGCCATGCCCATGCCTCATCATCGTCATCATCATCATCATCATCATGGTGCAGCAGCAGCATGGCAGGTCCGAGTAGGCACTAGTGATGGGTAATCTGGAGCGGAGTCATGGATCAACTCCGACTCCGGTGCGCAAAATATGACTCCGGCTCCGGATCATAACTGGATTCGACTCCGGATCACTCCGGACTGCTCCGGATTACTCCGGATTACTCCGGACTACTCCGGATTACTCCGGATCACTCCGGCATTCACATGATCCGGAGTGATCCGGAGTGATCCGGAGCGATCCGGCGTGATCTGGAGTGATCCGGAGTGATCCGGAGTAATCAGGAGTAGTCCGGAGTAATCCGGAGTAGTCCTGAGTAATCCGGAGTGATCCGGACTGATCCGGAGTAATCCGGAGTAACCCGGAGTGATCCGGAGTAATCCGGAGTGATCCGGAGTAATCCGGAGTAGTCCGGAGTAATCCGGAGTAGTCCGGAGTAATCCGGAGTGATCCGGACTCGGAGTCGATGAGTCCGTGGGTTTTCCCGTCGGATCAATCCGACTCCGGAAAAAAATTGTATTTACCCATCACTAGTAGGCACCCCTCTCTCTTGTCGGCTTCGGTTTGTTGTCAGCTTCCACGACTGCCAAGCGGTAGGCAAGATTTCCCGGAAACAGAAGCAATTCACCATCTTTCACAGCATCGTGCGGAATGTGGCAGTGTTGAAGTAGAGGTTAATTTTCCAGAACAATCTTTCCTCATCGTGAAGATTCGCGCACATACCGCCCCAGACAGCAATGAGGGCAAGAATGGGTGGACACGCTTAAAACGGTTCCAGTTTTTTTCTTCTCCACCCACCGTATGCCGAATGAGCAACAAACCATTTATTTCTTTGTTTCAAGTTTTGGGAGGAAAAATGAAAATTCAATAAATCTCTCCAGGACCAGGTAGATACGTAGCGGAGATTGTGCTATTGCGCAGCAGGGTTCAGTATTTCGGACACGCTGGATGCATCGCGCGACCGGCGGTAGTGAACGATTTGCTGAAAGTTGTAGTAGTTGCGACACAAACAGTAATCTTCTTGGGTATACTGCGAAACTTTTCCAATTTTGAATCGGTGGAAAGAGTTGAACAAATTCTAGAAACGATTGTTAAAATGTTTCGAACAGCAAAAAAGAAAGGAAAGGTAGAAAAGATGGCATGACAATACTTCAGGCCAACTCTGTGAGGAAGTTTAATTGGACCAAGCTAAATGCAACGCATAAATCTCATCACCAGTTATTTTTTTCAGCTGACCAGTGCATGCCAAGTGAAAATGAGAACATCACAAATCCTGGTCGTAGCATATCGAACTTGGAAATAGTTTGATGCTCTGCAACAGATAATCGTTAACAATGAAAAAAGTTAAAAAGTGAATTCATTCAGTCGCATAAAACAGGATAACATTGAGTAACCCGGTAAATTGAAAGTTTTCGAGGTATCTAGAGTTACTTGGAACAGCATATAAATCATTTTAACGATAAATCCTCAGTAATTCAATAAAAAACAGACCAAGAATGTACAATTGAGTAAAACAAATTAAAAATAAGTCTTAAAACATTTCCTATATCATCCCTATAATTTCTCCGAACTTACAATGGGCCCTTTTCTCTATTAAGATCGTAGGCTGAAATTTCAGCCTATCAGCTGTTTACATTGTATAGCAATTTTCGAGCAGCTATCAAAGTGGGTGTAATATACAGGTGAGCTTATGCCAAGGTTATATCAACCTTATATTTTTCGAATGTTGATTTTTATCGATCCTACTGCTAAATGAAGATTTTAAGAATGTTTTGTGTATTGTCAAGTTACCAGAAAGCCTGTTTGTGAAAAAGATTTCACCCGTCCTGCCAAAAAAGGACGTTCAAATTTGGTTATAAAAACTGGCTATGCGACCTGTATTGGCCACCTGGTCTACATGCACTTTGATTCTAGATTCCACCACTTGATCTCTTTAATACACCTTGGAATAAATGAAAACACCTTGTTTGATTTCACATTTTTTCGAGCAGGCTTATACATTCAAGGCTGAAAATCGCAGACTTGTTTTGTTTTGTATGGAGTGACATGATTTCAGACGTCACCTGTCAAACTCCATATGAAAAAGCTGGCTAGTATCGTGAAAGGCCATCACTATCCCTATCCCTATACTATAATCACAATCCACTATCAATGAAAGCATCATAACTTTTAGTGAATTCATGTAGGATCCTCAAGATCCCGATGAATAGATCGATACACAATAACCTTAAGTGAATTTTTAAGGTGGTAGAATGTTATTGAAAGGACCATAAAGTCTGTAAGCTGTCAAATTATTCAAATGAACTGGTAGAAGAGTTAATTTTTTTTAACTTTTCTTCCATCTTCGATACATTTCAATATGAGTTGCCATAACACACTGCTAAGTGAAAGTGTACCAGAAAAAAATAAAATTCCAATAATCTTTCACTCGCCGCACATATGCTCTGCATTAAAGGTTTGTTTCATTAGAATAACAAACCTAATGAGAACGGTTCAGCAGTGGATATTTTTGAAAAACGAGATCACATTAATGCCGCCTGCAGAACTGACCGAAACTCCGCCACCCAACCACTGCCAGCAGCTGTAACCGACCGGCTTGTAAATGTCGGCTTGGGCGCGAATCGGATGGTACACGGGCAAATCCTCACTAAAGCATCCCTAATCAGGATTGAAAAATCGACAAGAACACACAGCTGGATGGATGCAGTAGCGTGTGCCTTTGAAACAAAGATGTACGCCCACCCCGTCGGGGTTGGGGTCGTTGGTTTTCTTTTTGTTCCGATCCGTGCTACACCGCCGTCTCGGGAAAATCCTCCCGAGCCCCTCGGACCGGCGGAAAGAGGGGCCCACGGTTTATGGCACAGCCAGCCTGCTGACTGAAGGCTGTGTTCCATATTTTGTGGGTCCACTTTGTCCACGGCATTAGCACAGCTTACCGGTTCGTCGGCACAGCTTGAGCAGCGGCTCGGGTGAGTAATTGGGCCACATTTGTGTGCGACATTTCAGCTAATGTTGCTGAAAAAGTGAGTCACATTTGCAACTTTCGGTCTCGCTCTCGGGGCCAGCGCTAGAAGAAAGGCACCAGAAACCCCGGAACGGATCAATCCCTGGCAGGGGTCAGGTGTGGGAGGCTAATTCTTTGCGATGCGTTCTTGTAATGAAAAATGGCCGAAACTGGGTATGTGTGTGTGTGTATGTCAACAGAAGGAGCAAAAAGAGAAGCGGTGAAGAGCGGGGAGTTTTTTTTTCGCTCTTTATCTTTTTGCTGTAACGCTCGTTCCGTGGGATCGTAGCCAAATTTGTGTAGGACCGAACAAAAAGTCGAATATGTCAAAGTTTAACCGCAACCGCCCGTAAGCGGTGATGGAAAACGGTTGAGTTTTTGGAATGATTTGTCTTCGTCGTCGTTTGATGTTTTGTATTTTTTTGTGTATGTTTTTTTAAGATCTATTGAAGTATTGGAGACATTAAGGGATTAGAAGATTTAAGAAAAAATGCTTTGTAAAAAGAAAATTGTATGCAACAGTACGACAAAGTAAATTTATGATCATACACAATACATCAATGCAATTAAGCGAACATTTCTCTTCAATATAAAAAAAAACTACGCATTGCTTAAATCATCCTTTGGGTAATACAGTTCAGTTCCCATGGTACACCCAAAGCGAGCACAGAGTAAGCTATTTATTTTTCTATCTATAAACGTAAATCAACATCACGGCCAAGCTTACGCAGCTCGCTCCCTATAAGATACTCTCCCTTTTGGCATTCACTGTAAAATGAATATAAAATAAATTAATAAACCACGCCATGCAGCTTACGCCATAGGTGTACAGGTAAGGGCATATGTAGCGTGCGGTAGACAATATGTACACCTACTGTGAGACCGCAACTAACGTCGAAAGCTTTTAATTATAGCCGCCCTTTGCTGAAGTGCGTGAACTTTGCGCCGGTGGAGATGGCACGCATTTCGGGATAGTGGCGCCGAACCCTGAAAGTGCCACCAGAGGTACTATCTTTAGCACCAAAAGAGCGGTTTTCAAAATTGAATCTTGAGGCCAATCCGCTTTTAAGTAAGAGCCGGCTTTTAAAAAGGATAGTTCAAAGCTCAAGCACTCAAGCTCAAAGTTTCCCGAACCGATCACACCTGTTTGGGGCTAAATTGGGATAAAATTGAATTTTCGAGCACAGATGCGCGAAGAGGCGTAAAAAAGGGTCATACAGATTTTAGCGTGTAGAGAGTCCTTCTTTTATGTTGAAAAGCTTTCGACGATCATATGGTCGGGTTGGTAAGGTTAATGTATTGCTGCAGGTCATTTAGCTCAACTATTGCTGAGAGCAGCGATATGAAACAGCGAGTAGGGGAAGCGTGAAGTGAAATTATTGTATAGAAATAGTTTTATTATACCCTGAATCATTGTTTTAAACAGAATTTAACCAATATTTTACAAAACTCATGTACCACAATGGACAAAATCCAACAAACATCAGTAAAACTGTCAGAACAAAAATTGTCAAGCAAAACAAATCGCCAATAAACTAATACAACAAAGCAAGATCTATTAAGGAGAACAGGTTGATGCAAAGCTCGTTGCTAGGTTGCACTTTCAGCTCGCTTTTGACAGTTTCATGAAACAGTGTTTACAAATAAATGGCTAATAGTCAACGCGAAAAAGTCGACGAATTTACTATTAGGAAGATTATATTGGTTGAATTTCTTGCAGTCAATCCTTGTGGAGCAGAACAGTAGATGTTCCAACTGGGTAAAAGAAGTCCTATTTATTTTCAATTAAACACTGAGAGTAAAATGAAGCATCCAATCGGCACACACTGGTACAACATGCATACCGTCCTTTGCTTACAACCCCGCGACAAATGATAAAAGAGATTTTTGGATTGTATCAGCCATGTAATATTCTAATTGGTATTATAATTCTTTTAATATTCTAAAAGGAAATAAGTGAAAAATGCTGAACAAAACTCTCATTCACTCCATAGCAACGTCCATCGCTAAATATAAACAATGGTCGATTTAACTGTCAAAATTTTCCCATGGCTTTCTGTCAATTTACTCTAAACGCATCGACCTGTTCTCTTTCAAAAACCTTGACAACAAAGTATAACAACTTTTACTATTGATATTTGACAGCAAAGATCGACTCGTTATTGTATGAAAAAATGCCTTTCCCTCGTTTTTAAGGTGTGTCCTACCAAACTCGACATCATTTATTTCTTTATTTATTTATGGTATATTTTAACTTCCATAAATCACTACCAACGTCATGAAAGCGATTTATTTTCAATATCAAATTGAAACAAATTGCACCCATACACACTCAACAAAAAACCCCAAAGCACACCTTATACTGCATGCATTTTTCCGCGTGCACTGACGTCGGTTGACGCACAACCAGCGGAGCACAGCCAGAAAGGACAAAAAAAGAGAGAAAAGATAAACTACACACTATCGCTCTATTAATCGAGCTCCAACCAACGAACCGCGCGTCGGCTAAAATTAGAAGCAATAATGTCGCGCAAAGTTCGCTCAACTTTCGATCGGACGCGATTCCATTCACCAGGGTTTTCAGGCAGCCCTTCTCACCGACTTCACGCTGTTTCCCGGTTACTCGGGCGCTTCTCGCCACCGCCACCGCAGAGAGGGCAGCGGAAATCTCGTTCCGGTTTCCCGCCGCGTTATTTTCCTTCCTTCAACGGTGTACTCCCCCCGTGCAATTTTGCTCGCTTCGCTGTGTTACTGAGCGATTGGTCTGTCTTTCCCGGTCTTCATTCATGATGTCCGGTAGCCCTTGAACCGTCCGAAAAGGTTGTTTTTAATCGCATTTACACAGCCAGTTGCGTTTTGTAGCAACAGAGAGAATGAGGGACAGGGAGAAAAAAAAAAGGAAACTGCTGCTCTAAACTTACTAAACTCGGTTGAGTTTGCCACATTGCATTGTGCCAAAACGGGACGAGATAACAACAAAATAAACACGGAAAAAACACCACCGACAAAGGGAAAAGAATTAATGTCCAAAGTGATTCGTTTCCCTTTTTCCCGACACGGCAGTAAACTTTTTTGTCAGCCATAATGAATGAAAGAGATACTGTGCGGCGGTGAAATTACAGGGCAAGCAGCAGCTTTTGCGCGAGCAGGATCTGTTTTTACTTTCATCGTAAACTCATTACCTGCAGGTGGGCGGGTGTGTGTGTGAGTATGTACGAGCGCCTTGGGCCTGGGAGTTGCTTTTTCCAATTCAAACAATCCTTTTTCAACATCTCCATTGCCTTTGACCGTCGGGATAGACACAACAGCCAGTCGGAATAAATAAAACAATAATTTATCCCCCTCGGCACAAAATGGAACTCCGTCTCTAGTGCGATGCGCCCGCACAGACATACAAACACGTAGCCATGGTGAAGAGAGTTTTACCGCTTCGGTTGCGCACCTGAGTGAAGCCATAATTTAGGCTGACAGACCAGACACAGTACTGGGCAACCGCTACCCCACATCGCCCGTGGACGGGTGGCTGCCATCAAGCGATGAGGCAATTAGGTGAATGAGTGCGAGTAAAGTTTAACTGATGGTTTCTCAACCGCCCTGTGTAAAGGATAGCTCCCGCTTTGCGGTAGGCAGCACAGGCCGAGCAATATGCTGCTGTGATGTTGTGATCCGGTCTCCGGTCCCGCTTTTAAGTCATCACAGGCGAGTGCCTCGGCCTTCAGCTGGAGATGACTTCTTCCTCAACTGGAGATGATGAAATTAAATGCGACACACAACTATAGAGCACACACACACACACACATTCCTATCGAGCAGATTTATTTGATGTACGGCGGAAGGAGGAAGCAACTGTGGCGTGGGTTTGAGTGTCATTCTCTTCGAGAAATGGGATTATGATATACAAGCGGGAAACAAGCTCACACGCGGAGCGGGCGGTCGGGGGGAAGATTCCAAAAAGTTTGTTGCCTAATTGAATTTTCTTAAACCCTGCGGTTGATAATTGTTCACGTTGTAATTGAATTGATGCAAAAGCTTAAAAGTTCTAGCACAGCCGCCGTGGCTAGCTGTGGGGCGTTTCTCTGCCAGTGACAACACTTTCGGCGAAACAGGATTCGCACGTAAATGTAATAATCTGAGGTAAATGTCATTTTTGATTTGTGCAAATGTTCTGACAAAATGCGCGCCTCTTTAGGTGTCTACTTTTGGCAATAAAAACAAGCAAATGATAGGCTGAAGCAAGTGTTTTGTTTCTATAGTTTTTAATGATTGTACTTAGTGGTATCTGGAGCGCAGCGCATTTCTACTCCGGCTATTGGTAATACGATTCCGACTGTGGCAAACTCAGAATCGCTAGTTCCACCTGGCGTCGGAGTCATCTGAAGACAGAGTCGTTTAGAGTCGTCCAGAGTTGTCCAGAATCGTCCAGATTCGTCCAGAGTCGTTCATAGTCGTCCAGAGTCGTCCAAAGTCGTCCGTAGTTAGCCTGAGTCGAAGCCGGAGACCACAAAAACATTGTACTGAACATCTTCGGCTAACTCCAGACGACTCTGAACGACTCTGGACGATTCCGGACGACTCCAGACCATTTCAGACAACTCCAGACGATTTCAAACGGCTCTGGATAATGCTAGGCGTACCTGCCTTCCGGAGCCGGTTTCGTAATTTTCGAAGTCGGATCGGAGTCGAATTCGGATTTTTGACAATTTTACCCATCACTAATTGTATTCTTAATTATTGAGTTGGAGGGTTTGTTATAAGTATATTCATATACATATACTAATAATATGTGTATGAATAAACAAGAGATAAGGCTAATTTTTTGCACAAGACCTGAGCGGGTGTAGATGTCCAATAGGCAGCATATTTGAAATTAAATAATTTATAAAAAAATATATATTTTTTTCATACAATCCTGCAAAAACTCTGCGTTATAGTAAGATTAAACTATCAGGAATTGTTGAAGAATTTCAAGATAATTACAAATCTATAAATTTCATCAATTAATCATCAAGCCATTATTTTCACATAAAAATGTCTCCCAATATTCAACTAGAAACGTTCTTCATTTACTAAAAACCAAACACATAATTAATTCATTATCCGTTTTCGTTCCTTTTTACGAAGAATTTCATTAAAATTTAAAACACTCTACAAACACTCCCAGACCTCCCCTCCCCATCCCACCCCACAGGGCGTACACCTTGATCCAAAGTTGGAAAAAAAGTTTGGTCCGCAAATCAACATTCTGCTTTGAACGACCCACCACTCACCACTATCGAGTGCCAATGGCGGGAAAAACAAATGAAAAACTTTGCCTCACCGAAGACTTACGCTTTTATGCGCCGGTAGATCGAGAGTCTTCCCACTGTCAGCACGTCTTCTCCATCGCCGCAGCCAACGCGGGACAAGAGCGCACAAGAAAAATACATCATCGGATAGTCATATCTTGCATCCTTTTCGTTCCCATTTCCCAGCGAACCCCACCAAACCGCTAATTAATGGTTAATTATTTTTCATCAAACGTACTTTCTTCCGCACCAATGATATAAAAGCTTGGCTTCACGACTCTCCGCTTCGGTGCCATTTTTCCGTGGTTTCTCCCACTCGTTGTTAACGTTAAAAAAAAAAACACAAACATTGTGCGAAACAACACATTTTGTAGGGCTCTCGATAACCCAAATACCCTCGTCAAACAAGCATTGTTCGGGTCGGGCTGGCTGTTGGCAGGACCGATAATTTATCAACGAACGCGTCCCATCGGTCGGCCAGGGGACACTTTAAAGCAAGCCGGGCGAAATGACGACCTGACCAAACCCAAGACGCAGGAAAGTTAAATTGAATTTTATCTTCTGCTCGCTCGGTACAGTCTGCTCTACGCTTCTTTGCTGTCGGCTGTTATTGCGGCACAGCACGGCAGAACAATGTGCAAAAAATGGAGAATCAGTGCCTCATAAATAACGCGCACCACATAGCCGTAATGCAACGAAGTGTGCTGGCGAAAAATTCGGCAATGCAGCTGCTGTCGCCATCCCAGAAGCAACCTCGTGTTGCGAAAGGTAGCCTATATACTCTCTCTACCCTTACTGCCCTTGCTTTTCGAATCAGCTTCCGGTGGCCCCCCTGCTGCCAACTCTTGCTTCCCGGTGTACTGATAATGCCGAACTGCTATCGTTGTCACCAGCTGATATTCAGCAGCCGGTTGTCGGATTTCTGACACACGGAAATGGAATTCATACAGCCTCTTCCTGCCTTCATCGCGCACATGCAAGCCAGCTCGAATGGCGTCGAAAGAGCAACTACACACGCACACACACACACGTTCAGAAATCATGTGCCGCAGTCAAAAGTGCCAAAAGGAACATATTCATACACGAATGTATCTCGTATTACCATCCCGCTTTTTTGGCCATTCATTTCGTCCTTCGACACACAGCGGAAATAAAAAATAGGAACGGCGAAAAAAAGGATTTTCCATTCAATGGAACGCGCACGCCGCGCTCTCGTATTACCGCACACCGTTTCTCAACGTTTGTCGAAAATATAACCCCAAACAAAGGATTCACTTCCGTCAGCAGTGGATTCCCGTGCGAAAGTCAAAGTTAGAGTGAATCGGGTTCTCCCCGGATGCACACACACATGCTTCGCGTATGCATACACCGAACTGCTGTCTGCAATGCATTGGCGCGCTTTGGGGTTTCTTTATATTTGCATAGAAAGTGTACCAAGGAACGATGCTCTTTTTGGAGCTTCGGTAATGACTTTCTTATACAGCACAGTTGGAAGTTTGAAAGAATAAATGATCCTCTGAATACGTTAGGCGAGGGCCAACACTACACACTGTAGTACTACGTAAATTTACTTTTTTGAAGATACATCAGACGCGCTTTTTGTACTTTATTGTGGTCTTCTTGAGCAATTACCATCTTGAGCACGTCTCATCTTACAAAGAAGGGCTAAAATTCATAGGACCATAAAAAAAGGTATAGAAAAGATTTTACTACACTCAGTTAATTTATGTTCAATTAGACTAACTAAGACTAACAAGACACAAGTATTAAGCCGAACGCGTACCACCGACTCTATGGGTTGATGTTGAGTACAAGAAGTATATTAAATACGACAAGATCGTATTTTATCTATAAAACATTGTGTATAAATTTAGTTGTTTAAAAGATTTTAATCAAAAATAACAAAAAAATGACAAAAAACATTAATTAAATTTGTAATTGAAGTTTTATCAACTACAAATTTAATTAATTTTTTTTGTCATTTCTTTTATAGATCATTAACTGTAGCTTGATTGTAGTAAAACTCCTGCTAAGTTGAACCCGTCGGAAGTAAAACTTTTTCCCATAGTTCCAACATAGATCGAAGCAGTTTATGAAATAACGATTGTGTCTTTTTTCATCATCAGCTTCAACTCGAGCTTTGAAACAGTTCCGTTCAGCTAGATTGTTCAGCGTTTGTGCTAGATCAACCGTACAATACAATCAAACACACACCAAAAACATGCCAAATGTTTGACATTACCGGCGGGGGTTTGAATGCTGTAGCAGTGGGTAACCCATTCAAACCCATAAAGTCAGCCATCCAGTACGGGGTTTCGTTTGCAGCTATTCTGCATGTAGTACCCACCCATCACAAAACAGTTCAAAAATTCAAACAAAACACTACATATGATTTTCCCGAGATGAAGCCTCAAAGAAAGGGAAGCGAGAAAAACTACATTCAATAAGCGGGAATGAAATGCAAAAACAATGGCTGGCAGCAAACAACCAAGCCCGCGTTCCAGGCATGAGTTAGCCGTTTTGGTGTGCGTTAGTTATCCCCAAAACAGACACGGGAAGTATTGAACGATCGTGCACAAAGCACAGACACACGCGCTCGCTTGTCAGCTTCCGGAACCGGCACTGGAGTGGAAAGAATTTGCAACAGTGATGAAGTGGCCTGGAAGGGAAGGAAAGGTGGAAGAGGGGGAGGGGCGACCAGTTTTGGCTAGCTTTACCTAGTTTGCGTGCAAGCGTCCAATTGGTACCGAGCAAACGGACTGCGTCATTCGGTCTCCAAAGTTTGTGAATATCTGAAAGAGAAGAGGAGGATCGAGGATCAAAATGCAAATAACCTCTTCAGCCCGAGCCAGCGGGATGCACATACACACACACACTCACACACATACAATAAAGGTTGACATATACAGACACATACACATCCAACAAGAGTTTCTAGCAGAACGGCCCTGGTAGAAACGTGTTTGTCAGTGGCGGTTTGAAAGTGTAATTAAACATCGATGCATGATCGGAAAGAATGATCGGAACGGAAAGGATGTGTTTAAACACAAGGTAAATTGAAGGAACAGATGATGATGATTTAATAGACAGAGTGCAAAGTAAGGATGTGAAGACGATAGCGAAAGAAACCTTTTTGAAGTAAATGATTATTATTGGCCGAACAGAAGATAAGGAGTGAGAAAGATAAGGTCCTTGTGTAAGAATTCTTAAACCTGTTTTGCATGAACAAAAATTGAAAGTTATTTTTTTGTATCCTATTTCTAATTCCTTTGCGTAATGCACCATACCAGGCATGTTTTCCCCTGTCAGAATAGTACCTAAAAAGTAGTACACACAACATCTGAACAACACAAGTTGTACAGAGAAAAATAGCAGGTCAACATGTTCCAACGGACACAAACAGAAACCTTTTGAAACGATGCCAAAAGCTACGGGTTTAAAGTGTCGGAAAATTAACATCACATTTGTCCGAGGTCAACGGTCACCGGAGAGAGAGTTCACGGATAATGCGAAACAAATTAAATGGAGCTTAAAAATGGGTTCGCCTGTGTGGAAGCCAAACTATTTTACCCAGCGCAAGGGCATCATGTTTACGGTGAGCTTCTTGATGGCTGATGGCTTGCGGTCTTGGGTTATTGAAATCGGCTGGACCAGTTCCAGAATTAATTTTTCAAACTGGTTCGATGAGATTTTGTAGTTTTATCTAATCAAAAATTAGTTCTAATTGTTACAGATAGAATTTTGAAGAAAAGGTTATTTTTAACAAAGGTTTAATATAAATAACCATCTATGATTCCAAATTGTAAGAAATATATCATTCATCGTTAAGACATTAAGGTACATTTTAAGGTTCGTTCTAAAAGAAAAGTTTTAATTTTTTACCATTGATAAATTGAATTGAGTTAGCTGAAAACTGATGATTCATAAACTGATCAACAAAATCATTAATGCTACTCAATCCTCAAACTCCCATGAGATCATTGCTAGTGTGTGATTCACGCTACAACTACCACTCGAAAGCTACAAATGCGTTGAAAGCTACAAATGCCTGATGTATTTTCACACGCCGAGCAATCTTGAAATTATTATTCTAATCTCTTTGCGAGAGACAAGGTGGTCAATCATACATTAGCAACGCAATAGCACACACATACTTTCGCAAAACCGATAACAAAATAACCAAGCCGTAGAGCGCGGTGCGACATCTCGGGTCGACAAATGGCGAAACGGTACTACACAAATGTTCCACAACGACATGCGGCAAAATATCGCCACACATCGTACACAACATCGTCTATTGATTGCGGGCTAGTGCACAGAGCCAGAGATCCTGAACGAATCATCGCCCTAATGCACAAACGCACACGTGGTGTGCATGACCTCAGGAAAGGCGGGAAGGGAAATAGGCAGATGGGAGTAGATGCCGGAGCAGCCTAACACTGTGCATACCGTCTAATGGATGCACTGAAGGGTGCATCATCTTAATGAGTGTGCCCTGGCGGACCGCGTACAAACACACATACAATCATGGTGGTTGATTTGCACGTGCAAAGTGTGTCTGTTTCCGCCGGATCGATTGGCCGATCGATTGGTTGACGGCGCGCTCTGCCCAGGGATATCCCCACAGGCTCGAATGAATAAGTGTCCCAAAATAATACACACCATACAATTCGTGCCATACTGTAACAGAAGTGTCGGAGTGATTGGTAATGGGAATGGGAGCGTAAAGATGGGGCGTTGACCAATACAATTTTAAACAGCAGACAAAGTCGGAAGAGCATTGGATCTCGAGCCAGGCGTTGCCCTGTCGCACCCAATGTGTCCCCGACCGACGCTTAACGTCTCGTCGGCGAAATGGCGTCCACACGGTCACATGGCGCACTCGTACAACGGAATACACTAATCAATATCAGCGCGCCCACCACCATTGCCTCGCACTCGCTCTCAGCCATGAGCTGATGGGCCTCGGACCCTTTTGCTTCCCTTCCCGTGGGCAGGAGAGATGGGACGGTGTAGTTTGTCGTCGTCGTCATCATCATCGTCGTTGTCGTGTTGACCATCCTCGAGTGGTGTTGTGGTACGCGAGTTTAGTTTAATTAGAGCTTATTTGTTGCGTTCGGTGTTCGTGACCAGCTGTCGGTGTCGGCCACGATACAGAACAGAAGGTGTGCGGCGTACGGGCCGGGCAATATGCCGCCATGGTAACGGACTGAATGCTGGTGCATCATCGGCGTCGATGACGCTTTTTCGCGAAACCAGCAGCACCAGCGCACAGGCGAAAGTGGAGGACGACTTTTCGAGTGCAGTGTACAGGTTGCGGTCTATCGCACCAATCTAACCTTGAACTGTACTGGATGTGTAAGATTTGGATTGCATTTACGTTTCCGGCACAATTTAAAGTACATTTTGTACTGTGCTTGAAAAGCAATGTTGAGGACTTTTCATAAAGAACTTGCATTCCTTCCCTGTGGCAGCTGGTTTACTATTAGTTTCAATCATAAAGGCCGGGGTACATTGTACGCACTCGCTAGTGTAATTTCGATTTTCACTAACGCATCTTGCGGTGGCTGACCGAAGCATTTTGCCAATCAATTTGAAGCCGCTTCAGAAAATATGTTATTTTCCATGTTTATTATTTAAACTGGACTGGAAAAGCTTGGTAATTGCTAGATAAATATTTTGTGCAAGTATTATAATGATTTTCACATTGAAAAAAAGTTAAAAGAACCACTTAAATGAGGAAGTGGTCATCCTCGATGACAAAAAAAGCTTCCACCAGCCGCCGCCAAATGCGCTAGTGGAAATAAAAATTAGACTAGCGAGTACGGACAATGTACCCCGGCCTTAATGAGTTTGGCCATTGTCCGTTAAGTGTAAATAGTACAACATAAACTAAGTTGCTAAACATAAGTAAAAACGAATAACGAAATAGCGTTTAAACGCATTAACCACGTCATCTACCTACATGTTGCTATGCACAACGAAAATGAATAATTTCTTCCAAGTTGTGAAACGATCAACATCAAAATTGATATCCACACGTCTCTCTGCGCGCAATGCATTACAAATTGCTTGCGAGTAAAGTTAACGAGATTGTTTGCTCTCTCCCGGTGGAAAATGCCCTTAGTGGATCATTAACCACAGCAAGTGAATTGCGCTGCAGACGAACACAGGCAAAGCGTGTGTTTTATTTTTGTACCAATTAACCTCTCCGCAACATTATTGCTCCCCAATAATACAAAACATTTTCATCGCTCTGTTCTCGCAGTCTCATATTCCCTCTTCCCCAACGGAAGGAAATGCAACCGTTTCACTTGTTTCAAACCTTCTAAGGCGAATTAGTTGCCCAACGTTTCTGGATCCGGTACACACACACACATACGGACAGAAATTCCCCGTGCTCTTCCCGTTTTCGCATCATTACGCAGGGCGCAAAGCGCGACCAGAACCCGCTGATCGTATGTCAGTTGCAAACCGGCCGACAATTTCTTCTGCTCTGCTGCATTAAACGATGCGCAACGGAGGCGGCGCTCGGTGGGGGCTTCGGAACATTCAATCGATCATTTTTAACGTTCCGGCGTTTTGCTGGCAGCAAGCCGACCCCCCCCCCCCCTCCAATAGATCGGCTTCTCTCGATGAGCAATAATGAACCAAACACACGTGATACTCAGGGCTCTATTGCCCGTGAAGAGTTCGCTGGGCAAAGGGGGCTCTTGCGCTCGCACAATCGTTTCACAATTTGGTAAGACATCCACTTCAGCGGTCGAAGGGATTAAGCTGCCAACCAGGGTCGACTAATTGGTTCTGGTGCATGGCAGGCCTGCCCTAGTGTTTGTGTGTAAATGGCGACACCGGTGCAGGGGTTGTCAGCATCGGTTGAACATAGTATTTATAAGATGCGAACTAAGTGCGAACAGAGGAAGCGTAAACATGGAAATTGAAATATTGAATGGAAGTCACACAAATGTTTCTACTGACAGATATCATTCCTTTTCAAAATTTTCCCTTTTCAGAGGGGTTTAAAGATTATTTTGGGGTTTTTTCGCAATTTTTTTGATATATTATGTCTATTGGCATAATTCAAATAATAAAACAAAAACATTGGAAAATAGACAAGAAATCGTTTAACGAATATTTTCCGGAAACATAAAAATAACTTAATTTTTGTTTGAAATTGCCCAATAATTTCACAAATATGCCCATAAAAAATAAGGACCTATTATGTATAAATTTTAATAACTAACTAATTTTGAGCTCTTGAGCTATTTCACTGAATAGTTCCCTATTCCTCTTTTGGTTTGAAATGAAATGACGTCAAAACGTCAAACGTCAAAAATTTGCGGGTTTTTTTCAGTAATTGTAACTTTTTTAATTTCTTTTACTTTTGCTTTACTTATGTTTACTATTATGATATTTGATATTTCATATATGATATGAAAAATAACCAAAAATAAACAAAAGAAAAAATTAACGCGGCAATCATACTCAGAACATCTCAAAATCACACCAGAAGCCCTTTCATTCTCGATGTGCTCTCGTATGAACGACGTTCAAACTTCGTTTATTGTTGTTACTTTCTCCACTTCACCGAACATTTTTGATGCAAAAAAACACACACACACACATTTCTCTTTTCCGACCGTGATCAATGGTACAATTTTCCAACCGTTGTTTGGTTTCGTGTACCGTCACACCAGGGGAGGAATAAGTACGTGCGGTACTAGGAATTTTAAATTTCAAACCAATAAAACAAAACGTCACGTCTTCTAGGCGCAGCGGCCAAGGGGAACAGATACAACACGCTCCTTCTATGCCGACCAAAGTTCCGTCCATCGGTATCGCGCGTAAAGAAGATACGAAGCAGACCTCCCCCAAAAAAAAAAAAAAAAAAAAAACAATCGCATAAAATTGAGCAAAATTATAAATAAACATCACGGTGCTGCAATAAGACAACAAAGCCAAACGGAGCTGAACGGGAGTAACCGAGCCGCGCTCCACCATTCCCCATACCCATAGCCGGGAAAGGACGAAAAACAAAACGGGAGGACCACAACAACACACATCGCGCGTCGCCTTCATCGTCTTGCCAATCCTCAATCGTACAAATTGGAGGATGATGCTGATGATTTCGCCGCAGCTCAAAACCATAAGGACAGCGGGAGAAGAAAAAAGCATAAGGGCTGCAGGGACGTCGTTTTCTTGACGATCTGTTTTCGGGACACGGTTTGTGTTCCGTCGGGCGCCGACTTACGGATGTGTATTGATGGGTGGCCATACGCTGCAGCCCCCCCTCCCCCCTCCATCACTACAACCTTCATCCGCTTTGGCGAGTAAAGAGCAAGCTGCCAGAGCCGCGATGCGACAACGTGTGCGCTTCTTGAAGACAAAGGGTAAAAAGTAAACAAAACAACAGTGTGCACGCCGCCGTACCGGTTCGGCAAACGCACGAGGCCCCACCGCCGCCGCAAGACGATTTCGTTTGCCTTATTTTCCCGTTTTCCCACTCTCGCCCTTTTCTTCAACCTCCAACACACCACAGCAAGGGATGCGCACCGCACCGCACCCAAACCAACGCCGGAACACGAACTTTGTGCCACTTGCAAGAAGTGTTACTATTTTTTCTTTACTGCACTGTGCGTGCAATGTGTGGCTGCGTGTCATCTTTCGTTTTACGGTTCTGGTTACACTTTCTCTGCTCATTTTTCGATATTTTTTTTCTTCTTCTTCAAAAACAACACACTCTCGCCACACTTGATGCACTTAAGTGCATTTGAATGCATGAAACGAGCCTGACTGACTTGCTGCACCGTTTCGCCGTTCGCACCAACACAACCACTTCACACAGAAATACACACACACACACTTCGCTTAAGTACACTTTGCTTACTCACTACTGTGTGTGCCAATCCCGGCAGTAGCACTTGGCCCTTTCCCTTCCCCCCGCAGTGCATAACTTAATAAACTATTCATTTTGCGCTTCCTTTCCGCCCGCGTGCGCTCGCTCGTGCCCTTTGCGCGGGCCAATATTATTTATCACTTTCGCACCGTGCACACACACACGCGCGTGAGTACACATCCGCCGACACGACTGGGTGCAAGTACTCCACTGGGATCGCGGGGGCACTACGATGATAGTTCTACTCAACTCTAACTGACCGACGCGACGCGACCGACCGACCTTTGCTCCTATTCAAACCTCGAAAATCACCAAATAATTCCGCAAAACGCACACCGGGTTTACAGATGAAGACACACAAAAACAAAATAATGAAGAAGCGTGGAATCAAAAATAGAACCACGCGCGCGCGCTGGCTTTGATCGGTGTGTAACTACCAGAGTAACGCTGTTTCCGTCCGTCCGTCCTCTGCTGACGAGTTTATGTCAAAACGGATTTTCTCCCGCACACAGTGGCTCAGACGACGAGACACTCACTGTCGCTCGTCCGCAAGCTGTAAGCAAACCAAGAGCACACGTCCGACCCGTCCGGCGGTTCGAACTCGACCGTCGCGTGGAATGTGTGTCGGATGCCTGTCGGAGAACTCCGGCGGCCGGCACTGTAAGCAACAGCAAACGATCGCCAAGCAGCGAATCCCATAGTGCGCCCGACGAAAAGGGAGCGCGAGCGAGCAAAGGAGACCCCAACAACATTCGCTCGTCGTGGCACCCTCCCCCTCCCATATCCCACACCTCCCCCGGGGGTTGCGCCTTGGCACAACGGATTCGCCCTTATGGTCGCGTTCGTAACAAAAACATCATCCCGAGACCGTTTGTCTCTCGGCTCTCGGCCGGCTGGCCTGGTCGGTTCGTGTGTGCCTTTCGCGACTCTCGCTCTCGCGGGTGAGCATATGATGCTACCCAACGTCGTGGTGAGCATGGGCAGAGCGAATTGCGTGCAATGTTCAATTCGATCTTGCACCACGAATTTAGTAAAGGCGATATCGAGATATTGTGGACGGTGAACACGA
Source organism: Anopheles arabiensis (assembly GCF_016920715.1). NCBI lineage: Eukaryota > Metazoa > Arthropoda > Insecta > Diptera > Culicidae > Anopheles > Anopheles arabiensis. Next base: position 13,837,027 of record NC_053518.1, read on the forward strand.
ATCGAGCGATGCATAATAAACGTTAGACGCAAAAGTTCATAAAACAAGACATAAGAATTGCAAGAGATAATGTGGTTATGCTTAAAGATATTGTTTTGGGAAGGGAAATGAATGGGTTTATTATAAATGGAAAGAGGTTGTCGCATCGATATCAATAGAATTTATCAGAAACTTGGCTTCTAATTGATTTGTGTCACTTGTAAACCTTTTTTTCTATTCAATAGATGATTTCAAAAATATAAAAAATACTATTTCTTCAAACACCATTAACGCAATGTTTACTATAAACATTTGTACCCGTGCTCTATCTAACTTCCTTGGGGTTTTGTGATAGTTTTGCGCCACATTCGTAAAGACAGCAGGATGTGGTAGTTTTACTATAAAAACAATGTCATATTAACTGATTGAATTCAAGGTGCATATAAATGACAACTAATTTAGTGAGAGCAATGTGATGACAATTTTTTGTTAATTTCTATATTTGAAGCGAAATGATATTATTTTAAATTTTCATCATTAAACATTAAAAATTGACTTTTGTCTTCTTTAAAATTATGATTTATCATGTTGATAATGTATGATGATTTTTGAAGAGACATTGAGTCTGTTGATATCATTCGCCTTTTTAATCTAGAATCGTAACCTGAGGGTTCATACCGGCTTTAAGCAGGGGTTTACGAGACCTATTTTAATACATTCCGGATGTGTATTCATAGGCTGATAGGCGTTCGGCATCCTCTTGAATGTTTTGATATTTTAATCTACTACATCCAGCATTTTTTTACTATAGAGTAACATCGTGGAGTAATAAGGTTCTTCTTCTCCTATTTGGCGAGACGTCCTACGCGGACTGCCGGCCTATACACTGCCTTTTGAGACTTTATTCATTACCACGCAGCCGGATAGTCAATCCCTTGTTACGGGAGGACGGTCTTGAACCCATGACGGGCATATATTATTGAGTTGTTCGAGTTGACGACTGTACCACGGGACCGCCCCGGAGTAATAAGGTAATGGCGTTAAATAAACAATGTAAGTAGAAGTATAAGAGTAATTGCAACGCATGCTGCTGGAACATTGGTTTCTTTAACAAAATTGGTCAATCTGCTAGTCAATGCTAAAAAATTGCTCATAGTACCGCTAAAAAATCATAGTACTAGGCGACTCCATCAAACTAATAAACGGCGGCGGAAAATGTACGAAAGGACCAAAGTTATCCATTGGCAGCATAGAAAATTAAAAACAACATTCGAAATAGTGTTCCGAACGCACTTAATAGAATTATTTGTTTGCAAACAATAAGTAATGCTTGATGGTGAAATAAACAGAGGATGAGTATTAGCAACTGATAGAAAATTATGCTTTAGCAAAGAATCTAAAATACCCAGAGCATGCAGAGGTGGAGGTTACTCACAGTCAGATTTGAATACGACATTCTGTACATTGTCCTTGTACCCATTGCTTCAACTTACCTGCAAATAATCAAAGAAGAAAATGATGATATTAATCATTCGACATGATATTGTTTGAGAGGTCAATAAAACAAATACACAATTGAAGAAAAAAGTACAAAATTTGCAATTAAAACATTGCTAGACAGTTCAATCAACCGTGCCCGTACAGCAAACGACACAGTCAGCAAAAAAACAAAAAGGATAGGACAGCATAAGGAAACGATTCAATACGATCGCGCGCGCGCGTAACGGTAAACCATTCGAGTGCTGGGAGCTTCAAATCTCACACATAAATCGCATACTGCGCATTGCAAACTGATGACGAATCGTTCCTTACTTTCCCCGCCCAGCAACTCCAACTCCAATGCCAAGGCCCGACCCGGACGCGCATTCACTTGGCAAAAAGTTCTATCGTTACAGTTACCACCAGTCGCGGTTTACGAGTACTGAACCGCGGCGAAATAACACAGAAAGCCGCTGAAGTTGCATCATACGACGATGGGGAAAAAGGAAAAGGTCAGTTATCGCTTGCGCCGCTTATTGTGTACCCCGCGTACGCCACTGTCTGAAAAATTGCGCGTTATCGGTGTCTGGCTCATTGAGGAGGGGAGCGAATGAGAACCAAGTTTAGTTGCGCATGGTTTTCGGGTGATTTTTTGTTTACCTTTCCGAAACCGAGACGCACTGGTGCCGAGTTTCGGTTGTGTGACTTTATCGGCAATTAATTTTGAATAAACAAATTCAAGCAGCAAAACATTATTCATTCAGTAATGATTAGCTTTACAAATTCCATAATCATGAGTGTCACCTATCTTTTCAAGCAAAGTACATTATGTATTTTTTTAAAAAATCTCTGAAGGTTAATACTCGCCTTTCAGTTTTTTTAGTTTTTTTCATTTAAAACTACGATGAATGTCTGTAGAGTTCAATTGGAATTCTTTCGACTTCTTAAGTAAACTCTTGTCAAAACTTTCAATCTTATGTAGATACAACATCCGCTGTATAAACAATTGGCCTAATTGAACTCTGAAAACTTTGTAAATTGCCTTAGTGGGCGTCCAAAATTGAAGTAGTGCAGTACATAATGTTCTCTTCACATTATACTGTAAAATATTTAAATGAATTTTGCAAGAGAGCCGACTTTGCTAATTTCTGATATCAATAATATCTTAAAATTGTGACAACGTTTGCATTCAAAAATTGACAAAAATTGCAGATTTTACATGGGTGTAGATAAACGAAACGTAAATTGTACTTTCAATAATAGTAACTCATGAGTCAACAAACAAAATTTGATTGACAGAATTAGAGAACAAATTCTGTTTGACAATAATTAGAACACCAAAAAGAATGCCCTGTTCCGATTTTTTCTGGACCAACATGAAGCAAAAGCTCTACTCCAACAATTTTCTGCGACAACTGAAGAGTAATTGATGTAAATCGGAGATAGATCTTAAAAACATCCCTACCCGCATGTCTTCGTTCGTCATGGCGAAAATTCCGGATAACTGTTTTTCAATAATTGCCTATCAAAGGATGCTCATGAAAAGAAATTATCTCTCTTACTTTCTTTTCTACAGCCAGCCGAACACATACATGACGGCGTGAAATTACTTTGACAAGCTGATGTGAAATAGGCACGGTATGTCTAATCGCTCGGTTAGATTTTTCAAGACAATCTCTGCGATTAGATTTGATGACAACAGCGGGAACAAGCAGGTAGATCTTGAGATAGTTCTAGGAACAGTTGAAATCCTTTGCAGCTTATCAGCAAATATAATAATGCCCCACTTGGGGGGGCAAAGCTGTTTTGAAGCTTGGTCTATATAACAGCAGTCCCCACACTAAAGGCCATTCAGTAGTGAGCTTGAAAGTGTGAAACACATTGTACAACACCAGCTGCAAAATGAAATCGTTGCTAGTTTGGGCGAGCCTTGTGGCAGCAAGCTTGTGCCAAAGTGATACATTTTTCCAAAACTCTTTCGACGGTAAGTAAAATGGATAAGGATCGCAATGGTTAGAGATCATTTTACTTCTTGCTATTCTGTTATTCCCCACTAGCGATAAGAGGCTGCAAGCAGTTTGAAAATATGGCAGGATACAATGGCCCAAACGAGTACTTTTCGGTAGCAGATTTGCGTAACGTTGGCTACACCAAGAACTCCATGTACTTCCGTCTTGGGTTTGTTGGGCAGAGCGCCCACACGCGATTCGGTGCAACGCTCTACCCGTACGACAACGACGTACGACAACGACGACGACTTACATAGAGATAGGTAAGATCACTAATTCCGAACAGTTGAAGAGTGTTTTTTCCTGAGTTGAATGTTTATTCCGCTCGCAGTGCTCGGAGGATTAGGTAACTCGTGGAGCGCTGGAAGACGGCAGACTCGTACGGCAGCGAACGAACATAAGAACGCGCTGCTCGGTGAAGCACAAACACCACACATTCTTTCCCGGTCCCATCCAACGGTAGTAGTGTTGGAAGTGTTCCAGAACGGCGTAGTGCAAGTCACCATGGATGGACAGCTGCAACCGTTCCTGACGTTTGCCGACAGTTCAAAGATACCGGTAAAGTTTATGACGTTCACCCGCTGGGAGGTGGATGTGATCGCGTTCTACGATTGTCCACTGCTGGAAAGGAACCGATTCCTCAAATCTCTACCATTCAACGGTACGGTTGTCTAATGTGAAATGGAGCTAATGTGAAGTTTGATAGAATTCGACCTTGTGTAAATTGATAGGATTCGACCTGTGTGTTGTAGAATACATATAGACGTTCGTCAAACGAATTTCGGGAAAGCCCATGCAATGTTTGTACAACATTGAAGCATCACAAAAAACACACGATAAAAGCAAAGTTCTACAACACATCGGAAGGAAAATAAACACTAAAAATAAATCTAATCCCAAAGCAAACATAGAAAAACCCGCAAGTTTACTACATCAAACACTTACCGGCTTTTCGTCTGGAACGCCACAGAACGGGCGGTACCGTATCACCCGGGGTGGCCAGTGTGACTATCTTTCGGAAGATTCCTGCAAAATGAAAAACAAAGGGCGAGAAAAAGAATTAATTAACGCCGCAACTCATCACATCTGCCAGGTGTTAAAAGCGTGCGTGATGTACCGAAATAACACCACACCCAGTTTTTATCCCCTTTAGGGCCTGGCGGCAACTGTATCCAGTCTGGACCATCCCTAGGTATATGATTAATAGATCACTAATACGAATTCCACCACCGTCGGTGCCTGGTGCGCATGCGATACGTCCAATTAGAAACTCGTGGAAATTAGTCACAGACGGCGGCCAGGCAAATCCAGCCAGCAGAGGAAGGAAGGAAAAAACACAAACACATCCAACCATTCATCACCCGGTGCATGCGACTGCGACTCTGCGCGATCAGTCCATCGGTACTACGGCCTGCCCGGAAACCTGTTCCGTGCAAGCTGACGACGACGATATAGTGGTTCACACATATTCCCCCAACGGGCGTGATTGATCGTGCGAGGCGCCGTACGACGACACATTGGAAGTCGATTAATCGCATAGCGCCAGCTAATTGACAAGTAGCAGCAGCAGTAACAGCTACCTCCCATGGGGGAGATCCCGGACCAATTTTCCACAACCATCGCGATCGGATGTGGTGGTACCGGTTTTGTTGTTGTTTTGCCGCGCAAAGATCTGCTTCTGTTCTGTGACAGGCCCGACAATTACCGGGCAACAACTTGTCAACAAGCGTCATCCATATTGGGTCCCTCACCCACTGACGTAGATGGTTGGGCTCGGCTTAGAGATGGCGATTTGTCTTACCCGGGCAGGATTATTCCGCGGACAGCTGGTGAAAATTGCTGCACATTTACACATTTCAAAGGGAGAGTATCGAGGCAAAACAGCCTGAACTTCACCCCGCACGATTGTTATTTCCCTGAGCAGGTAGGTAGTACAAATCTGTGTCTAAAAATTCCTACCAGCAACACGTGATCGTGGCGTGATCACGGTCGATGTTTAATTGAGTGACGAATGCGATTTCTTTTATTTATGAGCCAGTCAGTCAGGGCGGGCGCAAAGGGCAGCAAAAGGGTACCAGACAGAACGAAGAAGCTTTGCATTTAGATTTGCCTTTTTTTGTTTTAATAACGAACCACATTTCAGTTTAAGATCAGACCTGTAAGTGGAGTTCGAAACACACAATCGAGCGTGGGAACAAATTATTTGCAATCAATTATTTAGATTTTTAACAACTGCAAACTGCGAGATGGTACAATTTAGATGCAAAATAGGTAACGCCACACGAGCAAACGAGAAATGACTGATCGACTTTGCCTTTTTCAACAATTTTGAAACGAGCAACAGTTGGAACAGTTGCAGTAAATATCGCTTAATGGTTATCAGTCAAAAAGAATGTTATCCGACTTGCTGGGAAAGGAATTCGTTCATTAGTGAAACATGCAAAACAAAAAAACCCATGTACGCCATCATATCATGTCGATATCTTCGACCTTGAGTAAAAACAAATCACGTTTTACGGGCGAAGGTTTGCGCCAGGTGCTTCGAAGGCAACAAATGGGCGCCTTCCAATCGCGGTGCAAGTAATGGAACCCCGAAAAACTCCAACTAGGTCAAGGGATGAGGCATCGAACTGTTAGGAACGAGACGCCCAGGAGGCTAAGCGAACCGTTTTCGAACTGCGCACAACGCTTTCGCCGATCGTGGCGGGTATGGGCCACTGCCGGCAAAACCGTTACCATTGTCGACGACCCTTCTCCAGCTGCTCCTACTCTCGCGGCCTTCGGCAATTTTTATGATCGATTTCTGCGTGGCCCAAAGCCAGCATGGGCAACATTATCGATAATAAAACCCGTCGATACTGTATGGTTTTGTGCGATGAATATGGACTATTTTGGGGCGGTTATGTGTTCGCCGTTGTCAAGATTATAATTAAATATACGAATAAAAAATAATTTTAATTGTAAGCTACAAGCTACGTGTTATTTTTAGAGCGAAATTGCTTTCTTTTTTAACTAAAAAGTGACAAAAATCTCAATGTTATACAAGCCAAATTTCCACAACACATTTCAACCGCCTCGAGTTAGCAAAATGATACGATTTAAAGGATTAAATTCCAGCGACACGGTAACATTAGAGATGTTTTTTTAAATAATTTTCCCATTACACAACACGCATAGTAAAAGAAAAAAAAAAACGTACAAACACACACTCACACACGACTGGGTAACTTTTGGCGGTGAACATAATAATTCATAACGCGATATGAATATTAAGAGGAGCGATCAAACATTGTGAAAGCAACGCAGACGGGCCGTATGCCAATGAGTTCTATCAATTTATTATCCGCCATTCGTGATCATTACAACCGGTTGGGGCGAAATTCGGGAAAAACCCAGCCCCAGAGGTTGTAGCAACAAGCCTACACTGTAGGTTTAAACATTTGGCAAACGGTTTGCAGCAAGCCTGGCGATGGTCGGCCGGCGTATAAGCTTTGTCAATCTTTGATTCCCCAAAGGTACAGAGGTATACAGATTGGGGCAGTATAATGATATGTGCATATAATTTATTACCCCGTATCATAAATGCGTCGAATGCCACCACAGAGAGCATTGTAATCAAATAAATTAGTGTGTGTGCGCAACAGGGAAGTTCACTAAGCAACGGTATGGGGGGTTGGGTTAAAAACATGTACTAATGAAGAGGCACATTTAAAAAAGATGAGAGCAAAATCGTTTGAATTAGTTTGCCTAATCAACTCAAGCTTGATCACCTTGAGAACACATTCCTCAAACATTTGGTACAAGTAAAGAATACTTCCTACTCCACTTTTAAGCGACTGGTGGTTTTGAAATACACCGTTTTCCGGGTCAGTTTCTAACGTGAACGACATTATTCGACAATCGCAAGAGGTTTTTTGCAACAGCCCAGCTGTCACACACAATGACAGCTGTTGAAAAACATCTTGCAAGTTTTGAATAATGCTGTTCACATTGAAAATTGAGTCGGAAAACAGTGTAAGACAATAAATTCTACATAGCTTTAGTAGAGCATCTTCTTCTTCTTCTACTTTTGGCTCAACAACCGTTATCGGTCAAGGTCTGTCTGCCAGTATCACTTGTGGGGTTGGCTTTCAATGACTTTTGGATTACCCCCCATAGCAGGAGAGTCGGCATGGCGTATGACGGCACGGTCTATTCGAGGCTTGAACTCAAGAAGGGCATGTTGTTAAATCGTACGAGTTGACGACTGTACCATGAGACCGGCTTAATATAGCATAGATCTTAGTATAGCATAGATATATAGTCAGGCAGTGCTATATAGTCCAATTCCCATTACATTAAGTTCATTTCACGTAAGAAGGAGTCACTACAGGGTTTTCCACGATTTATTGGTTGGTTCCCCTCAATTTTTGGTTGGTGCCCATATTTTTTTGGTGCGTTCCCACGATTTTTTGACCGTTTCACAGATTTTTTTTTATTTGTATTGATATCCGATTGGACGATACCAATAATTTATGGGAACGAACCAAAAATCTATGGGTTACGATCAAAAAATAGTGGAAACGCACCAAAAAATCATGGGAACCCGACCAATAAAACCCTGTAAAGTGTCCCACGTGTCCCAAGTGTACCAAGCACTTTTTGTTTACATTTTTTGATGGCTATCATATATGATAGCCATGGCCCATATGGAATGGAGTGTTACTGAACAAAAACACACTAAAAGTTGATGAATATAATTATTTTTAATGCAATGTTGGTTGCTTTCTTGTTGTATTTTCATTGTTTTGCTTTGTGTTGATCATTGAATCGAAAAAAAAAAAACAACAGTTGTATATAACTTAGTTTTCAGCAGGTTGCTTCGTTGAAAAGCGAACATGTAAACAACGTATCTTGTTCACGTATGTAAACAAATATTATCTACATTTAGATAATATTTTAACTAATATCTGCTAATAAAATGCTAATCTAATATCTGGTATCAACGAATTGTTCGATAAAAGAGGAAAAAAACAAAAAAAAATGCAAAAACCGCATACATTACAAAGATATGAATCATTTTGTTGATCTTTTTGCAAAATTTCATGATAATATGCCCCATCTGTTACAAGATATTAAGATTTAAAGTCACATGTTTACCCACATTCTGTTAAAAGCAAGAAGTAAATAAGAATAGCTGACCAGTTCATAGGTAAAATCTAGTTCGTAACTATTGTAACTTGTTTTAAAAATTTAAATGTATTAATTATACGTAACGATTATGCAAAACACCATTCCAGGTAAAGCAAATTAAATAAAACAACGAACGAAGCACAATTAATTCCTTGTGCGACCACCTAGATGGTGTGAGGGTCTCCCCAGATTTGCCACCCACGAGGGTCCTCTCTTAGTCCCGAAACAGTGCCAGTGCCACCCGGTGACGATCAAGATACGATTTACGATTCCTTCCATGAAGAACGATACAATCAACGCCGCGCAACGTGTGGTGCTGTTCGTCATCCGATCATCGCGATGGCGGTGTTGGGCCACCCCGGGGGCGTCGGCCACCATCGGACGGGAATTGAAATCGATGAACATCATTCCGCGTGCGTGCATACAGTCTCTTGCAGCGAGCACCGGCAAGGGAAGCGAAGAGTACCTACGATACGATCATACATACAAACGCCTCGGATCCAGCGACGCGTGTTACTTTTGCAAAGTCCGATTTGTGAACTCGCGCGCGCTTGCAAAAAAAAAAAAAAAGGAAGACCCCAAAACAAGCACTGAGGTGGCCCGAGGCACATCAATTCCAACCTCCTCGGCCCAAACCGACCAATAAAGCGGACAGATTGAACGGGGCCCGAGTGACCTGAATAACAAAACAAGCGCGAGCAGGCGTGCGCGCGCGCTTTAACCGCGACACCCAAAGGCAATCGGTCGGTGGGGCGGTGGTAATGGTTGCAATATAAAACCGATCAGGCCCCTCGCCCCAGCCCGATCGTGTTCGAAGATTCTACGCGCACCCATGCCCCCTCCCCCTCGGGTTTGAAACATCCACCGGTACACCGTTCCATTCCGGGGCAAATTAATGCCAATCGATTTGGGTTGCCGGGTTCGGGTTCGCGAGAATTGCGCCCGCAAAACCGCCCGGTGGCGTCAATACACCGAGCGAAGGACGAGGAAGAGATCCCGCGGCCATTTAGTGCGCCGATCGATCGAAACAATTGATTGGCGAGTGCCAATTGAGGACTGCCGGCGGCACTGCGGACTGCCCTCCCATCGTTTGCGAGGTCGGGAGGGGCCAGTGCTTTACCATCTCCGTTTGGGCGCCTGGTGGAGAGCAGTGATGTTGCGACACAGGTTCGGGTATAATTACATAAGCAGTAAAGAGGAAGCCGAACCGCGACGATGAAGATTTGCAACATGCAGACTGCTAAAATAAATAATTGGGCGTTAGAAAATGAGGCAAAGTAAGAAAAAAAGACAACAATTCCTTGCACCCTCCCGCTCCCACACACACACACACACTTACATGTCATACGGGCGCCTGTGTCCGTTGGGTTTCGTTTTTGTTTTTCTTTTCGGAAGAAATTAGATAACCGGAAGGCCAACGAGGGAGACGGCCGAAAAGACACCACACCACGAGGAGATGATGTCAAAATGTAGGCAAAAAATATGCGACCGAGGGTAAGATTAAAAAGATACACAGACGCACCCCGATTAACGTCACACACACACACACACGCGCTGGGTTTGCGTCACTGTTCGGTTGTGGATGCTGGCCCAAACAGCACGGGCGGAGGGTGTATTTTGTTACGGGGAAAAGTGATAGTTTCCACCGTAAAGCTGCCTTGAGAAAGACTGCTTTGCGTCGTTCTTCTTGAGCTGTGCTTCTGCTGCTGCTGCTGCTAATCGTTCGTATTTTCACTTTCTTGTTTCAATGTGCACTGTGACGACAAATCCGAACGAACGAACAACCGGGGGGACACAACCATGTTACAGTTGCTAGCAGGGGGACTCGTTCCGACTTGGGGGAGAATCGCAGAAGGGTTGTTATTCTTATTTTCAGTGCACTTTCGCTGAATGGGGAGTGAGGGGGCCGTGTGGTGGATGATCACCACAGTACGATTAGCGAGTGGGTTGGGTGAGGGGGAGGGGAATTCTTTCCTCTACAGCAGGCGAACACGATCGACACGACTTTAACACGCGGGCACGCACGCACGAACGAACGAACGAACGAATCCACTTCCCGTAGCCTACTTTGCTGTACGGCGAGTTGCGAGAGAGAGCGAGAGGGCGAGCTGATTTGTTTTTGTTGCTTGATTGAGTTGGAATGGAATTTTTGCTGAGCGTATTCTTAGCTATCTGCACACACTCTTCACATACTTCATGCACGCACGCACGCACGATCAAACTGAGCAGCTTGCCGACTGCTTCGTCTGCTTCTTTTCACCACTTTCGGATCGGACCGAATACCCGCACTGCCCAACAACTTCCTGTCAACCCCCCGTCGTCGTCATAGGGGTAGTTTTCGGTAGTGATTGTTGTGCAGTGTTGTGCAAAGTTTTGGCCACTGCTGCTGCTGCAACGCAACACGAATCAAAACATTCAACACACTTACTCACACACACACACCACAGCAAAGATACGGAGCACAACACAATCACAGCACAGCTTCTGTGTGCGATGTTTTTTTTCTGCTGAGCAATAGAGTAGTGACACGAGATTGAAGTAAAAGAAAACAATATCCAGCAAAACAATTCGTACACAAACCACTACACGACCAGGAGCGGAGCCAGCGGGCACGGACAGACACGGGCACACAACACCGACGGCACGAGCGACTGAGCGAGTGCGGGAACTGTCAAAAGGTGCGCGATCCAACGCGGCCTACTGTGCTCACGCACACAGCCAGACACACCCACAGCGCCGGGAGCGCTGTCAGGCGGTGTGCGAGTGTGCGTTGCCGCTTGTGTGTTGTTTTTGTTTTCTTTGCCAAGAGCAGTGTGTTGCGGTCGGGCCGCGCGGAGGAAATGAAAAAGGGGTTTTTCTTTTGGTTTGTTGTTTCGAAAGGGGAAAGGGAATGCATTTGGTCGAATTATAAAAAAAAAACAGTTTGTTTAAAAATATACAATGTTAAATTAGTTGCATTAGATACGTTATGCGCAAGCGCCTGGTGAAGAGGAATCACCGCGGTCAGCTGCACAAATTCATTTCAATACACGTACACAAGTACGATCGGGAGTGCATCTTTCACGAACACACGTTCCCTCTTGGCTCAGGGCTGTCAAACACGATCAACTTTGGGTTCGCTCTACGCATGGTTTAGCTTACAGGGTTCGTACTACAGTTTTTATGGTTACGGTTTTATAGAAATCGTTTGGATTTTTTAAATAATTGCACCAGTATTTGCTTTAAATTTTCATGTTGTAAATGGTGTACAATCTTGCCCCGAGTTGCACGCATAAAGCGTTCCGAAGACATTTGCGTAACTTGGATTTTTGCGTATGTGGAATATCAAGTTTTTAATTCAAAATATGGTTAGTTAGTTTTGATGAAATTTAATACTATTTTACATTGAATAGCTTATGTAATACATTTCGTGTCGAATATCTTTTGCAATTCATTTGCAAAATGCAATATATCTTGCATTTGACAATTGCTGTAGGAATTGTACCGATTTGATAAATTAACTTACAAGGTTTCGAATCATATAAGGGTATAGTTCAATCACTTAAAGGGAATGTTTCAAATCGGTAGGGGAATATTGCAAGCAAGCTGTGGAAGTTTGCAATCCTATAGGGGAGCGATGCAATCGACTAGGGGAATTTTTACAAGCATACTGTGGAGCTGTCAAAATATTCATTTTAAAGAAACAATTCATGTAGAAGAGACTGCTTCTTCGAGAGATTTTATTGTATTCCGGTTTGAATTTTTCTTCACTAGCAAAACCCACTTAAATTTGCAATACTTCATATCCAAATCCAATAATTATTTAGATTTCGTTTTTGAAGATTAAACTAATTAAGAGAGGGGAAAATGATAAAAGAATTGGGGAAAAAATAATTTTTATAATCGTTGTATCAAAATTAATAAGCGATCCGGCTGAAACCGTCTTTGTGAATAAAAAATATCAAAATCAATCCGTAAGTCTGTTCTGACTTATTCTGAACTGTGAATGAGCCTTTTAAATGGTGTGATGATTAGTGAGGGAATAGGTAACATTGCTATTTTCTGTACAATGATTATTTAACTGCGATTTATTATTTAACAGTGTATTAAATAATAAAGAGCATGCGCAATAATCTGAAAGGTACAATTTTTTTCAACCGAGTTTGACATTCCTGTTTAGCAACGAATCGATTAACAAATTTAAATTGCTACTTTACAGGCCAACGTGGGCCTTTGGAATAACCACCAGCCTATCTGTATCAGACGGGAATGACGAAGCTCGTTGTTTGATTTGATGACTTCATTTGGATAACCACAACACTGCACTCACACATTCCGGTTTCCCCTCGGGATATCCAATCGACCGGCACACGGACGGAAAAACAAACCACCCACTCGCGATACAGCGCACACTGCAGCAAATGTGTGAGATCGACCCACTACTAGTGCGCCATCGGCGTTCACAAATTAGATACAATTTACACACCGTTTGTCTGCCTCCACGCGCACGCCAGATCGTTTTGGGGCAGGTTGCTTATGACCGCTTATCTGCGCCGTTTTCCAGATCCGTGGCCACACACAGCTACACACTCGTTGGGCCCATATCGCGACCACATGGAGCAGTTACTCTGTCAGCATAGCGCAGAGTCCCCAAAACTGGTGCGGTGCGCAGGCTTGATAAGAAATCGATTTCGATCGCAAATGGGTTCCGCTTGTCTTCTTTGCGACATGACGAACAACTTATCGCGTTGATAAGGTATATGGTTTGTGACGAGAGAGTGTAATGGAGATGGTGTCGATGTATGCGACTGTTCCCAAAAATTCGCAAGTGCACGGTCTACGACACTTCTTCGCCGATTCTTTGAAGTGAGAAATCACAACCTAGCAATCGCTCAGTTTAAAACCAAATGATAAGGTTATTGTGGATGAGTACCAATCCAAAAGATAAAGACTTAAGGATGGAAATCCTAAGTTTATGATTGAAATGACAAAACAGCATGCATTAGGACTAGTAAATTTGTCGTTCTGGTACTCAACGACAACAGCACAGGTACATAATGACACAATTTTGAAAGCTTCCCTTATAATCTGTAGTTTATTATGTGTCTATATTGTTCCTATCCATTCCTGAAACAAACAAATCTTTCCTAGCATAACGAATGAAAACTTAATCACAGTAAAATCGGATACCTGTCGTATGCTAATTCTTAATTTAAATGAATTAAGTGAATTGAACTTAAAATATCTTACATTAAGTTACATCTTTTACCGATCAATTACAAAATAGGTTACTACAAGTTGCGACAAAATCATTTCTTTATTTGATAAGATAATCAGACTCAAAATGTACACAAAGATAATAAAAGAAAATTTGATTAATCTTAAAGTAAACAATTGATAAAAGTTATTTTTAATGTTTCTATATTTTGTATATTTTTATGTCGAATACAGAAATCATATGTTGGATCGAGTTTTTACTTCGAGTTTTTTATGTATGTTTTATAAACATAAACACAAAATGAAGTTTATTTTATGTCTCAAGACTATACGGGGAATATGGACTTAAATATCATTTTAAGCCATTATAGTTAAATGTTCAGAATACCAGAATAAACACATAATTTTGTAACTTTTTATGGTATTTGATATTTTTAAGTACTCTTTTTGTTAAATAGCAGCAACCTTTTGTGTGGTATTATTAGCTATTGAAATTGGGTCATATCAGTTGCTTAGTGGGATCGGGTATTCTGTTTGAATTTTATTTGAATATTTTTAATTATATCGCTCATCTATCGTTTGACAATTTAAACAAAAAGGAACATTTTTAGTTAAAACAGTTTAAATAACCGGAAGAGGTAGCAATGCAGCTCTTATTAATTGCATTGCATTGTTAAATAGATTCAAATATTCAAAAATAACTGAAACCTTCCCGCATTCCCGCCAGAATCGCTCCGGCGCAACGTGTTTCGCAATTTTGCATCGAGATGTCAGCACCTGTCAACAAGCGAGCGAGCGCGCGCGCGCGCTCAAAAGTGAAACGCTTTTCGCTATAAAAGCACGTACAAACTGTGCCGCCCACGACGACGCTCCCATGCCAGCGTGTGCTCCGGGGAAGCTTTCGATAAAACTTGCGGTGTAATCGCAACGCATTTTCTCTTTCCACTTATCTATTTTCCCAGGAAATCGTAGCCATTAAAGCTCCAGGGATGTGCTGTTGTTGTTGTTGTTTTCCTCCTTTCGCCGTAGGATTTGCAGGCGCCCGCCCGCCCGCTCGCTTACCAGTGTCACGACACAGCTAAAGCGGAGCGGCCAAAGCAAAACCAAAAGCAATTAAAAGAACATTAGGACAGATTGCTGGCCGACAGGATGGCGCAGGAAATGAAATGAAAGCGATACTACGTCGCCGTTAGCCGAGGCCTTGGTATTAAAGGGCCGCGGCCGTCGTTTAATGTTGCTGTTGCGCGCTGTGGGTTGTGTAAAAAGCGCAGGTAACATTAGGCGGGAATGCAACATTGCAATGCTACAGGAAGGTGATAAAATGATGCTGGAGAAACAGGTAAAAGAAACATAACAGAGTTTTCCGAGCTTTTATTAACACAAAACGGATTTTAAAGAGGGTGAGTGCAAGCGTTTCCCCTTTTTTCTGTGATTGTAGCTCTGTAAACGGGTCACAAAGCAATACCAAACCCCTCTACCTGCAAATGCAAATAAAGTGTCCTGTGAACGGTGCTGCTGTGTCCTGGGCACACAACAGCAGCAGTGGTAGCAGCAACAGTATGCAATTTGTTTAATAACGTCTGCAAGTGCTTTTATAATCAAACGCGTCCCTTTCGCGTAGGTTCAGTGTGCTCTCTGCTGCCTGCTGGTATGGCTCCTTTGGCTCCCACCGCATGCACTTGTTCGCATCACATTTGAATGCTGATAGCGGGCGCACCTTGCACCAGAGTAGGACAAAGTTCAGAACCACCAGCCAGGGATTTTGGAGAACAGGATTTGCACTGTGCTACCGCCGGAGATGGGAAGGGAAGGGTAAAACGGAAACCAAACGATTACAAAGTGCAACACCATCGAAAGAGAGGAGAGGTAGCGAGTTTGAAATAGACAACGGGTGGAATCGGCTTGGACGTGCTGGTCAGCCGGAAGGAGACATCGCCCCAGAAGTCACCACCAGGCAGGGGCGCTGGGGCGAAAAAAGCAAACGTGAGACGTGAGTGCACTGTTGAAGAGGCTATCGCTTCCGGTTAGATTACAACCCCTGTATGTGTGTGTGTGAGTGTGACCGAACTGGACGGTTGTATTTTTGTATCTTCTTTTATCCCGAGTCTCCTTATATGCATGACCGTAGCTGTGAATGCTTCCATTAGCTCCCTTACCCCCTTAAAGCATCAGGTTTCAAGCTCTCACTCGTTCCCTTTCGGTTGGTCTCTCGGTGGGGTTTGGTGGTGAAATTGAAACACGAAACCTAATCCTTGATCCCGGTCCCCGGTCGTCGCCATTCGCAGTTTGTTATCTATTTCTTCAGCTCGCTCACTTCTCTATCCACACTTCCTACCGACGTTCTCGTTCCTGGTGATTACCTTTCGGGAAAAAAGGATCTCGATTCGCTGGACAGCTCAGATGATGTTGGAAACAGAGAGAGAGAAAGGCTTCAACATTGTCCATTTTGTTCGCATAAAGGGGCAAACTAGTGATGGCGCAGTTTTACGCAGAAATCAAAAGTGTATAGCGGGACGCAGGGAAGTGTCTGTGTGAAACGAGCATTGAAAATAGCCCCGCTGCACGTGTGCAGTGTATTTCTTCTAATGGAAACGATGTGCTTTTTTTTTTGCTGCGAGTTTTCTCGCTTGTAGAGTTTTTTATTGTTTGCCACAAGAAACTGAAAACTATCGTCCACGTGAGACTGTGTCTGTGCCTTTTGATTCTGTTTTAAATGGTGCCTGAGCACTGAAAAAGGGCTAGACAATGATATTTTAAAGTATTAATCAAAGTTTAACGACTAAATATAAAAGAAGATAAAGACTCAACCGGACGGAGCTGGTGTTAGAACAATGAAAATTTATTATTAAAATTCCACGCTTATCTATCTGAATGGCAACAAAAGGACGTCAAAAACTGCTGCAAGAAAACGCACCCCAAAACCGTGCACCTTACAGTATGCGCGATACACCTGCGCACTGAAATTTAAATACTATTTGAAGCACATCAAATGAAGCAATTTAGATACGGCACAGGTACGACCCGCCCGGGTGATAGAAATGTGTCCACCTAACACCTTTCGCGAGGTTGCTCTTTGCCACCGGCGGCCACGTGTTGACATTGACAGCGTGAAGGTACGTTGGCGGGGTGGAATCAACCATTTTTTTCCAATTGATTGCATCGCCGCCACGGTCGCGCGCACCAGTCTTCGGATGGTAATTGTGACACCATGCTAACTGCTGCTAGCATCACCACCGTACCCGTAAGGAGTGGAAAAACGGAGACGAAAAGTAATAAGTCGAAAAGAAAAGCGCGATAAGAACGAATGACTTTTCATATCATTTGGCAATGCTGACGCTCTGCCCGCGACCGCACAGTCGCGCATCTTGGTCGCGCGCGACGTTCGTTCATGTTTAATTCAGCCCGAAGACGTTGGTTGGGTGCGGCCACACCGTCCCGTCAAGGCTTTGGGTTGGTTTGATGCGCCGAGGAAGGAAGAACCGAGCGCGTCTGGACGTGAGTGGCGTTTAAACACTTAAAAAAAAAATCTCAGTTCACTCAACGCCAAACCCCATCGAGCTCTGAACCCAGACAATGGTACAATCCCTCTCTCACGGATTGGCGCGGTGGCGTTTGTGTCCCAATGAAGGTGCGTATCGAAGTTGCGTGCGAAGGTAAACGGAAGGCAAAAAAATCAACACGCAGTTGTCGCCGTGACGTGAGTTTTATTATTTTGATTTAAAAGCTTTCGGCGGTGTTTTTTTCTTTCTTCTTCGTTCGAGCGCTTTAAAATTGGCAAAATCAATGGAATGATGTGCTGTGCCGAAGGAAATGGAGGGATTTTTGAGCAATGTTTCATATCAGCGTGAGCAGTGGCGGTGGTTGAACATTTGAAGTGCTGAAGGATGTTCCAACGCATTAACATTCCTTTCCTGCTCGAGGACAATTTGTTTGACCTTCTGAAAAGTGTCATTGGCGGAGAACAATGGTGTATTTGTGTGGTGCAGTTGTGTGGAGCCTAATTTTATGAGCTGTGGATATTTGGACTTTTAATGACCCTTGAATCAATGACGGTTTGAATCAATTGTCCGTCATAATAGTCCACTGCATTTTAAGTCCTGTTTTCATCGTCATTCTATGTTAGTAGTAGATCATTTTACCTTGAAAGTCTCCCCTTTGTTATGGGACACATGATCACATGATCAGACGAATTCTTCTGGGAATGTACTTCTTACAATAGAGAAAAAGGATAAAAAGTGTTGAGACTAAACTGTTGAAAGCATACGTTGTTGGATCCATTGTTATGGCATTATGACCAATATTGCCATGACCTGAAACCGTTGTGCACGGTTTAAGCGATAGCTATCGCTCTTGACATGCGGTCAGTTTCAAATAAAAAGGAATGCGCAGCTCGCGCTGCGCATGATTTTAGCGTCCAAGCTCCAACTAAACACATCGTGTTTATTTTGAAAGAACATAACATGGCGATCCTGCCAGGAGCAACAGCAACATATTGGGAAAACGCTAAATATGGCATACGTATAACATTGCCATACGTGCAGAAGTGATATTTCTTGCATTGTGACATCAAAAGAGCAGCAGTAGCAAAGTGCGGTGTAATGTGTCCATATAAAAATGCGTCACATGATTGAACCAGAGCAATAGTGTTTGGCGTAAAAAAAAAAAAAAAAAAAAAAAAAAAAAAAAAGAGAAAAAAAAAAGTTAACGTGTGAAGAGCAACAACCGTTCCGGCCCTCTTGTGACACCAGTTCGCTGTATTAGTGTGCATGTAAAAAAAAAAAAAAGAAGTTTTGGTGACAAAACAAACAACGCCCCTCATCGTGAATCATCGTGTTCGTTGTCTAGTGTGTGTGTGTCAGGCAGAAATTTTGGAAAACAATACGAGCAACACCCTCACCGTGGATCATCGAGTTCGTCGCTTTTGTGTGCAACAGGCAAAAATTTTGGTGACAATCGTGTCTTTGTTTATTGTACGTGCCAGGCAGAGGTTTTGGGTAACAATACAAGTTACACCCTTACCGAGGATCATCGAGTTCGTCGCTTTTGTGTGCATCAGGCTAGAGTTGTGGTGACAAAACAAACAACACCCTCACCGTGGATCATCGAGTTCGTCGCTTTTGTGTGCAACAGGCAAAAATTTTGGTGACAATCGTGTCTTTGTTTATTGTACGTGCCAGGCAGAGGTTTTGGGTAACAATACAAGTTACACCCTTACCGAGGATCATCGAGTTCGTCGCTTTTGTGTGCAACAGGCAAAAATTTTGGTGACAATCGTGTCTTTGTTTATTGTACGTGCCAGGCAGAAATTTTGGGCGACAATACAATCAACACCGTGGATCATCGAGTTCATCGCTTTTGTGTGCAGCAGGCTAAAACTTTGGTGACAAGACAAACAACTCCCGCAACGTCGATCATCAAATCATCACTTTAGTGTGTGTACAGTTACGTGAAAATTCCTAAGCGAGCAGCCTATCTCGCCTTTGTCTACCGACAACCTAATGAAGAAAGCAACCCGCAGCGCTGTGGATGAGCGGAAAAGTGCGATCAGAAACAAAACAACAAAACCGAAGGTGAGTACAGAATTGGTGGCGGCTGTGGGTTCGGTAGTGTTCAGACAAAACACTTGCAACAAGCAGACAAACAAAAACGCGACAATGACGACAAAACTTGACTTGAATTTAGGATTAAAACTAATTAAACCATATGATGGTAATTCAAAAGACCTTGCGAATTATATAGAAAGTGTTGAGTTGTTTCGAGAATATTCAGAAGGTGTAGATGAGCATCACTTTTTAAAATTTTTGAGAACCACACTGACAGGCGTAGCACATGGAGTTATCACTCCTGCTAATACAATTGAGGAGGCGCTTAAACTCCTAAAAGAAAAATTCGCTGTAAAAATGACACCTTTGGCGGTGGAACACGAGATGGGAACCAAGAGGCAAGGAAAGCGTGACATTTCCGAGTATGGGTCAGAAATTGAAGCTTTGTCTGCAAAACTAGCAGCGGCCCATGTTTCAGCTGGAAATTTTGTTTCGGAAGGTTCTGCGAAAAATATAGTGGAAACAACAGCTATACGTGCGTTTATAGGGGGACTATCCAATCCAACAACAAAATTTTTTCTGAAAGCAAGAAATCCTCCCACACTAAGCAAGGCGATTTCTGATGCTTTGGAATGTTCCTCTGAATTTGAAAACAATGATGGAAACCATGATGCATTGTGGAACCATCGACAAAACTGGTACAATCGACCACCCATGCGAGCCCGAGGTGGTTATCGCCGACCATCTGGTTTTCGATACTTAAGAGGAAATCAAAGGGGAAACAATAATGCATTTCGTGGAAGTTCATCATTTTTGCCAAATAGGTCAAATCCAAACAACACACATCAACACGAAAACTTTTCAGCCAATGATGCACCAACGCAGGAAGAGGAAGACGTAAATTTGTTGGATTTATTTCGTTGATTTTGATATAATCAAAACCGTTAAAATTTTTGGTCACCTTTTTCAAAAAAAAATCCAATTTATTATCGATAGCGGAGCATCTTGTTGCATTATTGCACAACGATGTATTCCCAACCATGTATATATTAATCCTCATAATAAGTTTATGGTCAGAGGCCTTAATGGCAATACTCAAACTATGGGATATATCGACACGACAATAACTATTGATAATAATAAATATCCTATTCGTTTTCATGTACTAAATAATTTACCGTCAGATATTAATGGGTTAATTGGTACCAATTTCTTAAAACAATTTAATGCTATTTTTGATTTTTCTAAAATGAAAATTTCTTTTACCCCACCTAAATATTATAATAATTTTCATATACCTGCAAGAACTGAATTACTTACATATGTTGATACAGATACAACTGAAATGTCTGTAATAATGAGTGAACAATTATCGCCACATGTTTTTGTTGCCAACAGTTTAGCAACACCAATAAATGGGAAACTTCCTGTTAAGTTAGTTAATTTTTCAAACAAACCAACTTCCATTAAAAATTTTAAACCAATAATTCAACCTGCTGAAGCTTATAATATAATTGAATTTAAAAGAAACGATGAAAATACTGACAGGGCCAAACAACTTCTTAAAGAATTAAATTTAGCACATTTAACAGATGATGAAAGAAAAATGATTTCAAAATTGTGTTTAAAATTTAACGATATTTTTTGTCTCAATAATGACGTTCTTAAACCTTCAAGCTGTCTTCAAGCTAATATTAAAGCAAAAACTAATGTAACACCAAGCTATTCAAAGCAATATCGGTTGCCATATTTTCAGAAAAGTGAAACAGAAAAACAGATTAATAAAATGCTGAATGAGAACATAATTGAACCCGCTCAATCCGACTGGAATAGCCCTATTTTATTGGTACCTAAAAAATCATCAAATGATACGAAAAAATGGCGGCTAGTAGTAGATTATCGGAAAGTAAATTCAGTTATACAAGATGATAAATTTCCACTTCCTAATATAGAGGAAGTAATTGATTCATTGGCTGGTGCCAAATATTTCTCGCACCTTGATTTGTCACAAGGATACTACCAAGTTCAACTTAATAAAGAGGACCGGCCAATAACAGCATTTACCACAGCAACGGGCCAATATCAGATGACAAGATTACCTATGGGTCTTAAAATCAGCCCATCAACTTTTTCGAGGCTTATGACAATTGCTTTGTCAGGACTAAATCAAGAAAAATGTTTGGTTTATCTTGATGACATTATTGTTTTCGGGAAAAACTTACAGGAGCATAATACAAATCTTATTGCTACCTTTACTAGATTACAAAAAGTCAATTTAAAATTAAATCCTGAAAAATGTCATTTTCTAAAAAAAGAATTGGTTTATCTTGGACATTACATTTCTAATGAAGGGATAAAACCTGATCCAGCAAAAATTGAATGTATTAAGAATTGGCCTGTACCAACCAGCGCAGATCAAATTAAACGATTCATTGCGTTTGCCAATTACTATAGGAAGCACATACAAAATTTTGCTAGCATTTGTATGCCGCTTAATATGCTCACAAGAAAAATGTTCCTTTCAAATGGACTCCAGAATGTAATCAATCATTTGAAACACTTAAACAAAAATTTATAAATCCACCACTTTTAGACTTTCCGGATTTCAGCGAAAATAATAAATTCATATTACATACGGATGCATCGGGAACAGCCATCGGTGCAGTCTTACAAAATAAAAATGGGAAACCCATAGCTTATGCAAGCAGAGCTTTGAACAAAGCCGAATTAAACTATGGTACAATAGAAAAGGAATTGCTAGCAGTAGTGTGGGCTACAAAACATTTTCGTCCCTATTTGTTTGGAAAAACATTCGAAATTTTCACTGATCATAGACCGCTGGTCTACTTATTTACAATGACTGACCCATCAAGCAGACTCACTAAATTCCGCCTTGCATTAGAGGAGTTCGATTTCGTGATCCAGTATACAAAAGGAACTGATAATGTGGTGGCAGATGCACTTTCTCGAATGTCGAGTGACGATCTCAAAACACTCAATCATGACGTAGTACTAACAACAACAAGGTCTATGATTTCTAAACAAAATGACGCTTCTTCAGACAAGAACATTCCGAACAATCCACAGCCTTCATCAAAAACTGTATTCGTAGAGCTCGTAGTTTGCCCTGAGATAAAAAATGTTGTAGCAACAAACGAAAAAATCAAAATTCCCGATACACAAAGCATAATTCATCTACGGAGAATATTGCTCGATATTTTGAAAATAAAAAAAAAATAGGGAAAGAGGTGATACTGGTAATAAGGAAATATGATGAGAAGATCAAAAAACTTCTTGAAAACATCAAAATGATAAATATAAAAAACCTTCCAAAAATAGTAGTAATGCAAAGGGATATAAAAATAATCAAAGATTGTGAAAAGAATTAAAATTGCTCATTATGAACGATCATCATATTCTGCCTACAGCAGGACATGCAGGAGTAAATAGAATGTTGAAAACCATTAAACAACGATATACATGGAAGGGCATAGATACAGATGTACGGAACATGGTTAAAAAATGTAAAGAGTGTCAGGTGAACAAAAAGATAAGTGAACCAAAAATACCATTAACAATAACGTCTACTGCTAGCGAGCCCATGGAAAAAATATATTTAGATTTGGTAGGACCACTTGTGAAAGTAGAAGGTTGTGAATATATTTTGACAACACAATGCGATCTTACTAAATTCATCACAGCAACACCTATTACAGACAAAAGAACGGAAACGGTAGCAAAGGCATTCGTAGAAAAAGTAATTCTCAAATATGGGATACCAAAAATCATTTGCACGGATAGAGGAGCAGAGTTTATGTCAAAACTATTCATCGAACTTTGCAAACAACTTAATATTGAAAAACTAAATTCCACGGCATATCACCATGAAAGCATAGGAGCCTTGGAAAATTCACATAAAATGTTAGGGAATTTCCTAAGAATCCATTGCAAAGACAACCCACTAGCTTGGAAGGATTGGATTCAATTCTATGAGTTTTCGTACAACAACATTGTACATACAGTAACAGGTTATTCCCCTTTCTTTTTATTATATGGCCGACTGCCTAATATTCCTTCGAATTGCTTAGAAAACCCTAAAAAGGAAATGCATTACGATTTAGACAACTATATAAAAACCTTACAAGCTAAATTGGTAATTTCACATCGAGAAGTCAGAGAAAAGCTCATAAATAACAAACATAAGGTAAAATTAAAGTATGACCAAACAAGTAAAATCAAGATTTTTGAGCCAGGAGATCAATGTTTGTTGAGAAATGAAACGGCTAGTAAGTTAGAGCAACCATTTTTAGGACCTTATACTATTATTAAAGAAACCGGTCCAAATGTTGAACTAAAGATAGGTGATAGAACAGAAATCGTCCATAAAAATAGGATTAAGAAATATTGTATGTAAAAAAAAAAAAAAAAAAAAAAAAAAAAAAAAAAAAAATTTTTTGGTTGGGCGTGTTATGGCATTATGACCAATATTGCCATGACCTGAAACCGTTGTGCACGGTTTAAGCGATAGCTATCGCTCTTGACATGCGGTCAGTTTCAAATAAAAAGGAATGCGCAGCTCGCGCTGCGCATGATTTTAGCGTCCAAGCTCCAACTAAACACATCGTGTTTATTTTGAAAGAACATAACACCATCATGTACATGGTTGTACTAGAAATGTTCGTTATGCTCCTAATCATGCACAGTTCGCCATCTATGTTACCAGTCGATAATTATACCTTGAAAGTCTCCCACTACAAAGATCACACATGATCAAACGAATTCTTCTGGGAATGTACTTCTTACAATAGAGAAAAAGGGTAAAACAAACAAATGAGGAAATTCATATCATCCTTGGAATAGTAGAGCAATTGATCTATTTGGTTTCGTTGGTATGATGCTACAATGCACCGAACTACTGATGTGCTCTCTGGAGTGCTCCCATGAGACTCCGATCCGACTCCGATTATTGGTAATGCGATGCCGACTCCGGAAAAATCGAAATCACTATTACATTAGCGAAGCGGATTTTTCTGTCAAATCGTGCCAAAGACGGATTAATTTTGGAACTATTCCTTTAAAATAATAGGGAATTTATACTGGTCGTCTCCGGCTCCAACACAACGATTTTGACTCTGATTTCGGCCGACTCCAACTCCGGATGGTTCCGACTCTTTACGACCTCGACTCCGGACGACTCTAGACGACTCTGGATAATGGAGGTCGGATCTTACTTACTTATTTATCCGGCACTATAACCGCTTTGCGGTCTTGGCCTGCCTCAGGAGTGTCCGAAACCGCTCAAGGTCTCGCGCCTTCGTCTGTCAGTCCGTTATCTCGGCCTTAATGGCGGAAGCCTCCACGTCATCTTGCCACCTCAGTTTGGGCCTACCAAGCCTCCTCTGTCCTTGTGGACGGCCTAAAAACACTTTACGGGCTGGGTCGTCCGTTTCCATGCGTACAACATGGCCAGCCCACCGGAGCCTGGCGAGCTTGCTACGCTGCGCTCTTGTACTTACTTCACCCATTACTACACCCATCACATATTCGTTCCTATATTTTTATCAAAACGCAAAACGCCATAAACGAATGATAAAATGCCAATGATTCTTTTTAATGATAAAAACCAACTTATGCAGAAGGTGCCATTGAATATAACACAAATCGTCTGGGAAAGATGCGATGAGTTCTAGGCACAAATGATAAACAGCTTCAACACAAAATTGATATCGCTGATGATCGCTGTTTCCAAATCATTTTTCAAATTTGGTCAGTATTCAAATAGTGCAAGGACCCGCTAGCCCTTATTTTCTGTATTCAAATCAGTCCTCGGAATAAAAAATTCCCTTTAAAAATGTTTAAAATTAGTTAGAAGTCCTTTGAAAATATAGGGTTCCAAGAACACCGAGACACATGTGAGACAAACTTTAACATAAATTCTGACAACCATTCTTGGACAGATATGGCTTCTCGTGAAGTGTAATTTCTCCGTTTTCATATGTGTTGTGTGCATTAGATGTCATATATGTACATGGTTGTAGCGATATAAACAAGAAAATACGAAAATAGGGGTTCAACTATTTCTTTTAATGCGACACTTGGAGAAACCGCAACCATTAAACACACACTAAACTCGGTAGGTGCCATTTCTGCACTTAGCTAAACTCTCCCATTACGCTCTTCTAACGCTGTAGTGCGCACTTGTCACAAGTACGCAGCCCATCAGTGTGTACCCACACTCAATAAAAATGCATCATTCAACTCCCACACGCACACGCGTCTGTTCTGCATAACGAGTGCATGTTTATGGAGAATGTCAGCGATGTGCAAAGCATTGTGCCGCATAGTAGAAGGAAAGAAAGGAAGCAAACAAAAATTTCCTTTCTCGACATTTTGTCGAGTCCACAAACACATCCTTCAGGCATGGGACAAGCGACAGCTCAGGACAGCCGGGAAGCGTAACAGAATTATCCTGCCTTACGGAGCGCCTCGGCGTATCAATCAAATGTCTTCGCCGTCGTCGTCATCGCCGTGATTGTGTGGGCAGCGGGAAGAAGGGATAATGTCCCCGGCGGGCTAAAAATAATGTATCCCCTTCTCTTCCCTATTCTGGAGACAAGGAGACAGGGACGTAAAACGCGCTGTTTGACGAGAGCTTGTGTGTGTGGAAGGATTGTGAAAGCAAGTTTCATCCTGCGGTCCGGTTTTCTTGGAGCTCTCAACACAAAAGGATGTGATTGTGTGGCATTAGACAACGGTCAGAGAGCAAGAGAAGCAAAAAGAGACAGAGATAGAGAGGCAGACGGAGTGGACAGAGTGTGTGTCAGCTCGTCATCACGGATACGCTTCAAGGACGTGACACATCGACAAAGATATCGACGGCAATGACAAAAGCCGAAGGAATTTTCCTTCCTATTGTCGAAAGCAATAAGCAATCGGGTACCGCACCTCACCATCCCCATCCACCCGAAGGCCCCAACTGTTCAAAAAGTCAGTCAAGGCAATGATGGGGAAGAGTTTTGGATTAATATGTTTCCTCCGGTTCCGGTGCATGTGTGTACCCAGCGTGGCGGGTGTTAATGAATTTTATGTCCTGAGTACCCACCAGCGCCCCATTATTATTTGCCTCGACATTGACCGATTTGATGCGCATGGAATTAGTATTATGAGAGTCTATTGATGATCACACACACGCGCGGGCATTACGCAACATACACGCTTGAGACAGTTTAAATGCCCCGCAAAACCATTGTTATTGCCCAAAGCACCAACAAAGCGAAGGAAATTGCGCCCCGCAATGGAGATGAAAATAAAAATAATGATCCACTTTCACGCGGGCGCAGCTGGTAATGCGATAGTTGCCCGATAGCGCCGGGCAAAAGTCAAGCTAATGAGGTGAGCGCGAATCGTGCCCACGTGTCTATAAATATCCGTTTGTCCTGGTAGGAAATCCTTTTTCCCCGAAAAAAAAAAACGGAAGAGCGAAAGATCACGCACATGCTAGAAGAAATTCGAGCATTTTGATGAGCAATAAATGGAGGTGAATGGTGAATTTGGCTGTGTGTGTGTGTGTTGGGGACCATTAGAAGTATCTTTCTTTGTTTTCCACCCCCCGGGGGGTGGACTCCATACGCCATTCCAGTTACTTTCCCGTATTGCGGTTCTCGATTACACGCCCATGGGGAACCGACCGAATCTTATCGAAGTAATTGAATCATCCAACGCCACGATCGCGAGGTAAATATAAACATTGCTCCATTGCTTGGATGAGTATGTGTGTGTGCTGCCTGTGTATCATGGAAAATAATTGCTATTGACCTATCATTTCAGTTCAGCGGGCGAAGAAAACCGCGCGAACAGGAAGGCCGTTAAGCTGCGAACGAACAGCCGCGTAAACTCGGTGCCGTTGCGTCCAACCGCAACTGGTGGATGCCACCTCTTGCCTTCCCCAAAAATTCATTCCCTCCGCCAATGTGGGTGAACAAATGGAAAAGATGCGCAGTCGTGACGTCAATCAAAAGCACGTCTTCCACACGCTTTCCAGGCGTGGAGAAAGGGGAGCGCAGGAAAAGGAAAACTAGTTCGCGACTATTACGACTCATCCAAACAGTTTCACTGCGATGCGATGCGCATTTTGGGTATAGGATAAGGGGAGAGAGAAAATGCTGGCGCGGTCCACAGCGGAGGTATTAGCCCGACCGAACAGTGTCAACAGCAAAACGTTCGCCATAAAATCCAAATGCCAGTTCCATTGTTTTTAGGGCGAGCTTTAACTAACAAAAATGCGCAGCTAAAGGATCGTTCCCCCTGTTCGTGGTCTCCTACAGATGGGAGGTTGCAGATGGAGCCCGGTTGACGCCCGTTAGTTGACAGCAGAAGGATGAACATGCCGGACATGCCCGTTGGTTTCCCGTTCGAACTCGCTTGCCTTTGATGGGGCGACAATGCAGTAAAACACAGCAAGGGACTGACCCACGGCTCAACGGCTCGAGTCGAGAAATTGCTCCATACACGAGCGAACTTGGTGTTGATGATGGTGGCACGTGTAAATTTAATTCCTCTTGACGTCTTTTTTTTTTTCTTTTGGCGGACCAAAACCCCACAAACGCAAACACTGCTAGGGTCAGTTTTTTGCACGCGCAATGCATTTTGATGATGTGACGACCACGTTTGTTGATTGTTGAATTGCTTGCAGCCTGCACTCTGTCAGGACACTTTCATTGAGCGCGAATCAAGGGAACAATTAGCCGTTGCGTTCTTCTTTACTTTACTTTCTTTCGCTCTACCGACAGACACACAGGACAGTGTGTTTGTTAGTGTGCTGAGTTCAATTAAATTAATGAAACGATGTGCTGGACCCGTTCACACCCACTAACAGGGCAGATAAAAGCAATAGAGCGCCAGTCTTTGCCAGTACGCAGAAAAAAGGAACCATAGAAATGTGTGACTCGAGACTCACCAGGAGCGTCAGTAAACAATCATTATTACCTCGCAAATAAATCAATCAACCGGGGAGCGTGAACGCACTACGCGTCCAGCCAGAAGATGATAACCGCAAACTCGTGCTGGCGTGCTGGAAACACCAGCCTGGCTTGGGTCGCTGTTCTGCTGCTACTGCTTGCGAAACGGTGCTGCCTTTTTTGGGCTGATGTTATTCTGTAAAAATAAGTAAGAAAGATTGGCATGAATAGGGTGATATTAAAAACATTGGTGAAATTTTGTTGTGATTTATTGCTGCAAGTTATGATGAAAAATTTTATGAGAGAAATACATGATTGTTACATGTTCCATCGTTTCATTCGAAAATTTGTTGGAAATAATCATTTCATTTGTTGGAAATAATTTGGTTTGAGGTAGAAACAGATTAAATATGCATACATTTTTATGTAACATTTGTTTCTGTTTATCCATTACTCTTTTATGGCCAAGTAACTTCCGTGAATTACCAATAAAATGCTTTTTGTAAGACTAAAAGGTAGCCTTTAATATATTCCATTGCATCTTGCAAACAACTGGTTAGCCCTTGTAATGTGGAAACTGTGGCAATGAGACCGTTTCTGGTCTAAAAAGGCGCTTTCACTGATTGGCCCATCCGTTCCGTAATATTTTGATATTTATTAACCTTGTATTAAACGGACAGTGTGTGGGCCCTTGAAGCGGAAAAACTTCGCAAAAAAATACATAGCTACTACTGTCAATCCCTATTACAATTTGCTGAGTATTTGTTTTGAAACCTTCAAAAATTACAAAATGATTCTGTAATTCTATTGTATATTTCACCCCTCAAAGTCAAATATTTTCGCAACTGATACTAAATTTTACACAAATCAAAATGTATTAATGTGTATTAATAAACTATAATTATATTATTTTAATTTTGTCATTTTATTACATTGATTTCACATTATTTATTATTTTTATTGGTACGCAAGTTGTGACGACGTTTATTTGGATTTAAGGTTAATTATTTGAAATGGATTTTGAATTAAACATAATTATTTTATTTATATATGCCTTAAAAATTGCAAATTTATGCAGATTTTTTAATATTAATCTATACTACATGAATCTAACGTATTACCTAACCAAGAGCAATGTGAGTATAGTGATCAGAATTGTGAAGAGGAATTTAGCGAGTATCTTACACGGAAAACTGACAGGGATGTGTGGAAATCGAAAAGGTTACATAAAGAGTTTAACGAAGATAGTGCACAGTGCATATTCTCACACAAACAACCAAGCATAATCCAGATACTTAAATATTATATTTTTTCGAAGTTTTTCGATCTTCGAAGTGTCAAGCAAAGGCAATTCCACGTGTAAAAATCAAAATAATTATTCTATAAATAATGATAATAAAGAGGCAAAGTAAAACTAACAAAATCCAATACCAAATAACCGTATAAAACATGTGAGAGTTTCAAATTATTGTCTGAATAGTTTCAAATCAGAACTCAAACTAAAACGGAAAAATAAAACCAGAATTTGTTTCTTTATAATTGATTTATACGTAAAAATGCTATAAATAATAGAAATTGCAACGATTTTTTTTTTTGACAATTCAAATAAAGCTTTTCCTGTTTGCTATTTCCTATTAAAATCGTAAAATCTGTTTGTGATTTATCGTGCCAAGGTTGACTTTCCATACACTGAGGCAGCTCTCGTTTGGTTCGCATAGATTAATATTTATGGATTAACGTTTCCTATTTATTCAGGTTGAACAACCTGTGGAACAATTGCTAGGGATTAACTTTAACGAAAAAAAATTTTCTTCATTCAATATGAAATCTCAATTATTTATGTAAAAATGATAACAAGAAATCAAATTAATTCATCCCTCCTTTATTACCACTCTCATACCAGGAAAAGCTTCTTTTGTTGTTGTGCAAATTCCAGCTTTTTTCACCGTTTATAATCTTTTCCCGTACCGACAGCCAATTGTGTTCTGATTTGCAAAACACAATAACACCAACAACATCACGAGAGAGAGAGAGAGAGAGAGAGAGAGAGAGAGAGAGAGCTTCAAAGGCGCCCACTAGCCGAAAGGACTAATGAAGATTAAAAACATGTAGCTGTAGCCAATTTACATCGAATCGCTTTCGCTCTCTGTTTTCGGGCTCCTACATACCCTGCGGACATTCCCCAAAGCGGACACGTTGACTAAGTGTCCTTCTCAGGGGGATTTTTGCTCTCTAGTGCCCAAGGGCTAAGGGTAACATTTTGACCATTTTTGGGTGGAGAAGGCAAAAAAGGTCAACTAAACGTAGCTGGCCCAAAATCGAAAGAATAATCCCCGCACTTATTATTCGGGGGACCGGCTCTGTTGAGCCGAATTTTGGGTTTTATTATTTAAATCGTGTTATTTATTATGTACGAGCTTGGCTTTTTTCACATCACCACAGTGAAACCGATTTGTGCTGTAGTGCTCATGCATAATGTCGGGAAAATTACAAGCACAAGCCAGCCATACGATTACTACGCAATACAGACAACAGCTGCGGTGAAACACAATCGCCCCGAAGATTGTGGATCTGATTACGTTCCACGCTGTCTCAATTGACAATTAAAATGTCAGCACACTGCACAAGCAACGCTGCAAACATGTTTGTGTACGCTCTAATGGAGAAGGATGCTGCTGTAATTACTGCTTCATCAAGCGTGGAGAGAAACGAAAAATACAAACAGAAATACGAAACAAAATCACGTGCAATCAGAAGCGACAGCTTGCCCCGGGATGAATAGATTCGGTTGAGTATTTCTACGAAAACGTAGCTTTTATTCTATAGGTACAGTGAATGCTCCAATACTGTCAAGCTTAATAAAAAAAATCTATTAAGTAATCCACTTCACCATTGAATGCTAAAACTTCACAGCTCGCAAGCAAAACTGGACCTCCGCCATATCCATTTCCTTTCTGGGCTGATTCGCAGTTTACGGCCGTACGCGATCAGTGTGCGGGGTTAGTTCGCGGGCGGAATAACAGCCTGTGATTGGCACAATTAGCAAACCTTCGCGAAACTCGTCTAATAAAGTTACATAAAGAACGATCGACACCCGGGAGGGGGTCCGAACAGCGAACGACATTTGCGCTTGCTCGACAACAACGGTCTGCGGTCTGGAGCTGGTGCTGCCGACGTTCGATCGACGGAATATCATACAGCAAGATGCCGGCTGGGCAGATGGTTTTGCAGGCTGAGAAACAATCGGTCAAAGTCGAATGCTGCACACTGCTGCCCTGAGGGATTCGGTTTGATTGAAGTGGAGGGTTTGTGCGGTTACTGCTATTACTGTTGCTGTTGTTGGTGGCGGTAGTGGAGCTGGTTTGATGTCACCCGTGTGCCTGTTTAAATACCCGCCAGCAATTTGGTTTGTTTTGTTTCCCAATGGAGCTACAATTGTCCATTTGAACAATGCTTTAAACATGATTGTGTATTGCATAAGAAATGGATTACACAACTACAGCATCTTAAAAGGGTTAGCATTTTAAGTTCACGCACTCAGACTTTTAGAATGCTTAATGTTGGTCAACCTCGTGTTGGTTTCTGTCGCGATAATATAATAACAATTTTATGTATAACTGATAAAGATAAAACAAATGGTAATTGCTGTAGAGCTTGATATGTAATGTTAAATAGACACACAAACTCTGAAGCGCTGTCTATGTGTTCCCTACGATATCCTGGACTGATAACCCAGTCCAGGTCACTGTCCAAGACGTAATTATTACACTAAAATCGTTGTTCGTGAGAATCAGTATCTGTTGTTCGATAGACGGACGTAAAGTTGACTGTCGGAAAATATAAAATAGGTCTAGACAGGTCCCTGTTATGTGCACCGTGAACTTCCTGATCATTTTCTTCTGCCATTTTAAGACTAAACTCAGAAAAATACTTCTTTCGCATTCCTTTTACTGATTTGATCAGTGATCGGAACGATGGTTGCTTGAGTTTTCATTGAGAACATTGAGTCTGTTCTGTAGTTGTTCCAATTGATGTCTTCGTATCATTCAACGCTCCAATCGGATAAAATTCAAGTTTTTGCTTAAAACCCTTCAACAAAATCTTGATTCTAGTCCTTTCTAAAGGTTTCTCTCAATTCGTATCCCTACGCGTGCTCCTAGCGGCCTCAATGTATTTCTGGTTCGATTTTTGCGCATCCTGTCTGTTCGTTTTGTTTTTGTTTTGTTTTTTGTTTTAATTAATTGATCGATTGACTTTAGATTGATTAACCACGTCTATTTTTTATCTTAATTTAAATATAAGCTAATCTTATCTCGGTAATACTCTAGTGTTGCCAGTGAATTTTTGATTTTCTTCGTGCATGTTAGAATCAATTTTTATTTAATTGGATCTAAAAAAAGTTTAAAAAAAACATGAATTGATTTGCAAATGTATGGAAAAAATAATGCAACATCATACTTTTCCATCTTTACGCAAATTAAAAGTCTTCTGTTGTTTCTTGTCTTGCAATCGCACAACAGGCATTAAAGCCTAGATTCAGATTTCATACAAACTTGTATCATTAAATTTAATTGGGCAGTGAATTAGCAGCTAGTCTAGACAAAACAAAGTGTCCCAGAGCTGAAGGTAAACATATTATAGAGTCCTACGGCCATTTCAACCTCCCAAAAATAGACCATTATATGTGTGTTTTAATGATGCTGAGCAAAAGACCTTGAATCTATGCTATCCAAAAGCATAGCCCCTTAAAGATAGGACATTGATTTCTTCAAGAAAAAAAAAGAAAATCTCCAAGAATGCATCGACCTTCCGTAGAAAATATGTTCAAACAATCCCCGGGGACATCTGGAGACAAAACTAACACACCAGTTCAGCAAAGTATTGAACTCGCAAACAGGGGAAAACTCCCCCTGGTTGAGCTGTTCTGCTAGAGACGTATTTGTATTTGTTTTACGACTCGCAGTCAAACAAAAATCCATTCGAATGAGCTTGAAATCAACCCCAGTTTAAAAAGAATTTAAAGATCAGATGGGGTTTTAAAATTATAGCCAACAAAAACGGGAGAGAAAGAAAGAAAGATCCATAATCGGATTCGGTGGACGCTGGCGCACATTCCACCGTTCCGTCAGCATGTGGGCCGAAATGTGTATGTCTTTTTCATAAATCTCACCATTTCTCACCTCAACCCCTTCCCGAGCCTGGCTGACCTTTATCATCATCTGTGCAAGCGACAGCCGGAGGAAGATAATACAAAAAAAAAAAAAACAAAAACCCGCACACAGAAGCGATTTGCAAAACGCTCCGGACGACAAAATCGTGGACCCGGTTCTCGGTCAGCCGCGCGGCAGGATTTGCATAAAAACACAATAGCATTTTGCTCATCATAACCGATCATCGGCACACGCAGCTACAGACCGGGCGGGTGACATACGCGTCAAGCCACCACACACACCACTATCAACGTTCGTCTGGTAAACCGTGGCGGTGAAGGAGCTAGCCAGAGCATTAAAAAATTTTAACGCAAAATAACCTCCCAACGTCAGCCCGGGCCGGAGGACTCCAGGAGACCGTCACGATCTGGGAGAGGTAGGAGAGACCGTCAGACGGTCACGGCGTCCACGGCGTCTTATTTATGCCTTCATCCTTGAAACACAATCGGTGGAAGGGGCCACCAGGGATGAAGGGGTTACAGGTTGGGCAACGGGGGAGGGGGAAATAAAAATTGTCTGAAACTTGGAACAATCACCCAAAAACGGACCCGAACGGCGTGGACGGGCAAACCTGTTTTGCGTCGATCTGATCGCAAACTGGAACTTGAAGCGTCCAAAGTGGTCGTGGCAATGCCAGACAGTGTAGTGGCTCTCTTCTAAGGGCTAAGGGCGAGATTAAGAGTCCGCCGGTGGTACCCGTGGTGATCTCTGTAAGGTCATTGCCGTTACCGTGCTAAAGAATGGGAGGGGGGGGGAGGGGGCAGGTGTGCCGGTTCCGGCATGTGGCATGCTCCAACTGACGCAACGCAATCCAACGGCCAAACCATTACCACGAAGGTCAAGATCCACCCGTTGTGTCTGTCGATGCTTTGCTTCTGTGAGGTGAAAGTTGGCCCAATTCTCAGGTGGTTCCAGTGTGCGCTAAACGGTGAGCCAAAACAGAGCCGAGGTTTAGTGCTATCTTAACGTTCGGTTAACCACAGCAGCAGCAGCAGTAGGCGATGATGGTGTCCGTAGCCTTCTGTGCTCGACGACAACGGACAACTGCCAGTGGCCTTCAGAAGCCACCGTGGTGGTAGGTACTAACAGCGCCAGCAAAAACAAAAAACGCGTCTCTTCATCTTCGACGCAATAGCGCAACCTCACATGACAAAAAAAAAATAGTATCGAGGCCTATTACACTCGCTTTGCTGCCTGCTACCATCAATGTTGACATTGTGACGCTTCGGTTGCGTTTTCTGCTTTGCTCGATCGTGTACGTACGCAGTGATTGACCTGTTTTGGCATAGATGTGTCAAACACAATTGCGCCGTTACTGTGGAACAGCCGTTACGCTGCTGTGTGTGCGTGTGCGGGTATAGTTGTGGATAGCGATTTACATAATCGAACGATCGGAACAAACTACTGACCCGTTTCGGCTGTATTGCCCTGCGTGCTGCTGACCTCGAGCTGAGGTTTATATTTAGCAGGAACTGTCTCTGAAGGGAAGCGGTGAAATTGGGGAAGTGTTTCTCGTTCCGTTGGTGTTCGGTAGTGGAACGTATCTTTATTCGGAAGAAAGATTGAAGAGCACTACTACCACTACTGCTACCTACTGAGGTTCCACATCTCAATGACGCTTTGGATTTAAGAGATGGAAGGTCTAGGATCAAGATGAGGGCCTACTCGCAATGGTTAGCGTAATAGAGTAATAGGATTAGAGCGCCATCGCCTACTCAGACACCTCGAAAGAGAGAGTGAGAGAAGATTTATCAAAACAATAAATTTTGCCCCGCTTCTTATCAGTCTACACAAGACAATCTTAACGCCTCTTTGCGCCACCACGCGCTTCGGGTGTAGTAGTTTGCTCGAGTTCAAGACGGAATTGCACCTACCGGCAGCGGCCTGCGGCTATACATTGTGTGGGCAGAGATCTTCCCACACCCGGGTCGCACCGATCTGTTTATTTGCGCGGCGAATGCATCACCGTTTGCCGAAGCTTTAACAAAAACCGGGTGCACTTCCTTCCTCAACCCGGGTGATGTACACGTCCGGCCGGCCAATACTGGCACTGGGTGTGACGCACTCGCACTCATCGCGCATTCAAATTGCTACCGCGTCAACACCGCGCAGTGTGCCAGCTGAACCGAAAAGAAAGGGCAACCGTTTGGACGAGTGCAAAATGGGAGAATCCACACAGTACAAAATATTTGCGAGCGATATGTTTTTTTTTTCTTTTTTTTTTGTCAAATGACACCACATACACACTCACACAAAGCTGTTAATCGATTGAGGCGGATGGATGGAGCGTTTCCGGGACGTTTGGCGGTGTGTTGAACGGTTTCGGTCGAGCGAGCTCGCCGCCAAATGTGCTGTTCCGGCGCTTCAGCCGACAAATCTGGCCGGCCATTAATGTTTGTGTGTGTGTATGTGTGACTTACCTTTTGCAGGGTGGTGTCGGCCGGAACTCTGGGTCTGCTTTCGTCGATAGTACACTTTCTGCTTTAGGTTTTGGTACTGCCACCAGTAGCTATGTTATCATTTATGGGTGCTCAATATAACGGGCTGCGAAGCACTTCGGAAAACGGGGCGCCGAATCTTTATGTCACACACGTACCACTTTTCACTGGTGACTTTTCACTTACTTTTAGGGTATCAGGGGTTCACTTTCCACGTGCACTGATAAGAAGGGGATGCATTTGATAGGCTAGCCGTTACCTTGCGCTTACATTAAACACGATCTGCAAACGTCACGAGCAAGAGCATATGAGCAGGAGGCGACCGTAACACAACACAAAAACTCTTACTGATCGACGAAAGCTGACGACCTCGGTCGGGCCGAGCGGAACGCTGAGTCACCCCAACTCGGCAGCCGATAATGATAATAGCAAAGAGTAGTGTGTGATGATTAATGCGCGAAAGCAAACTGAAAAACCGTACCGGATGACGTACGCACGGTGCTGCGTTCTTTCTCAATGGCT
This sequence comes from Anopheles arabiensis, assembly GCF_016920715.1. Lineage (NCBI taxonomy): Eukaryota > Metazoa > Arthropoda > Insecta > Diptera > Culicidae > Anopheles > Anopheles arabiensis. Next base: position 13,873,532 of record NC_053518.1, read on the forward strand.
ACCAAACCCTCCCCTCTCTCCAAAAAAAAGGGGGGAAAAGAAACCTACTTTGACCGTGTGTGGTACCTTGGCAACGAAACATTTCAAACTTTTGTTCAAACACAAACGCTTCGCCCCCCCGCCAACCGGGCTGTGTTTACAAATGCTACGGCACACACACACACACACGCGCTCTTGTTATGGTCGGTGTGAACCGGTGACCGTCGCTTCACCAATACTGTGACAGGGTTTGCCGGAAAATTTACAAAAAACGCTCACCACTACTGCCCTCCTCCCAAGAAATGGGGGTTGGAAGACATCTGGTCCACATGGACACACTGCAACCACTTGTCACAAACGTGTCACTGCCGGATGGGGCTTCCGTTTTTGACAGCGTTTTTGTTTCGACAGCCTCCCCGCCTCTCCGGCGTACAGAGAGATTCAAATTAAGATAAAGACCTCAAACACACGCACACACACACACACTCATGTTCAAACGAAACGCGACCGAAGACGATAGTGCGCCTGTAGGTGGACCGGAAAGGGCTGCTGCTGGGGTCGATTTTCTTGCAGTAGCCGTACGTTTTGTTTTTGGACTTTGACGGTTTCAACCATTCACTCAGTAGGTGATGAAAAATGGACGCTTTTGTTTTGCTTCGAGAAGAAAGTAAAGGGAAGCAAAGAGCGAGAGAGAGAGAGAGAGAGAGAGAGAGAGAGAGAGAGAGAGAGAGAGAAGGCTGCTGCAGAAACGCAACTGAACCAAGACACAAAGACGCGAGGGTTGCGGACGCGCCTACTTTGAGCCCCTTTCTTTCTTCCTGTTCAAGCGGTGCCACACGATCCGTTTGTTCAGCCCGCTCCCTTGAGGGAATGGGCGATCGGTTTGCATCGGGTTCACCTTTGACACAGTTTTAAAACCACCGCCCTTCCGTTTGGAGGGTTTTTGAGTCGAAAAATCGGGCAACGGGCGCCATCACGGGCGTCGAAATAGTTTGGTCACAGCAAAACAGGGAAACTGCTCCGTCGTGCAACGGTGGTGTGCGATCAAGCGGATGGTGAGATCCTCTCTCGGCCCCGTGAATGCAAATTGCACTTGTGCAATACAATTTGCACCACAGCGCGCGATCGCACGTGCGCGCGTCCCCCTAGCTGTGGATGTTTCCCTTCTTGTTTGTGTGCGCGCGCGCTCTCCTTTTCCCTCACGTTTGATCGGCAAATGCAATCAAAATAATAACAATAATATTGCCCATTCTGCCCTCCGGACCCTTGCACCTCTTGCTCTCTCTCTTACTCTCTGTGTATTGGTCGAGCGCAATCACTTCACCGAGATACTACAATTCCCTATCAGACGTGATTTAAAACAAAAAGAAAGAAAAAAAGGCAACTAGACTCGTACCAACACTCGAACACACATTATAGCACACAATCGCGCACACACAGATAACAACACTGAGGATGCAGTAACGCTCCTCCGGCAGGCACATTCGCCACCCTTAGGTGGGTGATGGGGGTGAGGTGCACCCCGGGCCAAACCAACTCGGTTTTGGGGGACGGGGTTCGGGGGTGGTTTTTACCGTTTTCCGCTTTGCTCGGTCGTTCGCGTTCGGCGTTGAGAGGGCGTTGTGGCGTTCGCGCGCGCGCTCGTGCTTGCACACTTCTTCTGTACGTCCGTTCGAGCTCACTGTCGTGTGATTTCTGGCGGTTCCGGTAGGCCAAACCGAACTGTTGCGGCAACCGTAACGGATGCGACGCACAATGAAGTCAGTGGTGGTCAACTAATTTATTGTGAGGGAGAGTACGATGGTAGTAGAAGTTGTGTTTGCTACAGAGAAATAATTCTCATTTAAGTGCCATTCTTTTTATGTACACTGGCAATACAAATTAATTAAGTGCATCACTCATACAAGATTATTGTTACTGGGTTTTGAATCATATAATGGAATAGTTCAATCACTTAGGGGAATGTTGCGATTCGGTAGTGGAATGTTGCAAGCAAACGCGATTAAAATTCACCTTCTAAATACATACAATTTTGTAAAAAAGCGGTTGATAAAAGTTATTAAATATGATTATTAAAAATCCAAAACGATTTCATACACTCTATCTAATTAAGGTAGTTGATGGAGATTTGTTTACTATTAAACATGTTGTTTAAAACCAAAATATTCAAATGCAAACCAGACTACAGTTTCAAGTAAGAACGATATAATTTTAATAGCTTTTTGAAATATGTATTTTTTATAAGATTTTAAACACAATAATAAAAATTGATAAGATTCAAATTATGAAGTTAAAGAAAATACAAATAATATAAATCTACATTCGCAATCGCGTTTAGTTTCTCACCCCTGGAAGAAACGGCGCATGTTGCTTCGTCGATGTTGCAACGATGTTGTGCCCTTTTTGCCGTAATGTTTACATTATTTTTTTGTATTTTGAATAAATTGTTCATATGGCGCAGTTTAATAACAGCTACTCTTGAAATGCTGCAAAAATTTGCAAGTCATACAATTACAAAAATAAAATTGTGAAAACTGAATGTACAACCGCACACTTATTTTCACCTTTCCACACGGGAGGGCGCAAGCTACCGAAGGCGACTCTGTGCTGAGGCTGAGGATTGGATTAAATCTCGTTTCGGTACTTCAACATTAGAAGAGGTAGCTTTTAACAGCAAACGTTACGCGATGCCCTCTGTTCGAGTAGTGTTTTTGAGTGCACTTGCACATACATTGATGCAAACAGTACGCTTCGTTTGGTTCTGTGTAGGAAGGCATTTTAAATACAGCATGCACAACGGTTCAAAATAGAGCAGTAAATTCAGTTTTGGTAAAGCCTTGCAGAATAAAGAGATTAGTTTCATGCTTTGGTTTATGATTATTCAATGTACACGCTTTCAAATGAAACACAAAAAAGTTTATTAAAAGAAAATCTTGGAAATCGTCAAAACCCATAAAATCCATAATCCCATACAGCAGAATGAAGTGTCCGCGATAATCGAGGGCCGGCCTCCTGTTGCATTCTTACCATATGTTGCACACAAAGTTAACCTGTTGCACCCTAGAACAGAAAGCTTCATAGCTCAGCGTCAATATCGATTAAAAAGCTTACAGCAAAAGCTTTTGACAGAAAGCTCATACAATTTTAATAACTTGTATTTGAATTCAAACGTCCATGGCTTTTCAAAATCTGTCATGTAAATCGAAGTAGAAACTGTGGGTTTGAAAATGAATGATTTATTTATTAATTTATTTTAAACATAAGACAACATATTTTTTATAAAGTTTTTTATCTTAACCCTTTTTATCTTTTACTGTGAGCAGTAGTTGTTGTTTGAGAAGAGTTTTGAAATTTTATTTTTATTATTATGATATATTTTATTATGATTATTATTATTATTATTTAGCACGATAACCACAGTCGTTCTGTGCATGCAACACACCAATGAACTGGGCAATCAATGACTTATTGACGGACTCATAGCATGATAGTACTTATGTCCTTCGTTTAGGCATATAGTTGGGTCGTAGAAATCAACGGCTGTACCCCAAGCTCGGCCCAGTAGCGGTTTTTTTTTAAACTTTTTTCATCAAACAATGCAGTTGCCGCTAAACTTTTGTTCCAAACTACCAATATATTTCACATTCGGGGCGAGTACCGGCTTCGAACGACGAAATCCGTTCGACGCTCATGAGAGAATGAGAATCATGAGATACAACTGTCAAGCATTTAAAGACGTTTTTATCTATGATTCAAGGATGGTTAAATTTTGAATTTTGATTTTTTTTGCCGTTGGTATTGGATTTCATTCGTTACATCATTATAGGATGATTTGTTATCAATTATAAGGCAGCTTTACTCACTTTCTTTAAATTTGAATTTAAGTTATTTCAAATGTAGAAGGGACGACAGGATTGGATTTACTTTATAAAATTTTATATATATATATATAAATATATATATATATAATAATATATATATAATATATAATATATATATATATATATATATATATATAGATGTATATTTATATATTTATATTACTTTTTGATTTTAGATATTTTTATGTATATTTATATTCCGATATTTTTTATGTTTTTTATATAAATTTTCACAACTGATGAAAACTTTTTTAATGGAAATAGATCACAAAACATTGAAAACAACATTCGTTCCAAATCCGCAGCGCAAAACCTCGCGGATTTCTCCCCATACAAACGGGAACGTTCGACCCCGGCAGGTAGAACTCATTCTTTCGCGCGCTTCTTACGGTCTCTCAATGGTACGTTATTTTAAAACTGAGCGCCAATTGAGCGCCTTCTGACAACCGCGGCGAACGGATCTCGTCGTTCGAAGCCCATAGTCGCCCCGATTGTCTCTAAACCTATTTTTTATGTGTTGAACAGCTTGTATCTGTTCAAAATTTAACGCATGCTTTCAGTAATTAGCAACTTAAATGTAGCGTTAACAAAATTTAACATTTAAGGATTAGCTTTTGCCAATATGATTGACTGATATAAATCTCTATTGGTATATATTATTGTTTATTTTTTTTTTTAAAGTTCTACGTTTAGGGAGAGCCAACTAGTCAGTCAAATGGTAGACGCATCTGCTCCTGATAAAACAAAGCTCGTTTGGACCGTTAACATATCCCTTTGCAAGAAGATAGATCATCAATTTGTGAACTAATTGGATTATGTATATGCCTTTCTTCACAATCGAGTAAATTTTTGGGAATTTCAAGATACTCGGAATAATACACACACATTTAAATAGTCTCTGTAAGCCAGAGATGCTGATGATAAAGGCATCATTGGTCAGCGTCTCTTCTATGCTGCAGAAGCCTACCAAAGGATCAAGCAGGCGACAGAGAACCTTGGGTTGCAGATAATCGAGCTAAGACCAAACTTATGATCGCAACATCAGAGGTCCTACCAATAACTAATCCAAACCTACATAGGCGTGACGTACAGATAGGTGAACGCACTTTTGAAATCGTCCCAAAATTCACCTATCTTGGGCCAAAGGTCAACAACGACAACAAGCATGGAAGCAGAGTTGCGCGCAAGGATGCTGACTGCCAACTGGTCATTCTAAGGCCTGAAAAATCAGTTCACCTCAAAGAACCTGTCGCGACGGACGAAGCTGGGACTATATAGTACCTATATAGTACCGGTACTCACATACGCCTCTGAGACATGGACACTGTCCAAATCTGACGAAACCCTCTTGTCCGCTTTCGAGAGGAAGATGCTCAGAAGGATCCTTGGATCCGTATGTGTGGAACAACTATGGAGGAGTCCTATACGACGAGCTATACGAGATGTACGGCGACCTAACTGTCAGGCTCCGGCGGCGGTGTGGTAGCAGAGGAGGCGTGGTAGCACCAAATTAAGGTAGCAAGATGGCGTGAAGGCGTGCGCTATTATGGCCGGGATAGTGTAGGATAGACAGACGAAGGCGCGAGACCATGAGCAGTTTCGGACACTCTTGAGGCCAAGATCGCAAACTGTTTGTAGCGCCGAATAAGTAAGTAAGTAAGTAACCTGTAAACCAGATTTGTCCAACTCAAAGGAGCAAGGGCTTGACCATATTCTACCGTATCTAACATTTGTTTTTATAGGAGTCTCTATTATTATCTCTGTTATTGAAGTTTCGTTGTATTCAACAATCCAATAAAAATATTGCTAGCAATATGTCAGAATAAAAAGGAATGTTTAACCTGATAGGTCACTAGTTATCAATACCATATGATCGTTTAAAAAAACAAAACAAAAAAAATAAAGAAAACATGTTCCTCATTGTGGCGCAAGACATGCTTCACAACGATTAATTTCGGCCATTGATGCAAATTTCAGTAATAAAAATACACACAAGCTTTTCACCATTATCTCCTCTTGGAAAAAAAACTTTACATGAATCATAAAAGTTATCACTTTGTTCGCTTCCATCGCTACCTTCCATTCAAGGTTGAGTGAACATTCATCATGTTGAATGTTTCTACTCCCACCGATAAGCGAAGGTCGAAAACTTTCGCTTCAAAAACATCTGTAAACATTCCGTTCCCGAGATTTGCCGTACACATGGTGGACAACACAACGGCCCCGCAGCTGGAGAAGGGCCAAGCGACATTAATTCATTTCCTGCCGAGCCGTGTGCAAACAGTGCACCATTCGCCTATTATTTGCGATTGGCGCGCCGTGCCGTGCCGTTGCTTGCACGAACTGCTCACCCGAATTCCGCCGGGACTCGTAAAAGGGCACGGAAATAAATTATTGATCAAGGCAATCGCCTGTCCCGATCCTCACTCGCGTGACACATGTGTACGTAGGGATGAGCGCTTTTATTTTGAAAATTAAAAATAATCCGTTAGTACGTGCGGTGGAGGTGCCGCTGGTCGTTGAGTACTAAGCGTGAGCTACCGGCACTCACAGTGGAGGCGCCTAGTCGCTGTTGATTTCATACGCTGAGTGTAGGGCACGTGTGAGTTACTGGGTGAGTGGGCTCTCACCTTTCCAGCCTTCCAGCTGGGGAAGTTGCATTTCATCGCAAAAAAGCGACATGATACGGGGCGTGCAAAAACCATCGGAGCACTATCAGTAGCGTGCTGATGTTCGGGCCGTGCTGGCCGAACACGACTGCGAAGAACCATCCTCTCGCTAGCGGCCACCTGTAATCATCTGTATAGCGTGCCAGCAAAAAAAAGAAAAGGTGTGCGCTGCGAGCTAAGGAGAAAGATATCGATTTTTGGCTACCGCCAGAACAAAACTCAAGCTGCAGGTTGAACTTACAACACTCCGCCAGGTTAAGGGGCTCCGCAAGTGCGTTTCGGGGGGAAAAAGCGATAACAAATGGTGGCTCACCATTGTTCGTGGCAATGGTGGCGTTGTTGACGCCTGGTGGTGATGCTGCCGCACGTCGGATGGAATTAATTCCGGAAATGGTAATACATTGCCACTTTTCCGCTCATCTGCAGTGAAACAAAGTGTACAGGTGCGAAAATTTGTAGCAATGTGTAGTGGCTGATTCCTTGTATTCGTGTGGCGAAAAAAAAGCATCCACATTTAGCGGTGGAGTGATCGTGCTGCCAAGTTGCCGAGGAGGAGATTACGCTGCGCTAATACCGTTGAAATCATTCAAGCCCCGTCGAGCATGTGAGTGATGTGTGAATCATACGATAGCATTAGTGTCAGACCGTATTACCATCACGCGGCAAACCCCGGACAAACCCCCAGCGAAGAGGTAAGCGAACGAGCCCTGCACCATCCATACGGACACGGTATGGACACCACTTGCCACTTACCCGCCGGGTATGGGCCACTTGTTGAGGGGCGACGAGTAAAAAAACAACACAAACGATGACAAAGCAAAGGAGAGGTCTTCACTGTCCCATCCTTCCCTTTTCCGTACCAACCTGGTGGTGGTAGCAAATATTCATTGGCACGCTCCCAGGACGGCTTACGATGGGGTTTGCCTTACCGCTTGCGGCACGAGGAAGTTTGCTGGACGGGTCCAATTAGAGTGTGTGAAGGTTGTTAGTCGTAATGAAAGATTGCGCTAGCGCTTGTTGTTGTTGCTACGAGACACTTCCCGCTTTTCCACGCCATCTATTGTGATTTATGCGTGTGTGAGCGTATGGCCTTGTGTGTGATATTGAAATGAAGCTCATCTAATGAGAAAAGTTACAAGTGGGGCTTATGGGGAAAGGTAACATGGGAAGAAGGTTAGATAGCGTTGACCTTGTTGAGAGGAAAGACGTTGCATTCCTTCTTTTCCTGTAGCCTGTAGACATTGGAAGGGTTTTATGGTTGAATTGGTTTAATTCGTAAAGTTTAAATATCATTTTGTTACGGAATGTTTGTGTTGGTGGAGCTATGTTTAGCCACTGTCGAATGTACATGAACCGCATGGACCCTTTTTTTTATTGGTTTTTTATCGATAATACAACATATTGAACTACAACACACAATTAACTATCATTTTGCTTATACTTCAAGCTTATACTTTTTATACTTGTACTTCAATACACTGTTCACTTGACCTAAAATCGTCATTTTCGATAAAAAATTGCAAAAATGGTTGAAAGTGCCAAACAACAACAGCAAGAGCAATATCACTTCTTGATGAACACCTCCTCCCATGCTGCAATAAATTTATAATTAAATTAATTATTGGGGATTTTCTGGGGAATTAAGGTAAAGCCTTATTGGCAGAAATATTATCGAGACACACAAACATTCAGTAACTATTATAATGCTTTACGAATTGATAGTGCCATGTTAGACAAATTGATAGCTGATTCCTTTAAAATACAAGGCTCTTTGAAAATCGAAGTACTCTTAAAAACAACATTCAGGTTTTTTTATATATTCGTTCCTATTTTCAAATGGAGCTTTGTCCTAATTTCAGATTCGTTCTAATTTTCAAATGAGCTTTGTCATCCATCAGCATTGCTAGTGGTACATACGGGAGAAATTGTCCGCAAGTTTGACCATATTGATTAGTCCGTCAATCCATGTTATGTTAATCGAATTTGGAAGAGTTCGACGGTATGAAATGTCTTACTAAAAGATGTTAAGTAATTTGTGTACGAATAGTTTCTTCTTATCTTTTAAAATCGAGCAAATATGTGCGCGTGCCGGATTGAATCTTGCAGAGGGGCGCAATTGGCCCGGGGGCCAGACTTTGCCGACCGCCAATGTGATGTGATTATTAAGAAACTGGTTCAAAACTAGTAGTTAATTTTGTGCTTATTTATAGCGATCTTCTATAATTACACACATTATTTATTAGTTAAATATGAAAAAAAAACTTTTTGCTAAATTAAAAGGAATGGGAAGGCAAGGAAGATAGACGGTATTGCTTATTTTTTTTCTAAGTAACATTCTTTGAATCTCAACAAATTTATTGTCTCATACATATGATTTTTTTCTTCACTTTGTGCTCTTTGCTGCCTTGATGGCAGTTCTTTTCCTTTCTTTAATCTAATATTTTGAGAATGGCTTTTCATATCTAACGGCGTATCACGAATACTGCCGTACAAAGTTTCTTAAATCAATTAGGAACAATTCCTAACATACCTAATTAACACTAACTGACCCAAAAAGTGGCCAAATTCAATGTGCCATGTTTACCACGAACCATTGACCTGAACCAACAAAAGTCTTCGAAAGCTCACTTCTCTTTCCGTTCCGTTTCAATTTTATAGTTAATGTTGCAAACGTACACACCGCCCCCCCCCTCCGACTGCCAAACTTTTGCAACAAAGGAAAACAATTCAACATCAATGGATTTATTCAACTGGTTGACATAAAGCTCCCAGCCACAAAGTGGTACACTGCTTTTGCATGCCTCAATACAATACGTCTTGAACATCGATAATCCCCTGCAAGCAATCGCGAAACGCACATACACAGGGAACCGAAGGAAAAGGAAGCAAGCCAGCACAATATTGACCTTTTGACTTCATTTGTTTCGTGCTGCCGGGCACGGGTACAATATTTTCCCACCCCATACAACACCAATCGCTGTATGGTGTATGGTTATGGCAATAGCTTACAATATATACGCACACCCATGCATACACACACACACACACATACACACCAGGCTGCGTTGTTATCGGGCAATGGAAGCACGTAGCACAAAGCGGAAAATATTTGCATTTCATTTGCATCCATTTTTGTCGGTATGTTTTACCCCGCCGACCATACGGAAGGCCACCGTATTGGGGCACGCGTTATTAGAGAAAAAGAGAGAGAGAAAAATATAGAGAGAGGTGCTTAATAAAAAGGTTTGTTGTTGGAGTGGTTTTGTATCGTTTTTTTTTTCGTTGCATTTGAAAGAAACGCCGCCGTGTTGTATGTAGGCTGATAGCAGTGTGTAAAAGCATACATGGAGGGTAGCATGTTAGGATGATAAGCAAATTGGTGGACCGGCATTTTGATAGACGGCGCTTACTGGCGTGGAATGGGTACGATAAGGCGAGATGTATGAAAACCGATACGTGCAGTAATTCATCTCCCGCAAATGAGTGTGCGGGAAGTGATCTTCCGTGAAGTGTCGGGTCAAAACGTGAAGAGTGTGGTTATTTTTTGAATACGAAAATTATAAATTTTATAATGAATTCATTACATTTTTCAACCATAATATATACACAAATTCATCCTTAATTTATGGTGTCATTCGACTTTGCTTACTTTGCTAGTGTAAGCTAGTCACTGTTAGTTTCAACACATCGTCCCGATGATCTGTTATTTAATCTACAAATTTTTGTAATTAGTTACTCGTAGCTGGTTGCAAATATTTTGTTGCCAACTTTTACTAATTAGATTTATCATTTTCATCCAACCACCAGTTACTTATTACTAATTTCTTGTATCTTGTGAAAGGTAAATAGTTAATTCATTAATTCCTTTTATAAATCTGGCCATGGTTCTGGAATTTAACGCTCATTATGATAGTTTCGACTGGCAACACACGGCTCAATTTAAACCAAGCTTACTGTTCTGTGCGTTATCTTATGTAATTGTTCGCTTGTTTATGTGCTATCTATAGCTTCAATTAAGTTATAGGGTCATATTAAGTGATGAGACCACTTCATTCGGAAAATTACTTCCTTAATATACAATAAAATACAATTACAATATTTCATTCGTGTTTGACGACTAGCTATTAATAACTAGTTACTCTTACCTAATCTTCTAGCAAGTTACTATTAACTAGTTATTTAAGCTTTTACTAGTTAGTAGTACTAGTAACTAGGAATATTTCGCTCTATGTCAATTTGACTACCAGTTACGGTAAGCAAGTACTGTGGAGCGACGTTTATAGGGGTCCTTTTATCCGGCTGTCCGTTTATCCGTGCTGTTGAGAAATTACAGTTCAATGCAAAGGTAACATTGGGTGTTGAGGAGGATATTTGAAAAAAGGTTATCAATGCACATCGTCATTACATGGCACATTTCAAATATTCTCATTGAAAAAGCATGAAGTTAATAAAAACTGGCTAGGTTTTACCAAAACATAATATAGAAAAAAAATCAGGAATTTGTGATAAAATACATACTTTGACTCATTATCCGTGTTATTTGTGTATCCTGGCAAGGTCGAGTCCCGAAGAGCCCAGATAAACAGCGTTCCACTGTTAGTGTACAAATGTTCTCATAGACAAATAATTAGAAAAGTAAGTAAAACTACCATTCATTTGTGTTATTTTTCAGTAAATTACCATCTCTAAGTGTTAATAATTGGATCTTTTTTCTGTAATACAATAGCCACCCTTTATTTCATTGTTGGGGTAAAAATGATAAGCTTCTATTTTATTTCTGAGATTATTTTATCTGAGAACAGTCCGGACAAAATATGAACTGCTTTGCTTAGGGCTGGAAAAACGTGGCGTTCTAGGAAGTGCCCGAGGCAATTCTACAAATAACACTTTCAACGTCCAGCAGCTGTGTTTTTCGCTTTCGATGGCCAACGAACAAAATCAATATGGCTTTCTCATTTTACTCGTGGTACACCATCAAACTTGACAGAGCGAGAAGGAAGGGTTTTTTTTGCTAGGGTAGTAGTGCTATGCAGCAAGAAACAAATTGAGCCCTTCAGTACATTGATGAGTACATTAATCATTGTCCTGGATAAATAGTGTGCTAGGCATTACCACAGCATCTTTGACATTACAACCTACACAGTCATGTTGGGCTTATATAGGTTTCGCAAGAATTACATCAACCACGCAAACGGTCAATCAGAAACCTTTGCTGCAAGGAGGTGGTTTGGATGAGAAATGGGCTATGTTCGGACTGGTAGTTGGCAGGATACGTACAGTCTAACATTATACGGACGTCACACGATGCGTAAACTTTGGCGTAAACTGGATTTCAGCCATACAACCCTATAATCTTTTGACAGGAAGTTTACGCTCTCCCATACAAATCAAGCGTAAACATTTTGAGTTTATGCCTGGTGTGACATCCGTATTAGATCTTAGGCGCGCCGTTCAATGCCTACTAACGTACTAACAAGGTGTTACCTCGTGATCTTGGAAAACATGCTGATCATGGTAAAGAAATCGATCATGGTCTCGCGCCTTTTTTATCCTAGTCTTGATGGGAGGCAGAGTCCACGCCGTCTTAACAATTAAATTTGGGTCTAGCATGAGTTATGTGTGCTAGTAAAAGGTCTAAATTTATGTTCAGAGATACGTTGTCCAGCGTCATACCAATGACATGACCAGCCCACTGCATCCTGTTCGAGCTTGATTTGCTGCACAATTCTGATCGGCTAAGTTCTCCACATGTACGAAGGCAAAGAATCCTTTGAGCATCTTGTTCTAGCTCTTCTGCTTACAGGGTCTCGGCACATTTGGACAGCAAAGTATGATACAGTTCCATCCTCAAACTTTGTGACAGGATTCTCAGAACATGTAAATCTTTTGCTTCAATATTATTTCTATGCTGTTGCTGGTTTGCAATATGTTGCCAGGGGCGCTTCATCACTTTTATCTCCGTCTTAAAAATTTAATGAAAATTGTCTTCCAAGGGGTGCATGTTTTTGTGAAATAGGATACGATTCAGCTACTAAAACTGGTTGAACATTTTTGAATTGAATTGAATGTATGGAATTTGGATTATGAGATTGTTCTAAGAACTTAACATTCAAGAAACTCAACTACAAGAAGAGGTCTAGCGTTCATCAAACCAGATTCCTGGAATTTTTGGAGCAAATAATTTTCTCCATAGGACGATTACCCGCTTCGGAACGTTCCTCGCAAAAGTCTTCTTTTTTTTCAACTCTCATTGGTAATTTGAAAAGACACTCTGCATAACACAGTCAGTTAATTCGAGAAGCAACGATGGCTGTTGTATAGAGCATCTTGATTGCTGGAGTAGACAAAGCCGGTGGATAAATATTGGCAAGGGAAAGTTTTGTAATAAAGAGGGCCATTCTATGGAGTGTTTGGCTTCAGACAGATTTCGTGAATGGCAAGGAAGCATCTTATCGTAAGTAGCGCGAACTTTCCTTTGATAGACTACTTAATCATTCATAGCTCAGTACTCAAAAGTGGACCTGACTCGACTGCAGAACAGTTTTATTGCCACATAGAGTCGTCTAAAGCTCGACCCTCTTCAATCTATTAATGTCGTATTAGTAGCTAAATAAATAGCATACAATCATACACTCTCGTCTGATTTGACGCAACAATCGTTGACTGTTTATGTCTATCTAGGCTACTTATGGGCTTGCTATTGCAGTTATCCAACTGTCCCAAATATTATCTATTTTTACTAACCCACACATTACTTTTCCATACATCCTGAGATGCTCATCATTAAAACATTTGTTAATACTTTGAGCCTCGTTCGTTAACAACCCGGTAGCCCGTCGAAAAAAAGCTTGCCCTGAACAAAAGCTTTTCTTCGAGCAATCAATTCCCCCACAATACGGAAAGCGAAAAGAAGACAAAAAAAGAGTGCTTTTGTCCGATTGCGGTAAGCAGTTAGCGGCTCGTTGGAATCCTTTTACCATCCGTTCTCATCCGTTCCGTCCCCTTTTTTCGTTTTGCTTCATCCTCAAACATCGGCTGAAGTGTCCCCGTTGGGCCATTTTGGGTGTATTTTATGTGAACTCCAACCCCCGTCCGTCGGTCGGGTATTATTTTCGCTCTGTGAAATGGCATTAAGATTCATCGCATGAAGCATCCGCCTTTTTCCTTCGGGAGGAGAGAAGTAGTAAGCAGTTGATCAGATTTTTTTTATCCTTCCTTCGATTGCGCCACGATTGTGAAAGTGGCGAGTCGAGGGAGATAGGAAGCAAAGCAAGCAAAACTCCAGATACGGACTTCAGAAGGGATAAGATGGTGAACGAATGAGGGGAAGGGAAAAAGGGTGGGTTTGAGAGAGCGGGAAGGGCGTGAAGGCAGTATATAACTTGCTCCAATTTCATTCGAGGGACCTGTTTTATTTACTCGCCGGCTGGCAGACGGAAAAAGTTAGTCTTCAGTAGCTCAGCGAACGACGCTGGCCCTTGGTTTCGGAGCTTTGCCGGGAAACACGACTTAAACTTTAGTGACAGTTGTTAAACTGTTTATGTTGTGTTGGAAAATGGTAAAATATTGGATGTATCTTATCACGACATTGTAACGATATGGTGTTACTATGCTTTATGCTTTTTTGGGATTGTGTAAGGGAAGCAGTACTTACGATTATTTTTACTTTAATTACGTATATTTTTTTAAGATTAATTTTGCACATAACTCAACTACATACTATTTGTCTTTGAATATAATAATAATTTTTAGTAAATTATGTATTTTTTTACAAAAGTACTTTAAACATATTTTTAACTAACTTTTCGACAAAAGATCTTTTCCTCCACTAAAGATCACGATATTTGATCTCTTTGCTAATTAAATGCGGTTTGTTTGCGAACAAAATTAATGAACACCTCGCCTTATCATTACTTTATATTGCCTGCTTCCGGCAAAGTGCGTGAAAATGCCCGCGAGACATCTTTCACCGCAGAGCCCGAGATGCCAAAAATATGATATTGATATTGATTACATTTTTAACCTGACCGTAAAAAAAAACCCTTCGCTCACCCATAACAAGCCAACACCAGATGCCACGATCTTTCTCGAGACAGGTAAAATTTAATTTATTTCCCCGTACGCTGAATCCTGCTGGAAAGGAGTTTTCCCGTTGTTTTTTTCTTTCTTTCTTCCGGGAACGCAGCAACAGCACGCGCGGCTTTATTGCGCCTCCCAGCGGAAGCTGTTTGTCAATGATTTATCTGTGTAATGGTAGCGGCGAAAGACATTATGGCTTCACAAGCCTACCCGTGGGAAAGCGGGACCTCATTTTGTGGTTCGTTTGCTCGTTTTTTTATCGTTGGGTTTCCCTGCCAGCGGGAGAAGTTTACCATCAACAAGGAAAACAGGACCGTCAACCTGCGAAATGAGCTTGCGGGCTGAGCGTCGTGCTAAGGAGTTGAGCGGTTTGACTTCACCCTAAGAAGGTGTTTGTTCTCTCTTCTGGATCTGCTTTCATCTACCCGTCAGAGAGAAAACAAATGATCCTGCCGTGGGTCGTTGGGCGTATGGCTTGGCATTTGCAATCGGCCGTTTGGAGACACTTGCTGGTGGAATGGAGTCGCACAGAGACACACATTTAAATTCAGGCCCAATTCAGCGGCATAAAATAACTTTTTGTCAATTAGTACTGAAGCTTAATGTTAATTGAGATGCCTGGTTGGGTAGAAAAGAGGCGGCCTGTTGTTTATGGTGATTCTATTGGAAAGGGAAACGTTTTTGAGGTTCGAAGTTTTGAGCGTGAGCCATGTTAAAATTGGGGAAGACGGTTTAATGACAGTTTTGATCGTGAACGAGCGATGTGAGTCGGATTATGGATTGTATGGGAAACGGTACGGAAAATAGGATGAATGATCCTTCGGAACGGATTCGTTCCTTTTTGAATGGCACATATGGATTAAAATATCATTTGACTCGTATGGGAACGTGAATTGATAAATATGCGCATTTAATGAGCAGCAGAAAGACGAAAGCCGATTTCAGCGCTTATCATTTATTTCAATACATTGCTTTTATTGTGGTAGACAGTCTGTTTTGAAGATATGTTGCTAGGTTGTAATTTGAGCTTTCATTCCATTTGGTATTGTTTTATTGAGTGAGTATAAATAGGAATTAAACAAGAGAAAAATCATCTCTGTATTTAGGCGATGAAAATCATTTTCAATTTGCTCAGTCATGTGTTAAAATCCTGTTAAAATTTATAATGAGCGAGGAATTTATTGGTGTTATTACAACAAACGTTACAATAAATTAAGCGGCTAACACTTACAATATTAACGTCCTTATTTTTTTTCTTTGATGGAATAAATAATTGGGATAGAGCAAGACAGATCCAACTCGAATGGTGGTTTGGTTATATATATATTTTTTTTTTCAGTATGTTGAAAGATATAACATAACAAAAATAATTTAATTAGAAAGAGATATTTAGGATTGTTATGTAATACAGTGGAATCCCTGAACTGTCACTGGAACGAATTAAACTCGTTATGCGCCACATTATTGAACTCCTTGTTGTTGGCAAAGCTAGTTTTTAAGTGGATTTGTTCTCTTATGTTACCTGCAATACTTTTATTGTATTTCATTCCTCAATAGATATACCATGTTTTTTATTTAAAAATACAAGAACGTTGTTTTTTTTATTAAATTTCATATTTAAAATTTTCTCCAAATTTTTAGTAAATATAACCTAAAAGCCACATTTCTCAAATTACTACCCTTAGTACTGGTGTAAGATTTAAATACTACTTTTCAGAGCAACAAAGGTAACTAGGTAACTAAAGAGTTCAACACTGAAAACAATCATTAGAGGATAATCGCCATACAGCGATAATATAGGGTTCAGTGACAATGGCAAAAAGGACAATGGCAGAAAAGAGTAATCCAGCGCTGAGACAAAAAAAAAATAGGATCACTATAGTATCGTGACTCTCGTGAAGTAGAATGGGAGAAACTAGGACACTGACTGGCGTTAGGACATAAACAGGGATTGAACATCACTGATTGGGAGTTAGGCAAAGGATGTGGACTGGAATTGAAAGTAAACTCGAAACAGGAAATGATAACTTTAAGGGATAAGGCCACACACATAGTACATTTCTTTTAAATTGTACATCTATCGAATGTCAATTTTGGGGAAAATCAAACTCTACATCTCAGGAACTCAAGACAAAAAATAATGTTTCATTCTATTTATTAGTCTACCTAACTATACTGAAACTTTCCACATCAAACTCTTTCCTAATTACAATCTCAACTCCTTGCTGCCATTCAGACGGGTAGGAAAACGGCACTGAAAACATTCAGACCAACTTCCATCCCAACAACAACCCATCGAATGGAAACACTTTAATGTGTGCACAAGCTGCAACAAAGTTTTGTAAAACACAATACTGCCCGGACGCGAGGAGCACGTTAAAAGGTTAGCAAAATTGCTGGCTCTCCCCTTTTTGCACTGCCGCTCCGTTGTCGTTGCACACAATATCGTTTTTCATACGACCCGCCAATGCTTCCACCATTCGGGTTACAAAGTTCGAGAGTAGAGCAGTTTGGTACAGCACAGAGTACAAGCATCGAGTACGAAAGCGAACGAAGGGAACGATGCTTCACAAGACACCACACACAGACGCACACGAGCACCCACTTGGGTAGGGAAGAGTGAAAGGCGCTAAGAGATTCACCCAACAACGGTAATGCAAAAGTGCAAGCGTGTGCTTTCCTTTTGTGGTGCATCGGCGCACAGCTTCCTCGCTTTATTCGTGTTCCGCTTTTAATATGATCCGAGATATGCGGTGTGTGCAGAAGACAACAGCAAGAAAATGAAAACGCCCGGAACAGGTTCCCGTGGCGGGCGAACTATGGAAGTGCATGCGGATTAAAAGTTTGCACGGCGCGAAGTCTGCGGGACGAACGCGCGACTGCGACCTCCGCTGCGGTTCGATGTGGTTTGAGATGAGTTTAATCTTGGCGCGTTTTATGCTGCTATTGGGGTAGTGCTGCTCGGTGCCGTTAGCAAAAGGTCAATATTGTTTGTGTTTCATTATTTGTAACGTCCTGGTTGAAGTTGTTTACACTGTCACAATGTAGTAGACGAATTTTGCCAGGAGTAAATGGATTTGAGGAGTTCGATACAATACTTTTTTATTGTTCATGAAATCATTTTTATAATGCAATTATTTTGAAATATCAATTGAATTTTATGTTTGTGACAAATTATTATGTATTTTATTTATTTAAATAATCGTTTCTTTAGTTTTTTCATCACTTTAACAGATTTTACATCATTTAATTACATTTTTCAATTTTATTATTATGACTGTTTTTTTTTATTTTTGTTCAATTTCTTTTCATATTTAAGACTCATATTCATATTTTCTGTACTTTTGTTTAACGTTTTGCTATTTGTTCCACATTTCAGAGTGTTATGCATGATAAGAAATATTTTTTAACTTTTTCATGTTTCTGTAGTTGTTTTATAACATTTACTTTTATTTTAATTTTCTATTTCTTTTTCATTGTTGTTGTTTTAGCTATATTTTCATTTCATTTGATAGTTTACGTTACAAGTAATACTTTTAGTGTGTTAATTATCTTCGGTGTATCTATTGTTTGGAAGTATTCAACAATTTTTGCCAGTTTTGTATTTAATTATATTGATTTTAATTTTTTAAATCTGTTTTTACTCGTTCCTGTATTTGTTTTAGATCATCTATATTTATTTTAATTTCTTGTTTTATTTTTTCATTTTTGTTATAGCTTTATTTTCATTAAATTTGATATCTTCTGTAACAATTGATACTTTTAAGGTTTTTATTATCATCGGTTTATCTATTGCTTTGAATTATTCAAAACTTGTTGCCAATTTTGTGTTTCATTATATTATTTTAAATATTTTTTTATCCGTTTTCTTACTCGTTCGGCTTTTCATTTTTATTATTTTTCGTACATTTTAATGATATGATATTTTTAGTTATTTTATAGTTTCATGGACTAGTCAACAAAATAATTTTCGTTACTTTTACTAACATAGTATTATCGTTTATTGCTCAATGCACTTACAGATATAAATGAACATTTTACAGACATAATTAAACAGTGAAATGAATTTGTACCAAATTTTCCCCACACAAACCGTGAAGCAAAGCGCACTGTCCACCGGCGTCTTGTGAAGCGCACTCTTCGGTTAGTGCGGGTGAAAATGCACTGCATCAGTAGCGGTCGGTGCATGCGAATCGTTGCAACGCAATCGCACTCTACAATCAAACCAATACAAAATGCGCCCGCTTTACCATTATTGCACACCGCTGCTTTACAGCTGCCTGGTGCTGCTAGTGTCCTTGTGCTTGTGTGCGATCAAAACCGAGGAAAACTCCAGCTGTCCCGCTTGTGGTTCGTATTCTACTCGCTCGCTAGCACGCAGGGGGAAAAAAAGGTGTCCATGTATTAAGAGTGCTTTTAATCCCTCCACCCCCATTCCATCCTCCATCTCTCGTTCGGTAGTTTGCGGTAAGGTGCCGAACCCACCGTTACCGAACAGTTTGCGCGTGATCGGTGGTAACACCTCCGACATCGACCAGTACCCCTGGATGGCGGCGCTCTACTATCGGCAGCAGTTTACCTGCGGTGGAAGTTTGATTAACGATCGCTACATCCTGACGGCGGCACACTGTGTGGCCCGGATGGATGCGGCCGGGTTCGAGGTGTACCTGCGGCGTCCGAACATTGTCACCCTCAACCCCGAAGCCGTACACCGGCGAGTGGCACGGATCGTAATGAACCGCTACCAGGAGCTGCGGAACAACAATGATGTGGCGCTGCTACTGCTGCAGGAGCCGGTCGGGGTTGCGGATGGGCTCGTGCCCATCTGTCTGCCGGTGGATGGGTCGAACTTTGACGGCAAGGAGGCCATCGTTACCGGCTGGGGTACGACGGAGAGTGGGGAGCTGTCGGAGCACCTGCAGCAGCTTACCGTGCCGATACTTACCAACCAGCAGTGCCGGAAGTCGGGTTACTTTCGGTTTCAGATCACGGCGAAAATGTTGTGCGCCGGGTATCTGGAGGGTGGCCGTGATTCGTGCCAAGGTGACAGTGGTGGGCCACTGCAGCTGGCGAAGGGTGAAGCGGGCCAGCAGCAGATTGTGGGCGTTGTGTCCTGGGGCAATGAGTGTGCCCAACGAAATTATCCCGGTGTGTACGCGCGAGTTACCCGGTTCGTGAGCTGGATCCGAAGCCACAGTCGGGGGGCTTGCTGGTGCACTAACGGGTAAAGGGATGGAAGATGGAATACTTTGTGGCTGTGCCGGTGACAGCGAGCAATTAATTTCGAGAAACTCTTCAAGAATGAGACAGAAGGATATATGTGTGTGTGTGTGTGAGAGAGAGTGTGTGTCTGCAGAATGAACCTTTTGGAGTCGTTAGAAAAGATTGTGATGTGAATTTTTAAAATGGGTGGAAAAGCGACTGCACATGAGAGGTGAAGAATGTGTCCCGACCAGAGCAGCTCCAACAGGTGCTTTGTTGTGTTCTCTTCTCGGTAAAGTGTCTTCCATCGAACGAATCGTTCTTCGAAATCAAATTTAAGTTAAATTGCCTGATTTAAGAGGAACATCCGAAGGAAATGATTCCTTCCCATTCTACAGAAAGCAAGCGATACTCCGTCACGTGCAAACGATAAAACGATAATGATTTGACAGCGGTACCATCAACCGTCAATCCCAGTTTTAAGGCGAATAAATATTTTAAACGAAACTTTCTCGATTGGTTTTTACTTTACTTAGCTGAACCAGCCGCGTACGATGAACACCAACACCGAAGCACTGTACTTCGAAAAGCATTAAATTTGTAGCAGATTCGGTTCGTGGAGCCGTTCTGCTGCTGTTGTAATCGAAAGATTCCACCCTTTTGTTGTTGTTGTTGTCTAGGTGATGAATTTATGTCAGTCCAATTGCCGGCGATTGAGGTTCATCGTACACGACTGGCTGGCAGGCTGGCTGGCTGGCTGGAAGATGATTACCATCAATCAAAATGAAATCATAAATCAAATGGTACAAAATTCAGCAGTTCGTGAATAAATCATGCGATTCGTCTTCGCTGCTGCTGCTGCTGCTTACAGTACTTAGTGTAATGAAATTCTTAAAGAGAATAGAAGCGAAGCTTCTGAGAGAAATAGAAATGGCATAGCAGAGCAGTAGCAAACAGAAGTTTGGTTTAAAATTCTAAAATCAATAATTGCTGCTTTCGTCGTAGATGGGGAGGTCGCTTCAATTTCAAGTGAAAGATTAGCTGATTCCAGGTATATTGATACTGGAGATGGTACAGCTGTATCGGATTTCACGCCCGAGTTTAACGTGCTATGCCTTGATACGATTTTTTTTTGATAGAAATATATTGATGAAGTATTTGTTTGCTTTATTAGTCAACATTCTAAACAACATCTTAAGTTGAAATAACTACCGTCAATTCGCGTAGCAGTTCTTGGGTTCCTACGAATCTACGAATACGAGAGAAAAACAACATCGAAACCCCGTTGTTCTGTCAATCTAGGAGGACTCTGACACCCAGAATCATGTGTCCAAACCTTGAAACAAGTTTAACATTATAAAGGTGTAGTGTGCATGTAAATTTGAAGGTTGCAAAAGGAATTTTGAGGCTGTCCAGAATTCGAATCAAATCGTCCGTAATTTGAAACATGAGCTCAAAACTGTTCGGAATATGAATAAAAAATCGTTGCAGATTTATGATATTTTACAATGTTTAGAGTAAAATTACTGGAGATCTAAATGCCAAAATATTTAAATATTTAATTCATTTACAAAATGTCTTAAGTGTCCGTAATTCAATGCAGTACGGTATACGATTTTTGAGTAGTTTAGTGTTATACTTTGAATTGAGTAAAGAAACTTAAAACATTCGGCTCATGCAATCTCAAGATATATTCTTGAAAATGATAAGTGTGTAAATTAATGTATTCGGTTATATTGAAATCATAGTATTAATGATTTGCGATCAGTAAAAATGTAATGGAACCCTTAGAAAATGAAAAAACTGCCTAACACCACAATCAAGATTATTCTTACAAACAAAATCTAATTTTATATAAGTTGCTGTTTAAAAGGTAAATAGCAAGTTTAAAATGTAAAGGATTTCATACAGACACACACTACAGGTTCAGCTCACGCAGAATGTGTTTAATTTTTAAATGAAATGAATGAATTTTACTTTAAGTTAGCATAGTCTAGGGTATGTATTGATTTTACTAAACCCTAGCATTGCGCAATTAAGAAATATTTATTCATTTCTTTTGTAAGATAAAAAGAAAATAAGGTTGCCATAGTTGGAAATGATATTGTCTCAACTAGTAGAGTAATTTTTACTATAAGTTATATATTTTTGTTACATCAATATGATCCAGCGGTAAGGGAATGAAAGGTTAAAAAAGGAAATTTTCAAGTAATATGAAATAATCGGAACAGAGTGTTTAACTTTAATCAGTCGTTTGAATGGGTTCATAATAATCGTCACAACAGTTTTCTTTCTCTTGTCGTGTTAAAAAGGCTTTAACATTGGAATCTCACATTGAGGACCTACTACCATTCTTCACAACAGCAACAAAAAAACACCCGCCCGGATGGGAACACTTGTAAAGGCACGCGCGACTGCCAGTTATGAGCTAAAAGCTTCACAGCGAATTACGTGTACGGATCTCCGCCAAAGAAAAGCGGCAGTTAATCGAAAGACATTGCACGAAAGCGTGTTGCCGCCCTGCGCCCCATACGTGTCGTGTTGTGTACACACACAATTGGCTGGGCCCTCAATTGATAGCTTTATGTCTCCGGTCGCTCCGGTGTATGCCATGGGAATACCGTGGAATCTTAATTTTTCGCCAACCGACCCCGCTTCTACCACTCTCTCCCGGTGGCACAAAGGTGCCGGGAACTTTAATCTTTTCCCATCGCATGCTATTGAATTGCCGAAACGGTGGCGCGTTGAGCGCTCGGAGCGATGCGATGGGATGCTTTTTCGCAGAAGCCTTGAAGCTTTGTTGTTGTTTAGGCAGTCACGTTACGGTGAGCAAAGTCGAAAGGCACCCGTTCGGAACGGAAGCATGCTGGGATTGGGTGGTCGCGAAAGTTTGATGCGCTACGGTGGTGCGCATGCGCTCGCTGGAAGTGTGCGTGAGTGCCCGGTGGGGTTCGTTCGTTTTTGACCACGTTTGCATTCGTACGTGTCGGCGTTTCGGTACGCTTCATTCCGGTTTCAGTAGGGCAGTGGTGCGATACGTTTGCCCGCTAAGGACGATCCATAAGGACCGCTGGTCCTTTGAAGCTTCTATTTGGAAGCTAGGACTTGGGTGCAACTAGTGTGTGCAGCTTTCTGGCTTTAGTTAAGTTAAAATCTCGTGCAGCAGCAGTGCAGCAGCTTTTAATTAGCTCGTGACCCAGAAGTCACCCAATCGATTTCAATCCCAAACCTAATAATAAAATACAGCAAACTCCGACCGTATTGCTGGATGCAGCTTGTCTGCAGCGTCAGCCCCATCCTCCAGTGGCATCATAAAAATGTATTAAAGTTGCAAGCACGACCAATTGGGCGACATTGTACAGTGGTGGAAGGCGCCAAGCGGAAGATGTAAAGTGCAGTGGGTGTGGGTGTGTGTGTAATAGCGTGTGAAGCATGAGGTAAAGGCCAACACGATGTTGCCTGGCGTCAGTGATCGGTGGGCAAGCGTGTTTTAACGGCTTCGGCTTTATCGTTCGCCTTCATCGAAGTAATTGATCATTTGGATGCACCGACCGCGACAGTCCGGGTAAGGTGGAGGTGAGTACGGCGGCGGTTCCATCGTCGAAGCCTTACAGCGTGCTGGCGATGAGAAAAGCTGGATCAAATATTTATTACCGATACGATTCGTTGGTTCACGAGTGAGAAGCACTACGAGGTAGACGGGTGACATGGATAACGGTGTAAAGCAACATACAGGCACATATGGCTTAATGTTTTGATTGTGATTAAACAATGATGATATTGATGATGAGGATGATGATGTAAGTAACATATTGAAGTTTGATTGCTTCATTTTCCAAGTAATTGAACATTTCTCTAGCATTAGGATGACATACAAATTCTTTTGTTCTAAACTCCAACGGAGTGAAAGCGGAAAACTGGTACTGTTCTTATTACAACGAATTTTTGTATTGTCTAACAAGCACTAAACCAGACTTATTTGAATAATGTATGTGCTGTTTGGTTTTCACCGTGTTTTTTCACTGAAATTGTCACTAGCAATCCATCAAAAAGACGTGGTGTGTCATAAATGTCAGCGAAATGATAAACACCTCCCATCGGGGTCTGGTCGTGTGTGAAAACTGTCGCGGTCGTATGTTGTCAGTGGCTGTGCGTACCAGCTACCAAAAAAACAACCCACATGGATACACACTAACAGCTGTGACAAGAAATGTTACACATTTAATATTTTTACAAGCTTTTTTTCAACATATTGGTTTACAACCATCGTCTGGCTTAGTAGAGGATAAAACAAAGCTAGACAATCTCCTCAACTTAAATTTGAGCATAGCAGATTTGGATGTGATGCTCGTATGAGTTTCAATTCCTGTTTAATTTAGTCCGTTATATGGTGTTTTACATACTTTGGTATGCACTCATACATTTTAACATATTTATAATTTTTTACAAGACTCTTTCATGTTTTAAGGCATGGATTCTGTATTCGTAAATAACCAATTATAAAGCAACTTAAAACACTTTGGTTACTTAGACAACTTTTTTCGAGCTTTTGCCATATCACAAACGTACGTTCATGCCTTTCATTTACTCTTTTTATGCATATATAGAGAATTTGTGCCGATTGGCATAATTCACCTCTTAAAGTCAGTAAATTAAATCTAACCTTAAAATATTACCTCCTTCTTTTCTCCTTCACACGCAAGCTATGTGTGCCAAATTTTATTAAAACAAGATAAATTTATTATGAAGGTCAGTCATTACCTAGGCGTTTCCTATTGCAATTGAAAAATCTTGCTAGAGTAAATCATGTTAAGGGGCTGTCTTTATTTATGTGTCATTTAGTTAAAGTCCATTTAGTGTTTCGAATTTAGCGTTATAACCACTTGAAATTAGAGACAAAAACACCTATTAATGAATAAAAATCTGTTTTGGATCTCTTTACTAATCGCTTTTATGATTCTCATTGGCATTTCAAGGTTTATTGATGAACATAGGTATTGTAATTTGCAACAAAAAGCATGAGCTTTTATGCTTTTTACATCTGTCGATACACATTTTTGAAAAAAAGATACACTTTTTTAAATATAAATTGAAAAATAATTGAATATAAGTAATTATGGGTTTTAATGTTTTTGTCGTGTTTTTTACACATTGAGTCCTCCACACAAAAAAAAGCTCTGTCAAGTAGCGTTATGACGGCTTAATAAATCATGTTCTTCATGTACTCCATACCTTAACGCATCTGGATAACGCATCTGGACATCACAATTCTACCAAAGTATAGTTTTTCAACGGTTTATTGTTTTTTTTACATGTTTGTGCATGTAAATTTCTATCAAAAATCCGCCAAGCACAGCTGGATGTCCAAAAACAGCTGTCCAATAAAAGCTGTAGAATAATCGTCGGAAATACGTTGAAATTATAAATGACGGAATGACCATACCCGGCTGACACGAGGTGTTTCATAACGTTCGATATTGAATGGAGCTGACTGTTGGGGTGCAAGTGTTTGACAGTTTTATCTCTGGAATTGAAATTAAAATTAATACTGAACAGAGTTGGTGCGGTAAGTGAATTCATCATTAATTAATTAATGCCCAGGAAGGTATGACAGTACAAAAAAAAACTCGAAATTTGATAACAATCAATTGATTTATTCAATCGATTGATTAATATCTAGAAAAACTCATTCTTTGAGGCTCTTTAAAAAGCTATAATTCAGACATGCCGGAATAGTAACGCTTCTCTTGACCTTTTCCGTAGAATGATCCATGTTTGATTCAACTGCGATAGTTTTTACCGAGCTCAAAGACAAATAGTTGTGAACGAAAATTAAAGAAAACATTTTCCTTGCCGGATTGAAAACCCTTATCCCTGTGATAAACCTTCTCAGAATTGCGTTAGAAACTGTACCTTTCGGTCTTGCACGAACCTTTCCAGCAAAGCATCTTTCCTTTGCGTTATTTCTCCACAAGTAACACATTACTCACTGCCTCTGCTGCCAACTGCCGTTTGCTTGCATTGCTGCATTGTACACAGCGCTCCATCCTTTAAGCTCAAGTGGTGCACATGGTTGTTGTCGTTGTTGTTGCCGTGAAGGATGTTTTCTTACCGCACGGCGAGGACGACATACCCCCACTGGCAACACATGCCGACACTTGAAGCCATTCTTTTAAGCACTTTTTTCCGAGCCGGATGGTTTTAGCTGCATGACCGAAGGGAAGGATGGATGGATGGAAAGTTGAGCGGTAGCCCGGCACTGTCACGCGTCTCAAGTAACCCTGCTCAACCAGGGGTGCCACGGTTCGAACGGCACGTACCGTTGCCGGCGCTGTGTTGTGTTCGCCCCCCATCCATGAAAACATTCCATCCGTAGGGTTTGTGCGAAAAATGTGCAACCCTGCCCCATCCCATCCTCCTCTATCAAGTGGAAGTAGCAGTAGCGCCCACCAGCCACGGATCTCGGCAGGAATCACCAGGACCAAGGGTAGCAGCAGCGGTTGGTCAAGATATTTCATCGAAAACGGGCGAAGGATTTACATCATGAAATATAATATAATATTTTCTTGTTGGAAGGTTTTTTTACGGTCACTTCCTGCATCGCTCGCTCGTTTGCATTACTTGCCCATGTTAATCTTCCCTGCTGTTCGGGAAATCGCTTGCTGGGTATGTAAGTTAGATCGTTATTTCTTTGTAAAAAAGGGGACAAAACGAAAAAAAAAACACAAAATCATCCCATAAATCATCCCGAAAAAACCGGGTGATAATTTAGGGGATTATGCTTTCTTCTTTTTAGGATAAAATAGAAAATGAAGGTCACCACCGGTGAGGTGGGTCATAAAAAGGTTAGAAATAGATAGAGCTGAATAAATAATCTTACTGTTGGTCGTACAATATAATAGAGTTGTAAACTCATTTGATTAGCCAATCCAACCTTAACCTTTAGCAATTTCTATAAAATAATAATTAACTAATGAAATTCCTTTTAATAACGTTTATTGCAAACGAACGAAAGTGAAGAACGAGAACGCAGTAAACTGGAAACTCTATCGACAATCATAAAAGTTAACTAGTGCATCATTAGCCTCTGCAACATACAATTTTTTTTGTAAGGCATTTTAAAGAGAAGCAAAAACTACTTCCCAGTCGTCCTGTTTGGGTTATTTTTCTTCTCCAAATCGAACCTGTTGAGCAAATTTTCTGCTACTGCACCATCACTCGCTCACACTTACCTACAGCACACGAGCACAGTGTTAAAGTTCCGTTCCGCCTGTGTACATAAGGCTAAGTGGTGTTTAATAGTAGATGGAAATAGAGAAAGAGAGAGTGTGTGTGTAAGGAGAGCAAAAAATAACGCAAAATGCCGTCATGTATGTTGCAGCAAGCGGTAATTACATTTGTGGGGTAATACTTTAAAGTACACCAACAGGCTTGGCTTGTGTGCGTGTATTCTCAACAAAAAAAAATGGGCGGAACGGTACGGTATTAGTGTTTCTACTGCATCGTGAAAGTTATTTTTAATGATGATGATGATGGGCAGAAAGCTGTGCTGAATTGTTGATGAAGCTTTTTACGGAATGTAAAACATGTTTCAGTTTCAATGAAGTTCATAACTGGCGATCGTGAAGTGTGAAGCGGTTTTTGTTTCGTTGTTGATGTCGGTTTCTTTGAGCCGTGGTGGTGGCCGTCGTGGTAAGTATACGTGCTAACAGACATGCTCGTCCTTGGTTCGTAGCTCGTACTGAGTAGTAAGGCTCCCCACAGTATGTGATGTTTTATAAACATTCAACGCCACCGCCTAAGTTGTTTTTCATGGAGAAAATTCATGATGGACCTCTCAGTTGTTTGTGAGAGCGCTTTTGTTTATTCCAGAATGGAAATTGTATCTGCTATTGATTTGTGACACGTCTGTTGTAACACGAGCATATCATTACTGCTGCTTGTATTCGCTACTCGCTTGTTGTTGGTGTGTTAACTCATAAACACTGAGACGAATGTGTTGTACCACTGACAATTTGTAACAACGGGCAATGTGTGGGTTTCACTAATTGGAAGCGCGTCGGCTCTTGTGACGTTTTCCTGCTCGAGATATCGCACAAACGACAGCAGAGCGGGAAGGCATGTCGCTGTATGATGGTCTCCTGTCGTTTAAAGATCAACGTGCACGCAATATTCGGAAAAAGAAGGCCACCGACGAGAAAGGCGGGTGGGAGGATCCGACTAGCAAAGGCAAAAAGGAGTGTAAATTCCTCAACGAAACGCCACACTAGAATTCCCGCGGGAACGACGGCAGGACGCGCTTCAGTCCCAAAGGATGTTTGCCCGTGTTTCTGTGCGATAATGATCACGAAACATTCCTTCGCACACACAGTCGCTAACAACAGTACGGTCACCTTACAGTGCGCTTCGCTCGATCACATTAAAGCTGAGGAATTTCATTCGTGCGTTTAGTTGGTTGATAGTGGTTTTATGCGAGGAGAGGGAATAAGATGGAAGCCAAGCATCATTAGCGATGCCGATCACGTCAGAAATATGCTTTCTGATTCAATTATGTCTCTGCTGGATAGGAAGGAGGGTGGAAAATATTGAACGATGACGTCAGGATTAGTTAGCGTGCAGGATGATAGATGTTACACGGCCGGCACGTGTCTTGTACGATGGAGGTGGTGGGTATTTATGAGCCTGTGAGTGGACAGCCGAGTTAATGCGGTTAAGAGGCAGACGCAGCAGCAGCAGTAAAAAAAAAGTTGAAGATAAATCGTGCAGATGAATTTGATTAAATTTTTGGTGCTTTCTTTTCATAGCTGTTGGTGGGAGAAATTTTGATGTTTTTGCTTTAGTATAAGTTTTTTTTGTATATTTATAACGAGAGGAGATTTTACCTTCTTTGGCTTTGTTGTCAGCAAGAGCAATCTGTTGTAATGCTGTGGTTTCACGATCACGATACTGTTAAGTTCAGTATTTACATATCTTGCTCGACAATCATTACATTTAATAAGAAGCTCTCTCGTATAGAGGACCTCTTTGTGTTCCAATCATGACAATCATACTGAAATAACACACTGTTATTTGAAGTATTATTCTGTCTATTCTCGTTAATTTTGATCTGAATCACGGTCACTCGCTTGAAATTGTTACATAGAGAAGTGTTGTTCCATCGCTGCGAAAAACGCCTATACACCGAATTGGATATATGTTTTTCTTTCGTAGAAGTCTGGTACCTTTTATACCATTTGATACATTATTCTATGCTGATCGTATATAGATCATCTAATTGTAATTATAACTATATTCTTTTCCAGTACATTCTATATTTTGGATACTAACAATTGTGTGTTCGCATGATCAATATCCCATGTCTAGAAATCAGTCGTTACCGATCTATTAGAGTAGGACAGGTGAGCTACGAGGGTGTAAGCTCGATATAGGAACTTAATAAATAATATTAGTGGGCTCCCAAAGGTTTCGCGAGTCTGGGACACGCGCCAATTTGGCAGTCTGTGCAGAGGTATCAAAAAGTGTGTTGAATAAGTGTTCGAGTTACTAACGGGCGTGTTAATCAGAAAAAATCCGCATCGGCCGTCTATCTAACATATGTGCTAGCCGCATCACTGCCATTCGTTTTGGTTCCAGTCTAAATTTTGAAGTACATAGCAGTTGACACTTGGTAACTGGGAAAATTTGAGCTTCAATCAATTTATGGCCCGACTCACGTCGATTCTATTCCGCTACACCCGATCTTGTTATAATTCCCTTTCCTGGCTTAATGTTCACTTCTGACTTTATCATGAACCAGGTATCAATCTTGTTTTTTAGTTGAAAGCACAGTCTGTCATTTCTGTCACTGTCCATCGTGAGTTCCAAATAATCCGAAATAGGACTTAAATCTTAGGCTATAATGATAGTCAATCCTGTCTACACTTGAATATCCCTGATTAATTCGCTGTTCTTGGTCGTGTTCCTGTACAGGGGTACATCGTAGCACTACTCAATGTCGTCTGAACTGACTTACAGCTTTTCAATTGCCTGTAAATTATGAATTTTGTGCTCTTCTTTAGGTAACAAGGAAATTTAAAAAAAATCCTTTCAGGATTTTATAGCCTTTTTTTCTCGTGAAGTCAGGATTCGTGGATTCTTCTTGAATTCTCGACCAGCCTATCCAAGAGTCAAATTAAACATGCCAATGCCAATTAGAAAGCATGCACATCTTATACTGCCACTGTTTCTTGGAGTAATTTTTATTCTTTTCCAACTCCAACAAACATGTTTTTGACAGCCATTTTGTAAATCCATTTAGCAGTTTATCGTTTCATTTAACCATTTAGTGTTACTGATCCTGTTTATGTTCAATGTTTTCAATTTTTACTGTGGCATTGGACTCAATTACGAATGCTGGTTTTGTTCCTATTTCAGTTTTTTTGTTCTATTGTTAAGCTCGCTTGAATTGAATTGATCATAAAAATATAAATAGAAATATAATTTTAATTTTAATAAATCAGTAACTAATATTGAAAGTGTTGGAAAACTTCTAGTACATAGCTCTTATAGTTAACCAGTGAAGGAACTGTATATTTATTTAAGCTATCTTAAAACGTTCACCTTATTTAATGTGCAAAACTAGCGCCGAGCATCAATGAGCAGGAAAAATACGGTCAATATTCACCCTGAAACTCTTTTCAAAACTAATACAGCATCGGTTGTTGCGAACTTTGTGCTTGAACGGAACGAAGAATATAAAAACATGTTTCGGTATACTGAACAAGGCACTAACAGAAATGAAACAAACTTTACTCACAACAACCGTTGCAAAAAGCTCTCGACAAACAGGTATTATCATCCGCTGGGTCTCACATTCCAACGCACAACAGAATGATGAAACACAGCACTGTTTGCTGGCACGGAAAGTTTATCAAATTCCCAACCACTCCTGTTGTCCCCATTATCGCCAGCAGTAATAATTTGAACTTTCCTTTTAAAAAAAAGCAAATGAAAAGATAATAATGCGGCAGCATTTTCCTAGAATCACCCCCTTGCCAGACCAATTCCATTCAATTACCTTTATTTTGGTTGTCTACTTTCATGCTCCTCCGATAGGTAAATAAACAAGGCGCCCAACTCTCCGCACAATGAAGTCACCACCAATCGCCAGCTGGTTCAGCCAGTCGGATGGCGTAAATCCCACCCAGATAGCCATCTACGGTTCGGTATCGTTCCTGGTCGTGTCCCTGCTCGGGTTGCTAATTTACATCACCTGCTCGAAGCGGTACCGGCTCAACTGGTACGAAAAGAATCTGCTCGAGTCGGCCAAAGAGCGTGAGGCGGCCCAGCGCGGCAGGTAAGTCGACCAAAGCTCGACCTACTAGTCACCAAAACCACCTGTTTGATGGTGTTTGTTTGCCCGTCTGTATCGATCTGCTCCCGTCGCGTAGCCACGAGGGACACATAACCTGCCCAATTGCGTACAACGTGGATGCGGTCGCCGGGACGTCACGCTACCTAAACCGAGCCCACGGCAGTCCACAGGCGCGTGCGGACCATCCCCCGTTCTGGGCGTCGCAGGGGCTTTACCGGAAGAGTGACAGCCGGGGCCAGTTGATTGACACATCGGATGGTAAGTGAAGTGGGGGAGATGAAAAGGAGCGTGCTTCTTTTACTCCGGTCGTCGTCGCTGTCGACCACTCACATTGCCACTGACGTGCATGCTCGTCGCGTTGTTTTCGGTTTTGTTTTTTTTTTTTTTTGCAGAGGAAACGACCGGCGAGGACAGCGGAGATTCGGCGTGCAGCAGTAGTAGGTCAGTTATAGCGGCACCCAGCGGTGCGGTCGCCATTGCCAGCACCGGGAAGCATGTGGTGCTCGTTACGTCAAGCCCGGCCAAACCGACCACCTCGATGGTGGCTACGGTGGCCGGCGGAAGCCGCAGCAGTGCGACAGGAGCAGCAGCAAGCAAGGTTGACACGAGCCCAGGCACCAAGATCGATATGCTAGACTCGGCCAGTACGTGCAGTACGGTGAGCCGGGACGAGCTGGGCGGTGAGGATGCACGCGGTGCGATCCATCTGACACTGAGCTACGATCCGGCGGCGGGCATCCTGAACGTGAAGCTGGTCGAGGTAATGGCGGGTGAGCTTTCATAACGACACGTCAAATAAGTAACCCTTTCTTGCCTTCTCTCTCTCTCTCTCTCTCTCTCTCTCTCTCTCTCTCTGTCTCTCCCCCTAGGCACAGGACCTGCAGCCGCAGGACTTCAGTGGGACGGCGGATCCGTACGCCAAGATAAGGCTACTGCCCGACCGGAACAATATGTGGCAGACGAGAATTCACAAGAAAACGCTCAACCCTGGTAAGTAGCAGGACCACAGTTGAACCAAGGGGGAGAGGTGTGGGTTCTGGTTGTACGAGGATTCACAATCAGTTGACATAATGGACGGCTCGGAACCGATTGTGGAGCAATGATGTAATGGGATTATGTATGCAGTATTCGAACGAAGTCTAAAACCCCGTCCATCAGATGAAGCCGTTCCGTGAAGGGAGGACAGTCGAAAGAGCGTCCTTACTTTACAATGTAACAGTTTCCTTGAAATGTTTGCACAGATCCATTGTTATATGGGTTAAGTAGTTCGTTGTAAATGAAATACTAAGCATTCATACATTTTTCCTCTCAGTAATTTTATTCCCATAGAATACATGTCGCTGCGTAGGGAAGTGGTCCGATGAACGAATGCTTTACAAAATAAACCTTTAAAATAATATGGAATATAAAATAGAAGAAACGAATCCCAAAACGAGCAAAACATGGTTTGAATTACAGTAGAAAACCGTTTTAGGGCATCTTTTATTCAATAACGATAGCCAAAAGTCCTTTACATTTGGTGGAATTATTTTAAACTACGTTCTCAGTGGTAACCTCAGTGGTCGTTCAGAACGATTGCTTTAATTAATTTTGTTTTAATCATTTTGGATAGACTTCTACAGACTGGTGGGCAAACTTCTGAAGAAAAGGATCAGAACAGGGACAATTGACATTAATACAATAAAATTTAGGATGATGACAATATTGTAAAAATAGAATACGCCTGATTATCTTGAAATAACGGCTCACGAGATCATGCCAGCCTTATTGTTGAAAACGTGCTCCTTTCTTACATACAGTAATATGTAAGGCAATTCTAGAAATTTGATATCCGTTGGCATTAAACCTTACCGATTATTTCTTCTACCTTATGTTTAAGCTTACTTACTTACTTATCCGGCGCTACAACCGCTTTGCGGTCTTGACCTGCCTCAGGAGTGTCCGAAACCGCTCACGATCTCGCCCCTTCGTCTGCCAGTCCGTTATCTCGGCCTTAATTGCGGGCGCCTCCACGCCATCTTGCCACCTCAGTTAGGGCCTAACACGACTCCTCTGTCCTTGTGGATGGCCTAAAAAGACTTTACGGGCTGGGTTCTCTGTTTCCATGCGTTTAACATGGCCAGCCCACCGGAGCCTGGCGAGCTTTATACGCTGTACAACAGTGAGGGCGCCGTACATCGTATGGACATCCTTGGACATCGTATAGCTCGTATAGCTCGTCGCTATAACAACTCCTCCTTTGTCCTTCGACACATATGGGTCCAACAATCCTTCTTAGCATCTTCCTCGCGAAAGCGGGCAAGAGGGTTTCGTCAGATTTGGACAGTGTCCATGTCTCAAAGGCGTACGTGAGTACCGGTACTATATAAGTGCTATATAGTCCCAGCTTGGTCCGTCGCGATAGGTTTTTTGAAGTGAACTGATTTTTCAGGTTGTAGAATGAGTTTACAGCCAGTATCCTTGCGCGCAACTCAACTACCATGCTTATGTATTCTGCCATCTTCTCCAAGATCTGCCGCGTGGCGAAGGTGGTGAAGATCTGCCGCATGGAAATAAGTTTATCTTCCCGATACTAATAATGACAACATTGTTCGTATATTTCCATTTTAATCAGCTCATTTGCGGTTCTGGTACCCATTATTTCAATTTTCATAAAAATAATATAAAAATGAGCCATAACGAGTGAGTCACTAGAAAGTATTGAACTTGTTATGAGGGGTTCTGCTGTGATTTCCTAAGTTCATGGAGCTTTTTGTTCGGTTTGTTAAAATGGAAATTATCTTTTTTTGATTTTGAAAACTATTAAAATAAATGCACAAGAAATATACAATTATTCACAATCGTCTTGCATTGTACGCGTCTTCAAATTTGATGACCTTAATGACATTGATGTAATGTACATTGTACCTAGACAGTTGCCTTCCATGGTTTACAAATCAGGCATAGCTCCAAAAATGTGATATTGTCTTCCAGTGTTATCTTCTTTTGCAAAACTGACCATGATTATTTAATGCCTTGGACATAGCCGATCTCACAACAGGCCATAACAATGTCCATCAAATCCAGATACTTTTTCATGACTTGATGGGTTGCACCAGTTTTCCAGGTCATGGTCATAAGATGAACTCTTGAACTTTTCCATCCAGACCTCAGACTGACCAACAAACAAGCACAAGCGCCTTCATTTTATGCGCTGACCTTTCTTTTAATAAGGAGGGATATTGTAAATGTCTTTCTCAGCGAACTGGAAGCATCTCAAGGCGTTCCGCTCATGATGAAGATAAAGCAAACATAATTCAATAAGCTTAAGAGACATTTTTCCATTTTCAATTGGTAATTTTCTCTTGTTTTAGGGTATATTAAAGAGATAGTAAATGCAATTTGTAAAGAACAATTATTAAAATGAATATTATTTTGTATATATTTCAACCATTTTTACATTAATGTTGTACCGCTCCTTCAACGAAGCTCTGAAAATAATGATACTTAAACAATAACGTTCAATTTCTCTTCTATCTCCCATTTCCAGTGTTTGACGAGGACTTTGTGTTTGAGGTACGCTCCGCCACGATCGGCCGGCGAACGCTCGAGATACTCCTGTTCGACTTTGACGCGTACTCGCGCCACGTGTGCATCGGTGGCGTACAGTTCCCGCTCGCCCAGGTGTGCCTGGCCGAGCGGATAGACATCTGGCGCCCGCTGCTACCGTACACCGAGCAGGACAACAAGCAGGATCTAGGCGATTTGATGGTTTCACTCTCCTACCAACCCGCAGCCGAGAAGCTTACGGTTGTCATCATAAAGGCGCGCAACCTGCGCGTCATCGACGGTACGCGCAACTCGTCCGATCCGTACGTGAAGGTGTGCCTGTACAATGCGGACGGCAGGCGGCTGAAGAAGCGCAAAACAACGGTAGCCCGCAATACGACCGCACCGGTGTACAACGAGGCCCTCACGTTCGACATCAGCCGCGAGACGTTGCGCGACTGTTCGATCGAGTTCCAGGTGCTGCACGACAGTTTGCTCGGCAAGAACGAAACCCTAGGCCGGGCGACGGTTGGCAGCGGGCCCGAGTTTCGGCAGGAAAATCGCAAGTTCTTCGACGAGCTGTTCCGTACGCGGGCCGCCACCGCCCAGTGGATATCGTTGTGCGAGCTAAAGCTCAAGTCGGACACGCCGTCGAAGAAGAAGTGAACGCGAGCTCAATGGATTTCAAACCACACGCTGGCATGGTGCACCATAGCTGGATGCCTGGCCTCTGTTGATTTTGCTGTATCATGTCCTGTTGTGTTTAAGGATAACAATCTCACAAAAACTGTTAATTGTTTTACACTACCGAAGCGTAATAATCGTAAAGCTTGTTTTGGGGCATTCAAAACTGCAACTCACATGGGTGGGACAGAACACGCATCAGGGGTTCTCTTTGATTTAACACCATTTAGCACAGAAGGTTTTTAATTTCCGCAACGAAAAGTCTGCGTATGCTGCATGAAGGCATTCAAAATGGGCTTCATGAAAAAAAGGAAATGGGATTTTATGGCATAATTTTATCCGCACTAACTGACACGTGGCACACATTTTATGGCCACCTACTTCCCAACATCACCCACTTCCTGGACGCACTTATTCCGGAGCGCCATAAATCACGTTGGTTCCTCATGACGCTCCCCATACAGCGCACACACAGCACGTTAAATATTTACATATTATATATATATATAGATATAAATATACATGTATACAATACAAACAAAAAGCATATATCAGCCTGAAAGAAAGAAAGCTGGACACCCAAGTGCAGTAAATGTTTTAAAATGCTCGGGAAGGACTATCAATGAACAATGAGGAAGAAGTAAAACACGATGGGACATTGTATTCGGATAGTATCAGAACAGATCATTTGAAGAAAGAACACACAAAACATATGGCAGGAACCATATATTAAAAGAAAATGAAACGTATTTATACAACCACACAAAAGAGAGAGAGGAAAATGTATTTAGTAGATGTGAAAACAACATTCCAAAATAAAATATTATGTACTCTAGTTTCTTGTCTTTTGAATTGAGTATATCGACACTGCCTTTGGCCGGTTGCGTAGTACATTGTGCAGATCGTCGGACTTAACAACATGCCCAGTTAAGGGTTCTGGTCCTTATGGTCTTTTCTGATGTGGATAATATACAGGGTTTACCAAGTCAATCCAGCCATAGTAAAAGCGTCATTGGTCGCCTTAAATGCTCATTCAGGTGACATAAACCCTCAATTGGGCACTTTCATTTCTATTCGAGCCTTGTGAAGAATGGTCCAAACTTTTTGGTCGCATACTTCTTGATCGCATACTTCTTGGTCGCAAAGTTCTTGGTCGCAAACTTCTTGGCCGCACACTTCTTGATCGCAAACTTCTTGGTCGTAAAAATCATGGTCACATAATTCTTGATCGCCCAAATCATGGTCGCTAATACGATGGGGCCATCATGGGGTCAAAATGATGGGCGGCTCGGGTCAAGCTAGATTCAATACCCGATCCAAACTCGCTGCACCAACGGGTCGGAGTCGCTTATGCTTTCTTGCACCTACCGGAGTCATTGCACCTACTGATCCTACTTGTACCTTTTGTCGCTTACGGTTGGCTCCTAGAACAATTCTAGTTCTAGTTCTAGTGTTTTTTCTTGTGTTAGGTTAAGGCATAGTGGCAAGAAGAGTTATACGTTGAAGCAAATTTAAACGATTCACCGAATCGTTTATTTATTGGAAATAAAATAAATATCGCCACAGACTGTATACATTCGATTTAAATCGTTTGCTGTAGATTTGAAGCGCATAACTTACTCTAGCTTCATCATGCTTTTTAATAGGTAAAACTGGATTATTTTATCGTTCATAGCTTGTTACTGTGAAAAAGACATACGTGGCATTTTATATGGTACGATTTTTAACACTAATACATTTTACCTGAGAGAAAGAGTTAAGTATTCGAGTATTTCTGGCAGTGTGCGTGTGCTTGTTTTACTTCTTTTTCAAGAACTTTTCAATAGTTGCTTCAATTTTACGCTTCTTCGGTGCCGCTTTACCCTTTGCGGTTGATCCAGTGGACGATGGTCGCTTTTTGCCGGGCGTCCCACCCGATCCCGAGCTCACACTATCGTCTTCCTCCGTTCCGCCATCCTTCTGTGCCTTGTTCCTCTTGTAAGCGGCCGACATGCGCTGAATGTTCACCTTGGAAATGTCCTCGTGCACCACTATCCGGTTCGGATAATCCTTCCCAATGATGCAGCCGAGCTTCTTCTGCGTCTCGAGATTCGCTTTCCACGGCTCGTAGATGATACCGGCCGGAAAGCGGGCCAGCTCGGGCACGTACTTCTTGATAAACTTTCCCTCCGGGTCGGTCTTTTTGCCGAACGCCACCGGGCTGTACACGCGGAAATACTGATGAAAGAAAGCGGACGCCGACAGCCACATCCAGTTGCCCGCGTTCAGCGCCCAGTCGGCATCGAGCAGCAGCTCTTCGAACACCCGCTGTCCCTCTTCCCACGATATCCAGAGGTCACCGCGCGTAAGGAAGCAGGCGACCGCATGCCGGGCCAGATGATGGATCCATCCTTCCTGGCGCAGCTGGCGCATGATGGCATCGATGAACGGGTAGCCCGTTCGGCCATGCGTCCACGCTTCCAGGTAGTCCTTGTTAGTGTCCCAATCGATCTGGGTGCAGATGCCGTTGCCCACCATCTTGTCGTAGTTGGGTGTCGCCGCCGCGACGCAGTAATAAAACTCTCTCCACATTACCTGCCCGATCAGCGAGACGGGCGGTTGGGAGTGTTTCTGACCCTTGATGGTTTCCGCTATACGGCTGTAGAACAGGCGCACGCTCAGACAGCCGAACTTCAGGTACGGGCTCAGAACCGTGGTCGATGGTTCGAGGGAGTTGGGTGATGTGTTCGGTTTCTCGAATTTGCACACCCATGCCTTCCGGCTGAGGATCTCATTCATCCGGCGCAAGGCTTCCGATTCACCGCCGGGGAATTTGCAATGACCCATCGACGCTTCCTCGACGTCCAGCTCTTCCATCGTTGGTGGATCGTAACAGGAAGGGTTTTTGCGTTCTTCCTTGTCCGCTTCGGGGGACGTTTCTTTCGCTGGCAGTTTCTGAGGCACTGGCAGTGGTTGGGGTATTTTGAAAGCCGAAGCAAGTGTTGCGTACCGCTGGTAGGTAAGCGGTGGTTTGCCGCCATTCTTCTTCACAATTCCTTCCGGATCAAAAATGGTGTGAGACTTTTCAATGTGAACCTCCACCCGGTGCTTCCGTGCCTGCTCTTCGACGGTGCTGTCCCGCTTGACGGCGTACGGCTCAATGTCATGTTCGTACGTAAGCAGCGAAACGTTCCAGTCGGCGAACAGTTTGGGAAACACTTCCACCGGATTGCCCCGCACAACGTAGAGTCTGAAAGAATGTAATAGGGGTGGTGTAAGCAAGATAACCAAGAAAGGAGAAGATACACAAACGGCAACTACCAACCGGGAGTTGATGGAGCGTAAATTTTCATCCAAATTAGCCAACGTCTGCTGCAGAAAGCGCCATCGATTTGGTCCCACACGCAACCATTTGCGTATGCCCGGATCGAGCACGAATATCGGTCGCAAACAGTATTTGGCGGGATTCGCGCGCACCTTGTCTACGGCCACCGTGAGGGCCGGATTGTCGTGGATTCGTAGCCCTTTCCGGAACCAGTGCACGATGGTTTCACGTTTAGCCATTGCCGGGGGAAAGCAAGCCGCGGTGATTGTTGCTTGTGGCGGAATTTAAAACGGTTTCAAAATAATATGACGAAATACACAAAACCACATGTCAACAGTGCGAGCAGCAAAACAGCGTGGAGCACGTTCACAGCGTACGGCGAACGGTTTCGGTTGTCAAAAAGCAGCTTGTACTTTGCGTGCGTGCTCCACCCGTCGCAATTTGACAAGCTCGAACGAAAAGCAAAACAAAAACATAAATCTTCCACTCCGAGCGCCATCGAAACGCGTAGTTTTGCAGAAAGTTTACGATAAAAGCAACTAAAAATGGCAGAAAGCGGTAAGAATACATTATATATTCAATAAAAGATGGAATTCTTACCCTTTATCAACCGAATGGTCTCGCCCGCAGGTGCGGATGGAGAGCCGAAGCGGGAGTTTGTGGTGCCGGAAAAGCTGATCAAATCACCGATGGATATGGAGCTGTGGCAAATGTCGGAATGTTATTACGATCTGATCGGCTTCATTAGCAGCATGTCGGTAGCGTTGCAGGGTACGCGCAACAGTCAGGAGGTGGCGATTCCACCCGTCGTGGAGAAGCTAATGCAAGCGCTGGACCGGCTGGAGCAGCTGGCAATCGAAACGCCACCGATCGATCAGCCGGCCCGGTTCGGTAATGTTGCGTTCAAAAGTTGGTTCCAAAAGATGCAATCGGAAAGCATGCAGCTTGTTAGCGATGCACTGCCGGACACGCTGAAGGATGCGGCGAAGGAGCTGTGCGTGTACTTTGTCGATTGTTTCGGGAATCCGACGCGCATTGATTACGGCACGGGGCATGAGTTGGCGTTCGTTATGTTTCTGATGTGCTTGTTCAAGACCGGGGCTGTTGAGCGGAAAGATGAGGTTGCTGTCGGGTTGAAGGTAAGGTGCTGTAGCATCTTAAAATGACGAGAAAATAATACTATACCATCTATTTACATTGTTTGCTCGCAGCTGTTCCAGAAGTACATCATCCTGGCAAGAAAGCTGCAGGTAACGTACCGAATGGAACCGGCCGGCAGCCACGGTGTGTGGAGTTTGGACGACTTTCAGTTCGTGCCGTTTATCTGGGGCAGTGCGCAGCTGGCCGTAAACAGTCCGATCGAACCGGCCCAGTTTGTGGAGGAGAAATGGATTACCAAGTACAAGAAGGAGCTGATGTTCGTCGGGTGCATCGATTACATACAGCAGGTGAAGACGGGCCACTTTGCCGAACACTCGAATCAGCTGTGGAGCATCAGTGCCGTACCGCAGTGGTCAAAGATCTGTACCGGGCTGATTAAGATGTACCAGAAGGAGGTGCTGTCGAAGTTTCCCGTCATTCAGCACGTTTACTTCGGGTCTATACTTACACTGAAAACGGTCAAGCCGGGCACAATGTTGCCTAGTCCGCGGCTGGGAATGCTTCCGCGACAGCAGCAGCAGCGTCCGGCCCCGCCTGCAGTACCACCGCCACCCGCGTTTCCCGGTGGTGATGGAATGTGATAAAACTGTGTATTACACGCGCTATTAGTTTGTGATTGTTCAAAGAATAAAATATTGGAAATTTATAAACGCATGATTATTTTAAATTTTATGTTCATAAATTTATACGAAATGGAAAGTCGTTTTTCAAAATTGCAAAATTATTGCAAATGAAATTCAAAAGTAGAAAACACCCTTAAACAGCTTTTGAAATTTCGCGGCCTCGCGATCAGTGTGGCCAGATTATTTAGGCGGTTTTCGGTAGGCGAATCAAAATTTTATTGGTAGAATAAATGAAAAATCGGTATTTTTAGGGCGGTCATTTGTGGATCGGTAGGCATATAAAAAATCGGTTGGAATACAGATAAATCGGTATTTCTGGTCACTCTGCTCGTGATGTCATTTTGACAGTTTGTCATCAAAATATCGGCCTGGTGCGAAGAATCTAGCAAAAACATTTGGTGCACTTTTCGTCCGCAGAGTTTCTGCCTATTCTTCGGCACAAAATGGCCCGTTTCGTAGGTTTGGATAAACTCGGCAAGCTGTTCAACTACATCCGCGACAATGGAGGAATTCGTGCCAGTTTGTACAAGCTGTACAGGTGTGTTAAAGGACCGCAAAACAACTTATGTAATAGCGGCGGCTGCCAGCGATGCTTTGGCGAGCCTGCCGGAGGTTCGGCCGGACTACGTATCAAAACAAACCATCTTTTCTGCTTGTGTGATCCTCTAGAATGGACGAGATGAAGGCTGGCCGTTTGGTGGGCGAGGACAAGTACGGCAACAAGTACTACGAAGATCCGTCCCAGTTCTATGGCCGCAATCGCTGGGTCGAGTATGCGCCGCACTGGAACCTGGAGTACGACGGTTCCCAAATCCCGGCCGAGTGGTTCGGATGGATGCACTACAAGGTAAGCCGGGTGTTTGAATTTGGATGAAGATTCGTACAAACTAACTAAATAATGCTTTTCTGTGTCGCTTCAGACTGATCTGCCGCCGAATCGCGATGGTAATCGCCCGCATTACGCGTGGATGTTGGATCATAGTGACAATAAGTCCGGAACCAAATGTAAGCAATGGAACAGGCCTTGCCCATTGATGCCGGATAAACGAAGTATTGCTTTTCCTCTCTTTTAGTTTCTTACATGCCGTACTCAACGACCCGCCCGAAGGTTGAAGGATGGGATCCGAAAAAGTCGCTCCCGAAGTGAAGTGTTGTGGTTGGCGTGTGTGTACCGTTCGATACAATATATAACAGCTTGTAGAAGATTGTAAATAAGTGGCTACTGAAGCAGCTACGCGATGGTTAATACAACAGTCCGAAATTAATTTCGACGTGAAGTGTTACTGCGTGAGTTTGCTTTTTGTTATTTTCTAATCGTGTTTCGTGATTTTCCTTTCTAAATGGTGATGGAAATGTTGAGAATCGTTCAAAAATTGTGTTATGTCTAGAGGATTTCCTTTTAACATATAACTTCCAAATATGATGTGCTTTGCTGCATATTGGCATGGATATGGGTAAATGTTGGTAAAATATGCGTGTACAACAGAATTTCCATTTTTTCGCAATTTACTAATCTGAAGATAATCAAAATTTAACTGATCTTATTACAGGACCCTGAGAAAATAACAGGTAATTTTGAGTACATAATTCAATCTACTGATTCGATTGAGCAATAACTGCAATATTTGGCCTATCAGTCTGCCTAGAAAAAAAAATCATATTATAAAATCTGTTCTGCTATGGACAGAATGGAGCGCTCGTAATCGGAATTACCCGGATTCCAATCCTGGAGTTGATTTCAGAATCGTATTAGATTCGGGTACAAAATTTGCGTTTAGCGCGCATTTTGCGCGTTTTTGCCTTCTTGGAAAAAAAATCTTTTCTTTTCTATTTGCGGAACAACAAAACCTTCTTAGACAGAAACGAAAATATATTGTTCTAGAAACAATGTATTTGAAAAATATTAACATTAACAAAACACTAAATCAATCGACGACTTTTTCACAACATTGTTCATATATGTCGATTTTAGTTGCGCAATTGCGGTCCTGGAGTCAATTATTTCATTTTTCACGAGTGAATTACTGGAACGGATTAATCATAATTTTGTTCTATATCTGAAAGAATCGGGGTAACTCGGACTGTGGAAAAAAGTCGTTGATCTGATCGCGATAAAGGAACAACGCATTTAACTCACAGGAAAAAAAAAACTGGTATCAGCGTTCTTCCATTCGGTCCACCACATATGCCCCTCGGTCATCATACGGTTTCATTCTAACTCTGCTTTCATGTTTACATAAAACTGAGTATGTTTTTTCATTCACAATACTATCAATATTCAAAAAGTTCTCTAAGCTGCTTTCATATTGGCGCGGACTTGCAAATCTGGCGCGAATCTCAATTGGCTTGAAGCGGATTTCGCGGTTTTTAAATAGAGACTTCTGTAACATCTCTAGATGCGGGATTAGTTTCCATTTCTAGAATTATCGATAGCGATAGAATTCCGAAATAGGCATGCTTTCCAGTTCCAGCTGCTAGGTCGTCGATACAAGCATAACTGCAAAGGATCCAAACGTACTTGCAAACGATCCATTCTCGTCCAAGAGCAATCGGTCACAGCTTCTGACTTAACATAATGACTCAAACTTGAATAAAAAAACGAATCTGGGTCATTTTTTTGCATAAAAGTGTGTACATCACCGTCGAAATTGATATCTTAATTTTCCCCATCATTAAAGAGACTGGTAACGGAAACTAACAATGGTCGAAGCTAGGCTAATGGTCGTAGCAGCCTGCAACGAGATTTTTTTTTATGAAGAATTTGTGAATATGATTTGATAATCATGGTGACATTTTTTTATGTACACAAATATTATCCATTGATGATATTTTGCCATCAGTAAATAGAACTGCTTCGAATCTTTCCCAAAGCGTCAACTTACGATTCCCAAAGCGTCAACGTTAACAAAGCGATTCGTACCTTAGGAATAATCCCACAAGGAACGTGATCGTTATTGACAATTGTAATACTTTCGGAATATAAATAATACTTTCAAAATCTAAAATCCTCATTTGCACTGGGACATGGGTTATGCATTTGCCCGAGGAAAATAAACGCAAGGATGCTACGTTCCTACTATAGAAAGGATATAACTATAGTAAGGACTACAACAAGCCGAAACCAGGAGAAAATATAACGATTTCTTTCGAAGTAGTGGAAATGTTTTTATTTAGAATAAGACTAATAGAGTGTAGTTTATTTTCATCCCAATATTTTCTCGATTTTGGATCATCTTTTAAACAGAAAAAACTCTCCAAAGTTTTTCATTTCGTTCCAAATGTTTGTTTTGCGTTGGGGTCACTCCATCAGGTCTTTGTGTCCAATTGCTTGAAGGCAACGTTCGCTGCAATAATAGCAATGGCAGATAAGATTAATGTTAAAGATCTGCTCATCGGAAGTAGTGGAATCAACGAGAAACTTACACTCATCGGTTATATCAAACACCTTGATCGTGCCGGGCAGTTGCCGAGTTTCGATATTCTGTCTGAAACCGCTCACGTTGAAGCATGTCTGCTGGACGCCAATCTCTTCAAAGGTTATCGAGAGTTGCGTTTCGTCATTTCTTAAAACGGTGGCCTAGTAAGGGAGATGTAATAATCGTGTATTATTGCTTTGTCTCATCTATTCCTCATCAAACAAACACTTACAACCACACCATCGAGCTGATTCAGCTCATCCACACTGTCGTCCAGCGCAATGTACCCGGTCGGGAATGCGATCTCGCACGTTACCATACGCGTCTTCTCGTAGAACCCTTTCGGCAGGAAGCGGAGACACACGCGCCAATCGGTATAGTCCTCGTTTGAGGTGCCATATCGCAGCACGTCAATGTCGAACTTTTTCCCTTGCAGCGTAACACTCTCCATGTAGCTGTAGTGTATGCGTAACGCTCCCGAAATCGTCCCTTCAATAGTGAAGCTTACCGTGCGTGTGCTTGAAGGTAGAAGCCAAACCTGACTTCCACCATCACGGTGTGTCAGTTCGTGTCGTGCTATCACACCGGTCCTGTCTTTTGCCGTCACCTTCGCAATGTAACGCTTTTCGAGAAAGGTTGTACGCTTGGCATAATCGATCAGTGCCCGCAGAGCGATGTGCGAATTGG
This sequence comes from Anopheles arabiensis, assembly GCF_016920715.1. Lineage (NCBI taxonomy): Eukaryota > Metazoa > Arthropoda > Insecta > Diptera > Culicidae > Anopheles > Anopheles arabiensis. The sequence goes on from NC_053518.1 coordinate 13,918,098, forward strand.
GTGTAATGGAAGCATTCACCACCCGTCGGTACGGTTGCTCCTTCATCCAGTTCACTATCGGGCCGGCATCATATAGGAACTTTTTGGAAGTCATTAGCATCAGAGCGTATGCCGTCGCTTCTAGGTCCGGCGTAGAACTGGGCTTGTTAAACCACACCTTCGAACCGGAAGCACTTTGTTGCCTTGCTTGCAAAATTCCGATCAAAATGTGAGACGCTTGCCGGTTGATCATGGTGCGATCTTCTGTTCCCGTGGGACGTTCGAGGGAAAGTTGAAGCACGTGTCCCACCAGCGCAAGATGGTACGAGCTTTGTAGCGTGGAGGTGCTTGAGAGCAGATAATTTCTTGCACTGTCAATTGCTGACACGTGGCGCATTATGTCATTTTTCATGTGCAAGAGCAACAACAGCACGTGTGCCGTTTTGTCTACTCGTTCCAGCTCGCTCTGTTCACCATCATCCGTGCAAAAATGTCCATCAGGCGCTTGTTTGCTCTTGATCCACTGGAGCGTTTTTAAAATGGTTTCTGCAAGAGATGCACTGGCGAGACGATCATTGGCGAAGGTTAGAGCTTGTAAGGCTATAACCGTGTCCCAGCAAGCCGACGAAGGCGTATGATGATCAGGTATCGTGAACGATCCATCGACATTCTTGTAGGCCATGATCTTGGTGATCGATTCGTTCGTCTGCCTCTCTGCCAGCGCTTTGCGTTCGTTCCACTGCAATCCGCCCAATGCGAGTACCTCCAGCGTCAGTGCTGCCCTCATCGCCATCGTAAGCGGATCCGTTTGGATGAGCTTGTCCAGCAGCATGCTTGCCGTCAGGGAAGCCATTTCGGTCTGTTGACGATCCAGTGTGAAGGTTATCTTCTCCGTCCCCGGGTCGACTGTGCGTGGAATCGGTAGCTTGATGTCGTCCAGCTGTTGGCTGGAATTGTCCACATTGAACAGCCGCACGATACTATCCGTCCGCCGTACGCTCTCGGGAATGGTGCGGAGTATGGTTTCGGCCCGAGCGAACAAATTGCTTTCGGTATAGGCGTTCGCTTTCAGTGTGATAGAGCCTAGCTTTTTGGGCCGTATAAGGAACTCGGTGCGCTGAACTTCGTTTGGCCGAAGGCGCCCGTACACGGTTTTCTTGGTAGCTGTAGGGAGTTATTGAAGTGGGTATGAACAGCTATTTTTATGAAATGTACTCGATGGCCTTACCATCTATGCGACCCGAGTTGTTGAGGAAATGGAACTCGTTGGCGTAGTTCAACAACTCCACCAGCACAAAGTCCACCTTTTCGTTGCGATTATTAACGATGTAGACATCCACCGTTACTGGTTCCAGCTTCTTTGCCGAGTACGGAATATGAAGGTAGATCTCAATGTCTTGCTGGCGTTGCCATTGGATCGGTTCCGCAATACCGAGTCCTCCGGTGGGACTAAATACAAACGCAGTTACGATCATCTGATTTATATGAGGGGGAGGAACAAACTGAAAAACTGCCTGACTATTACTGTTGAAGGAGTAAACAGAGAATCAATGAATGTTTAAATAGAAAGAAGATCACGAGTACCTTATAGTGCCTTCCTCCCACAGAAGTAAACGATTGATGGACTTTGGATTTTGTTGCTTATCAACTTCTCCTTGCTCCGGTAAAGGAGAAACTATCAAGTCATTGATGGAAAGCGGAAAGATCTCTTCGATCTGAAAGTACAATGTTGTTAATACGTTCCAAAATAGTTTCCAATCATTTCGCAGTCCTACCTTGGGATAGGTCGTTCCATTGAACATAGCCCGAGTGTAGATGTTCTTCAGCTGAGCTGTATCAAGCGATCCTTCGTAAACCGCTATACCGACTCGAGATGCGTCCTCATTGGAGAACACTTTAATGCTTCTCTCATCCACTGATATATGCACCTGCGAAGTGATCGAGTTTGTTAGTGTACAATCTCTTCCCAATATGCCAACTAGTCACACCTTCTCCGATAGCGCTGGTTCCTTGTAGGAGGCTGAAGCTTGCATTAACGTTCCCTCAAACCGTGCAAACACATACACACGCTTCACATCCTGAAGTCGAACGGTCGGGACGAAAAGCTCTTGATAATTCTGCATATTACACTCAATGTAGTGGGGAACGTTTTCCCCATTATGCTTCCGGATGATCGTCAGTACACCGTCCATCGCATATGACGCAACGATCGCTAGCTTAAAAGCATCTCGTTTGCGGTACTGTTTAGGTTGTAGAATGCGCACGTACAGCTGTGGACTGTACGCTGGTTCCAGGGTGATGGAGGCGGACATGTTCCGGTACTCTAGATTAGCTGTGAAAACTTCACCGGAATCATCCGTGGTAAAGGACACCATTTCCGTGTCATCTTCAAGCCCATTCAATGGTGTTCCGTTTGCTCGTAGAATCTTTAGAAACACGGTCGCGTTCTGGCCTGGGGTAAATCCAACCGTTCTTTCCACCACCAGCTTGTACGGCGATGCGTACATGGGAATGGATCGAGCTTGATTATACGTTCGCTGTGTTAATCCATTGGTTGTGGTTACTGTTGCATTGATGTTCAATGTTTTAATTTCCGATGAGCTCACTTTACCCACCACTTCTTGCATGGGAATTTGTACCATCTTACGGCCAGCAATAGGAAACGTGCGTTCCACAACATGATCCTCATCACTATGAACCTTAATCTGTAACGTACCATGAATTGGTTTTCCGAAACTGTACACAGCATCGATCGTAATCGCAATCTCCGTATCCTGTAGCGTGATCAACTCCCCGGTGTCGATCGTGATTTGGTGTACTGGAGCAGAGTACAGTATCACCTGAAACTGCTTGCTCGTCGTCTGCTCACCGATCGTAACGGCCACGGTCCAGTTGCCTAGATCACGATCGTCCACAAACAGATGCTCGCCACTATAAATCTCACCCGGGTAGAGCTGTACATCGCGAGACACTACCGTTTGTTGTGTATCATGTTCCAATACTATCGTCAAGTTGAACGGTCGTTTAGTTCTACCCAATGGTTTGTTGAGACCATCCGTTAGTAGGACACGATATTTCAAAAAATCTCCCGGCGTATGAAAAACGTCGTTCAGCTGAATCAAAACCTTCGGCTGCGCGGTGCGTTCGATTTGTCCGGTAAGGCGCGCTTCTTCCGGCTGTCCGGCTGAGGTAACGATGTCCAATTGAATCGCTTCCTCGCCGGTGGCACTCCATTCCGATGGTATTACGTACAGCTGGACGTGCTTTGGATCGACGGTAGTGGACACTAGCACATCACCTTGCTCCATCCCAATGTTCTCTATTTCGAACGTGCCCGGAGCGTTGTCCATGTTGGCTAGGATGATGCTTACATCTTCGTTTTCTACCCATGAACGGGTGGTGAAGATGGAAATGTAATCCCTGGAAAGGGGTAATTAAATTGAAACTTATCGTATTGAATACGAGCACATTTATTGCTTTATCCGAATAGTGCATATACGCACCCTTCGTCTGCCAGTACTCGTTGTGTCGCAGTGCCCAGAAGCAAGCAATAAATCGCTACGCGGAAACACATTTTGCAAACGCGCTAATGTTTGCTGGTACACCGTGAGATGACGACTGACTCTGACTCTGGTTGGGTTTGGTTCGGAAGCTGATTGTTGTGGTACAGACGGGATTCCCCGGTGTCACGGTAGAGGTTATCAGTGGCTGTATTACCATGAGGGTAGGGTAGCTCTATGGCTATGGCTCTGAAGTGTGTATTAATTTGTGATTATTTTAATTCGCTTTTTGTTGTTTTTTCCCAGCGCATCAGTTGTTTACACTTTTGGTACACTTTCTTGTTTTGTTGTTTTTAATTGTATTGTTGAATGGGTTTAGCTTGTACTCCATTTGATGTAGTTATTTTATTCTTTAAATATTAAACTGTTTGTTGTGTTACATTTAATATTTAACACATTGAATTCATATTTAAATAGGATTGTTATATATTTTTTTTGTATGTTTTGCACTTTGAATGTTTACAATCTGACGCTCAGTTACGAGTTTCCACTATACGAGTTATCGATTACGACCCGTTGATGCAACGAGTTCTAAACCGGATTCTTACAGGGTTTTTCATAATTTTGGAACACTTTCTTGACTATTTTTAAGGGAAGTGAACTCTATGTGATAGGAATTGGACTCTACCGCATCATTTTTGGGCAGCTCCAAAATAAATAAAATAAATAAATAAATTCTAAGTTTCAAGCCTGTCCAAAAACAGTGCAATAGAGTGCACTTCCCGAATCATAAACTTCACTTCAATTAATAAATAATAAAAAAAGTGTCCCAAAATTATGAGAACTGAAAAAAACCTGTATGAGTTCGTTGCACTCTATCGTTCGGAAACGGATATGTACACGCCTTTTTATGAACCTTTAATCCTCTCTCAGTGGTTCAGGTTTTTCCAGGATCTAAAGACAGTTGATGTTGTTTTTATTAGCTGATAGCGATGTTGATTTTAGCATGGTTTTGCTCAATCCGAAACATGGTTTTGCTCAATCCGACAGTAAATGCTTTGAAAATATGTGTGAAATGCTCAGTCTACTGTCTTCAAAGGAGTATATGTTTATTTTATTTTATTATATCTATTTTGTTGCATTTCACTATCAATAGTCGTAGAATAATGTTATTGCTTTTATGATGTTTAAATGTTATATATGAGGTAATAAGCATGAAATAAGATGAAGATTATAATTGAAACTATAAATATGAATGTCAACATTTATATGCCTACGATAGTCGTTGTCCTTCAGAAATCACAGTGACAGTAATCGTCTTAAAAGTAGGTTTTGTTTTGTTCTTCATTATTTGTTTAGAAAAAAAAGATAGAATATAAGAAATTAAAAAAAAAAAACACTAAAAAACTAAAAACATTCTGTTCCATTCATTCCCTCTTCCTTGCACAAATCAGCAATAACAATTCTTACCCCCTCGCATTGCTTGAACCCGATCTGAGTCATCAACTATCCGCCAGGAAACTTAAGATGAAAGACATCGGACCTGTCTAATTTATTGACAGCTCCCATTAGCCTCGCAAACAATAAATCACGCACGGACACCCTCGTCAATTTGGGGCGTCTTGCCTGCTGTTATCAGGCCGGCAGTGAAAACAATCATTAAGCTGTGCGATTCAGCAATCGTACAATCGTTTCCCTTGGGTTGGGAAACGAACGAGAATGAGTTGAATGAGGTCTACATCATGGAAAGCTGGCACACACAGGGCAAACAAAAGTGCTCTCATGTAAGTAACAGTAGAATGGAAACGTTTAATCGTTGTTGGAACGAACCATGGCTTTGACCAACCGACCAAGTGGCTTGGGTGGATTGTAAAATAAATAGCAAATATTTGCCCGTCTTAAGATGTTTGCCAAAGGAATAGAGAAATGGTACGTTTGTAGAATGTACTGTTTCATGTAGATGGTCGTAAGTGGTTCGGTAAATAGAGTGTATTGGTATATGGTTTATTTTGCGCCGGAAAAAACCTGAATGGAAAAAGTTTTTTTTTTATATATCTAATTAACAGTAAGAGTAAAGGTGTTTAACCATTAATAGTGAATTAATTAAGTTCTTATTATATGATCTATCATTCAATACTCCAAAATGCTGCAAACACATGACAAACATAAACAAAAAAGTACAATTTAGTAAATGCTCACGAACGAATCCGATAATTCCACTGCAAAGCTGTACTGAGCGCTTCACACATCTATTCCATCGGCCACTGTTGTGTGGACGCGCGGCTTCACGCCAAACAAATAGCGCTGATTTTAAACCGCATCGCAAAAGTTAAACACTACACACAGCGCGCGGCAAGTTTCCCTGTGGTTCCCGGCGTGGCGCGCTCTGTCAAGGAAATATGCTCTTAAACCGGATCTGTGTGCAGCATGCATGGTCCGACCTGCTCCAAGCCACCCTGCACGGCCACTGTCGAACGCAATGCCAATGTCAAGCTTCGAAAGCAGAAGCAGGCTCGCATGTCGTGAAGTGGTGCTGCTGGTATGCGCTGTCCTACCGAAGCACAATCGGTGAAATCCGTTTTTACCGTCCGCCAAGAGGCTGCAAGGGGTGCGAAAAAAACAATTGCCAACTACCGTACCGTACCGTTCGTTCCGGATGCAGTTTTGCAGGCACAGCCGGGGCTCTGTTTATTGCACTGTGGTGTGCAAAAGTGCAAGTGCAACATACGGATGTTACGGCCGCGAAGCCGTACAAGCCTAGCCGTGGTATGTGGAAGGCGCACAGTTGGAGTTTATTTGAACAACACCACAAACCGGGGGAGGGAAGTTCACTTTTGTCTGTGATGGTGAATGTTGGTGCCCGAAAATTACTCGGCACCCTATTATCGGACGCAAAGATCCACAGCAAGCGATGGAGGTTTTGCGAACAGCTGCTATAAGGAGTTGTTTAACAAAAGCGCGGACAGCGGGATTGTTTTTCGCCGAGCAAGGGATTAATGCATTGTATTGCTGGTACGTGTTTGTTTGTGAGCATATTTTAAATTGTAAAAAATATATAAAAGACGAATCAATGAGTGACGATTTACGATTTAGAAAAGTATTAATCATGTAAAGCGTAGTATATAAACTACGCAAAGGGGTATTTTAATTCCCAGTTTTGTTGCATCAACTTAAAATACTCGATGCTTGAAGAGCCTTAAATTAATATAAAATGTAATAATACAAAACTCGTATTAAATTGTCCCCATTCGAGCTGTTATTGAATATTATGAAGACGAAGAAATGCGTCATGATAACACCAGGCCCGTAGCATAGTATCGGCCTGGTAGGCCACCGCCAATAGCGCCAGTCCTTGGGGGGCGCGACAAAAAAGAAATCGTTATACAGATCGACTTCACTGGTTGACAGAAGAAGACGTGTTTGACTAAGAAGAAGATAGCAGACGTGTTTGACAGATAGTGAATGTGATGAATAAAAAATATACAGTAAAAGTCTGTAAACTTAGTTTTCCAAACTGAAATTCATCGCAATGTTTGCTTACTAAAAGCCTCATTACTACCCTGCTGGTGTTTCTTTGTGTCACAGCTACCTCGTTGGTTGGAGACAACTTAAGTATTAAGGTGCCAACTAGTGAACCCAACAAAAAAATGCTAAACCAGTGAGGTTATACTGTAATACAATCGTACGGAAAGCGATTTTATCTGAGCTTAAAAAATCGTCAAAATCGAGTAATGAGAATGATACGAAACGTTCAATGTGATGTGTACAAGGATTTTCTGTTTACTTCCTGATTTCGTCTTGGATTGGTCACACGAGCTTTAGAGCGTCCAAAATGTGTGGAATCATTTGTTTAAAAAATGATGGAATGATGAAAACTATGTAAAATCCTGTAAGTTGGCTTTTCGTTGTAAATTCCGAAGTTGACAGACTGATAGACTTCAATTTCTATTTAATTTATTTCAACCCCCTAGCATCTGTTGTATGGAACGCATACATTAAGTATTTTCAATGCGCAAGAAGATTGCAAGTACAGTAACTGTATTCGATTTAAGCATGTATTGAAAGATCTAGTGAGAACTGAAATACATTTGAAAAATCCTACAAAAACTATCAGGAAACGTAAGTTATAAAACTTAAACCAGGATGAAGATGCATGCAGGCAGACTAAGGTATTGGTTATTAAAACTTGCCAAAACTGGAGACCATTTGCAACCTGATGTTGTTCAATGGTACACATAAATGTGCTTCTTATGATGCTGCGAGCGAGTTGATTTATCTATCAGATTGCCGATGATCATATGGGCTATAAAATATTGCCGTTTATAATTAATCGTTTGAAAACACGATTCAAAACCTACCTGCGGTCCGAAATCAGCGGTAGTGGTGGTCCCATTGTACAGTCATCAACTCGTACAACTCAATAATAATCCCATCATGGGTTAAAGTCTAGAATGAGCCGTAGCGACTTACTGCGTGGTACTCAGTAAGTCCTCAAATCCTGTGTAGGCCAGCATTGGACGTTACGCCAAGCAGAAGAAGAAGGGTTCCGTGTATGTATTTTGACCAAGGGTCACGCTATGGCTCTGCATATCACATAGTCTGGCAATATTCAGGCAATTTGAGAAGGAATTGCAAAAGTAAGCTTACGAAAATCAATATCTATCAAACATTAACCAGTTTCAAGCAACTATAGATCTTTAGAAAGCCATATTGTGTGCAGCGCCTACCAAGTACTTGTTTATTATTTGAATTTTAATTTGAGAAATTGCTGTTAACAACATTTGTTTAAACCTCTGCTTTGATTCCGTTCTCTTTGCTATTCATGAGGACCTACCATCATCCTGGACATTCCTGAAAACGGGTTTGATCTTTATTAATTGTAGAAAACCAATATTGAACGGATATGCATCCTACTATGGATTGTGTATCGTAATCCTCTCACAATCCATGCTACATTACGTTAAATGCACACATAGTGTAAATATGGGAAGCTACCATCGTACGGTTGCTAACAGGCAAGCGCTTCACAGAGTCAAAATTGTTCTGCAATGTCTTCTGTATGGCTGGCAAAATTCGTTATGAATGAGCGCTTGAATGAACGGCAGTGATACACGCAACCATTGTAAGCGGATGTTTATTATGGCGGAAGAAAGCTGATTCCTATTGTTAGGTAAGGCAAAGTAAGGCGTTCGTTCGGTTGGGTGGGGTGCCTTTTTGTGGTGATACAACTAAAAACCTCAGAAACTGAAAAGGATCACATTGTGTAGTGCACGAATAGAAAATTCAAAAGCATTGCATTAAATCTTTAAATTGTGTTACGGAGAGGAGTTGTGTTGGGTTCCGTTCAGATGTTATTGATTTCAAATCATACATTTGCGCACTTGGCATAAATACAATCCTTGCAAGTAATATACGAAACAGGAAGTCTGAATGTATAATTGAACATAATTGATTATTTCTTGACTTTAATTATAAAATGCAAATAGTAATGCGCCTCGGCTTTTACTAACCAGCATTCGTTTCGAATGATTTAATCAAATTTTCAGTGAAACATGTTTTGAATCAATTGGTTTATATCTCGATACCGGCAGATTGCAATATTGAATAAGAAATAGTTGCATTAATTACGAATTTTTGCATTCCGTTGCAGTATCAAAATAGGAAACGAATGTTGAGTCTTTTTTCGTTTTGGTTTCGTAATTTCGTAGATTGGATCGTTGCTGTTGTTCCTGACACTGGGCCAACATGGCTTTTGGAGGAATCAATTAGTTGTTCACAGATAAAAAAAAACCTACTTCACGTCAAAGGCACATAACATAAGAATTGCATAACTAGGTTTGTAAAAATTTAATGAGAAGGGAAGTACATATAATCAGGTAAAGGAAGGTTATAGTAAGAAGAATACAAGCTAAAACAGTATGTAAAAATTTTTTTTTATAGCATGGAGGTTGTTTATATTTTTGCTAAACAGGAAGAAACTTCTTGCAAAACGTCGCCATGGTTCTGTTTTGCAATTCCTCTTGTCGTCCTATTTTACAATGCCTATCTTCACGTAATTTCACTGGGAACAGAACAAAAACTGATGAGACATGCACAGGAAATTACAGGAATTATTATCTTAATTGCAGCGCTTCCTACTGTTTCAAAGCAAATTGCTCGTTACGCGATGTACATTGACGTAGTGTATAATGCAGTTTTAAGTGTTTAATTACTACCAGCAATCATTGAAGTTTGATGCATCGGTTTGATGAATCAACAAAAATGGACTATAAATAAAGAAGTTAAGTAAAACAGAATGTGTGAAACAATTTACCTAATACACAGCATAGAAAGATGAAGAGAAAACAACATTAAATAGGTAATTTTTTGCATATATTAGATTTTCTGTAATCATGTTATGAACCACTGATGTTATTTCATAACTTAATATTTATTATCACAAGAAAGTATCATTTGAAGGTACAATAACACAACGTAGTAGTCTATTAGACTTTGCGCTGGACATAAGACTCGAACAAACTTTGATCGAGTTTGATTTTATCCTTGGGATTCAGTACTCATCTATGTTGTACATATCTTGACTATAACAGAAAAAGGCTTTGCGATCTCCCGTGATCGTTTATTTAAAATTTTCGTTCCAAATTTTAAATGTTGTTTACTTTAACATATATTTCATTAATTGCCTAGCATTAACGGCATATTAATCATTTGGAAGGATATTGAAATTAACTTATAGAAATACAATGGCTTTATTTGTGCAAATTTTGGTAAATTAAGAAAAAATCGAACCATCAATTCAAATAACCGTTCGGATAACTTAAGTCACTATCGATCTATTAATTCACTATACATGAGTTGCTAATGACGTGGAACTCCATCTTTAATACAAAAAAAAAAAAAATACACACACCCATTACTTACCATTTTAACACACCTTAAAAATGATGATGAAAGAAACTCTCTAAATGGACACAATATTATAGTTTACATTTTCTTATGAATACTTTTGTTTTATTTCATCGGTAGGCTATATATAGATCGTTTAAGTACTTTCATTTAACTATCTTTTGCGCTTTGCACTGTGGCCACTTCCTTCCATCCACATCCACATGCCCCATCTTGCTGATGTTTATCTTTCTAGCCCGCTCTCCATCTTTTCACTCGCTTCTTGTCAACCGTCACGGACCCGTGGCTCATCTCATTGACACCTCGTAATTGGTAATGCTAGCATTAAATTATTTATTGTCTTGTTAGTTTTATTACTCAATGAGATGGTAGATAGATTTGACTATTTGTGTTGTATGTCTGTATGTAGGTGTGTCGTTCCCGTATCGTTCCGTACCGTTGAACTTATTTTAGTTTGTTTTATTTCCCTTTAGTTTGTTGTTCTGGTTTTGGTTTTTTGCTTCACCTCACTGTTGTGTTGCACGTCAATCAAGCAGCACATTAATACGTGTGTTATTATGCTAGAGGATCGTAAATTTGTTGTTAAGATAAGATTTTTAACGATTTGCTTTGATTTATGTGTTTGATATCGAGCATTTGAAGCATTTTCACTCGTTTTTGTCTCTTTTTTCTTCTTCTCTCTTTTACACAAAGCCTTTTGCAAATGGAAAGAAACGTTTTTTGCATTAAGTTAAAAGACTTAACTTTTGCTTGACTGCTGCAACACTTGTTGTGTGCGTATGTGGCTGGCGTGTCGTTTAATTTCAAAAACGCACGCTATTTGTAAAATAGTGCAAATTTCATGAAACTTAAATGCTTCTCCTATACAAGCTTGTGTGTGCACGCTCGTCAGAGAGTATATTATCAAATTTTTGTTGTTTATTTCTTCCTTTGCTTATCTTGTTTAAGCGTATTGATGATTGTTTGTTGTATCTGTAAATGCTACTCTCTCCCTTTTAACTTTTACCATGTTCTAAAAACCGAACAGTACACAGAAAACAACAAAGCAATTGTGGCAAAACGCTCATCTCATCTCGATCTTTATAAAACGTTTGTGTAAAATCTGCTTTCTCTTCCCCGAGAAACCTCTCCGGACTAGCGGACACAGTGCGATGTGCCCTTGCCATCCCCTTTTTTGTTAGCGGCCTGAAACAGTGTTGCTTACAATCGTTCTATTTACATCATTAAACTATGATAAGTTGTGTTAATGGTTAATGTATTATAAGTAACTGTTTACAATAGTACTTTCAATGATGAAATGTTATATCCTGCCCGACTCACGTAATGTTTAATAACTGCTTATGGATTTGTTCTTTTTGTTTTCCTTCGTTTGCGTTTCTCCTCTGTGGGTAGGTAACGCCACAAACAAACGGAACAATGTTCGATTATAGATATATAGGGGTGTTTTTTGCTTGGAAACGACAATCAAGATTTGCTTTATGTATCACGCACTGCTTGCCATCCATCGGGGGGTTACAAGGGTTTAACAAATTTTGCTACTTCAGTTACGGCGGTTACTGTGTGAATTTATGTACTTTGTTTGTTTGTTTGTTTGTTTGTTTGTTTGTTTGTTGTGTTTGATTTATTTTTGCTATTTTGCGGTTTCTGATTTAGCACGGAAGACATCAACATTCTTGTGTGATCTTCTGTATTTTTTTACCTTCTTATTTATGCTATTATTTATTAACTCTCACCATGAGCGATAGAATAGATCGCATAGCTCTTAGCTTGATGATTGATAAGTTTTTGTTTGTGTTGCTTTTATTTTTAAAATTATAATAATAGTTTTCATACATCCGTTTTCTTCTATTTCACGGATTTCGTGAACTTTGAATTCTAGATGACACGATGAGCTTTAATATGTTTGAAAGAGTTTTGATGACTTAATAAGAAAACAAACAAAAAACTTCTTTTCATGTAGAAAAGGGGAAAAAAAGAAGCAACGCAAGAAAAAATAAGTAGAAAAACGTATGTGAAATTTATGATGCGTGAAATAAATTTGCTTCCATCGAGTGCCCGTTGCTTGCGTTCCCTCCAGGATATCTTACAAATAAGCCAGTCGTCTTAATGTGCTTTTAATGTGAAAATGGGACATACACACACACACACATGTTTGTGTACGTGCCGGTGCAAAGAGGGTCCTAAATGTGGAAAGAGATTCTTGGGTAAGAGTTTTCGCAACAGCAGCGTGAGAATGCTGACTGTAACACGGGTCGTCAGCTGGATCGGGCGTGCTCGGGCGCAGGTGAACCCTGTCATGGAATTAATTGAGTTTTAATAAGTTCTAAAATCACTTCCCAAATTATTTGACAACCTGACGCGTGTCGGTCGTAAAATGGGCGTTCTGGTATGGATGTGCGATTTTAAAGCGAGAACGTATGCAGAATTTCATGCTGCGTTCTGTTGGCATGATAGGGATACGATCAATCGCAGAAGAAATTTCTGAAGATTTGTTGAGGGACTCAATTTTATTTGTAGTTTTGAGTGTATTATTATGAATTCATCAAAATCAGGCAAATACTTTTAGTAACACATTTAAAATCAGCCACAACATTGTTTAAACCAACATTTATTCAACCAAACATGTGTACATCTCAATTATCGACCGAGCGTGGTATCAGTTTCGCTGCGCGAAAAACAAAAGTCCCACGTACACATGCTCTTCACGCTGCCTGCAAAGGCTTACAGGCGAAAGCTGATGCATAAACATTAATTAAAATTATACGGTAAACCACACGCTACGCGACAGGCGGGAAAATTAAGATCCCAACCATTATTGTGCACCACCGTGCTGTTGGAGGTCGGCTAAGCGGCTGCGAAGCTATATGGGCAGGAGGGTTTTACGGGATCAAATAGCTCCACACGAGCCGGTTCAACGTCCTTCCAATGCGTGCAGTGGACACTGCGAAGGGTTGATCTTCATTATCGAAACCACCACGGGGATGGGGTTTTCGTTACACGCTTTGCTGGCTGTTCGACTCGTGTTACCTTAGCCCAAAGGTAGCGTTTGTGATGCGAAAAACGAACATGACAGGGTGGAATTTATTGGCTTTTGAATATAAATTATGGGAAATAGGATGTTTGGAGGATGTGTTATAAATTAAGAAGCCTTAAGATGATCAATATGGTGCCTGAATGGGGTTTGTGGTGTGTGTACTAAAGAATCGCTTAAAAAACTAACAAATACGTTATCAATTTGTAGTAGTTTTAAAATTAACTTAAAAAAAAACAGATGAAAATGAATAAATGAAACAATAAAAACGTTTAATAAATTAGGTAAAAAAACAAATATGAAGGCAAACATAATAAAAGTGGAATTAAATAGAGAAACAAATAGTAACAAACATAAAAAACAGTCAAATTAACCGATTTAGTTGCTCGTGATTTGATTAGGCAGATATAAATAATTATTAATTTAATAATAACCAAATCACAACATCACTTGAAACTTATATTGGTACTAACAAACAAAACAATGAATAAAAAAGGAAATTCAATAGTTCAAATGATAATCAACAACAACTCTTCCAGTTAACACTATATACACAGTAAGTAACATGGAGTGGATGTTTAGATTTTACCCTTTCTCTCTCTCTCTTCTCTCCATTATGTTTTGTACAAGCTCTCTTATGCATGGTTTAACTACTCATTTTGACACTGTTTTGTTTTATAAATCTTTGTTACACCATTCACTAACTTTGATAATTCTTTACGCTTCACTTCCAACACCCACTGTTCTTTCATTGGAAGCTTCCTGCTTTATATGTTCTCCTGTTTTGTTTCATTAGTTATGTTTCCTCTTTTCTTTATTACAAAGTGCACTTATAATTGTAACAAATGATCTCCCTCGAACTGAATACACTTTCTGTCCGCACAGTGGGGCAGTTTAATTTTCAACGCCTCGGTTTCCCTGTTCCGGTAGTTAATAGTATTACACGCACACACGCCCATACACACTTGCTTGATACGCTCATACATACCGCTCTGGGCAGGACGTTAGACGGCCTCCTCCCATTGTCGATGCTGCTTCCATGCCTCTGTTGTGTGTGACTGATTATAAGTAGTTTATTTAACAGCTGTTTTAATTTACGCTAATCACCCACACACGCTAACTTGCACACTCGCACACACATTCGCACATAAACACACAACCACACACCCACACACAACTTTGACCGCAAACTGGTGATGCGGAACCATCGAAATGCATCAAATCTCCATCATCGTTCACCGCTCACCACTCACCCCGCCACGGCTGCTGTCACGTCCGGTTGTACAAACTCTCACTTTGCGGTGCGCAAGTGTTGTTATGCATATTGTTTGGCGGATGGTACGGCCCTGCCGGGCGTAAATGGGATTGATGAGGAGTACTCGAACGCTGCTGCTGCTGCTGTGGCTAATTTCGTCCATACTACTTATCGGCAATGTACACGCTGTGCCGTCCTGTGATCTGCGGTGGCTTCGGCGGGAAGTGCCACCATTGCGGGCGCTGCCACGGCACAGCTTCATGTAAACGTCAGCAACATCAACAGACTATAAATCATTAGCAAACAACAGCTAACGAACGCGACCGTGCGCCGGTGGCTGAAGATGTCCATCGCGCGGGATTTGTTGTTCAGTATCCAGTGCGGTTGGCGCGACGGGATCGGGGCCGGCATTTGCGTGTTGCGTGGCTTCTCCAGCCCGCCGCCGTTCGTGCCGCCCGGGCCGCCCAGCCCATTGCCCGTGCCCATGGTGGCGCCGTTCATGCCCACCAGTCCGTGGCCGTTACCTGCGTGGAAAGCGTGGAAAGAGCGATAAGAAGGCGGGATGTAAATGTTTTGCAGGATTTGTTGTGCTGTTTTGTGTGCATATAATTGCATCGTGCGCCGGGTTGGGATTGGGTTTATGTCGCTCGTGGTCCTAATGCTATTTTTTAACATTCGTCACAAGAGGATGACGGGAGCGCTCAGGTTAGCTAAATTATATAATATTTTAATACACGAGAGTTAGAAGATCGTTTTAACTAAAACCAATTGTGAATACTGTACACAAAACTCAACCTTGTCATCAATACATTGTGTTCAGGATGGAAAAAAAACCCTTTGGATGTTGGATTCTGGCAGTTTGTGATCACACACTGGAAGGCTAAAGCTATCAGATTTTTAAATCTATGATTTTTTTAAATGATTAAATTAACGTGAAAGCGTTTAATCTGATTCCTAGAAAACGGCAGCTTTTTCTACACATTAAAAAGCACCACCACGAATAGTGACTGCTTTGTGCTACGCAGCCATGTTCATTTTGTTTCATGTTTTAAAATAAAAACCATAAACGCTGCTCTATTAGTGATTTCGCTAGAACCAAGCTTTTGGGTTTTTCGTAAAATGTTAATAATTGCATATATTGTGTCATGTTGCAGTTCATAAAAAGCCGTTTACATGTGTTGGTTTTATAACGAATATGAATCGTTTGGAAGTAATGAAACCAATTATTGGAAATTAGGTAATTTTCAGAAGCATGAACGATGATTATTTGCATCACCATAATAAATTAATTAAAAAGGCAAGTTTAATATAATTCCATGTGGTCCACCAGTTACTAGGATATTGCGATTCCACGAGTGCTAGTGCCGCACAAGTGATAAAAGTCCAATTGTTCAAGATATTCTTTTATATTTTTCAGGTGACCGTCATGCCGGATGGCACTATTGCCCCATAGCCCTAAAATCAAACTGTTTGTACCCTCTATCCTCTGTAATACTTAAACAATAGTTATGTTTGCAATTGTTTTACCGAAATTCATTTATCACAGGGATTATCACAACTTCAGGGGTTTCACATACGGACAATCTGATTGACATGCTTGCTCTTCTATTCCCGTATAGAATAATCCAGATTGAGAATCGTAAGGACAACAAACTAGTATGGTCGCTAAGCGAAGCCATCGTTTGTTTTATTTTGACTCGTTATATACTGCTTAATGACTGTTTAACATGCCATTTAATCAATGAAAAAATATGGAAACAAATAGATGAATTAATCTACCTTAGCCTTAATATAAGCATGTTGTATTTTCAGAGCGTTTGGGTGCCATTCGATCGAGTAGCAATATTCGCTTTTAATCGGAACATCTTCAAGTTGTTGCAGTGATATAATGCGTTTTGAGGGCGTGTCGAGTTCAATGGCGATGGTGAACTGTGTTTGAATAAAACATAGAATGATCAATTGCCGAAGAATAAAAGGCAATCGAAATGATCTTTCTCAACGAGTCACCAATGCTTGTAAAATATGTTGAATGTATGACAACAAAGATATTATTTTGAAAACAAATTGACATATCATCGGTGATTGTACCGACTTGATTGTGATTGTCTAAAATGTTATAATATATAAAGTCAAATATGCCGATAGCAAAATTGCAAATGTTCACTCCAGTGCCGCTTAAAGGAATTTTATGCGCATACAGCAACGGATTCACATTTACGCTACGGAAAAAAATAAAACCGTGTTCTGTGCCTCATGTATCCCGTGCACTGTGAAAAATGTCGACGAAAACGCATGCACCGGGAATGTCATGATCCCACCGAATGCATTATTTCATTTTTGCCCCGCCTGGTGTACGGTACAAAACAGCTTAAGCTTAACATTATCGCCACGTTACGGTGAGCCGGTTTGAGCGCTGCGCTCAAATAATTAATAACGAATATCCACCGTGGATAAAGGGTAGAGGTCCGCGTGTAGCTCGTTCTCTGACGAACATGGCATTTAATTTTGGTTGATTTTTGTTTCCTTCTCTGCTGCGTGTGTGTGTTCCGCTTCCCACAATTTACCGTGTACCCTCTTAACCTTATCTTCGTGTTTGTGTCATTAAAAATAAATAAATACCATGCCGTTGCTCGAGCAGAAGGACTTGATTTGTTCCAGTGGTAGTCTCCCCCCCCCCATCGTTTGGCATGGCAGCTCGATTGATAATCTGTTGTGTCGGGGCTTTTTTGCATTTATTTTGTTTAAAAACAAAAAGATCACCCATCACTGCGTCACATTAATGGGGGGATGGAAAAAAAGGAAAGCAAAGTAGGGTCGGGCCTTTCCCGTGGAGTGAAAATGCAACACGCATTGGAGGGACAGACGGGCAGGAGAACTTAAAATGCGCCAAGAGCTGATAATCACATCAATTAATTTATTGTTATGGGGTGTTTCATTGTGATGCAATAAAAATTAATTGAGCCTCCGCATCATAACAACGCTGCGCGTGTGTGTGTGTGTGTTCGTGTGGCGGTGTTTTTCAATTACGCCCAATCGATACAAAACGGCGTAATGCGGCGGATGGAGGCAGAAGATGAACAAAGCCCACGGGAAGGCAGAAAAACGTTGGTGGCGAGAGATTAAAAAGCAGACAAGATTAAACTGCGAGAAATAAATCACCCACGGGTATGTGTATGTGCGTGTGCCAGTTAGCATGATGCACAGACATACACAAAAAAAACAAACGCTAAATGTTAGATGCTTGTTGTACGCATTTTGTTCCCGATTGTTTTCCATCCCTCTACTAATGTGAGTGCGTTTTTTGAAGCCATGGTGTCGCATAGAATTAGTTCATTAGCGCACAGACTAATCGTATATGATGCGTTCGGCATTCCGTGATCATTAAATGCAACTGCAGCTATCGGTTTGGTGAGGCGTTTTTGTACGCCTCCAAATCATCGATGCGCTGTTACCACTTATGGCGAAATAATTAGTTTGCCCTGTTTGAATAATCTATCACGACAGTGAGCGTGCATCTTGTTTCAGGATAATCATTAATTATGAATACATTAAATGGGTGCAGTTTTTTAATAGGAAAATGAAAACAAAATGACATGTTAATCTGCAACGTAAATAAAAAATAATAAAAAATTATAGTAATAAAACCCCAAACGAATAAATGGAATAGTATAAACTTCAGTTGTAATTATAAAATAATATAAACACATATTGTTTGCAAAATAATAGAAAACGAAGTAAAATCACAAAAAAAAATTTATCAAAAGATGGGGAAAATTTAAGAACAATTTGATATAAATTGTGATGTGATGTATCAATATAATGTATTGAACCCTTTGACAGTCCTACACGATTTTTAGGAAATGTACAAACATATAAGAAAATAATGACAAAAAGTAAATAAAAGAAAGTAATTTTGGTCCATTCCCGTTGCTTTACACAACAGATGCTGTGCAAAATATGTCATTATCATAGTTTTATCTCCGTCTTCCTCTCCCCGCGAGACGATTGTATCGAAATGGAGAACAAAAGTCTCACTGAATGGGTTAAATATCTTTTAAAATGAAAAATTTAAAACTCGCTTTAAACATGTAGAAAATGCTCGTGTAATAAGTATAGTATAAAATTTCAAGAATTGAAAGAAGATAGATGAAAGAATAACATGACACAAAAAATAACATAAAGAGCCTCGTAATGATTAGAAAGATATAAAATAAAACGTATTGCATTTGCGAAAAGGATAAAGCTCACTAAGAAAGTATGAACAAAATGTAAGTGGAGGTGCATAAGAGACAAAATAAAACGACAAGAAAAACCAATGAATAAACTATAGCTATCTCTAAAAAATGAAACCATTAACACATTCAACCTAAATCCAATAGGAATGGAACTGAGCAACCGCAGCTGCCTCTCATCACCTTTTCGGTCTGGGCTTACCTTCATGCACTATCAGGCTGCCGAGATAGTCGTTCTCCTGGATGTGGTTGATGATGTAGGTGTCACGGTTGAAGGTGTTCGCGCCCTTGCCCGCCTCATGTCCCT
The DNA here is from genome assembly GCF_016920715.1 of Anopheles arabiensis. Lineage (NCBI taxonomy): Eukaryota > Metazoa > Arthropoda > Insecta > Diptera > Culicidae > Anopheles > Anopheles arabiensis. The sequence goes on from NC_053518.1 coordinate 13,937,308, forward strand.
TGCCGTGCGTGCCGTAGTGTTGCTTTCGGCGCGGTTGCTTCACTGTCGACGGTACGTAGGGCGTTGGCGTTGTTGTCGGTTTTGGTGGTAGGTGTAGCTCTGCAGATGAAACACCCACACACATACATACGAGCGAACGAGATGTTTTAGCACGAGAACAGAAATAACAAAGTGCAGATTGTGAAAATTCTGTATGCGCCAGTGCCGCGCGTCCGCGTACCTTGCAAACGTATCCTCGCGTCCGACTTTCCGAGCGCGTTGATGCTTGAGCAAATGTACGGCCCAAAGTCACCCTTGTGCAGGTTTTTCACGGTCAGGTTCAGCTGCCAGGTGTAGGCGTTGAGCTTTTCCTCGCTGATGGTGTACTTTTCACCCTCGTAAAGCTTCATGCCTATAATTAAAGGGGGTTTCGCAAAAATAAGGGAAGGGTAAGGCCAACACAGCCAACGCGTTCGTGATAACATAGCCAACTATTTAGTTCGTTTACAAAGTTCATTCGGTAACAGCTAATAATTGCTATCCATTTCGAACGGTAGCAGTTAAGAGGAGGTGGAATGCAAAGGCAAGGAAATGATTGCCACGGAAGCTTACCATCATGTTTGTGCCAACCGTTCAGTGGGGTCGGGAATGCTTCCACGATACATTGCAGCAGCACATGACTTTCAACCGGTGCGGCTACAAGCTGGTTTCCTGCTTTCACATTTGGCGGAACTAAAGTAAAGATGTATGAAAATGTGGTTTTAAATTTGGTTTCAGAAAGAATCATTATGATTCTTATTAGTTTCTTATTTCTTTATTTCATATTAGATATATGAAACATGCGAATGTCTCTATAAAGATCAAGGTGGGTGTGACACAATTAACTAAAATAATTTTCTAAAAAATCAAAACGTATTTATTCTACTAAAGCATAATTAAATATAAATAATTCCTTGTTGTTTATGTATGTATTTAAAACAGACAAAATTTAAACTTTTAATGTTGGATACATTTGAATGTCAAGTTAAATGGTTCAAATGTGATTGCCTAAAATCTGGCTTTACACAAAAAATGCATTTTTATAAAGTTTACAAAAATCAATCCTCAAACATAAAGCTTCGAAACATCCTAGAACCTTAAGTATCAAGACAAGCATAGTTAACCTAGCACAAACATCAACCCATTTAAGATAAACGCTCTTCCGACGCTCTCTCCCAGTCTGCTAAATTGATAACAAAGTTAAAGAATGACATAAAAAAAGGAAAATTCTTCAGCGAAAGCACTACATCACTCCTAAGAACGGTGTGAAGAACAGCAAAAAAAAAAAAGAATTAAACTATTTGCCCTTTGCCGCTGCAGCTCGGGGAAGATAATGAGCGGGGCAAACACGCTGCAAATACTTACAGTTAACTTGCACATCGAACCGTTTGCTGACGGAGGGTGGTACACCGTTCGACGCGATGCACAGATATCCGCCCATGTCGGTCCGCTGCACCTGATTCAGGACGAGCCGTTCGCCCTCGACGAATTTTACGACTGCGGGAAATGGAGGAAGAGACGTGGAGGAAGTTCAAAAACAGAAGAAAAAGAGAGCACAGAAGAAAAAAACGTTTTAAAATCGATTCAAAGTTGAGGTAGTTAGGGTGCAAAACGGGAAGAAACTTAAATGGTCCAACGTTACACTGTTCCAGTTGGTGGCGTATTTTTTATTCAGTTGTTGGAAGGAGCGGGAAAACTTTAAAGCACAGAAAAGGTAAAACTGGAAGGGCAGTGTACGGAGAAGTGGAATCTTTCCGCATTGTTCGGTAATTAACTGGCGTTGGATCTAACCTTTAGGGGTCAGCTGAGAAGTAGTTAGTAAATCAAATGCCATGTCACGAAACTATGGTGCGCCGTGAGGCAGATTCAAAGGGCCGAGGGAAGTAAAGGAGGGAAGTCCAACGGGGAAAGTTGTTTTCTCTTGCGTTTTATTTGGCACACGGTCCCTCCCAGCCCAGGGGATTTACCTTGTTTTTCGCGGCCCTCCGTCCGTACGACGATGTCCTTTCCATTCTCGCGCCTCCACTGTACGGCCGGCTCCGGTACGCCCGTCGCCTGGCAGACCAGCTGCACGTTGCCACCTTCGTTCGCTACGCCGCCCTCGAGCGTGTTGGGCTCGTTCTCGTTCAGTATGTCCGGCGGCACGACCACGTCCAGGTTGCCCGACTGTAATTATGGGTTTTTGTGTCTCGGTTTAGTTAGTACAATGCAGCTTAAAGCATAGGGTACAGCATACACCGGTGTGCGTGTAGCTTCATGCTGTGCTGGTCCATTTGGTTGATGAGAAGGAAAGGCTGACAAAAAAGCAAAACAACAACCCAGCACTGACTCATTTCTCGAAACCTACGCTAGTGCAACTCGGGGTTTTTTGGATTAGTTTACGTTAAACCTTTGCCCGCTGCTTAGTCTCAGTGACTGATGGTGAGGGTTGTTTTTTTTTTGTATGTGCACAATTTAAGGCATTGAATTTTGCAAACCAAACCGGCAGAGAGGGATGATGCTGTTGATGTTTTTCCTGCTCTCTCGTTTAGCGCATTGTGCTTACCTGATGTCGCATCGGATCCGTGTTCACCTGGCACATGTAGCTGCCGGAGTCGTTGAGCTGCACGTGCGAGATGTGCAGCTTCCACGTGTTGTGCCCGTTGTGGGTGACGGATAAGCGCGGGTTCAAGGCGACCATGTGCGTGTGGATGGCAAGTATCGCCTTCGAGTCGGACTTTATCCACGCAACCTGCGGGTTGAATAGGGGTAGGCGTGGGTTGAAACTGTTAGTGTCTGTTTAGTGGGTTTGATTTGATAGATGTATCAATGCAATGAAATGAAAGAAAAACCAATAAAAACAAACGATAAAATACCTTAAATTTTTTTTCTTTTCATAGATGTACGTTGCATTTGTTAAATCATTTAAGCTTAATTATTGTTAAAGATTAAACAGTCTTAGCTGATAATTGTTTGTTGATGCTGTTATAATGCCCACTCTTATAATTACACAAAATGTTTTAATCATTGTAGTTTTAGAATGCTACATGAATATTAGTTACACTTTAATTATTTTTTTAAATGTTTAACACATAATGCTTAACAACTATATTGCTTCTAGGTCCGCCTTGGCCTTAGCTGTGGGTAGTATATCAAGAAATATTTAAGCAAGTAAGTCGAAATCTTATAGGTATATTTCAATTTGAGTTAACTAGTTCTAGAGTCGATGAACAAATCATTTGATAAAGTATGGAAAATATGTGTTTAACCCTACATCACGTTGCACCACTAATTCTGTATGATGGAGACGCCTAGTACTGCTGGTCGACTTCACCCCTTAGTCGACTTCACAATTTCATCCAATAGGATTGAAACGAAATAATTCATAAATCTTCTTTCCTTTTCGTGACAATCCTAGTCGTTGTAGCCACTGCCTAAGCCACCATTGGTATGGCTACGGATGATTTGGGTACACGGGATAGTCAGACCAACCTATGAATAGAGTTCGGTCCATTCCGGTTCATTCATTCAGGGCCGTTGAAGGTTGAACGATTTTGACGACTATACCAAACATATCTAATTGATAATTGCGTTTGACTATGTTGAATTTAAATAGTTGTGGTCTGTAAAGATTCATAATTACCTCAAAATTTGGGCAGATAATCGGAATGACAAATATACAGTACTTAACTGTTTAGTAATCAATTTTTTTTACTTATTTTTAATGTTAAAATTTAAGTCATTTATTAAAAAAAATGTTTAAAATATTTAGTTACTGTACTGACCAGTTTTTATTTTATTGTTGAACATCTCAAATGTTTAGCGCTTGTTGTCATTTAAAGTCATCTTCATATATTGAAATATATTTTATGATAAAACATATTCATAAGTAGATAACGCTTAACGTGGGCAGACAGCATTTGTTCTAGATTTATCCTATTCACTAATTACTTTTATTGTCAGTGAATGACTGGCTATCCTTAACATAGCTAATGAGTATTATTGGTTCAGTCTAAGTGATATTTAAACTAGTTTGTACAATATAATCCGGATCACCAGTTTAACTGTTTCACTCTCTGGCTCAAGACAAATCGAGCGTTGCGTGTATGAAAAATTTAACGTGACCAAATGCCTGTTCACTTCAAGTATGCAAAACAAAACACGAACCGTGTTTGGAGTTTTAATTGAAAATTCAATAGACAACATGCTCTTGCCTAAACAAAAAATCGACCCGTAAAAACCAAAAACATGCACACCGCGTAGTGGTACATGAAAATATCCCCACAATTGCTTTTTATTTTCAAACTTTTATGCACGCGTTTCATTAGACAGTGATTTTCCACTTTCTATCCGGGCGCGCGACGTTAAACTCTGCTCTCCTTGTGTTTCTTTTTTCTGTGTGCACAGCGCTGCGTGTCAATAAAAGTTGGCCTTTGTTTTCAATAAATTTCCCAAATGAGATCATCAATAACTGAAGGCTGGGAAGTGGCATTAAATGGGCTCGGTTGGTGCTGGTAGACGAAAACCGGGGAAAAATACAACTACAACATGGTGCTCCACGGAGCTTAGGGTTTTTTGGTTGCCGTAAAATAATGCAGAAAATAATAATAATAACTTGAACTGATTCAAGAGCCGCTTCTGCAACTCAAAAACGGCAGCTTCTGCACGCAGAGCAATTTATAATTTCCCTTAAGCTTATTAGTCTTTGTTGTGTTTTTCTATTCATCGTGCAGGCAGATGAGAGTATGTACATTACATCGCGAGTACATTATGGTTTCGTGCAAAGCAATTTGTTTATTTTAATGCTGATTATTTCATTATTCATAGTTATTTATAATGTAGGTATTTATAGGTATAAAAATGAATTTTATTCGGTGCAAAGAACATAAGCGAACTTGTTTACAATAAGTTACCTATTTACTTATTGTTGGTTAATAAATAAATTAAAATGAATAAATGGACGATGCGGCCAAGTAAAAGGAGAGACTTGTCCTTGATTTTTAAAATTTATAATAAATAATGCTAAAAAGGGGTTAATTTAATAAGTTAAGTTTAATGGAAAATAATAACAAATTAATGCATTCGTTATTATGAAATAGTAAAACTGTAACTTAAATTACTTCGATCAACAGTCAACTTTACCACAAATTACCTACCCTGTATTGGCCGAGATTGTTGACGACGCAAGTGAACGAAACGTCACGGCCTTGCGTCACCGTAAGATTGTCCAGCGGTGCCAGAAACTCCGGCTGTGCCTCCGTCTGAGTGCCATGTCCTGTATCACAATGCAAGCGAAATAAGAAAGCGGGAATGAATAAAAAATGGCCAACAAATAGCAAACAATGCTAAAGCGGAAAACCGAATTGCGCTCGAGATACGCACGACAAATCTGCACGACAAAAGAAAATTTCATCATTTGCTTTCGGTTGGCGAAACCCCTCTCGCTGCATTCGCGCGCTGGCAGGCAAAGGCGGCCCCGAAACTGCCGCAAGTCCGCATTTATGTTAACCATTATGATTATTTACCGTCGCGCAATAAATCATGCTAATTCGTGAAATTAAATTTCGAACACTTACCGTTTACCAGCAGCACGACTAATGATATATTTAACAAAAGCTTTAGTTCTAGTAGATTTATGTATCCCATCGCGGCGGCGCTCAATTGCTACTGCTGCTGCTGCTTACTGCTGCATTCGGTTTGTTCGGTGTTTTTGTTTTTTTTACGTTCTCACTCACTGTTTCTTAGGACCGCTACCACTGCTAGCTTCCACACATAGACACACAAACACACACCACGCTAATGCGCAACGCTCAAAACGGTCCTTCTTAATCCCTCTGAATCCTTCTGTTCTCCCTGCTTTCGGGCGTTTTGTTTGATTTTATTTCGCACTCTTAAAAACTTCTCACTAGCACCACCACACAAGGAAGGGATGATGATGAGTCACTACCACTTTGGTTAGCATTAAACCGTGCTTCACGTTTGCACCAAACGCTCGTTCATTCACTCACTCACTCACTTGCTGCACGTACTTATTGCAAATGCACCAGCGCCCATTGTTGCGGGCGAAACACTTCACCTAAGCGTCCTTACCGATCCGTGCACATCGTATCGCGATCGCTAAAAGGAGGTTTACCAGCACCAGTACAATTCAGAGTGCCTCAGCTGCATCTACAGCGCGCTTCGGCATGCTCCATCGTGGCGTAACTTTCTCGAACCAACTCACTCAACTCCGTGCCACCCGTGCCCAGGCGCCACTTTCAGCACTGCTCGCCGATGCGTGAACTGTGGCTAGCGCGCGCTTTATTCATCCGCGTAATGCACCGAAACAAATGCATACCCTTCCCGCCGGGGTGCCGCTTCCCTGCAGTCTCATTGGTGTGCATTGGTTTTTTGGAGTGGACATTAAAATGTTGATTGCACGGGAAATACACTTTTCACTTGGCTTCACGCGTTTCTTCTCCGTCTCCGTTCTTTCGCGGCTCACACTTCACATCTTCGTCCCGATTTATGCACATACACACACACACACACATATATGAGGGCCGTCCACGCTGGTGTGAATATTTAAAGATGTAAGCTGTTGGAGGTTTGGTAGTTTGAAAATATCTTTCTTTCTTTTTTTGTTTGGTTCGGTTGGACGAGATTAATATTCTGCAACGGGGGAAAATAAAACAGCCGTGCGACAAATGGGCGAAAAACACAATGGGCGATGAAATATGGCGTGGTGCAAGTGAAAGGTTGTTAATTTGAAAATATGTGCAGCTGCACATATGCTTTTAGCGATTGCCTTTTTCGAGTGTGGTGTACCGGGACGGGTTTTTTTGGCTAGACGACCAAACGGATGCCGTTATTTGCCGGGACGTTCGTTTGCTATATAGTTACAGTTCCTAACGAGCTTTTTTTATGAGTGGGCTCTTTTTACATCCCATAACAGTTTGTAGGAATAAAGAATGACTATAATTGCTAATAAATTGAAACAAAATATGTAGAGCCTAGTTGTTTTTAGGAAAATAAAACTGTAGTTCAAGGTTTCCAAAAATATGTGTTTTTTTTTTAAATCAAATAACTAAGAACTCTCAGTTGATGAATTCATCAATTACGATAATCTGCCTTTGTAACTCGTTTTTAAATTTTTGATTCTATGTAAAAACATAAATACCTTGTAAGAATTTTGTTTACCCATAACATTTACATTACAGAATATAAGCAAACAAAAGCGACCTGATGGTGGAACTGGTAGTTATTCTGACAATTAATTATTATGCAGTACTTAGTAAAATTATGCTTAAAACATGATGATTTGTAGTAATTTTAATATTATTCAAATTTAACGTATATTATTGATAATTTCTGAATTCTGGTGCATCGTATCGTTCGATGTAAAGCTTTGATCATGAGGCATGGAGATGGATCATTTTGTTTTAACCATGAAAGCACTTATAATGGACAACAATTGGAACTATTCAAATGAAAGCAAATATCTACCTACATGTTAAAGTTCAAAAGCAAAAAAGCATAGCTTATGGAGATTGCTCTGTGCAAGAATTGATTCCATGACAGGCATGTTGTAAGGAAGGAATGAACTACATTCTCAAGCTGTGGACTGTATTTGTAACACAATAGTATTGGTAGACGGCTTACGATGATTATTTTTAATTTTTAACATCTTGATTCATGTAGTAAAAGTAGCACTACACAAAAATGTTCACCGCAGAGCCGCAAAGTCTCTGAAGAAAACATAAAATTATACTGCACAATGTATGTTCTACATTTGAGATTTATTATACCATTAAACCGTAGTGCAACCCGTTCATATCTCCTTTGCATATTGTCCCATCTGCATCTTTTGCATCTAAATCATGGATCTTCTTTACAATCGTCCAGACAAAAACTGACTGTAGCTGTTGCTTCAACGAATAATCTTGGAAACAAAATTACTTTACTGATTTTCCGAATGCCGAAATGTAGCAACCAAGGCCCGGATCGCTGAAAAGATTGCTCGATTTTTTTTCTTAACCGTAGAAACGAACTGTCAAATCCACTTTACAGGAACATTTTAGTTACAAGTGAAACAAATTAATGTCATGCAGAAATTGTAGAAACATGTTCGGAGGCATTTAGAAACAAATAGGGAAACAATAGACTTGATCTTATTTAAAGCCATTGTTGTCGGCCTCTTTCCCTTTTAAAATCGTAGGCTGAAATTTCAGCCTATCAGGTGTTGGCATTGTATAGCAGTTTTCGAGCAGCTATCAAGGTGGGTATAGTGTACAGGTAGGCTTATCCCAAGGTGTATGTATTTAGAAGGTTGATTTTTATCGCTTCTGCTTCTGAATGAGCCGGTCTCGTAGTACAGTCGTCAACTCCTACGACTTAACAACATGCCCGTCATGGGTTCAATCCCCAAATGGACCGTGCCGCCATACGTAGGACTGACTATCCTGCTATGGGAATCAATTAGTCACTCAATCAATTAGAAAGCCAAGCCCACAAGTGGTACAGGCAGGCCTTGACCGACAACGGTTGTTGAGCCAAAGAAGAAGAAGAGAAGAAGCTTCTGAATGAAGATTTTTAAAGTATTTTGTGCATTCGTCAAGTAATCAGAAAGCCTTTTTGAGCAAAAGTTTACATCCGTCCTGTCAAAAAGTGATTTGGTTTTAAAAATAGGCTATGAGGGAACTTGGTCTTCATATACTTTGGAAATTAGTTTGAGTGCGGATTATCGAACGACGTGTTGACGTATTGTTTTTTAAACTTCTCATTTTTGTCTCGGTTCACGAGATAGTCATAATATATCATACATTTTCGTGTTTTACAAAGAAAGTTCATAATTATAAAAATAGAAAGATATTTATCGTTTTAATCATAGTTCACTACTTTTGACCGAACACTGTTCACCTCATTGACTTTGACTGTCAAAAGTGAGGATTATCGTGGTGCGGATTATTGAGCGTGCGGATTAATAAGGTGCGGATTACCGAGCGTATACTGTAGAAGGAAAAACATATTATACTATTGTTCCATTTCTATAAAATTGTTGAGTAATATTTTATAAAGGACTGATTGCTTCGTTGATGAAGGTTTAATAAACCTTCAAAGTCCGCTCATTAAATATCTTTCATTTAAATCGTTTCCGTATGATGTGTGATTGCTGTAATTTAAATAACCATCTCAATCTACTTTTACTCATAACAAGCCGTTAAACGTCTGTTGCAGCAGGGCAAGATGCTGCTGCACCAGTTATTGGTGACCACAAAGTGCCACGATACGGAATGGTCGAATTTGTACGTTGAATATTTAAACTACAGTGATCACGTACAGTTGGAGACTCTGCACCCACTAGTCGCTCCCACACGGTTTCCCCCTACCTTTCCTCTTCCTTCAGTCAAGTGTTGCTCCTTTCTAGCCCGAAGCAACACGCTTTTCCCATATTCGTGAGCCGTGCCGGGAATATGAATATTAAATCTATTTCCACGGGCCCGCGTGGGACGCGATGGTTTTGCGCTGGGCGTGAAACGGCACTCGCGTGTGGTTTTAATAGCCGGCAGGACGCACCGAATGCTGACTGCCTTATTATGAAGGCAGCGTCGCAGCTGTCAACTTGATTTTAATTAGACCATTCAATTGATTGCCATTTGATCGGGCACATCGGGTACAGCAGCGATACGCTTAGAAGGTCGAAGGATAGAAGTGTGAGCGAGGGGAGTGCCACTGTTTCCCACCATCATGTTTAAGGAAGCAAAATTATAGACGCATATGGTGACACTAATGTTGGAAGGTCGGCATGCCGATATGCACACAGCACAGTTTTGTTCGTCATTTGAACTTTAACGTGATATTATTTAACCCTTGCGTTAAATCTGCTTTCAATAAAAATCAATCCCAATAGTGCTGACAGATCAATCACACCAAACGCTGCATATTTGCACCACTCAGGACAGGAGTGGAAAGGAATACTCTTAAAAAAAAGAAAAATAAAAAAAACATGAACGGATTATCGCAAGTATTAAATAAAATCCGTTCCCATAATTCATCGCCATTGATCGGTGGAGTATGCGATTGCTGGGGCAGATAAATTAAATCGCTACTGCTGCAATCCGGATTATTTTCAATTGCCCTGCAGCTTCCCCCGAACAAAGCACTGCTCAGATGGTGAAGTGCGTACGAGGAAATATTTTTCACCCTGTGAGGTTGGGGAGGTCAAAGTGTGACAGTTTTTTTGTTGTTTCGTTTTGGGTTTTAACACTTTCCCATGCGCGCTGCAGGTGACATTCCGTACTGGTGGAATGTTAATGTTCGCGATTCGTTGAACATTTTGCGGATGTTTACGGTGCTCGGGAGATAGAATGTAGCAACATATTCGGCTGCTGGTTGCAGAGTTCATAAAGTTCTTTTATTATTTTAATATTAATTTACGCGTAATATTTATTTTGAAAACGAATCAGATACGAAGTAATCCAACATATCCCGTTGCATATTAATAAACAGGATTAGCAAAGCGCAACAAACTGGTCAACATGAATTCGCACAAAATGTAATAACGCTTTCTGATGTAAATAAAGCATAAAACATAGCAAATAGTACATCAATATGAAACGAACGCAAACAAAGGCTGCAATATGTGTGTATTCGCCGGGTGTACCGCCGGGTGTACCGGAGTGTTTGATGCAGTTTGGAATTATCCGCACAATGTTTAAGCCAATGTTACTATCGACCAATGTATGTATGTTTGTATTTGTTTTTGTATTTGTCCATACCCTAGCATGTTCTAACCAGTCATTTTTTGATACGGCATTGCAGTGTACATGCACAGCGAACGATGTTGACATGTTTAGTCAAGTTGTGCTCACTGATTTCGGCCTCTGGATTGTTGCACACCGTAAAGCGTACGGGGCATGCCAGATTTGGTGCCGGATGAAAAGGTCATGTTAAGTTGCAATACGGATGACTAGTTGCTGCAGTCGGGGTCAGAACATGTTAGATTATTATGTTGGTGTTGTTGTGCTTTTTTTCTATAATTCAAGCGCTAGTTATTCGAACAATGTGTAATGAAGATCATAGTTTATGTTGCAGTCGGTGGATGATTGCATATTTTAATTTGATTGGAACAATGGAACATTGTGCTCAGTTTCTATGAATTAGTCAATATAAATTCTGATTAGAATTCTAGTTCTAAAGTTCTACCCATAACAATGAGTTAAGTTTTGAAGGCTTTCTTAGAATGATTTTTATGATTTAAACATGGATTAAACATATAATTTGTTTAAAATAAATCCGTTTGAATTATGTTTTAAGGAAGTAGACTAATAGCAGCTATTGATTTTTCGTGCAATTCTTCTACGAATAATTATGACGTTTTGGGGACTAATGTTGTTGGTATCAACTTTCTCCTTTGCAAGTTTAAATGGTAAATAGTGTAAATGGGCATTGAACAGTTGTAGCTAAAACTTCTACAATAAGCCAAGTCATCTTCCATAATATCGAACTTTTCGTGTAACGCTTCCCTTGAGATGTTTCATTGTTTTTAGAAAAACCATTTAAATAACTTTTTGGTATCTTCAGAGGGTTTCTGACTATCACGCTAATTGTAGATTTTTCATTAAAAACTTGACATAAATTATTTTGTATAATTGAACGAATTGGCCTTAAAAAGATACAGTTATATTAAGAATTATTTACATTTAGAATAACAAGCAGTAGATGATTGAAAGATGCTAGTGTGTTAAAAAAATGTATAAATAAAAATCGTCAATGCACACAGTTGCTAATGCAGCGTGGTTAATTGAAAGTGAAAAAAAACCAACGATAAACAAGTGAAGGTTTTCCATCCGGTTAAACGTGCCCTAAATTCATAAAATGTCCGTAACCGTGTAGGTCACGTCGCGTATGAAATAGATTCAAACTACTAACCGAGTCTATTATACGGAATGCTTTTGCTTGGCGGCACGTTGTAAAATTTTATCACCTATCATCATTGCCCGGTCAGGCACCACTCACGATCTCGTCGGCAGCACAAAAAAGGGCCTAGAGTAGAGCAAAAAAAAAAGAGGGAATTCAGGCCGTTACGGTGGAGTTTATTACATTTCCTCGCATATCGCCATAATGCTTCGGTGAATGGTGGTGGATTTAGATTCGATTATGGCCAAAGTAGCCATGGCAAGGGCAACAACATAAACATCTTCGATACGCTTGACAAGCCATCGGGAACGGGAAATTTGTTCCGGAAAAGTACAACCTTTTTTCCATCCCCTTGCGATCCCTTTTTGCCCCGCGTGCAACCTTAGCCACATCCGGCCGGGGGAAATCGCGTTTCCCTTCCACGTGTGACACTCCTCGCTTTGTTGTCTGATCGAGTGTAAAAGTACACTTTTTGGTCATTTTTTCCCGCTCACTACAATACGGCCCAACTCGTACGGTGGCTTCACGGTAGTGATGACGCCCCCCCCCCCTTTTTTGCAGGGCAATTGTGCCGGTCTTGAATGATAATGTGGGGTTGTTATGGTGAGGACATTATTCAACGTGTTTGAGTGGGAAAATTGGTTCTTCGTTATGACGAATTGGTGGTCGCTAGCTAGCCGTAAGGGATGCTGCTGGATTTCGCGATGAGAGGGGATGATGGTGACCCATCTGCATTATGAAGATTAGCATCCAAGTGAGGATGTGAGGAAGTGAGGATGTGAGGTTGTGAAAGTATTGCAATAGCTAGCAATAAATTTGAATTATCACTATTTCGGTAGCGGGAATTGTTCTTTCTCTACTGTGGAATATTATAGCGATAATCTGTTGGGTGGATAGAATGGGTAGATTCTGATGAAAGTTGTATTCATACCGGGAGTAGAATATTTTAGTATAGGAGTATAGAACATGTTCTTGATTTGTAGACATATTTGAATAAAAAATGTCCACAAATTTATGGAAAAATCCATAAATCAGATCGATGACATTGCGCTGAATGGTTTATGTTTTATTTTTCGTTGGCCTACAGTATCTCATAAATTTAACATGGACATTAAATCGAACAGTTACCGTACTTAACCGTTTAAACATTTGGATTTTATGTTTATTTTTAAGCGTTTAATATAAATAAATCTTCTTCTTCTTTGGCTCAACAACCGATGTCGGTCAAGGCCTGCCTGTACCCACTTGTGGGCTTTGGCTTTCAGTGACTAAATGATTCCCCTCCATAGCAGGATAGTCAGTCCTACGTATGGTGGCGCGGTCTATTTGGGGATTGAACCCATGACGGGCATGTTGTTAAGTCGTACGAGTTGACGACTGTACTACGAGACCGAATATAAATAAATATCTACATTTATACCAACATCATGGTTTTAATCTAAATAGCTTCATTTCGTTTAACTGTAGCTCGTTTTTTTGAGTAAAATAAGACCATACCATCTCATTTCAACGGTTAATTGAGTGCGTCGATACAGCCAAGCAGTCATCATATTCGTAGGAGAGTTTAATAAAATGTCTCTTTAGTAAAACATATTATTTGCATTTTAATCCTTACGAGATGCCAATAACAAAAATGAATTTTAAATTAGATAATTAAGTATATAAATGAATCGTTTTTGTGCAAAATAATTAGTTGTTATAACATATTAGCAATGAAAAAACCCTATTAAATGGTTTAAAACTATTGGCTGTTCGGTAACAGAAACATATCAGATCCATACACCTTGCAGTTTTACTTTACCACCTACAATAACTAGTTCAACAACACGTAATGCACTGATTTCAAGGATCATTTTTTTCATGTCTGTCCGTTCCATCAAGACTGAGCTAACGAATAAGCAAACGAAGTCCCGAGACCATGGGCGCTTTCGGATAGTCCTGCAGCCGGTCACGATAGCAATGTCGTTGTTGTAGTATGCAAACTATGTGACTGCGTGGGGCTTCGACGTCTTTAGGGGGGCCCAAAAAAAGGAGCCCACTCACAAGTAAATTTCCATTTTGTTCTGGTTTATGATTCCTTTTACAACTTTCCGCTAGACACTCTAGAAAGGCCTAGATTCTTGTGAGCGCCTAGGGCATCCACTCGTGTTAATCCACCACTGAACGTATGAGTATGTTATTTTTTTTTCAATGTTCACAATAGGTGTTGTGCGCAGTTTAGTATGTAACTGACAGATGCAATGTTCTTACATTTGGTATATAATGCACTTTTTGATAAAAATATTCAACTTTTTTTCCATCATTTTAATTCGATCCAATACGAAATAAAACTTTATTTTAATCTTTTATTTCGTATTGGATTGAATATAAGGGGAATTCATACCGTAAGATAAATTACGTCAATATTACTACAAACATATGATGTACGTACTTTTGTGCTAGGATTTTACAATCGAAATATCTATTATGTTAAATACAAATAACAAATTGTTTCTTTACAATACTTGATCTATGATAATACACTATCATGAACTCTGTATTAGCATGGTAGCAATCAATGCAGTAATATTTATCACAAAACAAAGACAATAAAAAACGATAGAAAAGCACAACAAAGGATAAACAAAGGTTACCAAACCGTTCAGGGGTCAGATATTGAATACTACAAGTCAGACTAAATCATTCTAACCGTAACAAATGCATCATGATTGGCAGGATCATGATAATCGTGATCAAAGCACCACCCGTTTGTATCATTCCGCCATAGATTGGGAGTTCATGCCTTCAAACCAATTGATTGGCACCTATTAATTTGGATGGCTTTTGAAAGCCATGCAACTGTTTTTTGTTGTTCGTTGAACAATTAATTATTGAGCCCTGCGCAGCCGATCGATAATAATAATAATAGATAATGAGCAGCTTGTGAATGAAGAGAAAGATAGAGCAGCAATTTGTGTTCCATCCATGCATTATCTTTTTTTTTTTGGACTTGGTGGGTGGCATTAAATCACACGTGATGTTCATTTAGGCTTACTATTTGCCCTTCTTTTGTATGGGTGTGTGTGTGTGTTATGAATAAAAGCGATCATTGCGTATAATTATCGTACACCATTGCATGTTGACATTTACACCCACGGTGCATCCACGATGATGAAAAGATAATGTTTCTCGCCTCCGTCCATTAGGGACTCCACTCCCACTACAGGACAATCAATAGTTGCTGATGAGTTGGGTTTTTTTTCTTCCTGGTTTAATAAAGCGTGGCAATAAAGCACATTCTTCCCTCCCAAAAGCTTAAAGAACTTTGTGCCCTTCAGTTAGAAGCTAACGTTCGCTTGCAGAATGCAGTTGGGCGATATCTTTGGTCGGTAAACACGTAATTCGTCTTTTTCATTTGCAGAACCATCCTATCATGCCACCCGTTGCACGCAGCACCGGTAAGGGTCTTGTTCTTCTGCACAAAACTTTCGACAGCACGGCACACGGTAATATTGAGGTCATTTACCATCCCGTTCAGCTTTGCATCTTTCCTAGGCTTCATCGCTGATTATTCGTACCATGATTGCATGCTTTCATTATTGCAACCGGTTCGGTATGGCCCGGCTGCCCATCGTTACCTGTCTCTCGGCGTACGCTTAAAGAGCGCCCACTATGTTGTGCTAATTTTGTGCCCGATTGCTAAAGGCAACAATCATGCTGATGCGGACCTGCATACACAAACAAACACACGCACATATACAACACACACACACATACACAGGCATAGTATGGGATGAACGGTAGAACCCGGCACGCGCCACCTCTTTCAATAACATGTTGCTCTGTGTGCTGTGCGCTTATCTTTACGGAACGCGTCGCATCGGCTCACACTATCGGCATGATCTGCTACAGGCTAACAGTCGAGAACGGAGTGAGCAGCACCAGATACATACAACAACAAAAAAGACGTAAAGCCACTGCTAATATTGATGGGAACGCACATTCACTTGCACACACAAGCACATACACATAATCAGAGAGAGAGGGAGGAAAATAAAAGCACAATGTGACGCTTCCTGTCGTTACGCATCTTCGCCCACCCGTTCGACCGATAAGAACCTCGTGATTGACCTTTCGATGCCGACCATCCTTTTTATCATGTTCCACCTCCCCACCCCATCACCATCACCTCGCTTCATCACACACACATACACACAGTGCCCTGCTCGATCCTTAAAAAATACGGACGACCCATGAGATGAGATAGTTGATCCTAGCACATAAATTTGGCACATCCGTGACACCGGAAAGTAGTCGATACTCGGTGTCGCTTGCTTACTCTCGGCTGTCGTAAAACCCCGGAATCACTACCCACGAGAATCTCGGGCACGTGATTATACCGCCCGTCAACTGGACCAAAACTGGCGCACGGCCGCACGTTCACGTAAAAGCATCCGCGCGCTACGCTACGTCAGGATACACTGGGGCGGAATCGGAACGTACGCCGGTATGCGAACGAACCGAACGTGCATACACATGCTTCGGATATGAACACGAGCGGCTGCACCAGGATCGTTACACGAACCGAGCAGAGAGAACCGGCCGACATAGATGGTTCAAGTCCATGAAGGGGAAGGTTTACCGGTACACTTTCCTTCCCGATGGAGGCGCGTAGTCGTTGGTTTTTCCCCCCCACGTTAAAACGACCCACGGGTTTTCGTTTTTCCTTCGGAGCTTTTTGCATCGGTGAAGGGAACGCCGAAATGAAAGGAAATCGTCTGCATGGTGAAGGATAAGGCTGTTTGTCTCGTTTCTTCCAGTGCGATGATCAAGTGAAAGTTTGATCTTGAACGAAAGATTGATTTAAGGCGGTTGGGAGAATTTGTGGTGATTTCTTTAAATTGAATTGGCAATGATTGAAAGCATAATCAAATAGGTAATTGTAGTAATTGGTATCTGCAAAATAGTTTGTTATGAAAAACTATCTTCAAAAACAAAATACATCTTTGCGTATGGCGGGAAACAATCTTTGCACTCAATTATGCCTTCTGAAACAAATATTCGCTGCATTTTCTGGACGTTTGCTCTATGTTGCATCACTGCATCACTGTATGAAGAATGATAAAATCTATTATCATTACTTGAGATTTTATAAATACACAATTGGCCAATTGGTAGTACAAATAGTGGTGGTATTGCACTTAAATGCGTTCCAATACTTTACAAGTAATTTAGTTATGTATGTTAGTGTGAATTGTTTTCTGCTTTGTTACAAAGGGTTTAAAAGTTAAATGGGGCCATTTCGTTTCTTAGTGACCGAAACATCCATTATTTTGTTAAATATATTTCCAAAATTCTTATGATATCCTTACGAAACTCATATTTTTGTTAACGCTGTAGAAGACTACATAAGAAGGCAATCATTCCTTTTTTTAACGTAGCTTTTATGAAAAGTTTTTAAGTTACTCAACTTCATTACCTTTCGATCATATTTTCGCATTTTTAAGTGTTTTTTACGATAGTGTCTTTATAGGCATTATAGTTGAGCCGGTCTCGTAGTACAGTACTAAATAGACCGTGCCGCCATACGTAGGACTTACTATCCTGCTATGGGGGGAAATCATTTAGTCACTGAAAGCCAAGCCCACAAGTGGTAAAGGCAGGCCTTGACCGACAACGTTGTTGAGCCAACGAAGAAGAAGAAGTCATTATAGGTACACAAATCAAGCAAGTTCCTGTAGTGGTTATAGTCCTAAAATCTTTAAAAACAGGACATTGGAGATTTCTTTCCAGGATATTTTTGTCATGGCGTACTGTCACTAAAATAAGCAACAAAAATGAGTTTTCTTTAAGTAATTTCCAAAGGCCAAAAATTCACCTGACTGGCTGAGTGAAAAATCTACTTCAAATCTCAAATGCTTATACTCTGCCGGGTGTGAGTTGACGACAGGTGTTATACAGTACCTTGGCCATATTTTCATCATTCTAATTTATACTATTTTTTCGATCAATTTACGCAAGAAATCAATATTATAGAAATAATCCTTGCTATTCATACAAACAAAGCTTGAAAACTAAGTTCCATTTATATTATACACTTTGTTTGGAAACCCTGTTTACCACCACTATAGGAACACAATACGACGACTATAGGAACGATACCATCATTATAGGTGCAACAAAGCAGTCACAAAAATATGTATTTTTTCGGAAATTGATTGCGTTTCATGGTAAAATTGGTTGTAATTG
This sequence comes from Anopheles arabiensis, assembly GCF_016920715.1. Taxonomy (NCBI): domain Eukaryota; kingdom Metazoa; phylum Arthropoda; class Insecta; order Diptera; family Culicidae; genus Anopheles; species Anopheles arabiensis. Next base: position 13,955,431 of record NC_053518.1, read on the forward strand.
CGAAGATAAAACATATTCCAATTCCCATGTGCTAAAATGTTCATAATCTACCTTCCTGACTCTTTAAATCGATTAAAACACATCTGTGCACCACTATTAAAAAACAAATTACATTTTGTATTTTTTCCTTTGCGATTGATTAGGCATTTTCTTGATATCTACTTAACCTTTTTTATATATTAAATAAAAACGATATGTTTGGTTTGTTTTTTTTCGCTTTTATTCCTTTATATTTATTTTCGTCTTTTACTTTCCTATATTTTATTTCACCTCTTTATTACTAGATCATTTTTTCTTGTTTCTTTTCTTTAAGACATTCACACTTCTTATCTATTATTGTGTTCTTCAATTCCTTAGCCACTTTATTCTCTCTCTCACTTCTTTTTTTAAGTAAATCGTTCCAATTTTGCCATTGCGGGTAGATTGGTTCCCCCGTAGCAAAGATTGAAAGTTACGTATAGTATCTCGAACTGCGGTATAAGACTAACATGATCAGCTTCGTCCGTTACGATTAGTTCCAATTTAATTTCACTCAAATGTTCATGCAGGGCAAAACCATACTCATAATGGTTTTTTTACCAGCTACGTCGAGTTGAGTAATAAGTTGAACAATTTTTACACCCCTCCCAGTCACTTCATAAACGTATAAATTCAATTTGCAAATATTTTTCACTTAAGCGCTTCATTCGGTTGATTTCATTCGCCGAAACAGCAAAACCATGATTACAATTTCATCGCGGCTAGTAACGGGGCTCGTCGGGCTTTTCCGCCGAAACTATTCGTAACGCATACTTTTCTCGCCGAAACTGCGTTCGTCGTTCGTCTCGTCGGGTGAGTTCACATCCGGTCGCCACGAATGGGAAGTGGTGCGCATTCCCGCAGGCTGTTTTTAACGAGATATTTTAGTTTGTCATATTTTCACTGCGTGGTATGCCTTCTGCCGAGTAGCCCTTTTCTTCCACCGTGCCGTACCGTTGCGATGCTAAGTTGCTGCTTTTTCGCTGGGACGGGTGAGGTGGGCAAAATTCGTTTTGCATGCTCCAAGGATTGTGCCACGTGGTTTTGTGCAGCTATGAGCGATGTCTCAGGCTCGCAAGTATGCGGCAAACAATTTCTTGCCATTGTCTTCCCATCCTCCACCAGCCCACCCCTTTCCTGGGTTGGATTTTGGAAGTAAAAGAGACGTGAGATACGTTAGTCGTGGATAGAGTGTTTTATGGCTGTGCTTGTCTAATAAAACGTATATCATATTTTGCATTGTTTGGAAATTATTTTCAATAAAAAAGATATGTTACTACTTATCCCTTAAATATTAACATAAAACAGTTAAACTATCGTTGATAAATTTTCAATCTTTTCCACCCGGTTCCAGCTCCCTGCTAGGTGGATCAAACACTTATTATGGCATTTTCAACACATTCGCGGTGGGCGTTCGCGATGCTACACGAAACAGATATTTGAGCTTATTCTGCATGCAATAGCCTGCAGCAGCTGCTGACAGAATGCAGCCTGCGCTGCGATGAAACAAGGAGGCTCTGTTGTTTCGCACATCACGTGATTCGCCCGTGCGATGGCATCCGTCGGATAGTCGGATACGGCATTTCGCTCGAAGAGAAATTGTTCTTGGAAGCGAAATCCGAACCTTCATAACACGCAGTGTTATGGGGTTTTGGGGATAGATAAAACGGGGAATTGTTGCAAAGTTACCGAGAAGGTAGAAATAGTTCCTGCATAATATTGGAACGCGCTTTAGGAACGTTCTTCGTGCGAACGAAATTATCCAAATAACGTCTGTAGCTGCATAAGGGTTTGATGGTACCATTTCTACTATTTCCGGAGGTTTTTTTGCTGACAAGCGCTAGTTTCGTAGGCAAATATTACCACACCCTTTTACTTGTGATGATGAGCGGTAATGAAATAAGACGACGTAGTAACACATTGCAGCACATGGCGTCGCGGTTAAGAGCTTGGCCACCAGGCAAGTGTGTTGTCTTGGTGTGATGTAATTGTAGGGCAAGGCGGGTGGCTCCACTGGCACATTCTCCACTCACTTGCGCAGCGATGTATGTTTTATTAGCGATTCAATAATGCAATCGGTGCCATTTGTGTAACATTCCACCGGAGTAACACTTATAGCCAATATTGCATTCCACAAGCCACTTGGCAGAATGGACCACAATCCTAGTGTTCGCCGTAAGTATGATCCCCTTGGGGACCCGCTCGGGGGGGGGGGGGGGCTTGGAAAATGACGAAGTTCAATACCATTCCAAGTATCTGTCTCTGTGCCTGCATTCTGCAAGTCGCGCTGGAATAATAACCGAAGCGATGGTGAAAATTCCACCGACAGGCGGCATATTTGTGACCCATCGGCTGGGAGTAAAGGCTGGCGACATCACAACCCAGTGACAGACGGCTGGTATAAACAGATCCGTCCCGGGGAAGGGTTGTAAAAATGGTTCAGACAACCATATTGCTCCATAAAGGGTGGGCAAAATCTGTTTAGACATCATCGAAGCGTTCGAATATTGGAATGTCTATCGAATGGATCGTACTGGAAACGTACGCTTCCCCGTCGAGGGAAGTATTGGCCGACATTTTATCTAGATTTGCGTGCTCAAACAAGCCTCGATTGAATTCTTCCACCACATTTTCTGATGTCTGATAATGTAATCGCATCTGGTTAGTTGGTTAAGTTACAGCCAAACAACTTCACACTAGATTTTGTTTTGTCGGACAAAAAACTTTATCGTCGTACTAGGAATAGATCCCCTTTCATATCCGATCTCCAACTTATCTTAGCAAAATTATTACAACAACTTCCCGCTCCACTTCCGTTCCCTTGACCAACAGGACGTGATGTGAAAGTGAAGTGTTGTTTGATGAATGCGAATCTGATTCGGATGTGTTCTGGATTGTTGCCTCTTGCTTCCTTTTTTCCAACTGAGGGCAAAAAATAAAGCAAACCTTGAAACCAGTGGCCAGCAACTACGCTCGCGGCTAACCATCGTTGCAATGACACAATGGAACTTTTGATTAAATTTTCCTGGTTCCACCTCCTCATCTCCCCTTTCGCTCCCTTAGAGAGTCAGTTAACAATTTCCGGGTGTGTCCAGCACTTTCCCAAGCCATATCGAGCCAACACATAATGGTGGCGGTGATTCGTAATAAACTATCAATGGGTGTCGTTTTATTCGTGTCCGCAAGTTCGCTAACTTTGTCATCGCAAAGTTTCATCGCTTTCCGGGTGGAATAGGTGCTACCGATCGTCACAAAACGGAGAGGATGTAATCAGATTGGCGATCTGGACAGTGATGTGTAATAGGATCGGGTGGAGTTGGGTGTTGGTTTTTTTTGATGAGGTTAGAGTTTTTTTGCAGGTGATAAGTATCGAAAGGTTTTATGGGAATAACTCAAACTGATATGCCAGAATAAAGATTAGATTAGTGAAGTGTTCTGTGAAACAACATAAAAATCAACAAACAAATTACGCATGGGCAATCATCTTTGTGTTCGTTGGTATTTTTTAGACAAAATTATCAGGCGCAGCATTTAAAGGCATCTTTGTGTAAAATTAAAGCAAATAATAGGCTCTAATAATTGATTGTGGGTTTTGAAATTAAACTAACTAATACATTATGTTTCCCTAATGTGAATAGTGTAATTAAGTATGACAAGTTCAATCGCTTTTTTATTTAGAATTTCTGCTTATGAAGATTATGTTGAAAAGCCGTTTTCATACCAAGAGATGAAAGTTATGATATTGCAAACGAAAATATGACAATGTTCGTAACGTTGGTTTTACGTTTTAAGTTGTACCCCCTGAGAAACCTTTGCTACTTGTATGGATTTCAATTTAATTTTGCTAAAAGTAATTTCTTTTCTTCAATCATGAAATCTTGATGGGGCTACTTCAAATCTTCAAATAAAGTAACACTGCAACACATCTGACCCAAAACGAATGCTTGACAGTATGGTCCTCAAAATCCTAGAGGCTAAAGAATGTACAAAGCAATCGATATGGAAGCCAGCACCAAACCCAACCTCTAATGCGGATTGACAATCGAAGATGTGTCATAGCGAAACCAACGGAATCCATTACACTGCAACAGTGGTAGCTTCTGTTGTGTTGGGTTGGATTGTTGAAATCGACACCTACCAACCAACGTTCTCCGCATGCTTCTGCAGCATAATCTTTGTGTGGTGCCAGTGTTCGTTTCAGTCAAAGACGCCCCGAGAGACCCTTTTTGTCCGGCTGTAGCTAATGGATCTCGCAAATGATAGCAATTTTCTGAAGAACCATCCGTTGGCTTGGAAGATGCAGAATCCGCCTGGTGCATTGCTTTTATCCCCAAATGGAGTCCCATATATCAGCTGTAGGAGCTATTGCCGAGTTGCGTTCTTCAACGCTCGCATCATCCAGCATTCAAGCTTGACCATCCGACCAGATGGTTCCGGGTAGTTTATTTTATTTTTTATTTTGTCACATCCATACAGTGTTGTGGAAATGATTCTATTTTCTTGTGATGCTGCTGCTGCTGCTGCTGCCGCTTGTGCAGCCAGTTTCAAAGCCAAACATCCAATGCGCACGCAACACTGGCGTGAATGGTTTGCAGCTAAACTGCATTAGAATAATTGAATTTTCAAACAAAATTTTCCATTTGCTAGCATTTTGGAATGTGTTACAGTTTGGTGTAAGGAACAGTGAAAAAGGGAAGTAGTTTTTGAAAAGAATATCAGCGAGGGAGTGCTATACCGCAAGGGATGCCGTTTTCCGAGAATTTGATATCACTGTCGCTGTCTTTGTCTAGGTGAGTTTAGGGGCTATGAATGTGTTTTTCCTTTGCTGTGTTTTGTTTAATAATTTTTCTGGGTGATACATTTATGTTAAATTATTATTAAGCATATTCAGTTCAGAATTGAATCTAAAACTTAATTCAACCTGGATATTAATATGATATGCTATAATATATTGAAAATTTGATTCATGTTTGTTGTGATAATATTATTGTTAATATAAAGGTTACGAGGAGTGTGTTAAGTAAAGATTCCAACAAAATACACTCTTTTCCAGAGGAGCTATTTGTATTGGGAGCTATAACCTACGCAGCTGCTATATATCCTTATAATTGCAAAACTAATGAACTCACTGGAATAATTAAATAATTACATTACTTACATTAAAAAAATCCTTATTTTTTTATCGAAACAATTATAAAAGGTGGTTTTTGGGACTTTAATTAAAAGTTCAGTGATGTATGCGCGTTCAATGATAGCTATTGTCACTTGGAGATTTCCAACGTTTAAGAAGAATCTAATTGAAAATAATTATTTTACCCTAATTTTCTTTCACGAAAAATACTAATAGGGTAAATGTACCAATAGTGGAGCAATTTGTGGTGGTACAGATGTATTTTAATGGATTTAAAGTGTCAAGAAAGACAATTTCTGAATATTTTAACACATAACAGTTGGAATATGTTTTATCCTCACTATCACAGCCATTTTTACCATGAAACACATCACATTTACGAAAAAATACACATTTTTGTGATTGCTTCGTTGTACCTATAATGGTGGTATGGTTCCTATAGTCGTCGTATTGTGTTCCTATAGTGGTGGTAAACAAGGATGCCTCAAAACAGTGTATAATATCAATATAACTTAGTTTTGAAGCTGTTTTCGTGTGAATAGCAAGGATTACTGCCATAATAATGATTTCTTTCGTAATTTGACCGTAAAAAATGTATGAATTTGGTTGATGTAAATATTGACTAAAGTACTGAAAGTATTGACTGAAGTACCTGTCGTCAACCCATACCCAGAAGAGTTTGCTTGATTTGAAGTCGATTTTTCACTCAGCCAAATAAGCGAATTATGGTCTTTGTTTGGTAAATTATTTACAGAAAACTCATTTTTGTTGCTTATTTTAATGAAAACAGTACGACAAGTCAAAAATGTCGTTGAAAAAAATCTAAAATTACCTGTTTTTATTGATTTTAGAACTAGGACCACTATAGGAACATGCCTGTTTGGTGTACCTATAATGGCACTATCGTAAAAAACACTTAAAAATACGTAAATATGATCAAAAGCCAATGAATTTGAATAAAACAATATCATTTGGTAAGAATTATGTTAAAAAAATAATAATTGCGTTGTTATGTGGTCATTTAGAACAGGGGTCTCCAAACTACGGCCCGCGGGCCGCATGCGGCCCTCAAGAGCTTATAATGCGGCCCACGATGACTTTGCCAGAGTAAATATAAATATTACGATATTATGACATTTTCAGCAAGAATTGTATTTTTTACTTTTCTTAGACAAAAATCAAGCTTTGGTTACTCGAAGCTGTACAAGTAACGTTAGTATTTTGTTATCAAAACGAGATTTAAACGTTCAATCATCATTTAAAGGTAGCGTCAAATGGCCCTCAACATAGTTATTTTTGAACCAATGCGGCCCGCGAGCTGAAAAGTTTGGAGGCCCCTGATTTAGAACGTTAACAAAAATATGAGCATCGTTATGAAATCCTAAGAATTTTGAAAAAATGTTGATACCTTTTACAAAATAATGGATTTTTCGGTCACTAAGAAACGGAATGGCCCCATCTCATTTTTAAATCCTTTGTAAAAGGCTAGAGAACATTTCACACTGTCGTATATAACTTAACTACTGTTAATTTATCGTATGAGACGCATTTTAATGCAATACCACCACTATTGGTACTAGCACCACTATAGGTACGTTTACCCTATTATTGTTTCTATTTTAAAACTGTCAATATAAAGATAACTAACAGTTTTTCTTTATATTGAAATATTTCATTGTTTTGCGTTTAAGTAATACTTCCCGTGCGTATGTTACTTACTTATTTATGTAGTATTACATATTTATGTAGTATTATAACTATAAAACCATAAAACCATAAAACTATAAAACCAATGTCGATTGCAGTACCCCGCGTTATTATTTGTATCGTCTTTGCACGTGTAACCTTTTGAAGATATCTCTCATCTTCAATGTTATCGACCTTGATAAACGCCTTGCATTGAAAAACATTTAGAGAGATTTTTTGTTTTACCAACTTCCAAACACTCACTCTACATTGTCGGTCGCCTTATTTACTCCACATTTATCTTCAATACATGAAATGGAACTATTATGTAATTATTTGTATCGCAATCGGAATGATACAAACGGCTCAATGTGATGGCTCTCGCTAGAACAATGGTTTCCACCGGTGCGTGGCACAGGAAAGGGGACAACCGGAGGATGCTCTTTCACACAACCCAGGATTCTCTCTCCATTTCTCCTCACATTGGTTGACGGATTATGCCCGCCTCCTATCCGGGCGGTGGCCCAACCCCCATCGGCCGGGTCCCAGACGCACTCGAAATCACTCGACATATTGTTTTCGACGGATGGATGGGATGGATTTTTGTCTATAAATGCAATGGTCCGCTTTTGATTGGGGCGATGAGGAAGGTGCAGTGGAGAGCACGTGGCAAAGACAGCGGGAACACGGAGTCACGGTGTTTGGCAGCCAAAAGGTAAGGACTGCCGGCGCTGTTCGTCAGCTGCCCGAGCTGCCAGGAGAGCATTATCCGTGGTGAATTGTTTTCAATTGCCATTTCGCTTGACAGATTAAACATGGCCGTGCTCGTCGTTGCTCTTCGTCGTAGTTGGGTTCGTCTTTATTGTGCGCGCTATGCCTTTGGTGTGAGATGCATGGAAGGAGGGGAGCGTGGTGTGGCAGATGTAGGAGGATGGAATTATCGCATCCCGACAGGACGCGCAACGCGTCGGTCGTGGTAGCGGTAATTGTGGTCTATTGTGTACCACCAACCACCACCAGAAGCGATCGTTGCTAGCAGCAGGGATCTGGTTCGAAGGACCAAAACGAGGTGGTTGGTTTGGCTGTCAAACTCTGGGCTGGAGAGACACACATACACACACCACCACGAGCCTTTAAAGAGGCGGGGACGAGAGTTCTCTTCAGCTCAAAGTCGTTGGACAAATAAACCCGTCACCTTAGAGCTTTCTCCACGTGTGCGTGTGTATCTTTACCATTCCACTCCGTTTTTCGGTAAGCCACACAGCCCTCAAACCTCCACCGCGACGGGCGAGTCGAAGCAACAAGCAGGCAAACCTCAAATGGTAGGCTCTTTGAAGCGGGGAGAATGTTGAAAAATTATCCACTACACCACCGAAACCGTATCAGATGCCATGTCCTGGTGTGTACATGGAAAACCCCACAAAACACATACAGCTGTGTGTATGTGTGCTTATGGGTGACATGCAGAAACAAGCGGAAAAGCGTCGGAGCTGGTTGCACCCGTAACACACATTTGCACCGAAGTGTATGAGCGGGGAAAGTGAAATTCCGTTGGGCAGCCCGAAAGATTAATGGTCGCACTGACAACTGACGATACAAAATAGATAAATTATCCGGTTCGTTTCTTTCGATAATCAAACGCATCCGCCAACCGCTTCACCTTGGGGGGTAACCTTGGGAAGGGAGGCTGTGAGTTGAAGGATAATCTAAACTTTCCCATCCTCGTGGTGGATGCGAACGGAAGGAACATCTTCTGCATCGACACCCTGGTGCACGACGGAGGCCGTGGCCATGGGGTTTTTGGTCGGTTGACAGCCGACAAGATCAACATGTGTGCCATGACTGTCGTGTCGTGTTTTCTTTTGAACAAAACCTTTCGACATGAGTGCAAGGAACAATTTGTGCGGTTAGTAGGGCGCTTCCCGGGCAGATGTGGCATCGTGTGCGTGGAGGTTGGTTTTTTGTGCTCGAATGATGTGAAAAATATTGTTTTAGTGGTGAATGTTAGCTGTCAGTTGCACATTGAAGGAAGAGAAATTGTGCCAAGGATGGTTATTGAATTTGAAGAACATGAAAATTGAATGCTAATCTTGTCGGGCGAATAATGTGGTGTAGTCATGATTGTGTTGTAAGATGGTTTTGGAGATTATTGTTGAGTGTTAAATGGCATAATAATGATAAGAATGTACATTGTAAAATGAAAAACACTATTTATTGCGTTTATGCAATCGCAATGAAATCGAGAGTAGTACATCAAAGTATAGCCTAAAATTAAACTTTTGCTTCATCTGATATTGACTTAAGACGGAATCTAATCTTTATCACAAATCATATTTAAGTTAATATTCAACCAGTTTTATTTTTTTATTTTAATTGTCCTCTTTACCGTCCTCTTCCAACTTCTTCTTTCGTCATAACTTGGCATCGAAATCAGGAGCAAAATGAACATGAGCGTAAGGAGGCCGTTCCTATGGTCATGTTATGGAATGAAAATGGCTTATCTATTCCGTAATGTGATTATTTTCATGTTTAAAAACACAGGAAGCGTAGAATACCTATATAAATAAGAGAAAATCAGGCGTTGGGAAGGAGGAGACGCATTGGAAATAGACTGTGTGTGGATTAAGTGCCAGTTGTGTCTTATCAATATATCTTCTATATATATTCAGATTTATCTTCTGATATAGCGATTTTGAGTATATATTTCCAATAAGAAGTTTATAACAACAAGTAGAGTAGAGTAAATAGAGTCCTTAACTCGCGCGACTTAATAACATACTCATTGTGGGTTCAAGCCTAGAATGAATCGTCCCCCCGTAGTAAGGACTAACTATGTTTTTGTGTTAATTTTTGTGTACACAACAACAGATTAAGCTTTTCATACATTATGTGCAATTTAAATTAATTATTGATATAGACTGATAAAGCCACACAGCAAATAATTCCAACCAGCTGAATGGCTATTTTAAAAAGTTTTAATGTTATTTGAACAATTATGTAAAACTCGTACACAATCTAAATCCATTGCAACGATCAAATCAATGTTTTGTAACCATCGAATGTTTTGCTCAATCTGTGCATTATGATGTTCTTTAGTTATCCATAAATGAAATAGATTGTTTGTAAGTTTCATTCCTAACCGAGTGTCGTATGCTGCTTGCAATGGTTTAGTGCCAACCAATAGATAACGCTTTCAAATAAGATTTCCAAGAACTTCAATATAAGTTCAATTACATTTCAGTTCAAAAGCATTCCAATCAAGCTGCACAATGCCATTCGGTTGAATAAAGACGCTTTCCTTTAAGATCTACATTTGCTGGATGGAGATTTGCAAATATCTGCAATTCAACGCCAAACAGCCAAAAAAAACACACACACACACAAGTCTCAAAATCCACAACAATCAAACAGAATAATAGAAACAGAAATTACAAGACTGGCTGGCGAGATGATTTGCACGCGATCATCACCACCAACGAGCACCCACCCAGCGTACAATGTCCCCGAGCAAATGAAACAAATTCCAGCTAAATAGAATATCGTTCAAATGTGTTTTCTTCCTGCGAGTTCGCAATTCAATCGAAAGCCTAAATTGCTGGCAGGCGTTTCCGGACCGATGCCTTTCACGCGCGACTCTCTCCACTCGTGCTCGGGCTTGCTTTCTTAATTGAATGAAATCAAACATCGCCTGATTGGATCAGGAGAAGCCCGAGATTTGAGTACAATGATGTGCGTTTTTTATCTCTTACTTTCCGCGGGTCTTAATACCGTAAGATACTGAGCGAAAAGTCACGTGGCCGACCCAGCGAAGTGATCAGCGCGAAGTATTGAATTCGAATTAATTCCCCGGGGCTTTGAACGTTGCAAAAGTTGCGGGCTTAGAGATTGATGATAAAACATTGACATAATGAATACAAGGGACAAGCTAAAGCCGAATTGAACCTTGTTTCGAGAAAGTTAACAAGGGCAAACTGGATTTATTCCCATTCTAAATGATCTGTCATGATTTAGGTTTAGTTAAGTGATGTCATACTTCTATGAAATGAAAACTCATACTTCTCTAATGTACTTATGAGAGGATTTATTAAATTTTTGAAACAGTTACCTTTCGGGAGGGACTTTTTGTCCTTCTTGGAATTAGTTCCACTGTTCGGCTGCAATTCGCTACGCTAAATCAATCTTTTGTATGCTTTTTAATCCTATCCCTCGGTGGTTTCGAGTTTTGTTAATTTTTGTGCGACATTTTCATTTTTTCTTTCCCTTCAAACTGTCCCACCATCTGCTTCTATTATGACGATATTTTACCCACTTCCTAGAATATTTCAAGAACGTGCCCCTGAGAGTTTTATACTATTTCATGTCCGAGAATGTATTTGTTATTCGCGTCACATACTTCGCACATGAGTGGGTCGTGAAAATCCGGATAATAGCGCGTTTTCTACTGCTTAGTATGAGGCAACGAAAGACGCCACATCGCAGGCGCTCTGTTGTTAAAGAAGGGAATGTTTAACTCTTTAAAAAGTATGATTTAATAGAATACAAAGCGCATCGAGTCCATATAAGTATTGTGGATTTTCAGTGATATTCAGTCAGTTTTTGAAAGATATAATAAATTAAAGTACAAATCTGATTCGTTCACAGATTTCTGAACGCGATTGAACGTAAACGATACATTATTTCACTTACTCAAAATTGGAACTTTGAAGAACATTCTTATCTCCTAATCCACGCTCTATGCCCAAAACTTCCCTCCGCCGGAAGTATCGGCGACATAGTTTCGTTTCACTCAATTCAATTGGTTTTTTATTGATATGGAAGGTACGTGTGCCAGAGAAGCAGTCATTTCAAGCTCCGTTTCATTGCCACTAACTCCGAAACTCTGCAGTCGTTGCTTGGTGGTAGTTTTCCTTCCCTTCGGCAGAACAATTTTCGCTGCCTATCGATTGCCTCTCCGGTTGAGCGAGATCGCTAATGAAGCCGTGGCAGAAATATTCAAAGTCATGGGAAAAATACCGAGTCATGGGATAAGGGAAAAGAACAATCATTAGGCCGTAAATTTCACACCCTAACTTTTTTCAATTTGCCTGAGATCCTTTTCTGCGCGTTTTGAACTGTTTTTTGTTTTTCGGCTGCAGAGGTAAATTAAGCGATGGTGGTGCATTGATTTGGTTCGATAAAAAGGCTCGTTCTTTAAAAAGTTAAGGCAGTGTAGCAGCAGAAACAAAAACTCATTGAAGTATACAATAGACACATTTTTTCTATTGTTTTAAATCGACAGCATGTAAGAACGGTATCGTGCACATGGTGAGAAAGGAAATCGGGACTAGCATGAGTTTCCATAATTGAATTAAATAACATTAAGTCGATCTTGGCTTAGGGTGGAAAATCAATGCAAAATAGGGGTGTTGTTTATTTCGCACTTGGTTTTCTTATTTTATGATGCTTGGAGATTTGGCTAGATTTGGTATCGTGAAGCAATCAGAGTTTGGTATTTAATTAGGAGAAGTTGGTATCTAGTGTTGCCTACTGCCTGATCAGATGATATCATCGTAATCATTGTTGGTCTAAATTTGTGTCGTTTGTGGGGAGTTCACTTCTTGAAATCATAAATAAACTTGTCGTATGGTGTGCGAGTTATCATTTTAAACAAACTATATGACTTTAATCTGTAATCTGCAAATGGGATAAATATTCTTTTTTATCTACTATTCATCTCATGTATGTAAAACTTTAAACTGTTAAGTAAAAAAGTAGCTGCAGTAAGCAGTAATATATTAATATATTGATGCACAAGTAAATGTTATATATTTTAAATGTATATTTTTATTATTTTGTTTTGCATGGCCATGCCAAATTTCATAATTGTTTATTATTATAAATATTAATATTTTACTGGTTCGTCAGGGTATTACGTATTTGTAGTAAGGCGGAAAACAATGTTCTACAGTCAACTCTCTCTTATTTGAGAGGCGATGGGACTGTCGAATAAAAGGGGTTTTCAAATTACAGAGGTTGAAAGTGAATGAAAGATTCGTACAAACAAGAAGGAGACATAACATTTAGTATGCAGCCTTAACCGTTGCTATAGGAAACTGCGAACCCGATTGCCAATTTGAGCATGCATTTGAGAGTGGAAAATTTTCAAATAAGAGAGGTTTTTCAAATTAGAGAGGTGTCAAATAAGAGAGCGATCACTGTATTTAAATTTGTTTTATGTTTTTTTTCCATGATTACCGTAAAGGCTATTTGCCCTACATAATACAGAATCTCTAGAATGTTTTAATATTCACCACCAAATCTAGAGCCTGATCTTACCTCTGTTTTGTACCTTAATTTGAAATTATTATTCTTCAGTTTTCTGACCGATAATGCAACCTTATCAAGCTCGCATAATTAGAGCACAGTTAACCTCAAAGTATGAATTTTTCACTAAATTTTAGAAATCGCTTTTGTACGTTCCATACTACCCATGCATTGATTTATCACAATACCGTACAGCCATTCAGTCACTAGGTAAGCCATTCTTCTATTGTAGCATCTGTACCATCTGTACCAGAGCCGGTTACCTCCTATTCCTCTCCCAAACATTGGTGCTACAAACACACACACACACAGATCCCAGACACTGTTGGCCATCGTCGCGAAATGAAGCGTCCTAGCTGGGAACGCCACGGCGCACACAATTAATTAGTGCTAATGATTAGGAAATCCACATTTCAATCGGTGCATAATGGACCTGGGTCAACGCGGGTTCGATGGTGCCGACCGCAAGTATTAAACCGTACCAGTGTCTCCAAGTTCGTGCCCGGTACTGGTTGACCGTGTGTGTGTGAGCGTGCGTGTGCGTTGTATTGCCTCCCACTGTGTCACCCCGGTGGGGCAGCCCTGAGCCCCGATGGGTTGGGCTTGAGGGTAACCGTGTGCCACACCAGAGCGCGCATTGCATGATTGAGTGGTAATTTGAATTGGCTAAACATTCGATGACAAACAGTGCAGGACGGCGCGCTTGATGATAGCGCGCGCCACCCAGCACGCGGATATCGCCTTTGCCCGGTGGGAAAAGTAAATTTGAATAAACCATGCACGTGGTGTCGGACATACCGACGCACCCGGTGTGGGATGGAATGGGTGAAGGGGGGCAACGGGTGGAACGGGTGGTCGGGCAGATTTTATCAAATCTCCATTAAACTAATTGATGTGGTTCCATCTGCACTTAAAATGAGTTTCAAAGTGCCCGTACTCTGGCTGGCTGCGTAGCGTTCGCGCGTAGGGTAATTTGCGACGTAAATGATTGTATTTTCGATGGACATATTGGTAGGTATGTAGTGTGCTATTCGACTTTTGTCAGCCAGTAGATGTTAAATTTTGCTGACGTTATAGTTTATATAGAGAGATAAACTATAGGGATAGAGGTAGAGAGATACTGAGAATATTTGAAATTCTGAGAATATTTGAAATTCTGAACATAATACATTATGTTGTTGAATGCTCTGGACACCAATATTGTTTCTTTCTTTTGGTATGTAGTAATATTTTGATTTCTGTTTTTGACAGCTTTATTATTTCATTATTTTATTTTATTTTATTTTATTGAGTTTCATTATGTTTTCTTTATTTTCTCTTTGGCCTTTAACTGTTAGCTGTTAGTTACTTCTTACTTCTCAAAATTAATTTTTATTTTTTTAATTCATACAACCTGATGGAATTGTGTTGGCTTATCACAAATAATATTTTGATTTGTTGTCCTTTGCAAATGCTGTCTTCTTAGAATTAATCTAAAACATATAGAATTATATTTGCCTAGTGTGTATATGTAAATATCTTTTAATTTATTGTAAGGTATTGTTATTGTGTTTCTACACAAGTTTAGTTTTTCTTAAATTGAAGCAAATCGAAACTGAATTGTTTCCACAATGCCTCAACTCGGACAAACAAATCCGTCTCGATTGAGCAATAAATAACCCATTTTCTACCACATGCCATACATGGCGACGAAGCGTACTGAAACATCTGCTTACGACTGTTGTTTTGCATCATACTTTTATGAAACAGTGCCGGGACTGGCGAACTCAAGAGTGGATTGTGCACTTTACCCTCCAAAGTACTGTTCGCGGAAAACGGGTGCACGCTCCGTACATGCTTAATGCTCTGCATTAAACAAGAGACCGAAACTGTTTATGCACACCATGCACCACCATGTCAATCGATCGTGAAAAACGAAAATGCATTACAAGAGCAACGTGGCAGAGGAGAGAAGTAGAATGAAACAAACCAAAAAAACTCTCCATTCGAAAGAAGCAATGAATGGTGTCATACAGTTTTGCAAAAGCGCTTGAGTGGTTTCTTGTGTGGGGATTGTTGCGTTATTTTTCACGGGAAATTCTACTTCAGAAATCGTCGTATGGGTGCGTTTTTATATTTTTGTGGGATAAATTTTTCCGCCTTGCAAGAGTGAAAAGCTTCTCCAGGGGTGGATGTTGTTGGGCGGGCTGGGCAGAAGTTGCTGAGTGAACCGAAACCGGGCAGCTGCTCTCAGCGGTGGTCTCGTAAATTTGATGGTGCAATATTTCGACCTTGCGCGAAGTGGATTGGGTGGAGCGACCGCGTGCGTTCCCAACACTGCGAACTGATCGGCTGCACCGTGACTAACGTTGGCTGCATAACAATAAACCAAGAAATGATTTGCATTCAGCGACGGCACGGAGCTGCAGAATTGCAAGTTGCTGCCAGGGTGCTGCGTCTCTGTGAAGGATGCGTTGCGTATCATTGGCAGTGCAGTGACGCTCGACCACAGCGGAAGCAGTAGTACAGTGGCGTACGCGTTGCATCGTACGGAAATAACTGCACCACGACGAACCGGTGGGTGAAATGGTGTAGTTCAGGCAAGATAAAATCCCTTGCGTTTTTTGTTAAGTTTTCTCTGTACCTCGACGTTTCATAAAGCATTTTGTTTGATATTCTTGTGAGCGTTTGTGAGCTTCCGCTTTCGGCGGAATGGTGTTTCATTAAGCATCAGTCGGTGGGTCTTTGATTTCGTGGACTGTCATATTTAGGAGTTTCTGTCTTTGTGATTGCTTTAGCTTTGAAAGTTGCTTAATATGGTAAAATTTTCTTCACAACTTCGCGTTCACTTTATTGCAATTAAATTGTGAACTTCATTTTCCTTTATGATTTTTCCATCTGATTTGCGTTTTTTACCTTTGTATTAGCGTTTTTCTAATATTACAAGCTTTTTGGAAGAACTCTTCATTTTATGAGTTTATGTACAATAAAATGTATCGATGGATTGAGCTATGCTAAATTAAATAGCAAACAAATGACTTTTCCGAATTTGGCCGTAAACGAGACGCTTAGGTTGCATCATTCACTAATTTGAAATTGAGTGACTTGAAAGTGCTCGATGCTGCATGAAACTCATTTCTATCGACATTATATTAATCTTGAAGAGGTCTACAAACGTCATATTGTACAATATAATAATATGCCCGGCATGCAATTGAACTAAGCGCGTTATACCCAAGACTGACTATGGGTAAACTAAAAAGTGCTTTAGTGTCATATGGCTAAGGTTGTTGCACTAAATCCAAACATGTAGATACATATGTTTATGTATAGGCTCAAAGGTTTAGATGAATGATTATTATGGGTTTTACAAAGAGTCCGTGGACTGATGTTATTGTAGGATCAGGGCCAAGCATTCTATTTACATTTCTTCCTCGACTAACAAAGTCACGGGATCAGGTTCAGAACCAAGTTTCTCTTAAATTACTTGTAAAAAACAACGATTTGTAGCATCCTCTAGGCACCCTCTAATTAGAAATGTCCGTTGCAGTGAAAAGTGAAGGCAATTACAAATTATTAATTTTACGTTTCAAAGAATGTGTGCAATGGTTTTATAATTCTAGAAACAGTAAAGCAACACAACAGGTTCCAGTTCCGTTTAATTTCACGGTCATATTTAACTGAGACGATGTGCATAATTTTCTTATCAGATAACATACTTGCATCAACTGCCATTCCGGAAAACCAGCCAAAAACCAGAGCGAATGGCGTTTAATTAAAATTCAAGCAAACGAGCCACGAGGCTCTAATTCGCTAAACGCATACATTTCACAGCCACACATATACTCGCACACACCATGGATGGTGCTTATCGTTGGGGGGTAGTTTATGAGATTTAAAATTTCACTAAGCCCACACACACACACAAACACATACATATATTATCATCATTTCCCCTTGAGCAATCAGTAAAACCAGCCAACACCAAAGCCGTGCGCGCCCTTTTGCGGTTGATTAACGCACTCGTCTCATTAGCAGAAGGAAATTAAAGGCCCGCGCACTAAAAATGCCTGCGGTGAGCCGGCCTCATTTCCCGTGCTCGCAACCGTGGCCCAACACGGAGCAGAACAGGGAGGTATTCTTTTTTATTTTTTGTTTTGTTGCTCTTCCTTTAACGCTTCGGAAGCGAAATAGAAACTGCTGCCTCTGTGTGCGTGTGCTGGATCCACTTTCTCTGGATTGTGGCAAAAACCTGTAGGAATGTACACTCCAAACCACTGGTCTCGCGCTGTCTGTGTGGTGCAGCAATTATGCCAATCGTACGAAAAAGGCAAGCCTTCACATCCAATCCGGCCTTTACCACCCTTTTTCCTCAGCGAGTTTCTCGGTCAGTTCCGTTGGATGTGCTCCTTTGCGTGTGGGGTGCACACACACACACACACAAGCGTAAAACGACGGGGACGGGGAGCAAAAAACAAAAATCCCCTGGGATTGTTTGTGAGCGAAGTGCAAAGAAACCTCCAACAAAATGGCAAAGGAAAGCGAGCAGAGAAATTGACGGATGTGAAATTGGATCAGGAAAATTAAGCAAACATTCTCCAGGACCGTCTGCACGCCTTTACCTCTGGATGATGCTGATGGAAACACACTACGGAGAGAGGAGAGAGAGAGAGAGAGAGAAAAAAAGAACGAGATCGCACATTCCTGGCTGCTTGAGAGTTGCGATTTGGAAACGAGACGGAACCATCATGTCCCACCGCCGTCGTTCCACCGGAAGTGAGCCACCACCCATGAAATGGCCTTTTGTTTCCATTCGGTTTTCCGCGTTCGGCGGTCGTCTCGCTTTTGGCAGCGCTGATGCGCAGTTTTAATTCAATTTCGACGTACTTTTGAAGCGATTTGAAATTTCTAAAGCAAAGCAACAAAAAAAACGAGTCGGAAGTTCCTGCCAGGAACCCCCTCTCATGATGACGTCTTTTAGTAGGTGGATGTGTGTGTGCTTTTTTTTCTTTCTTCCACTACCACAAATGTTGCAAAAACGTTCATATTTAGAGAGCAAAAACAAAAAAAGCTCTGCATGCGGCATGTTGTTAGGTAACCGCACCAGGAAGATGTTTTCCAACACAGCGAAGTGAGTGTTTGTTTTTGCATTGGGGGAAAAAAAGGCCGGTGCTACAAAAACTCGCTCGCGGCGGAAGTCAAATGGCGCGTTAATGATATGAATTGATGGACGCCGCACGGGACGCATTCAGATGCGGATGCAGCGTTCGTTTGGTGGAAGGGGCGGAGAGGCATTGAATGAATTTTTCATAATCGGTGTGAGGTGGCTCTGCCGTTTCCGGGTTAATTTGTGTACAATCCGGTGCAGGCCGGCCAGTGTGGATAGGGGTCTATCAGGTTGGGTGTTATCATTGTCGAGCCGGTTCAGTGATTAGTGGATTACGGTACACTCAGTGAGCAATTGTAGGGGTTTATTGCGATGTAAATGATTGTAGCTTGTGTATGGATGATCGAAATTCTGTAGCTTTCATCACAAGAATGATGAGACATTATTGAAATTATGAGACATTATTTTGCAACATATCCTTTAACAATTTATTAAGAAAACTGAAATGTTCAACCTGTTGTAAGTGTATTCTGAAATCGTGTTGAATTATTATACCTTTCTGAAACAAAAAAGAGGATTTTGATTGGCTGTATTTTTACTGCAGGTCTCTTAATAATCGCACTCCAAAACTGTTTGACGTTGTTCCATGTTTAAGTAGTTTTTATTTGTCGATTGTTAGCGTTGTGCTAAAATTGTGTGTGATAAAGAAAAGATTTGAGACCTGAAAGCTTGATTGAAATTATCTTTTAAATTTAGTCTTCTTGGTCTAATTCTCCTCTTCGGGTTCATCGTCATATTGTTTACATATTTTTTATACCTCTTCTTTCTTTCTCTCTAATGCATGGACCTTTCTTTCATTCTTTGTCATGCCATTATGATTATTTCAATTATGATTCTTCAATTAGTACTGTTAGTACTTTTCTTTTTTGTTTTTCTTCTCTCTCAATATCCCTTTTTTCTTTTTTCTTTATTCTGTGTTGTCTTTTTCTCAACGTCTTCTCCCTCGCATTCAGGCTGGCCCAGCTTTCAATACTTGTATTATTAGTTTGTTTTCTAAATGTAATACATATTATTCGATAGTTTTTGGTTTCAAAATAATACCTCAATAAATAAATAAATAAAAAAACGTATAAATAAAAACTAAAAAAACAAAGTAATAAAGTGTACATCAAGCAAAATGTATTGCATTTTGTTTGTTATTTATTTAAAATATAATATAAATTGAATACTTTGTTTATAGTTGTTTGTACAAATGATAATGTATGTCAAGGAAAACAACAACTCGTTTGATTGAATTTAACAATATCACTTTTCGAGCAGTCCATAATCGAGGGCGTAAACATGGATGGAAGAGATCAAATAGCAAAAGATAGCTTAAACGAATGAATACAAAAAAGTAAAATTACATTCTAATACGAAAAAGTTAAAAAAAAAACCGGTTCAGATTTCAATCTACAATTTTTCCACTATTACAGCGTCCTTCGAAACCACGCATGTAAGCGTCCCTATGTACGTGTGTATGTGTGTGTGTGTGTGTAAATGGGAGTGCGTAGCTGTAAAGTGGAAGAGTCTATTGTATTAATCGCTTACCGTGCGGGACAACATCGGGGAACCATCATTGATCGGGGTGGCGGATTTTGCTCCCCATTGTTATGCTGCCTGAATGGCACTTACACCGTTCGACCGTTCACGCGTTTGACACTTCAATTCCGATACGGATAGGGTCTCTGAATGTCTGATTGCTTACGGTCAGCAGGCTTCCTCTAACGATGCACTTTTTATGGTCTGCTGTCGAATGCACTCAATGCGCACACTGTTTCTCCCTTGTTTGGAGTTTTTTTTTCTCTCTTTTTATGTTGGCCAATGATGCTGGTCATTCGATTTCTGGCGATTGGCGCAATTGGGCCGTCACTTTCAGCCAAAGGTGAAGTGAGCCCAATGTTTGATTCATTACCCATCTGACGTGCCGTTTGCACAACGGTCGTAGGATGATTGATTTTTCTAGGGGGAGGTTGAGAGATTGCAGTACTGTTGGCAGCGAATGTACAAATAAAATGATTGTGCTTTGGCATTTGAATGTTTATTTCGAATTGATGAAAAATTGTACTAAATTGAATAAAATTCTTCTTATTATCAAGTAAATATAGAAATGTCCTTTAAAATAAGTTTAGTAAGGTAATTAATCCCGGAACAATGAAAATAAATAAATTTCAGCCAAATCAAACATCACATCCCGTTCATATGAACTTTATGACTTTACCCATTTTATGCTACCATGCTCACCGTAGCACTTCTGTCTGTGCATCGTACGGAATTGTTCACACAACGAAAAAAGCATTTCAAAATATCATTGCACCAAAATATGAGCCGTCTGTTTGGGTAATATACCTAGTTGAGCGTTTTTTGCTTCGGTTTGTCCATTATCGACAGTGCATTTCTTTGATGGCGGTGTTTTGTATACGGCACTTATTCCTAGTTTGCTGCACGAATTTCGCGTGCGACTGGATGCTCCAATCACGAACAAAGGGAACACGGTGAAAGGCAATTAAATTAAATCCACACGGAACTATGGTTATGGTAATTAAAGTTACGAAATATTGGTAGAGTGTGGTAGATATGCTTTTTTTTAAATGAAATAAACCGCTGGACTACCTACACTTCGTGCCACTACAGTCGGTAGCACTAACGAGAGGCACTTTTACACACCCTGTGCAGATGCAAGTACGTTTTATATAGCGAACGATCTGAATAAGTGTTATGTTTATTGTATACGGTCTGAAGTGCCAGCATTTGAGAAGGAAAATATGTTATTGAATACTGACTAAGGGCTGGATTAATGCAGTCAATAAAATACTGTATAGTACAAAGTTGTACTGAATTTTGTTCCACAAACTTTGATTATAGTATGATTTTTTCTTCATACATGTTGTACATGTCTATTGTCTTACTCTGATTGACATGATTGTTAAATATCATTCGATTCATATGTATGTTTAAATTACTATCAAAATTACGATTTTTATGAATAAATAGGATGCTATAATTCGTAAAAAAGCATAAAGATAAACTAAGTCATTTGTTCGTGCAACCAGCTATGCTCACGACAACGACCATATCTTACTAATGTATTGTTTGAACTCAGTTGAACCCGTCTACAATTCACTCTGTGGTAACATTTCGAAATCAATTTGAGGTTGTTCGATTAACTTTTGTAGTTCTTGAATGCTGACACATACAACAATCATAATTAAACGATTCAAACTAATGAAACTGTAATCCATAAGAAATGTCAAAAATACTCCCACTGAATACTCTTACGATTCTATGAATAAATTATGAGTAAACTGCATCTTAATAGCCATTCTAACTGCATTGCTTCTGCAAACATATTCAACCTGAGCAAATGATGCAGTACAACAGCCTGGAATAGTTTTTACGATTAATTAATGTTTTTCATTAGCACTTGTAATACCCTTCAGCTGATCTTGTTCCATTTGCCTTCCATTTTCAATTTGTAAAGGACGAGACGAGGCTTCTGTGCCAAATTCCCTCTGAGCAGGATAAAGTTTCTAGCTATGATTTATTAATTGTAGACCGTAAACCACTGTGACGCCGAACACCACAGAAAGATGCATTCCCGTACGGCCAGCCAGCTCAAGGAGCAGCTTTCCAGCAAAACTTCTTAACCGGGAGCACATCAACCGCACAGGAATGGGAATGGCGTTTCGGGAATGGCTCATGTGGACAGTACGTCGCACCGTGCTCTGGTGTTCATTGTTTGGCTCCCGAGAGCAGAGTTTCCGGTAACTAATTTTCATCCCTTCGTTCAGCTACTGCACAATACCATTCTTACACGTGTTTGCCGGCTTGTCCGATGATTTCGCTCGAACGCTGTTCGCCCATTCAATGCGCATGCAGCGATGGGCGAGTTATCGGGCGGTTTTGTCCCAGCAGGGCAAGGGGATGCATAACTGCACCTAATCGTTGAACTCTACCGGTGCTCACCGTCACGTGAGCGTTTGCAGATAATAAACGCTTTAAAATTTAAATACCAACCACCGTTCGTTCCGTTCCGGGTTGGCAAATGGAACGCATCGGTGTTTGTGGCTCTTTAGTGTGGCAAAAAAGCGAGTGGAAAGCACTTGAACTTTTCCCTGCCAAGAACATGGCCGTAAGAATGTAGTAAGTTTTAAGCACAAGATGTATTCATGTATTTTTTTTTTTTAGCGAAAACAATAATTACTTCTTCGGGACAGCTTCTTGTTTCTTGCACGTCTTCCAAAGACGGAGGTTGTGCAGCATTTTGTTACACGGTTTGACCTTTGGTGTTTTTTGGGTTTTTTGTGTGTGTGCAGTTTCTTTTGACTGCTTCAGTCGCTGGTAAAGGTTCAGTTCGCACGTAGAAACAGGAACAAGTTTTGCTGAAATAAAGCAAAAAGTCGCCGTGATTATATAGGATTTGCATATTGTCGGGTATGAGGGTCATGAGTTTATAAATTGTTCATCGAAAAAAAAATCGGAAAACTTGCCTTTATTTTTCGGAATCGACAAGGGTGCGCAAAGTACCTGCTACTTAAACTTTTTAACACACACATACAAAAAAGGCAACGGAGACGTCAGCGAAGTGAGACGCGAATTTTAATGGTGCTGCAAACATTGCAACGCCACGCAAACGCCGTGCAGATGGTGCAGAAAAGCTTATAAGCTGCAAATTTACATGAAGTATAAGTTTTGCTTCAAGTCTAATTAAGAAACATTTAGGTAATTTTGATAGCAGGGGAACTTTGTCGCGCTTCTGTAGGGCGGTAGGGCGACGAAAGCTGGTCAGCGTTTTACTTTTTGCTTAGCAAATTAGCTTAAAACCTCTGTTATGCGCATTCGAAGTGCATGAAAGAGATGGTTAGCAAAGTTTTGCTAGAGTTTCCTGTTATGTTTCCTGTTAATGATGTGTTGCTGACATGCTTATTTTAAGTATGTATATTTTACAGAAATCTACGTATGTAAGCAGCATAAAAATAAATCAAATGTTGCATCATGTTGGATAATACCAGCAAGTATCTTCAAATACTTAAAGCAGTCCACTGTACCGTACAGTAATGGAAGTGCTTCTCACCAAATCCACTCAGCACACTCCATCATAATTACGACACCAAAGCGCTACAGGCGCTGCTTGAGACAACATAGATTCAACAGCCAATTTGACACAGCACGACACTGACCAATTTGCTCCCCGACGTCCCAATTTCTTCCTTCCCAATTGGTAGGGGAAGGTTCCGAAGGTAGGTGATGAAGCGTCGTAAGTAGTTTCGGTGGGATGGTACATAAGCGTTCGCTCACATCCCCCCCGGACCATCCATCTTTTATCGGTGAAGCGTATTTAGGAAATTGCGTATCGGTTGGCAAATATTTGCTCATCATCGATGTTTGCGCTGGCCGGCGACAGACCACTTGACGACGGTCGTCTGGAGTAGCGGGACGATTGGAACACTCACACTGTTTGTCTAGTGACACTTCGGCTACGGTCCAGTGCCGGAAGTGGACTAGATTTCGTCTGGGTTAAGTGAAGTGGTAGCAGCACCGGCTAAGTGGCAGCTGAAGCATCAACAGAAAAATGCACGCACCGTCCTCCCAAAAATGTTTCGTTTCATGTTTCGCAAATGTCAACAGGAAGGCCGTTGCCGGTGGAAGATGATGATGGTGGATAGTGGTATGTTGCAAGGATGGCTCGATTCGAGGACATTGTGTACGGAATGTGTGTTCGTGGAATTGGCACAGTGAACGGAGCATCTTGGGACTTTTATGTCAGTGTGTTACTAGTGCAATTGAGAGAATTTTTAAATTTATATCACAATATTGTTCACTCTATCATTTGATGTGATTGAGTATGTTGCAACAAAACGTTGCTGCATAATAGTATGCATTTTTGTGATAGCTTATATGTTATATGGTATTATGCGTTTGAAAACTCGTTATACGTTCAAATTGATTATTTACATTAAGTTTTAATCGAATATATAGGTAAACGTTAAGAATTTTAGCTCGAACCATAAAGCAATTCTATTATTCTGTAGTCTTGATTAAACTTCTTCTTTATGCAGGAACATCATGTTTGAACTTATTAGAGGCCATTTAATTGTTATTCATATATCATTTATAATCTAAATATTTCGATAATGGCTTGGCATGAATACCTCAACTCATGTTATTAATTGAAAACATGAACAAATAATAACTCATGCTGCTTTTTTCATGCGGCAAAGCTCAAGAAGCCTAAACTGTCACAGTTGTTGACTGCAATCTAATTTTTTAAATCTGAGTTTATCTTTTTCTTTTTCTTGGCTTATTTATTATTTGGCTTAACAACCGTTGTCGGTCAAGGCCTGCCTGTACAATTTATGGGGTTGGCTTTCAGTGTCTTATGGATTGTCTTAGGACTGTCAGTCCTACGTATGGCGGCACGGTCCATTTGGGGCTTGAACCCACGACGGGCATGTTGTTAAGACGTAAGAGTTGACGACCGTATCACGAGACCGGATTATGAATTTACCTAATCAAAACAAAAATTTCCGTAAACAATGGGAATAGCCTGATTGTTTGTTAAACTTGTCTTCTTCTATTCTTCTATTTGGTGTAACGCCCTACGCGGACATGCCGGATTGAACAGGCTTTCGAGGCATTCAGCACCACGCAGCCGGTTAGACAGTCCTTGCTACGGGGGGACGGTCCATTCCAGGATTGAACCTATTATGGGCATATTACAGGGGTTTCAAAGTCAGTTTCGATTGTATACGTTGTTATTCACCGCATGCAACATATTTATCCACATGTATCTGATATTTCATTTCCATCATCATAATTTTTAATTCTTTCAGCATCATTTTCAACACCTGTAGAGCTAGATTGAGTTTGACAGTTCTTTGTGATGCGTTGAAAATCATTTGTGAAATTTTTTCATTATGAAGCAAATACGTCATTTGATAGCCGTTGAAAAACATCTTTGCAAAATAATTAGGTACACATTCGAATTTGACTTGGAAATCCCTGTATTGAGTATTATGGCACCGCTTCAAACTTGTTAAACTTGCATAAATTACTTAAATATGCTTGCTTAAATAACTCTCTGTTTTTATATGTAACCGTCCTCATTTTATATGTAACGAACGGTCCTCATTTTCTTAGATAGCACAATTAATGTTCCAATTTATATAATTCTAAAATAAATTCCCTTGTTCAAAATAAGTTAAAAGTACTATTGCTGACTGTTTAAATTGATAGCATTTCCCCAAATTATCCGTTTTCGGCAAAACTCATTGCACTCCTGCTTTCGTCTGCTAAGCTTGCCTTTCCAGCTCGACGAAAACAATACAATAAATTGATTAATCGGATCTCATTATAGCATGTGACAAGCGCAATCTCCAAGGTCCGCCATTGTCCGTGTCCGTAAGACAGTCTCGGAGGGATAATCATAATAAAGCCGTCCCAAGCTCTCAAACTCGGTCCTTCCGAACGGACTCCCACGTGCAGCCACGGCGATGGAGGAGAGCACACAATCACACAAAGTGTAAAATGACAGCAAAGGGCTCTTAGGGGCCGATTTAGTTTCATCGAGCCTGGTCGAAAGGCATTTCGGCGCGACAGCAAATTGGAATGTCCGTGTTTCAACCTCTGGTGGTACGGTGCTCGCCCGACAAACCGACAAACGTTCCTTTGCGACGAAGTTTACAGCCCCAGTTTTAATGGAAAAAGACAGAGCCGGGCACCGAGGTTTTTCGGGCCACTGTGAGGAAACAATTTGGTGCCTTTTCTTTTTCGTACATCCGGCCTGTCATAATCGGGCGCAATTTAGCCTCGGATTTCATTTCCTCATTGCCCAGCCGCAATGGTGGGTTCGTGTGACGGTCAGAGTCGTGTTTTGGGCGTTGTTTCGAGTTCCTGCTGCTGGTTAGTGTTAGCGTGGTGCAGGCTACAAGCTACACCACTGGCCGTGACGACAAACAGGCTAAACATGATTTAGCAGCGTCTTGGCTGTTGGCTAACGGGCGTAAGCGTAAGTGAAACACAAACTGATTTGCCCAACCCCAGCCGCTAGCATCACGTTGTGCGCTGTGAGCTGACCATTCCGGTTGATTATCGCCCGCGAGGCTAACACGAAATGACATTTTTGTTTTGCAACGCCCGCGCTCCGGTCTCGAGCAGTGGGAAAATGGCAAGATTTGATATTATTTCTGTAATCTCCCCGCTCTGGTAATCAGATTGTGGTTCTGGGCAATCACGTGAAGTGTTGGCCAGCGCCCGCCAGGCTTGGGGCCGTTACCGAATGACTTTGTGTTGATCGCATTGTTCAACACGGTTAAATAAGACATCTTAAAGCGAAAATTGCTTCTTGATTGTTCTTTCCCTCTACCCCCGCCGGGTAGTGTGGCCGACCTCAGTGTATTTACTTTTATTTTCACACCATCTAGGACCCACTGTGTTGTTGTGTGAGATGTGCGCTATAAATTAACCCGGCTATTAGCCTCCTCATGCCCTTTGCACAACAAGCTTACGCTCAATTGCCTTTACCTAGGCAGCCCTTTTGCTGGGCTAGCTGTGCGTGTGTGTATTGTATGCAAAATTTATGCGCTTCGGAATATGTTGTACGGCAATCGTTACAAATCGCTTCACACGCAGACATCTGGGTAAATAATTGATGGTGTCCTGCTTGCCAATGTTGCCAATTGTGCCAGTGCCGAGTCCGAGCAAAACCGGTCGGCACATTATCGGCTAATCCTTACACGGTTTCCTGAGCCAGAGGTTCCGGTACGGTTAGTGGAACAAGCGTTCCGGGTGTACGTGGGTATGTGTGTGTGTGTGTGTGACGGTGTCCTTCCAAGTGTATGTTAACCTTGTTTCAAGTGCCGTTCATGTTCTCATTTATTTTTCAGATCACAGACATCCACTCCAAAGGGCGGGTGCGGGTTTAGATGGCTGAGGGAAAGAAAGAAGCTGTAGGAAAGACGATAGTTAAACCATCTAACACATACACAAACTCTGTTGAGTTGGTCTGGTAGCGTGTTGAACTGCGTGTGCAATGGTGAACCTACCAGCAACTGGACGGACGTATGTTTTGAAGGTTTTGTAGGTCTCTGTGTGTACGTGTGGTTGAGGACGAGACGGATTAGTGTAAACGATCGTTTTGCATAAATGAAATTGAACTTCTGTGCGTGAAATTCCCGATGGCATCGATGTCTTATTAAACTATTTTCGTTTGAAACAGGAGGCAAACTTGTTGTGAGTAATAGTGTTTTCTGGTCAATTGCGATGCTCTTACTAATGAGTAAATCCTGCAATATATCACCATGATAAATGAGCATTGTAGTGCCGAATTTTCGAAGATAGTCCTTACGAACAAAGAGAAGTTGTTCTTTTTGGCCTAAGAGAAGTTCTCGGTTGAATGCATGAAGTGTATATCGTGACTTTGTGTAGAAACCCGGTTCAATAATTCCAATAACTCATTTACCAGGACCTTTACATTACTGGTTACATTAGTAAATAACATACGCAAATTATACAACCCTATTTGAATATTAATTTCCTCCAGCTTCCTGAATACTCTTGAAAAGAGATAGTTTTCATCTACATATCATAAGTAGAACATAGCTTACCTGTAGAAAACGGATTAATTAGGTATCGCACATATTTTTTTAAAGAATATATGAATTGTAGACAATTATCTGTACCAAACCATTGCATTCCGTTTACAAGATCTATTTTAATGAAAATCAAATAAATTCTTGAAGTTTACAAAAGGTAATTAAATGGTTTTTCAGTTCGGATTCATCAGTTGTGCATATCAATGCCATAGTCTTACTTAGTAGTCATAGTAACTATTTTCAATACAGCGGCTCAACTTCACAAATATTCTAAACAGAGTGTTGACCAGTTAGTTAGCTCCATTCCTAACTTTTTGAATGGATATTGTTCTCCATTGACTAAAGCTGAATAATTATTGTATTGTATTGTTTTGTTTATTGTATTAAGTGATTGGCCAAACAAGCGGCCTTATCACTGAATTAAAACTAGAACTTAAATAACTAACACAAAGAGCAAGTTAAACGCAGTGTACAATGACAAGACGGATCAACAGAATCTTGTAGGTAGGTGCCAGTCAAATAACTTGTAACGCTGATTAAATTTACGGGCCATCGCAGTCATTGGGTCGTTCTCGCTGTATGCACGTCTTGTAAGGTCAGTTCTTATTATTCTGTAGTTACGGAACACTCTAGGAGGGACATTTATGTTGACTCTAGCCAGTAGTTCTGGCGAATCTATCTCACCGACAATAAGCTTGGACAAAAACGTACATTGGGCATTACCACGTCTCCTAGCAAGTGTGTCCAGACCAAACAACAAGCAACGAGTATGATACGATGGACGAGGGGTTACATTACGCCACGGAGTGAAGTGTAGGACAATACGAGTAACTCTCTTTTGGACAGCTTCTATTCTATTGGACCAAACACTAGAGAATGGACACCAAAATGTAGAACTAAACTCGAGGATGGAACGAACATAGGACTTATACAGAGTTGTCAATCATGTATGTTAATCATAACAATGAGTTGTCAAAGACAAATTGATAATTTACAAGGAAACATCAGATTACGCTGGATAGACAGATAAATAATAAATAAATCCAATGGTAAAACACTAGCCAAAAACTACCAAAAATAGAGCCAATCGGGACACAGTTCAGCAGCGTTTACTAAACAGGGTCAAGCGGGGGCAAGATTGATCAGCTGATCAAGAATAGGCGCCATCGAGACAGTTAGTTGAAAACTGAATTCGAAAGAAGCAAGACTATTTTTAGAACTGATTGGCGATAATGATCGCGAACGACAGTTGTGAGAATGTCTATAAAGTGACTCAAATAACTAATAGATAGCTACACCCGTAGCAACAAAGTATTTGCGTTTCACTTCGATTGTTAAGGTTAATTTATCTTTAAAGACTGTTCTGATTTCCAAGAGCTTTCTCATAACAGCTTTGTATTCATTTCATCTGCCTCCTAGTCGCATAAGGGCAGATGTTACACATTATAATATTCAACATTTTCTTGCATATCATTTCACTCATAGTATGTCCAAAATGTTATAAAAATGAATATTTTGTTTAGGAAGAAATGAGTATTGTGATAAAGTGTATATTAGTTGTTGTGTCTTGTTACTAAAATCGTTGAATAGCATATAAAACATTATACAAAATGTAAAGGATTATCAAAAAATAATATGATAAAATAGCATACTGTTTTTGTGATATAAAAATAGGACAAATATCTCCATGAAAAATGGTATTTCGTAAAAAACTTCCTTCAAACCTGTTGGAAATGTAGTAGTAACAACACTTTGAAAGAATACCAACTTGCACAACAACAATTTAAATGCCTTTTCTGACTGTTGCTCCCTTTGCCCGCAATATCCCAGATAAGCGTTACAAACTAACACTGCTTGCTTTATCCTATCCATGATCGGACTGTTTGCCCTGTGGCCAAAAATTCTAATAACTGTCCACCGACAGTCATTCCGGAAAACCACAACCATCATAAAGCGAGTAGATCTACAGACCCGCAGGCAGTGGCGGTCGAGCAGTACTACCGCTTTCCGCTCTTATTCCTTGCACTGTGCTAACAAACCTCTTTCTCTCTCATTCTAACACACACTCATATGCTTCCCGTCACGTAAGAACATTGAAGCGCTACATCATCAACGTCACATGGTGTGTGCAGCAAAGTGCAACTGCATCGCTAACTGCAAGCTCGTCCGCGCGCGCCAACTGAAAAACTGTGCCCTGTGGACGCATGCACTACACTGTCGCGTTTTTTCGCCATTTATTTGAATGTGGAGCCGAGGTTGGCGGCGGTTAGCCTGCGGGAGCAGATGGCCGTTTTATGCGGTGACAATGTGCGCGTGAATGTGAAAATGCTGGCGGGCGAGTGTTTGCCGCGATTGGGCCCGTGCGACGAACCTTTTGGGGTATGGTTTTCATCCACATCCCACACCCTCAAAATGGGCCACTAACGCCAACACGTGGTTTTATCAACGATGGGAAAAATCTACTACCCGTAAGAGCTAGTACAAATAGAGGCACGAAATGAAGGCTAGTGAGACAGAGAGAGGGGTTTCCTCCTGTTCTGCCTCCTCCAAATAGCACGGTGCTGTGTTTGGTGCGAAAAAGTGTGAGCGTGTGCGTGGTTTTTAGCCCGAGAGCGGGTGTGTGTGTGAGTTGTCAAAAAATCATTCTCGGTGGTTTAGTTGAGAAAACATCCTGCTTTTGTACGGATACAATCCGGCAAAATGTTTGGCTGGTGCGAGCCGTACGAACTATGGCATCGATGCGTGAACAAAATTCCGTCTGGTTTGTACTGCACTAGAGCATGTAGGATCGAAATATAGTGCGTACAGGAAGATGCAAACTACTTCGCAGCCGGATGTACAAAGCTTTTAGAACGCATTTGTGTGAATGTGTTTTTTTAATTCGAAATGATATTTTGGAAAATTTTAATGTATTTTGGATATGCTTACAATTTGACTTTTAGACTTTGAAACATTTTAGACTTTTATGTCATCTTTTTAATACACATTAAGGAAAATATATGTGTTTTTAGTTCTGTGGTTTAATCAGTAAAAAGATAAAAAAAAAGATAAAAAATAAAGATAAAAGGTTGTGGTTGAAATTTGGAAAAAAGCTTTTGGGTTTAGTATAGTTCAAAATCCAAACGGCCAATCAAGGACAACGCCCAGTCTATTACAATGTTTTAATATAAATATATTAATACGTCTGAGATTGCTTCACCTTCTTGATTTCCTTTTTGCAGTTAAATTAGGTATTAAATATGGTATTCATAAAACTTCACTAAAGTTATGGAAAATACTGTATTGTGAATATTTTAAATTTTATAAATGTAACGGTTGAGGTGTAGCAAGTTCCCAAAAAGGATATAGAAATTAAACTAGAATAAATGAGTGCGGAAATATTTGTTCCCATTTATGGTTAAAAAAGTATTACTTTATTCAATTTAATCATGTGCCAAAAGTCAAAACATGAAGATAATATTTTCTAATTTTTAACTAAAACAATAAGTATTTTTACATTTCTCCACAAAATATTGTAGAAACATGTAAAACATGTAAATGTATTTCACTCCATTGCTGCCCCTGTAAAGCGGGCTGGTTTTTATCTTTTAATTTAATTTGCAAATCGCAAATAAACCACTCCATGGCCACTGTTTTGATCCGTGCCACACCTGGTCCGGTTGTGACACTGTGCCTTTTTTCCGTGGTTGTATCCCATCCCAGCGCCACCAGCGTCAGTAGTGAGTGCTCATAAAAAAGAAGCGAGGGAGAAACAAGCACCGTTTGATATTCAGCCACATCCGGTTTGGCTCCGGTGCAAACCGTCCTGGAAAGGGGCCGAAAGGGGACAGGATGGGTTGTTCGTTTGCTTATCAGTTAGGTTTTCCGCAAATACCCAAGCGCACAATCCCGGCCAGGTTCCGGTAGGGGGTGGCGGGCAGGAGCAACGGCGAACGATTAAAAGAGTGCGACACAACCGTTCGAGATCGAAGATATGGCAAATTCTTCCAATGATGGAAGGTAAACAATAGACCCTGGCGTCCTGACTGCATCGCCTCCTCCCCATCATCTGACCGGCTGAAGGGAGGGAAGTGTCTGGCGGCAATTGAAGGATCCTCCGGGCACTTTGGAGTGTGCAGGTTCTCGCCGTACGGTCCCAAACACTGACGATATGTTTGTCCACAGTATCGTATGTCCATTTCGTCCTGTTACTCATCTCACTCCCTTACACACATACACAGAGCGCACGCTTTTTTCGCTCTGTCCGCTGGGATTAGAGTTTTTTTTGTTGATGTTGTTGCAAGTGCTTGCTTTGCTACAGTTTTTGTTGCCCGAAAGTGTGCTTGTACCCTTCGGGCTAAGCCAAACACTCACTCACACAAAAAGTGCTTTTTTGCAAACAGTTTATCTTTGCTCTGGTGGGTGAATGTGTGTGGACCTCCTCCTCATCCTCATCACGACACCAAAGCGCAGGGATAATGGTCTCTTGGTAGGAGAAGGAGGTAAGACTGCTGGGGTTGGTTACAGTGTCCGGAGCGCCCTCGAATGCAACCGATGCGATGTGAAACAATGCGATAAAAATTAACCCTCCTACAAATTGGGGTTATTCTCGGCATTGTGATGCATTTGGGGGAAAAGGGAAAGGGTGTCTTTGTTCTTTGTTTCAGTTGGAATTTAGAATTCCATAGCACCTCCCCATACACGTCCACCACGCTTACGCAGTTTGCGCTTCCGGGTGTGTGACGCTCCGTATATGCGCTCCGCTGTATGCGTTACTCTTCCCAGGGCTTATCTGTTGCGGACCATGCAAGTGGTTTCTTGTGATAGATTTTCTCGCAAACCGGATGAATGCGGCAAAATTGGCTGGAAGGAAGCAAAAACGACAGCGAGGAAAAAAAACACACACACAACCCACCGGGACACGTCCACTTGTGAGCGCTTGTCGGGTCGGGGCTATCACTCCCATAAAGACATTAATTAGGACATGGGCATCCTGTTGGACCCGGGATTAGTGTTTGTTTGCCGTCCGCTAAGGGGTGATCGTGCGCGTGTAATGTAATTATGGTTAGGTTCCTTTGTGGGTGGATAAAACATTGGCTGAGGCGACGTGGTGTGGCCCCGTGAGTGGAGCAAACTCTAGGACGCGCGTGTGGGTGTTGCTGATACGATATGGAGTGTGGTTTTTTGGGACAAGAAGGTGGCACACTTCAGTCAAGCTCATTAATAATACCATATTGTTTGCACCACTGTTGCAGTTGCTGGGGTCAAATTTTGTGTGTTGTGGTTACGATTTGAGATTAATCTTTCCTGTAGATGTTGTTTAATTTTCTATTTACAAAAAGATATTGTTATACAAATGGATCTGGATTTGGATTATGTCATTTTTGATCCCTCATTTGCTTTCTAAAATGAGGTCCAAATGGGAGTCCAACTACTTATAACCATGTTGGAAAAGACGTTTCGGTCCTTTTCACTTTATTTTTTATTAGATTATAATATCAGATAATCAGATGATAATCCTCAATAATGGATATGAGAATGAGTCAGACACACTGTGTCAAAAGCGGCATCTTATATTTACTACTACACTCAGGCATAGGTAAAATATTCATAGAATAGGAGCAGTGTTAGGTCGTTAAGGAATTGCCAGTCTCTGTTTTTGGTGGATAAATGTTTTAAACTTATTTGTTTTTCAATTTTATGATGGAGATCTTTGAAAACTTTATCCTAAGAACTATTGCCCTGAAAACTGAAACAAAAACAGTAGCGGAATTTGGGGCAAGTGTGCCATACGGGGCAAGAGTGCCACCAAGCATTTTTCCTTAAAAACTTAAGTTTAATGATCAATTGTGCATACAGTTGGTTGCTTTCCAATGACTAGGTATACTGAGCCGAATTTCATATAGACCAATCGATATTTCCCATTGTTTTGAACTGATTCGCTGATATCGCTGAGAAAACGTGAAATTTTTTGTGGGGTTATTCGAAAAAAACTTTCTTTTTGTCACTGAAAAATTCAATTTCAAAAAAGCTACAACTTTTGGGGCAAAAGAGCCATCTCTATTTGGGGCAAGTGTGCCACCATCTTTCATAGGCGCGAGCTGTAAAAAATGTAAACATTGTTGTAGCGTTCAGCGGTATGGTGCACTTTTACGAGCGGATTCTACTCCGGAAAAACAGACCAGCAACAACCCATATTGCGATACAGTTTGTGATGATAAGGTGTTCATTGGTGACTCAAGACATGTAGGAATACATACACTATTGGAACAAACGTAATAATTTTCAATTATCAAAGAAATACGGCTATTTTAACCAGGTGGCCGTCTTGCCCCATACGAGTGGCACTCTTGCCCCATAGCCCAAAAAATAACGTCTTTTTGGACCCTTTTTAAAACGCTTCAAAACCTGTTTTGTTTGCAATTTTTTTAAGCGAAACTCATTTATATGTGAGGAAATAGATGTAAAATGGTTATGAGATTGAAATCGGCTTTTGAATAACACGTTTTAGTGAGTTATAACTTGAAATGCTTAAGGTGGTACACTTGCCCCAAATTCCGCTGGCAGGAAAATCAGTTAGAAATAGCGAGAAACAAGAAGATGATAAACAATATATAGAAGATTTGATTAAAATATTGTGAGATTATTTTTTTTCTCTAATTTCCAACATTCCAACACTACATGTTCACACGTAACCGAATTGCTACGTTGGTCATCATGTTGAGCGTTGAAACTATCCTGTCGGTAGCTGGTTTGTCCCTATATATTAAATAAATAAAAATAGGACATTTACATGTATCTACAATAGTTTGATTATTTTCTTTCGAATCCGAATCGAATGGAATAGTCCCACAAGTGATGGAATCACCATAATGTAAACTTATTGAACTAAACAGTTCCCTAAATTTCGACAAGACTTCGACATATTCGCTACTGAAGAGTTTGCTACGCATTCTTTTATTTTTAAAGTCGTGCATAATTTTGGTACGATAATGTAACAACAATACAATGAAATACGTGTGCCAACCACAACAAATATCCAATAGCCCAACTCAGTGGTTTCTTTAGATACGTAACATGATTTTGACTTTCCAAAGAAATATTGCACTATTGCTAGGTTTTAAAACTTAGTAAACATGTGTTATAGTCATTTTTATTCAAATTTGGATTGCTTTTCAACCTCGTTGAGAATATTTAAAATAATAATATTCATAAAAAAAAATCTTCAGTTTTTGAGGTTCAGCCGTTGAAAGATGCGTAAGGCTCTTGATCTAAAGTCATTAAGTCTTTAAAACAATAAATTGGCCTTTTCCAGCTATGCTTGGAAGTTTTTACCGATGTACTGCTTCCAATTTATCTGAGCTTCTCTAACAAATGATAGAACTCTTACAATTAACGATGGTACTTGTGATCTTAACCATTACAACGCCTTTAATTTGATGTAGAATTTGCTTTCCATTCTTCCCTAAATAAGATGCTATTAATATTCATAACTTTTATTTTGCTGCTTTTGTTTGCCAAAGACTTAATCCATGTATTACATAGAATTAGAGCCCAGCAAAGACGCTACTTAAATTTCCTAACTCACTATTAGCAAACGTTCCGAACATAACGCTAGACCCATAACAAAACTCTAAAGCTCTCCGTAACGAGATGCAAAACAAAAGCGCACGAGAGAAAACACCCAACTAAGCTCGTTTATAATCGGCAGATTCCTACCCGACTGCCCACACAAGATTACTGTTTTCAATCAACAAGAAGATTACGCAGCATGAAAACAGTTTGCCGGCCTCGAAGGGTCACACAGCCGATTACTGGCAAACCGCCGGTCCGCTTTCCGCCTTCCAGCCTTCCCCTTCTGCACCACACTTCGACAGGTTGCGTTTGTTAACTCAATTTAACTTTCTCACCACTCAATTCCGCAATAAAACTGTCCGGAATGATGAGGAAAAGTTTCTCCACCGCAACCTTCCGCCAGCCACCTCACAATTCGCATCCCCGATTTACCTCACCACAAAGTGCGAACGCCAGTGGCATGGAGTAAAATAAATTTCAACTCATGTTCTTTCCATTTTACTTCCATAACCGTTTCTGCGGTTTCTGCTGGTGGCCAACCGCCCTCTCAAATCCCCTTCCTCCGTTTGGTGATCGTTTTCCATCGCTGTATCGACGACTCAGCAGTTCCGCCGTCGGCTGAGCGCTTCGATGGCTCCCCACTTGCAGGCGAGCCAGCAAACGTATCATTAATTTTCTACAGCTTCCAGATTCTTGCCGCTTTAGAATCTCGTACGTACACTGCTCCAAAAAGAAAACTGAACCACTCACACAAGGAAAAAAATAGACGGGGCAAGTATTGGGAAGCAATGGCGCTTCTGGCGGGTTGTCGATCGCCCGGCTGCCAAAATTTCAAAACAGAAAGTCAATTTAGACAAATGCATTTTCGGTACGCTTCTGCTACGGAAACAATTTTGGGGCTTTCGGTTACTGGGTGGTTTCCTTTTTTTTTTTTTTTTGGTGTGCTTCTTGGTGAGCATTTTTTGTGTGTGTGCTCACCGGAACTTGTTCTAAGCGATACTTGAAGATGAATGGGGGCGGGTGGAAATGGAAAGAAAAATACGTCTATAAATCATTCAAACCGTTTCGAACCATCCGTACGCCACGTGATTGGGTGAAGAATCATCCCGGGCTCTCTCTCTCGGGTGGGAAAGAAGGAAAAACACCACTGGCTGCTGCAGCTGCCTTACAGTTTGATGCACTAGCTTGCCACCGGGTGCATTGTTCGGAAGAGGCACTGCAACATTGCTCGTCAGGAATGCAACAATGTTTGCCGCATCAGTTGTGCTCGGACTCGGAAGGGCGGCAGAAGATCGGACATGGAATTGAATTTAGCACATGCCGGAGTTTAGTTCATTGAAAAGTGTTTAAGGGATGATCCCGGCGGGAGCATAAAACAACTAGCGAACGCAAACAACAATGCATTAAAGAGGAACGTCTCGTCCGTGCAAAATTATTTCAAGGGTTATTTAATTTTTCCACCTAATGTTATGTTGTTTAAGAGAGGCGAAGTGGAACTGCGTATCTAAGGACTATTTTAGGCACAGTATTTAAAAAAAACTCAAAGCATGTTCTGACGATACCTGTATGATTTTCAATTTTTTTTGTAATATTTAGTATTAACTTTAAAAAATTATTAAATTAATAAATTTAGTATTAAGTATTTTTAATATTTTCGTTTGGTTTTTTTTTCGTTTCCCTTTTAATTAAATCTTACAAAACAGATATGAAGGACTTCGATTGCAACGGTGTAAAACTCAATCTTTTTCTTCATGTTCTTTTTCGTATATGGTACAACAACCTGTACTACAAATGGGCTTGGGCTTTCAGTTACTTATAGACTTAGTAGCTTATAGCAGGAGTATGGGGGTACGGTTCGTTCGGGGCTTGATCCCATGACAAGAATGTTGTACGAGTACGGGTACGAGTTAACAACTGTACCATGAAACCGGCCCGTAAAACTCATTGAACTCTCAAAAAATGAGTTTTGTATTTACTTATCCCTCATCAACTGGACACTTCATATTTCATGTTGTTTGCTCAATTAATGAGTTTTACTGCTCTGATTTAGCAACAGAAAACATATAAACATTTCCACACACCTCTCACATGCTCTTTAATTTAAACGTAAGCTTATTCTGATCCCATACCGGTCTAAGAATTGATCTATAACAGTCTTGGAATTTATGTTGTACCTATTTCGGTCCACAAACTGAACTTCTTCCAATTTCTTTCTGTTTCCGTCTTGATTTGTTGAGGTCAAACATTTATTGGAACTGATATTGGAATCAGATGTATCGGTCCTAGAATTGATACTGATTTTTTCCCCTGGAGCAGGTTTTACTGTTATCAACTTCAATAGATTGTGATGGCACTTAGCACTGGCTAGGTAAACCGAGGTTCCTTGGGATAAGAAGTAATTGAAATGGTTGTAAAATGTAATAATTTTCTGCAATATTACAACTGTAATTAGGTAATAATCAATATTCTTAAAGTATAATGCTTAAACGAGAGGGATTACTCTGATAAAAAATATTTTTTATAGTGCTAAAAGCGTGAGTTTCACAGCTATTTTGATTTTTTTTCCTAAATCTACAAACAATGCATTTTATTGCACACGATCTGAAATAATGCAACGAGTAAATTAATTATTTCGATATCAGATTAGAAAAACTTTATATATTTTATTAATTAATTTATAAATTTATTATCTTGGTCAAATGTCAAGTAAGATTTTTTCAAATCCATATTGTTTTTGTGTTACTTTAGCTACTTATTTTCGTTATTATTGTTCTTGTCATTGTTTTAAGTATATAAGCTTTTCATAGGGCTGCTACTTTGTTATAAGAATGCAAAAAACAGTTTAGTAAATGACATACTCATCCTGACTTCAAATTTGATTCATAATATGGAGGCAGTCGTCTATGTTTTTGTTAAAATTTATATGCACCAACTAATTAAACCTAAACCGCACATTATTTAGAGAAATGGATAAGATAGTAACGCAAATGAAAACTTTTTTTTAATGTTTCGAAATGTTTTTCAAGTTTTGTTGCTTCGATAACTATAAATTCTGAACTATTTGATATCGATGAATCTTGCTGCTTACTTGATCGATTTGCTTACATTAATAAAAATTGTTCATCATTTATAAAAGCTGTAATGGAAAGAACGCTCTTTTGCTACCTTTCTAACTTGCGCAAACGCACTCTTCCACCAAGAGAGCTTCTTCAGTAGAAAAACGACTCCGAAAGCTTGCTCTCCAAGCACTCACCAAATACAAATGATCTCGGAAGGCCAAGGGTGCATTCTTCCGGGAGCAATTTATTCCGCACCGAAAGCGCCCGCTGACGGGAACTAATCGGTGACCAATTTGTAACGGTCCGCTTAATTATGCGCTCTGTCTTAATAATGGAACGATGCGCCTGGCAAGCGGCTCACTGCAAGGCAAGTGTGCTTGGCTGTGTTCCGATTTTGCTGTTATAAATTTGTTCTGCATTTTCGGGCCAGACCTTCCAAGGGAACTGTAAGGAATGATGAACATTGTAGTAATAATCGAGATTACAAATAATTATTACACAGTGCGGGCAATTACGTCATGGGCATGGGGAAAATGTAAACAGCTCACTAATGGATCGAATTCCGCTTCTTTGGTGGCATTCCGTACTGATCGGTAGTCGTTCTTTTGCTGTCAGATGATGATAGGAACTAGAGATGGGTTCCGCGGATCGCACCCACGGTTCCGTTCCGGTTCCGGCAAGTATGATACCGATTCCGATTCCAGAGAGAAGGAATCGCTAGTTCCACCGGAATCGTCCGGAATCGTCCGGAATCGTCGGAATCGTCCGGAATCGTCGGAATCGTCGGAATCGTCCGGAATCGTCCGGAATCGTCTGAAATCGTCTGGAATCGTGCGGAATCGTCGTAATCGTCCGGAATCGTCGGAACAGTCGGAATTGACCGGAATTGGCTAGAATCGCCCGGAATCGACTGGAATCGTCCGGAATCGTGCGGAATCGTAGTCAATCGATAGTAGTGAATAGTAAAGCCGATTCCGATCGATTCCGACTGTTCCGACGATTCCAGACGATTCAAGTTCACGTTCCGGCCGCCGCGCATATGTCAATGCTGTCTGTCGTACATTTAAGCCAGGAATGTCGCGCACTGAGTTCCTCAATATCGTTCGATATGGACGCTAGCATCTTGTGTTACTGTTTGTATCTATTTGTATTAGGTTATGTACTGAATAAATGACATGAAATGAAATGGAATTCCGACGATTCCAGACGATTCCGGGCGATTCCGGGCGATTCCGGGCGATTCCGGGCGATTCCGGGCAATTCCGGGCGATTCCGAGCGATTCCGGACGATTCCGGGCGATTCCGACGATTCCGGGCGATTCCGACGATTCCAGACGATTCCGGACGATTCCGGGCGGTTCCGGCTTGTCGGATTGAACCTACCCTTCGGAACTAGGTCCGTAATTTGTTGGAATCGTCCGGACCCAGTTCCGCTTTTTTGTGCGTTTTGCCCAACTCTAATAGGAACGCCTAACATACAAGATTAAACCGAACATGAAGCATCTTCTGATTCCAGTGGGAATTAATCTTCCCAAATCGATACCATCCTGGTAAGTGGAACAAACCCAAAATGTATAGTATGAGCTAGGCACGTCGAAAGATTGTCAATGGGAATGTCCTAAATGTGAAGTGCAGAACAACAGCAAAAAAAAAAAAAAAAAACATGGCGTGCAAAACAAAATCCAATACAAAAACCCAACGAACCCTAAAATCCAATCGTAATGGGATCAATGTCGTGATGTGGGATCACGACATCGGTCAAAGGCGCACGGTGGAACACATTCGCATAACCGCTGGTTGATTTCCCTTGACGCTGGAGGTTTTTTTTTATCGCTTCGGTCTGGCGATCATTGGTTGAAGGGGAATTCCCTCGGATCAATATTGTGGGAATGTGTGTTATCGTTTGGTCGAGTACATCATTGCTAGCAAGCAAATGGAGGGAGTTTGATTTCGCTCATGGGGAATACGGCGATGACACACGGTTGTTGGAATGTTTAAAACAGCAAACATAATCGAAATAACGATCTATGATTTATTATTGAAGTTAATATTTGAAGCTGGTATTTTACTTTACTTCTGAACCCAGCGTTTTTGACCAGCTTTTTACTGTATAAGCTTTATTCAAAGGATAGCTTTAACAGATTGGTTGCGCAGTTAAGATTGATTTATATATAAATCACTTTTAGTTTGCTTTCCTTATGATTATACTGCATTTCAAAGACATTTTATTAAACATGCCTATAGTGTATAATAATATTGGTCAAATCGATTGGTTTATATCATTACTTTTTACATACTTACTGAACTTAACTGTCTGAGTCATAATAATGTTATTGGTCAAATCAAAGTAGCAAAGGCTGTTTTAAACATTAAATGAGTGGTTTTAGATGGAAAACAATCAACATAAAAAGGCAAATTATATCGTTATTCAGCCAGCGTTGAAAAAAAAAATTTAATATTGTGTGGTTCAACTTACTTTTTAAGAATGGTCAACACAACTGCCCAACCTCACAGAATTCAATTTATCAAAAAACACCTACCCGTTGCTTTGCTACCGGCTTTGCTTTATCCTTTTTGGTCAGCAAACTTATTACCCTCGCATGCTTTAATTATTTCGCTGGCTTATTTTTGCTGGCTATGAATAGCCGGCGCCACCGGAGATTGATTGTGGGATATTGCATCGACTCCATTTGCCTGCTCGCCCAGTGTATATCGTCCGAGTCTATCTACCCCGGAATCGAAGGACACGCTAGGTATTTCGACATTAGAACCCCGGCTGTCGAATCCGTTCGAATCGACGTACGGTACCAGTTCGAAAAGGGTAAAGATCAACAGTGACGGCCGATCCTGGCGGTCCTTTCCGGGCCATTGCTCCAGGAAAAACTTCGCTCGACCTAGGGGAAAGATTGCATCCTAACCGAAAAAGCGGGATCGGATGCAACACCATCGGACCACCAGCGTCATAGGTCCGTTTCGGTTGTCATCTATTTTGCTGGCCTAGCTTAGAATTCTTCGCTACTCGGAGCACAGGCACCCTTCGAAATGGAGCCAAACAAACTGCCCGGACCAACATTATGGCAATAAATTACGAAATCATTAGGAGATAAAGCACACTAATTTATTTCCCCTCAGTGTTGCGAACTCGGTCGAACGGATCCGTGCTCGAGCTCTAAGGCCTTGCTCGGCGGATCCTTCGATCAGTAAAATTCTCGATGCATCCAAGGGAGACACTCGGTCGGTGTTTGGAATGGTCATCCGGTCGAACGACGATATTGGAAGTAGGAAAAATAGCACCACAAAACCGAGCGAGTGTTTGAGAGGGACAAACCCTGTGCAATGCACGATTTAGGATGCGTGTGTGTGTGTAGAGCTTTATAATGAGCTAATGATTAAGTGGAGCTGCCCAGTACGCTGTATACTGGATATTTTTCATCCAGCTTTGCTGGTGATGGGCTCTGATTGATGAGGGAAATGCACACACTTACATTATCAGGCATACGGGAGCTATGAAACGTTCGTTACGGTCCTAGCAGTAAATGAGGTGAAAGATGTAAGTGAACAGTTTTCAGCTTAAATCCCTTAAATAGATATACTGCGCGAAATTACACATCTTACTCTTTCTTCAGAGATCTCCGTACTCTAGGGTTTCGTAATCTGATTTTTATTAGCAATTTATGCTGCGTGTAAATAGAGGTTCTTCGTAAACCCAATCAGAACTCTTCTCCGTAGTTTCACCACTACCATCACCAACCCACTATCTATCGAAGGTAATTGAGTTTGAAACCAAAATAGAGACCAAAATCAGGGGACCCCGTTATTTAAAGAACTAATAAACTGAATCGAACCGGTACCTTTTTTTTTTTTTGTTGCTAACCGACCGGATTTTTTCTCGGATTATGATTCCGATCGGAACTTCCCAGACGCGTAACACGTAAGTGTACAGCAGGTGCCCACAGGCACACAGGAACGTGTCTAGACCCACTCGGGCTGCCCATAACATCCCGTAACGGCTTCGTACCCAACAAAAGGTTTTGTGACGCAAATAAAGTCTAGCTTTAGTGTCCGCTTATCGCAAAAAGGGCAACGGTTCGCTTTCAACTCGAAGCAGCAAAGCAAAGAAGAGATCGGAGACCTCACTTACCACCTTCGGTAGCTAAAACCGAGACCGGCGAGTTGTGGCCCTGTTTGGGGTCAGTTAAAATCCGATCCGTTTCAATTATCTGTGAAACATAAATTTGCCTTGGTTATTGGCCAGGTTATTGAGGAACGGCTTGATTGGGTTTTGGAAGTTAGCCTTTGCAATCCGGAGTTTGCCTGTTGCTGGCACGGTGCGTCTAGTTGGATTTGGGGTAAACTTCTCCGATGACGACGAAGCGATGGACGGGTGCATTGAAGTGGTTTTAATAGTTTTTACAGAGAACGAAACATTTAAGAGATTTTTAATATTTTTTTACTTGCACAACAACAAAAAGTTGTGGGGAAATTTCTTTCAACTTTAATCTGAATGTTTCTTACTCTGTTAAATTTAGCTCCTGTGAAGCGTACACGATAAGATTAGCTAAATTTTGGGCTACATTAGGCGGGCACATCAATTATTAACCCTCCACGCTCCCTTGTGCGGAAAATTCTTTTTCCATGTAGTCGATGAGATATTCATTGTGAGTGTTTTCAGTTTTTCCAGCGTCTTCATCACAAAGTGCCAACGCTCGACGTAGGATCAAAGTGACCCAAAATTCGTACTCCTGTCATTTCACACAGTTTTCCACTTTCCCTGCGTATGCGAACACGTCTTCGCTCACTCTCTTCCTTTCCCATCATCCTTCCGCCACACACTAGTATCATTATTTAACGTCAAGCGCAAGCACAATTCGCTCACACGAATCACTCACAATCCGAATGGGGGTCGCTTAAAGTGCTTTAAGGGAAAAGTTTTCCCGAAAACCCCGTGGAGACAGGTTCTTGCTGTGATGCGCGAACGGTAACAAAAAAAAACTGTAGCTCACACTTAAATGTCTCCATTTTGGGCACGAATGGGGAGGGTTGTGCATTGAAATTCACTCGAGAAAACTTGAGTCAAGCACGGTCAAAGGAAGGCTGCGGAAAGAAAAAGACGTAAACGCTTTCTTGTATCTTATATTTAGAATAACTAATTAACAACTTTGACAACCTTGCTCTTCCGCCTTTTGTTCGTTTCCACTTTGCATGTCGTTTTGTTCGTAGAAGGGAGTAAGGGATGAGGGAGAAGCATTTTCTTTTCCCACACACAAAATGCTTTCACTCGGTTTTGAAACAGTTTCTCGAAAGTTTGTTTTTTTGCACTTAGTGATCGTCCGCCTTCTGCTTTCACAACCGACGTATGTACTCACTTGGTCGGATAATCATTTTAGTTTTCACATGACTAATGTGAATGAATGTGTATAGAGTGAGCATCTTATCAAGCGGCATGCGTGTCTGTGCTGTGGAGATAATTTTCTTGGTTGAGTGTGCGTTGAGGGGCGGGAGAAGTTTGAAACTAAAAGAAGAGTCGTTCGCTTTTCCCTGCTTTAGGAGTGTCTGAAAATGTGTTCCTGCTATAGAAAGATATAGCTATTTGTTTTTTTTTCTTATTTTATTCTTAAGACTCGACGTTTTAAAAGATGAAAATCTTTTGCCTTTAAGATAATAGATCAAAGTCCAGTAGTAACGTGTATGTTTTAAAGCTGGCAAGGAAGGTATGAAAACACTTTAGTCATGTTTATATTTGGTAAAATATTAACCAACACATCGACGCTTTGTGTTATGTAAAGTAATGATAATATTTTCTTTCAATACAATGTTTTAGCATTTATTGGATTTTCTGAAGATGTGATTTATGAGGAGCTGAATCATTATTATTCTTTTAATCATTGATCAATGCACAATTTTGATTCAAATAATTTTGTTTTGATAGTACATTCCTTCAACCTCGTTATATTCCTTTTTTTTCGAAGAAAAGCCACTAAGCTAATAAAATTATGAGTTCCTAAAAATCCCCTTTCTTTTTCAATAAAAAAAAAAACCCAACCCATTTGCTTTCTGCCGCTCCAAAGTCTTAACACAACCAGGACAAGATAGAATGCGAACGATAGTCTTCCGGTTGCCCGATACGGAAGCATCATCCCAAGTTCTTGTGACACTTTTTAATGTTCCACTCTTGCCAAACCCGACTGGACACAGTTTTCAAAATCTTGTGTGTGTGTGTGTGTGTGTGTGTGTGTGTTTTTTTTGGATTGCTCCTTTTCGCTCGCCCTCTTACTTTCACTAGTGTCGAGTCTCATTTCCTTCGCACAGCGACACATTATGCGTGCAGCGCTCGTGCACGGCGTTCGCCTTCATTTCCTTATTCCGGCCGCTCGGAAACGGATATCCAATTAAGCGTTATGCTATGCCCAGCGTCGTGTTCTAGCAGCAGCCACTCTGGCATTAATTGAAACCGAATGGCCGAACTGCTGGCGGATGTTGTGGACGAAGAATAA
This sequence comes from Anopheles arabiensis, assembly GCF_016920715.1. Classification (NCBI taxonomy): domain Eukaryota; kingdom Metazoa; phylum Arthropoda; class Insecta; order Diptera; family Culicidae; genus Anopheles; species Anopheles arabiensis. The sequence goes on from NC_053518.1 coordinate 14,000,394, forward strand.
TTATATTTTTAGTTCCAGTGTGAGCGGGGATATAACTTTTTTTTTTCGTGGACGGGAAAATAAAACTGTGTTAAAGAAGTTTGTCCTCTATTCAGAGCTTTATTCAAATTAAAGTATCTTTATGATAGAATTTGAAGTGATTGTGAGAATGCTGTCTGTTTTATAATGAAATTAATTTGCTTTTTTATCTACACATACACACACATGCGAGCATACAAAGGAATTAAATAACCATGAAATGCACACGCATACCACTAATCTATTTAAACAGATGATACTGGGCGATAAAAAAACTCGGGCACGCAAAAAGTGTTCCCTCCCCGGCCAACACATTAGCAATGATCGCTTATTCGTGTTTGGGAAACTATCTTATAAAAATCCATTACACTGCTCACACACGCCCCTGTTGCGGCACAAAACGCTCACGCACTGAAGCGCAATGTGTGCTTACAGTTTGAACCAAAAAAGAAAAAAGAAAAAGAACACCAAATCAACCTCCCGGCAGCAGACTCTCGCAAATGCATGCTATTACATTCCACAACCCTCACCGTGCAAGTGCGGGAAACTTCTGCCATAAAAATATTTTCCAATTCCCTGCCAACAGGAGGCGAAAGTTTCCCACTTTTCCTGCACACCTCTGCGGCGCTCCTTTCTCCCTCTGTTCTCTCCTCAGTTCTCGCGCTCTCTCTCTCACTCTCTCTTTCGCGTGCCCTTTTCCAGTATGAACATAATTTTAAATAATATTTCAAAGGAATGCTCAGCTCATAATAAAATTTTCATATTCATTCGTTTACTTTTACTGCCTTTGTGCTTCCTGGTGTGGCTGCTGCTTGCTGCTACCGTGTTTTTTTTTGCCATTTTCGGCACCACCGCCGTAGCGTCACAGTTTTCGTGTACGCGCGTACGAGCATAGAATACGGGGGAAGGAGGTTTGGTGCGCCGATGCTTGCTTGCGCCGGAGATGACCTTGCGGGAAATGTATGGAAATGAGAGTTTAGCAGCAGGATTAGGCGGTCTTTTCTGAGCGGGTTGGGTCAATTTACTGAAGCGATTTGCTTTAAAACACCAGTTGGCACACACACACACACACACACATTGGCGTCGTACTGCATTTGAGCGTTTCCATACGCAGTCGATAAAATTAGCAAATGCATTGCGGAGTGGCAGGTTTTTGGAAATGCCAAATGTTTAACGCGCATAAAATGATTCACTTTAAAGAGTGTGAGCTTTTTGGTGAGGGAAGCAGCCAACTGTGCTTGGTTCGAATAAAATAATTAAATTCCTTCGAGAGGAAACAAAACAGTGCTGCCCGAAAATTCGCCCCAAATTTATTGCACTGCAATCTATTACCGGTCGTTTGATGGAATGATTAGAGACAATAATAATAGCTTCCTCTTACGAAACGCTCTGGAGAGCAATAAATTATTGCGTTCCCTAATCTTAGGTGCCCTCGGAGCACATATTAGATGAAATGGGGATGTGTAGACATCATCGTAAGAGGGCGAAAGTGAAGGGAGTCGACATTGAATGGCAATGGGACATAAACTCTCGGGAGACATTATAAGATCTATCACAAGAGCTGTTTCTTTCTGGTTTTGTGGCTGGTTTTGTGGCTTTAATAAATGGTCAGTTATTGAGGTACAATTTGTATCACATTTAGCATGTACCTCTTTGTACGATGTCTTGCATGAAATGGATTGTCGAGATGGCTTAATATTCAAGAGCACTGATACTACACAAGTGGCCACACTGCATTGCCCCACTCACGCCGATCCAATCCAAAAACCGTACTTTACATTGCTTACACATTCCTGAAAGCATCCATTCACCCTACCCCGAGGAAGCTTGCTTTAAAACTTTTGATATTCATACCCGAAAGCCCAGCCATGTGTGAAACGAAGTTTCCTTTGTTTAGCTCTAGGTTGGTTTGCAGAACGCCCGGGTGTGGCTGGAACCCGTCCCGGGGCCTGGGTAACTAATCGTTCGTGTTGTTTTCTGGTACATTAAATCTTAATTTATTTAATTGTCAAGACCAATCGCCAGGGCGCCCGAGAGCGGCCACTGGGACACTGCCCACACACCTCTCCCGCTGCATCCCACCCAACTGACCACTGGTTGTCGGGCGAGCGCTGGCGACATAATTTTAGTTTGCTACCAAACACCACTTGAACCGCACTTAACGGCAACTATCTAACTAGTGGACGCTGGTAGGACAAAACCCTCCCAAACGAAGTGTGTAGCCAGTTGCCTGGTTGCTGGAGGAAATTCACCGGCATCGTTTGCCGTACGTCGGAGATGCTAGCCAAGACAAAGCAGCCCACTTCCTATGATGGTTGATATCGAACTAGCTTTGGTGCGAAAAACACACAGCAGCGTGTTTGTCGGACGTCGACTCGGAAAGATGATGGCACAGAGATATACCAGCAGCAACACCGCGCACCATACGAAGTAAAATTGGTCGTAAAAATGGTCGTTCGATCGAGGAGGGTTATGCTCGGGTAACTGCTACGAGAGTAACTACTACAGCACCGAAGTGCAATGTATCGTTACGTGCGAAGGTTTCTTGCGTGCGGCGGTACCGAGCGGGATTTCGTCAAATGACTTTGAGCTCTTGATCCCCAGCCGAGCACCGAAAAGCGACTATTTACGAGTGTGGCTTGATTAGTAATTATTTGATATTGCTGTTCTTTGACAATGCGGGGGGTTTTGATTTTCGTGACCAGCGTTTAGCTTTGTGCTTCTTGCCATTAAAATCTGTTCTTTATGATACGAAAGAGTGTTCAATGTTTGGTGTGTTTTATATTGCAAACTCTGGTTTTATATTTGTAGTTTCATCAAAAATAAACCTTTGTAATAGAGTATCTAGCCGGTCTCGTAGTACAGTCGTCAACTCGTACGACTTAACAACATGCCCGTCATGGGTTCAATCCCCAAATAGATCGCGCCGCCATACGTAGGACTGACTATCCTGCTATGGGGGGGGGGGAAACAATTAGTCACTGAAAGCCAAGCCCCACAAGTGGGTACAGGCAGGCCTTGACCGACATCGGTTGTTGAGCCAAAGAAGAAGAAGAATAGAGTATCATACTTCTGGCAATGTTATTAAACTCATTGAACATATACTGTTAGGTATTTTAAATCCTTACTATGATAGGATTTAGCATAGTTTACAAAAGTAAAATAAAATAAATCTGATGGTGTAAATAGGTATGCAAAATGTCTTCAATCAATTTAAAAATCATATGTTGCAATACACATTGTCATTTGTGTGATGATTTGATTCGAGCTAGATACAAATTGGCCAGATACGAGTATGGTTCAATCTCGATCCTATTCGGATTCTACTGTGATTCGATCAATTTGGCTGCTCGATCCTAATTGAAAATGAACGATACTCCATCGAATGGAGTTCCGCAAAGGATTTTATTAGGAATTGATACAGTTTAAATTATTATACAAATTGTTTGTGATGTTTTTACTGATTTTTCGGGACATTTTCGAAAGTTGGCAACTATATTCCATGTTTGCAAAATGTTTGTCAACAGCACAGATGACATCTGTTGAAAAATACCTCACGACCGTTGAATACTATTCGAGATTCAGAAGATCATAATGTAATGTGAAATAATTATTATGGTTGAATTAACCAAGATCATTAACAAGTTAAGATCATCGGAAAAGTAGATTTTTTAGTCAATTTTGATTAAACTTCATATGTCGAGTTAAATGGGCCAATAACAAGCCGGGTTAGGATTGATTGATTCAGCTATATGATCAGCCATTTGATGATGGTTGTATGAGGAGCTTGTCTTATGCTAGGAAGCATTCTGAAAGCACAGTACATTCAGCAAATATAAAATAGGCTGTCACTAGGAATTTATGATATTCCAAAACCTCAAATCCGAAACATTAACCATTCTACATTTGATTTGAAAAAAAAAACCCCATCCATAGACACGATCAAATACTTTTCAACATCTTTATACTAATTTTTATACTCCCCTCCTTGACAACATTTTGCAACCTGTCAAACGTGTCACTTTCGAATGGCTGCTGTGGACACAGCTGAGTTTGTTCGAAAAGTTTCGCTCACTAACTCACAGCCCGCGCCCGTCTCATTCTCGTCAGCTTCGTTTAAGCGCTCTTGCCAGCACGTACACATCGGCTTCATCGGCTAACGCTTGGCGCATCGGTACTGTCAGCAGCAGATAAGTATGGCTCTTTCAAACCTTCTCCAACGGATCATCCACTTCCTTGTGCAAGTGATGACGATGACAAAATGACAAAAGTTTTGCGAAAGTTCAACTCAGCCGCCCAGGAACTGGTCGGAATGGACGGAACGGAAGCCCAGCACCGGGGGAAGTGTAAGGGCCGTGTGTGCGTGCTACAAGATAAACAATATTCAATTTGGCTAAAGTCTCCTCCCCTCCGCGTTGGCTGATGATGAGTCAAGCCCACTCCCGGGCGAGTGGGTTAGCGGGTTTTAAAGAAGTTCGCTCCTCTCTCTGGCACATCCTTAAGGTCTTCGCCACCGAAAGTGTCGGCACGGCGGGAGAGCAGGAACACTCGCCGGAAATAACTTATTAAAATGATAATCTTCATCATGCGCTCTCACACCCGTCCCCGACTGTGCGTTGGAGCAGCTTGACAGATGCGTTGGCTTTCACTTGCTGCTTCACTTGCTGTTTGGATTGAAATTTCGCTGTCATGCTGCTCTACGTCTGTCGGATGCATCGCCGCTGATCTCACCGGTTGTGCCGGGCTTTTGGCCTCTCTCTCGAGTTTGAGGCAACAAATGAGTGTGGTTGTCAACTCGAGCACGTGGCTCAGTATGCATTTGGGTGCCAAATTTGTAGCAATTTATACACTGGCTATACGACAGATGCACACCAACACACACACACACACACACACACACACACACACACACACACACACACACACACACACACACACACACACACACACACACACACACACACACACACACACACACACACACACACACACACACACACACACACACACACACACACACACACACACACACACACACACACACACACACACACACACAAGAGAGAACAGGAAATCGCAGCAGATTGGTAGGAACGGAAGTTTCGGCTCGGCCTATGATGCTTGTGCAACTCCAGAACAGTAGCACCACTGCCAAACCACATGATCGAGGGACACAGTGCGAGAGAGAGACAAAAAGGAAGGGAAAAATAAATCTGGGTTAACCATTAGGATGGAACTGGAAGCTTGAACCGGTTCCACTTTATGCCAGTGTCGCTTTAGTCGGTCGCCTTCCAGTTGTGTGTTGTTAGCAGACGTCCACCCCACGCTAGCTGTCCCAATAATCCTGGCTGTCGGGCTTTCGAGTGGCCCCGGTCACCGTCGTTACCTTTAACCGTACTCCATTATCCTTGAATCCGACCAGATTTAGCGTTTTACATCGGTACCGGCACTGGCACGGGTGCAGGTGCTTCCGTTCGGCGTAAATTTATCGATTTTCGGATTAAGCTCCCTGCTGCCCTGAGTACTGTCCCGAAGCCCTGCCGCGTTTGCATTCGGACTGGTTCGTTGCGAAAGCAAAATGAAGGAACAGGAAGCCTCAGCTTCCCATTCACCAGGACGTTATTTTGTGGGGTACGGTAGAGCGAAACGGACAGGAAGCGTGATGATGCAGGCCAAGGTTCAAGTGGTTCAGTGTAACGATTGCTCAAGTGGACAACGAACTATAGCGTAAAGGTTCGGTTTATTATATGCATTCGGCAATACACGGGCGCTTCCATAGAGCTGTCTGCCAACGTTTCTGTGCACGTTTTGCATACGCCTGTGAAGGACCACACACTCACACTTGGCGTGCAATCGTTCAAGCGCATTGCGAACGTTGTGCTGGTACGTTTTTAACAATTTTATGCAGGTATGGTAAATTTAATGAAGGGCTTACCACTCCAAATTTTACGGAAAAGAAAGAAATTGTTACAAATATATGAAAAAAAAACATCAAAACAAAATATTTTTATACTAATAACGCCAATGTTTTCCAATGTTGCTCGAATCCATTTGCATAATTTACGATTTAATAGATAGCTTATCGTTTGTTTCTTATTGAGATTTGCATTTTATTGATTGGAAACATTTTACTATTCAATCGGATTTACTATTCTTTGAGAGACTTGTAAAAAAATGTATAACAAATGCTCGCATACTGTTCTTTGAATAATTTGTATTGATGTTATGCAGCAAATGTCATATTAAATTTAAATTAAATTAAATACTATGCTTAGCTATGATCATTATGCAATTTTAGATAGAGCAAAATTCAATGTTTAATTTTAACCCCACACCTCTAGCCTCACTCAAACTTTCTTATAATTTAGTATTTTCAATAGAAATTGCTAATTTTGGATTACAGATTACCTTTTAGTTTTACATTTGAAGTTATCTTAGAGACATTGGTGTGTGTTACACATTTATGGCCTATGATGATTTTAAGTATACGAACGCTATTAAAATGTTTTAAAACTAAACAATAACTGACTTACTCATAATTCGCGTTTTCATTGGTTTCGAATGATTCTTTATGTTTGTTTTAGTTTAAATATAATAAAGCAATTGTGAGCACATTTTATATATTTTTCTGTTATATGATAGAATTTATGAATTCATAAGGAAATAATGAGAATGATAAATAAACTTTTTCAATAGTAAGATTATGTTTACTTTCTATTTTAATGTGATAAACGTCCTGTTAAGAAAAACCATTAAAAATTAAAATGCTTTGTGTTATTTAAAAAAAACTTAGATTAAAGCGCATTGTATTCATTCCTCTCTTTTTAAGTCCTTAAGCTGATCAATTTTGAGGTTTATTGCAATGTTTTGTTATGTAAGTTTAAGATATGTTGTTATGGTATGTGATCCTGGCTTGAAAAGCACAGACTAAGTTTAATCTTGTAATCTATATTATCCCACTTTCATAGCGTATTCAGAAAACTCCTTAATTGCCATGCATCGAAATTGGATTAATAAGCACAGCACAGTAACATCATGACGCAAATTCAACAAACATTCCCGTCTTAGCTTTATTTAACTGTGTTCAATCGATTCAACTCACTTTTTTCAATCTATTTGCAACTGCTCCTGTAGATAATGTTGAAGTCCTTTTCATAGCAAACTTTAAACAAAAGGCGTCCAAATTTAAGTACCAACACAACACCACAAGTGTTTCCCATTTGCAATGCATTCAAAAACTTCCACGCTGTTATGGCACGAGAGTGTGAGCAACGTATAATAGGATTAAGTGGAAACCGATGCACCATCTGGAACTGGAGGACTCAGGTCGCGCTTGTGGATCCGTTTTTAATTCTCCTTTTTTTACTTCATTTTCCAGTTGGGATAATTATTAGTGGGATCATAAAATATTTAAATCAATGAGTTAAAAGTATAGCAGTAATTTCATTTTGCGTGATATCGTTCTTGCTTTTCGAAATTGTATTTTAATATATATATTGATTAGGTTAATATAGCAAAATTGTTTTTTGCGCAAAACGCACCGAAAACAATGGATTAACCTTTCTAATTACGTCAGCTTATGGTGCCTTCATGATCCACTCCATTGAGCGCTAAATGGTCAAGTGCACTTGAAGCTATTTTTTGATTTCTTAGACAAATAATACGCCCAAGATGCTCCCAACAAGCTCTTCAAGAAAGTACTTGCACATACATACACAGCAAAAAAAGAAACATGGACCCAAAATGTACCAAGCAAACATGGGATTTTCGTTTGCGCGCAAGGCGCACCAGATTGACTTCTTTGAACTATCTGATCCGTATCACGTCTTAATTGAGTGCTGGCCCTCAAGTATCATCAATCACCCCAACTGGGCAGAGAGGGGAGGGCAACAGTCGACTCGCCGTTCGGTTCCCCGAGCCCCGCGTTCGAGTGGTTTGGTTCGATATCGGATGCCCGCTCGGGTGTAATCTCTCGCACCGTAGTTCCGAAGGCTTTTCCCATTGGGCGGCGGTGTTCGGTAGTAATTCAACAGGGATTAACATCAAATGAGCTCTCCGGTCCAGCTACACCATTATCCGGTAATCTTCCGGTCCGATGGGAAAACCGGTACCGACGACCTGCCTATGGTATACGCGTGCTCAACAGTCTCTCGGCCTCTCATTTTCTTCCAAACCGTTGGAGTTGGGGAATGATGCTTGGGTTGTAAGGATTTACCTTCTGATATGCATCGAACAAGCGTGCCGTTTTCTTGTGCTCTCAGTGCTCTTGAGCCCGAAGGAGAAGGATAGCTTTAGTGAACTTCAGCAAGAAAAGATGGTGAGTGTTTTTTCCGGCCAGGCAAACACGTCAAAGATCGCCTGTGGCCTGTGGCGAAAACAACACAATTCATCCTGTCACTCGCCGTCGCCGGCGAGCGGGTTCGTTCGGTGGTTGTGCTCAGTGACGGCTGTGAGGGGTGTGGTGTAATTAATGGATTTCTTCGATACGGAAAAAGATGCCGATCCAAATCATCCAGCCGGTACGTTACGGTGCCGGCAACAATAATAATCCCCGTGGCCTCCGAGACAGCTCCGGAGAGAAAATGGTCCCACTAAAACCCACAAAACGGTAAGATGCATATCCGTTTCCGCTACCCGACAGGGCCAGCCTAACTGTCAGATAATGTAAGTGATTTTGATTTGATTAGCCAACAAATTGTGCTCTCGTCTTAGGGGAAGAATTAAGCCCGACTCGCATCAGGGCGAGCAAGAAGCTCTGTACGATAGGCTATCAGTGAGAAATGGCATACGAGAGTAGAATGGGCATTCGGGATGGATTCAAGCCGTATGATCTCTATCTGTAGCACTGGAATGTAAAACGTACTCCCCGTGGAAGGTACCATGCCAACCTACTATTCATTAGAATTCTTCGAACCAATGGTATCACCCTACCCCTGGGGTGTGAAATCGAGAATCTTGCTGTTGGAATCTGTGGAACCGCAAAAATCAATTGTTGTTGCCTGAAAGCACCATTGGCTACGCCTGAAGCCGTCCGGATAACGGGAACGGGCGTGTGGTCGTTGGAATCGTTTAAAGCCTTCTGCACAAACCACAATCTCTTAATAGAATACCTTTCGGAGTCGGGCGCTTTCCACCGTGACGCTTGCGGGAAGAATCAGAACGAGCGTGCCTTTGAGTCTCATAAATAATCACATTACAAATAGAAACTCGTCACCATCTCGTTGGGTCGGCGAACGTTATGCATCCTGGAAGTTCCCCGGAATTATGGTCTGCGTGCGAACGGGTAGACGTCAGCGTATGACAGCAACAGAGCAGCAGTGGTACCAGCAAACGCCTACAACGACCATCGCTCGCTGATCTCACCGAACAATAGTACGTGTGGGTTGAAGTTGCAACGCGCATAAAAAAGGCGAAGAACACCAACTAGTGACAACAGCACTATTTCATCATCTGTCGTTTATATAACAGATTCACTTTCTTCGGGACGCGGGAAAAGAAGGGAAAGGTTGATGCCGACTACATCCAGATGTGCCCAGTTGTGTGACTAAATTCAGATTTTCGTTTCACCTTTCGCCTGGTGTGTGTGTGTTTCTGGGAGAGATCATGGTACGATGTAGATAAATCTCGCCGTCAGTAGCAGCTAACTCCCGAGGTCAAAGAGAGAGAACCGGTCCGGTGTGACGGGGAAAGGACCTTGCGGGCCCCGGGGAGCGGAAGGATTTACGCCTTATCTTCATCCTGTCGCCTCGGCATCACTCAAACCCCACTGGGCTGGCCGGGAGTGGTTATGGTCCCTTGTGGCGGGTGTCAGTCGCCTCAGTGACTTATGGTTACGAGACCGAGTGGCGGAGAGCGAGAGCGTACGAAAGAAGCCAGACACCGTTTGCCATTCCGGGTGCCGTGTGACAAACTAAGCGGCTTAGTTATAATGCGGCTGCAGGTTACCACCTCTAACTGGAACTGTGCTTCCCTTACCCCGGGCCAAGAAGCAAACCCTTCGCTGCAAGATAGTACCGTGGTCACGTAATGATTTTAAACTACCACCGGGGAAGGCGGAGTGGAGGCAAGCGAAAGAAGGATGCACCACGGTGCGCTAGAAGAGGGAAATTAAATTTTGCTTCCTTACAAAAGGAAGTCGATAAGGAAGAGGAACTTTAGCGCCATACCCGTTCTTAGTAGGGGGCACGGTTTCATGGTGCTTCTCGGTGTGCCTCCGAAAAAGTAAAAAGAGGTGAAGATAATTCAGAGAGCGAGCGCGCGCGCGCTCTCGGAAACTATCACATAAATTAGCCTTTAAGCGCCTTCTGCCGGCGTCTTTGGCGGCGAAACTTTAAACGGGAAACCGGAACACGGTTGCAAAATCGCATACTTCTTGCTCAAGTGGATGCTTCTTGCTGCTGGTGCAGCGTGTATTCATGGATTTGGGTGCCAGAGATGATGGTGGCTATTTGAATTTCACTCATAATGCTAGCGCATCAGTTCCTTTGGCCGATTTCGAGGCGATAAAGCTGGCCTATTTAAGTATTAGGGGTTTTGTAGCAATTGCTTAAGCTGTAGGTATGGTTTAATTTCATTTCCATTGTTATTCAATTCATTTCAGAGAAATTTTATTTAATATAATTTGGAATGAAAAATGTGAACAAAAATTTTGATAAATTAAATACATGATTAATTATTTTAATTAAATTTCTTATATCCTTGTCACAGACGTACGTTAACTTTAGGAAGTGGCCTTTTCGTACACTATTTTCACATTCTATGTAATTTTTTATCGTTTGTATGTTTCCGTTTCTTGCATTGTTTGCTTTTGTAGAGTTGGAATTAGTTTTTGCTGTTTTCATGACAACTTGAACATTTTTATCGACTTTGTTTGATTTTACATTTATCTATTTTTATAATATATAATTTATGCTAGCTCAGCCAAAATAATTGTTTACAATCGATCCAAAACAGTTTAGAATTACAATCGTATTTCAATAATACGACATACTGATACATTATATTTATTCCCATGTACGCAGTAAACATCATAAATTATGAATAAAGGGAATTTTATTCATAGCTTAATAGCTTGAATAGTTTAATATTGGGCCTCATCGCGAACGAAAGTCGATAACGGAGTGGATAATTTAGCCGATCGGTTAGCAAAATTCCAATGTTATCCAATTGCGTTTTCTCAATCAGAATCTTCGCTAACCGATTGGTTTGGCAGTGGAGTGGAATGGTGTTTGCCGCCATAGCAACGTGGTTAAAAAGTCGAGCAGTGGGATATGCAGTTGAAAACTTCATATAAAAAACCCATTTCAGTCGGAAAGCCATATCTACTGCTTCACCCCAGTTGATACAACAGTGGAAAACTAAATAATATTAAAAACCATGTTTAACAGCTCGCAAAAAAGGATGTTTTATCGCTGTTTGAGTTATTTGAGATGTTTTATCACTCGATTTATTAAAAATATGATTTTTTATAAAATATAAATTTACCAGTTTTTTATAAACAATCAAAACACATAATTTAGGTTTATAACAGGTATCTAGTTTTTATAGTTCGAACTAAGAAATAATAAATCAACAAAAGAAATCCTTTTCTGCTCATCCTTTTCTTTTATCCAACCTTATGTTATGGCCTTATGGCATGTTAGAATCGGTTCCGACACGTAATTGCAACGAGATTGAGAACACCAGTAGCATCACTAGGTACAATAAAGTATAAGCAACTCATATCCGTTGGAGCGGCGAGTTCCAGTCGGAATCGTTTGCGTTGTCTTGCGCCTATCGAAGGTGTTGTGCCTACTTGTACCTTCCGGACTATCCCCAAAAACTCAGGGTCGCTTATGGAAGGGTACAGCCCGGGAGTGTTCGGATTGTCATTAAGGCCAGGATAATGGACTGGCGAGGGCGAGAGACCGTGAGCGGTTTCGGACACTCCTTATTGCACGGAATAAGTGTACCGCGTTGTTTCAAAATATGTTTGCACGAGGCCGTAAAATACGGACGTTCACGAATCCAACGTTCGCGGTGGCTGGAGTTGATAGACGCACATGGTATATGGCACAGGACAAGCGTCAGTGAAGGTGGCAAGCTCAGAAAGGATTCAAACCTCGTCCTCCAGTTCATACGATTTTGTTTCAACTAGACTTGTTTAGCCTACAACCCGTTTTACACTTTACCCGGATTGTTTGAATAGGCCTACAGTCAGTACTGTCTAAGGCCTGGTGTGAATTCTTCACTAGATGGTCCGTAAATAAGCAAAATTTACTATTTTATTCATTCCGCAAAACAACACCTCTAAATGTAAACAAAAGTGTGATTGACAGACAGGCAAAATCAATGACTACTCGAATCGGAAAGAGTTATCCACCGGTGGAGAAATTATCCACCAGTGGAGAAAATTATCCACCGGTGGAAAATAAATTCCACCGGTGGATTCGAGCAAATTAATCGATCGGATAAATTTTATCGACTTTCGTTCGCGATGAGGCCCATTGTTTGTATTGTATCTTGTAGAAATCCGTTTAATCCGTTTAAAGTGACCTTCTGACTTGATTGTGGTATTTTTATTAAAAAAGATAAGTGCTTCTTCATCTTTGGCACAACAACCGTTGTCGGTCAAGGCCTGCCTGTACCAATAGTGGGCTTGGCTTTCAGTGGCATACTTATTACGCATAGCAGGATATCCAGTCCTAAGTATGGGGGCACAGTTCATTCAGGGCTTCAGCCCAAGACGGACAAGTTGTTAAGTTATAACAAAGAGAAGGTATACCCGACTAAATGAGATAAACTTTAAATTCACGAAAAATCCGATTTTTAAATATTGAAGAGAATTTGATAATTGATTCAATGCTACAAAACTTGTATTTTTAATGGCTATTGAAAGATGAAATGTATGCATGAATTTAATTTATTGAGACTTACTTTTTCAATCATGATGTTATCGAGCTCATTAAAAAGTAAGTACTGTGAAGGTTCATGCTTCACTATAATCATTCAAAGAAACCGAACCGTCTACCTAAGAAGGACAAGTTTCTACCCCGTTTCCATTTTCGTTCGTGCGCCAAACACACAAAGATGCTGTTGCTTGCACAAACTCACCGACACTAACCTACACCAAGCAGGTCTCCAGTGCTCGATGGACACTACCGCAACAGTATCGTCCTGCCACCAGTACAGGAAACAAAACCACCGGAAACCGGAAATATGCAGCAACGCTTCCCTTTCGGGCAGTTCGGGTTGCTTCATGTAAGATAAATTGTATTGCAGGTAGGACGCCTCGGTGCCCTTTTATCAGCGGCTGGTGCGGTAGTAAGCATCTAACGCCGAGCGAAATTGGTTCAACATTGTTTGACCTCGGCAGCCTCGGCGTGTGAAAGGAAATGGGCCCATCGTGTATTATTTATTGCGTTTGCCGGGCGGAGGATAAATCGGTTTAACAAAGCTATCCATTCAATACGGACGGATAAACATGTCTTTAAGTAATAACATCCTTCAAGTGTGCGTGTGTGTGTCTTCGGGTCGAGGCTTTGAGGTGTCCTGTACGTTAAGGTTGCAAGGGACAGAATGTAGTCTTTGGCTAAAGGGTGATATTGCTGTTTCAAGCTGAAACAGTCGGTAGCATTTCATTTGAATTTTAAATAAAATATCAACTAAACGAAGAAAAGGTTTAGAATTCAATTTTGTTGTATCAGTTTGCGCAATGCGTCCTAAGCATCGTCTTGATCCTTTGAAATCAGATGGAAAGAAAGTTACTAACCGTCCAGGACAACATCGTTCCCCTTGTTGAAATGATATTCTGTGTATCGATACTTCATTGATCTGTTTGAAGAAAGGACAATCTATTCTAGAGTACGCAGTACAAGATTGTATAGTTTTCCATGTGTTGATATGCATGTACTGATACAGCTCCACGATATTACATATTTACGTGTTTTCTTCCTTTCTTCAAAATGTCACTTATTGGGTTTTTGCAATTTTAAGTAATAGATTTATTATTTTTGAACTTAATTTTATCTTGTTTTAAGCACTCACCACTGCATTAAAATAAAATCGAATCATCTTTGACAACCGTTTTTTTCCAAAACTGCTTCGTTAGCCGTACCAACCACCCAACCCAGCTCTCCTCCAGACCGCCGTAAGTGATTTAATGTAGCGAACTGTTCCGAAAAGCCATAAAAACGCCCCCATAACCGACCCGGGGGCTTACTTCCGCCTTGCCGGGTCAATCGATATTTTAAAGGACCAAACAATGGCTTTAAAAAGCTTCAATCACTAGTTCGTTCCGGCCGGTCCCGCTCGTTCGTTCGTTCAAGCGATCCCATAAAATGATCGTAAAAGTAAATTATGTGGACAGTCGCTGCGCAGACAGCGCACTCTGGACCGGCCCATAGGATCGGAGGTTAAAGTGCCCGATGAAAAATGTAACTAGCAGTGCGGCAGTTTTTGTCCTTCTCTCTTTCCATCCCAACCATCCCGACTAAGATGTCAACGGAGTAGTAGCGAAGCCATCATCTGTGCGCTGGAGGAAGTGTGCGGCAAGACACTTAGACTGACAGTGTTAGACATAATTCATTGGCTCCTTTATCCGACCGGCACTTTTGCAATTTAGTGTACCGTGTTGACTCCTTCAAGTGTTGGCCATTTTTCACAATGCTGCAGATAATACAATTCCAGCGGCAGAAAATGAAATGACAAACAATGATGCTTTACTGTAGCTGCAATGCTTCAATAAACTTTAAACTTAATACTCACCAGAGAGTTAAACAGTACAAAACCATGGAAGTATGATTTAAATCCTACGTGAATCAAACAGACGAAAGTTTTGCATGAAAGAGACTATCACCCACGACACGGCACCATTTGCACATGGTCGTCACTCACCAAACATGAATGGAGTAGTGTTTGTACCAAACAAAAAAACGGCACATGGTTAGAGAAAAGTTTTGTTCCTCATGTACGTATGTGGTACATTAAAAGCGACTCGTCCGATAGTGGAAAACAATGATACCACACGCGTGGCCGGCACTGGAGTGGGCAGAAAACTTTCTCGTTTAGCACCATTTAGCATTTGATGCCTCGTTCGCTCTCCAAACACTTTCGCCCCCTCCCCTCCCAACCCCCTTGTACAAAACCATCGTCAAACTTTGGCGTCATCACATTCGTATTCTACAGAAATTGGAAGATAGTTACAATGCTTCCAGGGCAAACTTTTGCACTCCTTCCGCTCTAAAGCTTTACGGCAAGCAACGACACCATCCAAATCACACACCATCGCGTTAGTACTTTGATTCTTTTTTTTGCGGAAGAAGGGTTGCTCTGTTTAGTTTCGTTGTTTGTTCTATTATTCCGTACCATTTGGTATTCTGCTGCCACTCCCCGAACGACACACTACGTGATGGCCTTCCGATTAGTTCTATTTCTGGAGAGCTTTTGCTCAAACTGAGGTCCTAGGAAAGCTGGGAAAAGAAAAGGCTGTAAACTATTGTTTGAAATTCCATCTGAAAGGGCTTTGAATGCATGTTTGATTACGCATCACTTCGTTGACTTGTGGATTTTGTTATGATCTTGAAGGGCAACTTGAATATTCTAATGTAGCATTGGAAGTTACACGACAAATATTGAAATAGAATTCCTCACATTGACGTCCGATGAGCTTAAAGCTCAATTCTGAGCTTATAGATACTCTAGAAGAAACGAATTGAATGAATATTGATTTGTACACTGTGTTACATTCCAAAATACACGCTGAATATTTCTATTAGCATAGCTCAGTACATCAGCAGACTTTAATAACCTTTAAATATGAGTCTCTCATATAAAAAAGCCCGATAGCTATGAGTAAAATTGCTGATGTTTGGTTAGTTGCTCCTCCTGTAAGCCTATTACTGAGAGATAGTTCGGTACTGGACTCTCCAGCAAGTTCCAAATATCTAAAAGAGGGTTTTTTTATTCGTACTTGTTCGTTATGATTGTAGGTATTGCGTCTCAAAACAGGAAAATTTTGTATTCGATCAGAGCTGTTCTATTGATCTTTGATAGCTACTATCCAAACCGCTCCTATTATTGATCGTAGTGTAAAATATTGCTGTTCAAGTTCGAAAGAAAGATGTTGAGAAGGATGTATAGCACTGCGTGTGAACGCAGAATGCCGGATGTGATGCAATGGTCAATATATTATTGTTTTCAGTCTATTTTTGTGTGTTGTTCGTGAGTTGAGTTGTACACAAAATTTAGCACTCCTGATAAATCCTGTGAAAACGAGTGCATTAACCACCGAGGAAGAGTAGTAATAACGAATAAAGCACTAAATTGTCCGCCATAATCATACTGCACACTTTGCCCACCGAACGAATTATTGCCTAATTAGTGCAATAAAACCACCGTACATAAGTGATTGCGAAAACATGAAACGCCTGTAAGTGGCAATTTAATTAGCAACTATCTTCAACACCTTTTTTCCATCCAACCAGTTTGCAACTGACTGTTGTAAGTGGAAGATCTAATAAATGCAAGGAATCCCCACTTTAAGCGTTCCCGATTGCCGTTCGTAAATTAAGAGATTAAAATGCGGAAGTACCGGCACGCCAGAGCCTTCATTAGCCACATTAAACTAATTGTCCCTAATTAGGGACAGCAGTGAGCGACGTACAGGCTACATTTTCTCCGAGCAGGCTTATCTCTGCCGCTGCATAAAGAGCGCATTCCATATCGCGCTGGCTCAATTCACTAAGCGGCAATTAAAAGTGGAGTAATTAGAAAATTATGTTTACCCGGAAGCGCTCTGGCTGGAGGAAAAGGGGGGAAACACGAAACATATCGGATAGTTATACGACTAATGATTACGGAGTGCTGCATTAATCCGGTACAGCTTGTCATCATTCATGTTGATGGAAATAGATCGTTTTAAAAGAATGTTTAAGTAGAGCTTTTACAAATTCCAACGGAACGACTTGAATGGGGGACTTTCTTCGTTTAATTTTTTTGGTTTGGTTTGATTTTTTGTTCAAATGGACAGCTTTTATGTGTGTTTTAGATCTATTTGCCAAATTTTTATAGAGTTTGTGAATGATTCCTCACACTCGCTCAGCGATGCTACACAAACAGCTACACAAAAACAAAAGCTCCGGAACAGAAAAGTTTAAATTAACGCTTAATCCACTGTCGTTCCGCTGGGACGGAAACAATTGAATTGCCCCGTGTCGGAAATGTTCGTGTTCCCCCAAAATCCTTCGTTTAACCTTTTCCATCGGTATCGAAATCGAAAATATGCTTCAAGACGTACCAGCCGAAATCTGAGGTAAAAGCTGGCAATGCTCTCGTTTGCTCGCTATTCAACTGTCTTCCGCTCGCGGGAAGAAACTAATCTTTGGCCGATAGTAATCTTTAATTATTTTAAACCGTCTGCTGCTGCCGCAGTCGGAACGAACCGTCCGCTGGCGCCGAAAATTGTGCCGTAAGAAGCGAAAAAGTACTGAGCGTACCAGTTCGTTCTGATCCCTTTCAGTTTCCAGGCCGGCATTTTGAGGGTTATGGAAACGGGGGATCGCATTAGCTCGCGCGACGAGTCTGTGATGCTGCCATATCCTGCCATAATGGTCGCTGGTTAGATAATCTTGATTGGAAGGCTTAGCGAGCACGGTGCGAGCTGCTGAAAGACATGGCTTTTGGGGCAACTTTTGTCTGCTTTGTTTGTGCTCGTCAGCGATTACCGAAAACTAGTTTTTCTTTCGAATGAAATTAGAGATTTTTTGAAAGCAGAGTTTCGATACAAGAGGGGATATTGCAGAGTTGGGTTTTGTTTGGCTACTTGGTAAATAAAATTTAGACAGTTTTGTTTGATAGTTATTTTTTTACGATTGTATTTGTTCGAGTTAAGTGGATATTGTATTGAGATCGCTAAATCGTTTGGTAAATAGTTCTCTGTCCTTGTCGTCCGTTTCCATGCGTACAATGTCTCAGAGTCATATCCAGATGTCCATGTCTCAGAGGCGTATGTGAGTTCCGGTACTATATAGGTGATATATATTCCCAGCTTCGTTCGTCGTGGCAGGTTCTTTGAGGTGAACTGATTTCTTAAGCTGTAGAAAGAGCAGCTGGTATTCAGCATTCGCTCGCGCAACTCAACTACCATGGTATTTTGGTTTCTGACCTTTGACCCGAGATAGGTGAATTCTAGGACGACTTCAAAAGAGCATTTACCTATCTGTACGTCAAGCCTAAGAAGTTTTGAATTAATTATTGGTAGAGTCGCTGATGTTGCCACCATCAGTTTGGTCTTTGCCTCGTTTATCTGGAATCCGAGGTTCTCTGTCGCCTGCTCGATCCCTTGGTAGTCTTCTGCTAAATATGAGAGCCGCAGACCAGGATCTGGTTTGACTTATAGAAGATGGTTCTCGAAGTCTCCATCCACCCTCAGTTGGCAAGTAACGTTGGTCATAGTCATTCTAACTAGCCTTATCAGGTTGGTCGGGACTCCAACAGAGCTCATAGCGTCGTATAGTTTTACTCTGGATATGTTATCGTATGCAGCTTTGAAGTCAGTGAAGAGATGGTACGTGATGTGTCTATATTCTGCCATCTTCTCCAAGATCTACCGCATCGTGAAGATCTGATCTTCTTCTGATCTGATCAGTGGTTGATTTTTCGTTTCGGAATTCTCTTTGATAATTTCCGACTATCTCTTCAACGTGTTAGACAAGACGATGATGAAAGATCAGGAAGAATATTTTATAATTGCTAAATAGTATGGAGCTGTATAATCGATGTCGAATGCTTTATATTAATTGACTGTTTTCCACTCTTTTTGTTCGATATATGAACGTTGTTTGCCTCATGCTGAAGCCATTTGATCCACGCCCAAAAGGTGGAACAAATTTATGCAGATCCACCCGACGCGTCACTGCCAAACGTTCCACAACCAGGGCAACAATAACACCACGCGCCGGAACACTCGCAACATGATTAATTTACGTAATGTCTTCCAATGATGACTCCCGGACCGTGCAACTCGGCAAGTCGGCCGCAGCTCCCGGTGTCATCTTACGCTTGTCGTACGCATTTAATCTTCCGATTTTAGCAGAGGTTGTAGAAATTATGGTCCTCCGCCGGCCCTTCCCGTAACCGATGCTTGGAGCGGTGTGGTGATCCCCAGAAGTGGCACGTTAGTGGTGCGGTTTCCAGTGTGAAGTTCGGTCGGTATCACCGCCACAACCCTGCCATCCTTGCAGAACGCGAAGCAATCGCACGATGGGCCCTCTTGGGAAAACTCCGAACATAAATGTAATAAACAAATGAAACTCAATTACAGGGATAATAAATTTGCACTCATCATCATAATCAAAATTAATTTATTACGAAACTTTTCTCCTCCCGCGCTGAGCACTTCCTTCCTTCGTTTTGAGGGAAACGTGCTTCTCGCACATCTCGCCACACCTGGGGCAACTGTCTACGCTGGTTACGTTGCGCCGCGTACGCGTACGGCTACCACCATCCCACCACCGCGCTCGTGCCTTCGGTCGCAAAGGATGGAATGTTGGCAAGCGTGTGCAGACAAAATACAATTTGCTTGCCAGACGCGGCACGGTTGCCTTCTCCTTCGTCCGTGGAAGATAATGATAACAGCGTTAGCCCGGGTGCTTTGTGTTTGCACAAGCCGGTTCTCACACTTGGTGCGAGAGTGCGTTGGAGTGTGGGGATGAGTTAAATTAAATAAAACTGGCTATTTAAAAGAAAACTCTACCGAATCATTGACACTCATTGGAACGTTTTATTGCAGTGCTGTTCTTTAGAGTGGCTGTGAATTTTTATTTGTTGCCTTTGAAGTAATGTATTGATAATTAAAAGCTGCAATAATAATTATTGTAGATAAATTAATGAATATAAAATTGTATCACGAAAGGATTTAAAATATCGTAAATATGGAAAAGAGTCGATAAATGATAAACAATAAACGAAAACGATAAACAATATTAAAAAATAATCGATGGTACCGTCTTAAGCTACTGTTTCATATAATGGTATACTTTTTAATCATACATTAAAAACAGTTAAAACTGTCTTATTGAAATATATAATGCCCGTGAGGTTAATTATTTTGCTATGCGCGGTGATCTTATCAAGACGAAGCGATAACTCATAGTCAAATGTGTTATTCAGTTGATAGTTTATGCAGCACGTTGCATACATTTGAAAATACTAAGCTTATTTTTTCCTAAAAAAAATCTAATAATTGAGATGTAAGATCCTTCTAACATCATCTGAATTACACAAGTCAACTGACATCTAGATGATTTTTTTTCTAAATACACGCGATTACGACGATGTTGTTAAATTAGTTAAACCCTTAAGGCCGCTTTACAGTCGAAGTGGGCCTGGTGAAACGTTGATTATTTATTTTTTACATTAAAATCTGAAGAATTCAGTCGTTCTTTTGGCGATAAATTACAACTTCGATCAAAACAAACAATACAGGAATTCAAACAAAACCCGTTTGGACCATAAACTCTGGAAGATCTCTTAAATTCGTTTCCATATAGTTAATGTTATCATCATTAAAACATTTATTAATAAATGTGTGAAATATAATAGCTAATAAATATTATTTAATTATTATTTTATAATAACTTAAATGAATAATATGTTAAATACTAATATAAAAGATAATAGTAACATATTATTATAAATATATTTAAATCATATTATTCAGTTTATATTGATTTGCTAAAAAATATTTAATAAACTTATCGTTGAACCATATAGATTTTAGCGTAAATTTCTTTTGTTTTGGTGTACGATGGGTAATATTCCGATTAATATTCAAGGAAATATAGCAAAAAAAAAAACAAAGTTTGACGTTTCCGTTCACGCAAGGTCTAAACCGGCCTTCAGGTGCCAACAACCATCGGTAAAAAATCTTACATCAAAATCGTGTTTATTGCATACAGTTTTGCTTCAAAATACCCTAGTTTTTACTCATAACGATCAGCTTAAACGATGCTTCCGTGATGGATAATGTACACTTTCTTCACACGCTTGCAAGGGTTCATTAAAGGGTGCCTCGTTAAGGCAGCCCTTAAACACTGTTAACACCAATTCCTCAGCTAAGCAAATAACTCACCAAGTAGCCGACGAAGCCCCACGGTAAATACCTTTTGTCGGAATCCGACCAAACGATGCGGTAAACCGCACGTCGCGTAGGTGAGCCGTGGCCCGTGTAATGTTGCTCGTCACGCGTGGTGGATTATCCTGTCGTAGACTTGCCTGCGGTTAGCCAGTTTTCCGCTTCGTCTTTTCACGTGCCTAATGAAAGGGAAAACGAACCTATCATATCCCGGACGGACTGGATGGACTCGCAGCAAGCAGCTCTCGACTCGCTATGCTGTGTCCGCTCTTGCTCAAATCGACCAGGACTTGCCTGTCCCGTATATGTCGGGTGGAGAGAAGCGGTGGAATGGTCAGGACCATGAGATGAATGACAGGAGAATTTATTATACTTTATCTTGAAGATATTATTTCCCGCGTGAATGAGACGTCACGCTGTGCTTTGCCAGCAGCGTCCTGGAATGTCCCCTGCTCTGGGTGCAACGGTCTCAAACGACCCTTATTGTATCGTTGGTTCACTATTACCGGCACTCCGGTAGACAGTGTAACGCCATCGGAATGAAGTTGTTTCCAATTCCCGGCCCGCTTATGAGTGTTCACTTTCTCACACCGCACTACACGTTATGATCGAAACTGGGCTGGAATTGGTGTTTCACGTCGCTGCTGCCAGCACACGGCAGCCAACTTTACCTTTTGGCGCGCGGGCTGGCAGCAACACGTTACCGGAAGTGACATAAAACATTTCAACACTTGTCGAGTGTAACCTACATGCAGGAGTCATTGTACCGAGCGATAGGGACGAGATAGGAGGACAAAGTTCCGCCCGACATATTGCACCATGGCGCTCCCTTCCCTTGCGTACGCAAACAATCGTCCGGGTGGGAGACGAGGGACCGAACCCCCCCCTCCCCCACAGAACGATGATACACATTTCGACACCACCATTACCGTATATTACAGCCAAACCGCCAGCCATCGATTTTCCATTCGCTTTACGATGGTTGGTGCGGTGGGAGCACAACTTCTCTCGTCCTTTCTTGCTCATTCTCGTTCTAGTTTCACTCACACTCTTCCTCACTCTGTGTGTGTGTTTGTTTCGCTTCCCACAAAAGGGAAAGTGCCGCGCAAGTGATAATGCACCGAGGGAGCAACATCGGCAAAGAAACTCTCGGTCGCTCCACCCGGAAACAGATGCTACTGAAGAATGCTGGCACGGCCCCGATACGCCTCGCATCGTATCGATACGCCTCGATTTCCCCGTTGTTCGCGGTCAAGTTTATTTAGTTTATTAGATCGAGCTTGGCAGAGGGATCGGCAAATGGGAGGAATGGCAAGTGGGAGTGGGTCGGAATATGACACTTGGCAACATGTGCCGGGCTTGCGAGGTAATACATTTCCTACTGCATGATGTCAAGTAGGATGGCGGCAGTTTCGGTGTGGAATGCTAGTTTATCCTCTTTTATTTGCTTGAAAATGAAGAATCAATAAAGATGGGAAGGAACGAGCTTTGTATTTGGTGCATGTTTGCTACATAAAGTCTTTCATTGATTGTTTACAAGGGAGTGTTAATAGTGTATCCGTTAGGAATGGTTTAATGAACTGCTTTTAAAAGGAAAATTGTAAAAAATGCATTTTAGATTAAATACGAATGGAAAATTTGACTGTTATTACATTATTTTCATATTGGTTTTCTTTTTATTCTTAGTTTTTAGTCGATTTGTGTTAAATTTTGCATTATTTTATGTCTTTCAGTTCATTTTTTTATTTTATTTTTGATTGATGAGAAAATTGTTTTAATTTTAATTCCACTGTTTTATCGTTTCTGCATTTATCTTATTTTAATCTTTTCCTATTTGAATCTCATCCAAATGGAATATAAAATGGCTTTCAAATTTAAAAGTTTTGTTGTTTTGAACATACATATATTAATGTTTTATACAACTTTAAAACTACAAATTGTTTGTTCCGAATGCCTTTATCGTCCTGAGTGTAAATATCCTAAGTATAAAAATATATTCCAAGATTTAATCACACGGTATCTAAGTTTCCAAAAACATATTCTTCTACTGAATGATTTCATCGCTTCGTATAAACGCTGTTTGCTTGTGACGCTCGACCGCACCATAATTATCAATCAACCCAAGGTGCTATAAACCCTCACAGGGCATCATGCACTCACCATTTCAGCTTTGCAAAACCCGTTGAAATCAAGCCATAAAACTTTACATCACATTAGCCCAAAAGTGTTCGAAATTGCCACCGTCTAGCCGGTTTCATCACCAAAAGTGAATTTAATCTATTTAATGAGTGCCGTACGATGGTGCAAGGTCTGTTGTTTCCCTGCTGTGTGCTTCTGCCAGTCACATTAAAGACCCTCTTATGGTGGGGGACTGGGGACTCTTTAACATGCGACCATTCCGATGTCCTTTTGGTGGGTCGCGTGTCTCGTTTACTGCTTCTTCGTGGGTATGGTTTTTTTTTCTCCATTTCATACCCGTATTTCTACCGGCAACAATACATGACCTCGCACGGTCGGTGGTTTTCTATAGTGCAGTTTGCTTGATATGATGGCGATCTGGCTCTGACCTGCCGACGTTTTTTTAAGTGAGTGTTTTTTTTTGTTCTCATCTGCGTCGTCCTTTGCAGAACGGAACTGTGGCCTGGACAAAACAACGGAGATCAAAGGAGCAATAGGCCAGTTAAAGAACAATGCGTCAAATGTGCGTCTCTGGGCGCAATTGAACGATGGGGGTTGTGGATATGGACATTAAAGTAGCTTTAAAACTGAAAATACTAACGGGCAATCGTGGTAGAATTCAAATCTTATGAGAGTTAAAAAAAAATCTCTTTACAAAAATCGAGCTGTAACGCTGGAAAGTGTGGATTATTCAATAAAAAATGTGCGGACGTTTTCTAACACTTAATACAATAAAACAATGATACACTGGTTACATTATTGCTCGGAGTTTTCAGGATACATTAAACTCATGAGACAAGAAAGTCCGTTGCTGTTTTTAAGCGGACCGAACAAACTTTAAATAAGATTTTTTTAACTACCCATTTTAAGCAATACGACCTTTTTGGATAGTTCCTTCTGAATAAAAAAATATCCCTTTAACTAACCAAAAAAGAACCTTGATGTTTTGCTACCTCATGTTATATAATACGAAGGGTAAAAACGAACACTAAAACTCGAGGTAACAGACTTACTTAGTATATGTGGCATTCGTTGAGTGAGTCCAAGAAAGGTAATAAAATTCAAAATAATCTACCCAATATATAAAACAATATGACAATAAACTCATATAAGAATAGGATTACGATAAATTATAGGTATTATTAATTCTAACAGGTAAGGATCAAGTTGGTTCAGATGGTAGAAACTTCCAGTACAGTTCGTCGCGTAAACAAAGCAAAACGAGTAAAAGAAGAGATATAAATAGTTGGTGAGATAGAATATAAGGACGCGTTCTAGTTTCCAATAAACACTTGCAATTCAGCTTTCAACCTGGACGGTCAGAATGATACTTGGTTCTGATTTCCATTCTTCGCTTCGACCTCAAAAGAGGTCAAGCTTGGATGAAGGCTGTTTTTCTTTGAATCTTCATTCTAATAGTAAAACAAATCTTTGTTTTGACTCACAACAGCACATGGTTGCTCCAGAGATGAGCTATAATTTACCGTACGTATCATTGCGTGTAAGAAGAAACGCTAGTTATAGGTGTGCTGTCGCCCAGAGAACAGCATAGCAATCCGCTTGTCCGACGAAGTGAATAAGTGATGGTGTCAACTAAGAAGAACAATAGATCTCACAGCGATTCCCGGAGTACTTCATAACCCCCAAGTCTAAGATGAGTTAGATCGATAACTTATCGAGGATCATCGAGAAATTGGAATGAGATCATTATATCCAGCAGCTAAGGAGAGACGCGACAAGACAACAGGATTGAAAGCAAATAGACACCGTGAAGCAAACAACCGGCATAACGGCAGCAGAGGAACATCAGTCAATGCTTGCATTTCTGATGAATTAAGAGCAAAAAAGCTTACAAGGGAACGGAGGACACATAGGATAGGAGGCACTCATGAACCACCAGAACTAATAGAGAAGCTCGAGGCGATGACAAGCCTTAAACAGTTGAAACATATAAATAGAAAGAAATTAAAGTACCAGAATGAACTGAAATACCTATTTTCAAAAGTATATCACAGTGCCGTGATTTTATATCATTTTTAAACACACGTATTAACAAAGAAAATAGATTGTTCAATTAGTAATATGCATCGTTTGATGTGCATTATCTTATTATTATATTTCTGATGATTGTTGTTTGTCATACAAACAATCTATTTCAATCCGCATCATCGAATCAATTTAATCTCCCACAGAATAGACTTCTTTAAAGAATCATTTTGTCTTGGAATTTCATTTGTTGAGAAGCCATTTCACCCACCACCTGAATTTTTCATTCTGCTGAGTAAACTGATTTCCCGTTTTACACAGTTCCATTCATTGTCGTCGTCATCGATACCCCAGCACACATCATCCTGCTACAATAAAAAATACGAAACCAGAACCACCTCGTACACGACTGCTCAAGTGGTACAAAATAAATTTCAATTTTATTACCAATCTCCTCTCATTTTCAATGTTTACGCATTCCCCCAGGAAAAGCAACAACAAAAAAACAACCCCAACACCCCATTCCATACACCCCACGACCACATAAAGAGAGCAACAAAAAAAACACCATCCGGAGAGCGATCATCGTGTCAGTCGCGACAAATTCTAGCACTCACTTCCCCACATCCCCTCCAATGGATTTGTGTGGGTATGTGTGTCCAGGAATCTGACGCCCCGCGAACACAACTCACCGGAAGTGCCACTTATGGGGCTCGGAATGGAGCGAGGCTAGAAAATCGATTTGCAAACACTTTTATGCTGCTCGCAGCGGAGGATAAACGTTTCGATTTAACGATTTCCCTACCGTACTTCCCCGGCGGGGACCGTTCGAGGCGCAAGGTTCAGTCGTAACAACGGTCTGTGATTTTATATTCGCTTCTAAAAACCGCAAAACCGCCAGATGGGTGTTGGGCCAAAATTGCCATCGTCAGGAAGAATCCGAGTGTTTGGGAAGCGTGCGGGAGAAAATGCGATTTTTTCGTTTGGGTTTCGGCGTTAGAAACAGGAAAAGGAATTATGTAGAACTACAGGAAATTACTTTTTTTATAGAATGGCGTTTTGTTTTAGACAGATAATTATGTATAAGCATTTAAAATCAATTTTAATTGATTTCTTTTTAGTAAGGAGTCTCACGAAATCATCACAAAAACTCATATTTCAATGTACAATACAAGCAAAATTGCGTTTTGCTACTCATACACAATTGAACCGATCATTAGCTACTTACATGAAAGATTAGCTCCAATCGTTTAGGAAGCAATTCTAATGAACCTTTTTTTCATGCACACGAAAAGGTCACGAAACGACCCTCAGTATACACCCAGTTCCAGCCCCGTTTTAACTCCATCCGTTCGCAGTTGCAAACATCGACCTAAGAAGACGGCCACCTTCTTATCGTAGCACGTGTCGTGCCCCATCTTAAGAACCGATGCAACCGATGCTGCTCCGTCCTGCTCGCACCGTAACGTAACGAGCAAACACGCCGGAAACAGCCTCGGGTCGCCCTTAGCCCCGGCCTTACCTTCCGGTAGTACGGTGCTGAGCGGTGCTGTGGAGCAGCAGCAGCGGCAACCGTCTGGAGAGGTATCGAAAATTACCATAATTTGACACCCTCGATACCATCGTCACCTTCCGGGCTCGTCGACAATCAACACGTGTGATTGAGTCGTTGGGAAGGGACCGGTGGGCCGCTTGCAAGAGCTTTCGCTTGAATTGCACTGATTTAGTGTGAAAGCAAGTGTGAAAAGATTAAGTCATGAGCCCGGAAGAACACCGGTACGAGGCCGCTTGGCGTGGAGCGAGATACGGGGGAAAAAAAGAAGGACGCTATCCCAAGCGTAACCGTGAGCATCCCGTCATTGACGGTGTCGGCTGGTTAATCGAACGAGGGTTCAATAAAACACGAAGAAAAAACATATCTTTACATGGAGCAGGGAAATAGCGACCATGAAATGAGTGGTTTAGATCGGGTTAGTTGTTAAAAGGGGATGCAATTTAGCACCAAATTAGGATTGAGGGCTGATAGTATTTTCCGGTACAATGGAAGCATTTTTTTAAAGTACGTGTGCATAACTTTTTTTAACAATTTCTTTGGTTGTATTGAGATTTTTGCTTAGTTATATTTTTATTACTTTGTTACTTTGTTTAAGTATTGTATTGATACTACAATATCATGTTCTACATAACGTTCAAACTTGATGCAACTGACTCTTGGTTGACTTTTTGAGTTATTAGGTTACATCACGTTATACAGTGAAATTTCTTAGATGTAACCTGTTCTAGATGAATTGCTTCTTTTAGATTAACATTTTCAAGTTCTCGTCATATTCTAGACATTTCATGTATCTCCAAGATGAATGTCTCCCTAAAACGAATATTCTCTAAGTTGCATATGCGATGTGGCAGCCTAAACTGTCTTATCTTATAATACAGCGGTCGATGTATAGCTCAATTTCGGTTCACCATTTCCAAATCTTATTTTTGACATTTGGATGAAAAAGTATTCATAAACGATTCCACACAATCAAACACTTTTTAGGGCCAATTGTTCATTTTCTGTCCAAAACCTAGTGTAACTATACATTTCCTTCTGATGTATGTTGTATGGAGTAGTTTTTTCAGTAATGCATCACTTAAAAACCACCATAATCATGAATTTAGCCTCTTAGTATTGGTCTTCTTGAGCGGCACACGATTTCGTCTTAATTTTGGGCACTGATCCTGCACCCATAATCGATAAAAGCTCTATGATTCTATCTTTGTTTATATTCATCAACTTTTTAAAGTTCAAAATTATGAACAAAAATTGTAAAAATTATCAAAAATGCATCCTAGGACGCCAAGTTATTTCCGTGATTTCTTGAATACTTCATAGCAACAACAAGTTCCCTTAAGATGAATCACTCTTAGCTGACGGTCTCTTGAAGATTCAATTTGGTGAGATTTCACAGTATACGAATATATCCCTATTGCAAAAAGGAGATATTCAGTTTTGCAACCTTGTATGGGAAAATAAACAAACAATACTTTTTTCAGCACATTTCTTGAGAATTCAGCTTCTTTGTCATTTTCTGTCTTTCTATGCGCAAGCTTTAGAACACATCAAAGCGTATTCATATCATGAATATAGAAAGCATTTTCAAAAGTTGAGGTGATCTTTAACCTGTCGCAGGAATTTAATTAAAACTACCCAAAGCTACCGTTTGCAGGGCGAATGGATTTGTAAGATTGTAAAGTACATTTTACTTTGAAGTCTAAGATGAGGTTGGGTGTGTGTACGTGTGCAAGACGTGTCTGATCTGCGAATGCCTAATTTTGGCTTTGAAGATATCAACATTTTTTTAAATCTTTGTGTCGCAATCGTCCCTTTTAAGACAAGAAAAGAGACAAGAAACCCTTTTGGTAAGAAAAAAATATTTCTGTTAATGGAATTATACAAAATTATCTGATTGGTATCTCAAAATTTAATTATGAAAATGATTGATGAGACAATGAGACAATCTTTAAAAAAAAATTGAGACTCAAAAACAACCCTGGGATACTCGTTAATGACAATTGTCATATTTTAAGATTTATTTAAAAACTCCGGCAGATCTGCTTTTTTTATAAGTCGAAATTAATGAAACTCATCGTTATTATTTTAATCCTTTTTGTAACTATGAATAAGATTCAGTTTTTGTAAACTAGTTGTGTTTTGTTTAGTAATTTTCTTAAATTTTATCATAGCACCATTTTGAAAACAGCTTAAATTATTGTAAAATCATTCTTTCTCCAGTAAAAACCACCACCAATCCGTTGTGAGCAATCTTTCCTCCCTATTTAAAATGAAACTCGAACGAGTTTGACCATATGTTGCGCTGCGTGATGGGCACAAATCTATCGATACATCCATTACGATACAGCTTGTGGATGATTTTTCCATCATTTTCGTGCCTCCTCCGCACATCTCCTGCCGCCTGTTCAGTCCTTCCTTTTGAAGTACATGCAATGAGGGGTATCTTTATTTTCCCTGGAATGTCATGCTCGTCCTCCATGCAGCGAATGACACGCATGCAGTGTCAAGCCATTCGTTGCCATTTACATCCTCTCTCAGGTCAGGTCGAAAGGGTAGGGACGGTCTGGACGTAACAAAAACCTCCACCAGCTGGTGTTAAAATAACAGTTTCCCGACAGTTGATGGGCAAGGCAACAAATGAGGCAGTTGCACGTGCAGCGTGTGACCCAGGCAACCGGATTAGCAATGAATGATGGAAACTCTCCAGCAACAAACACGCGCACACAATATGACTGTTACACACTCCCTAACGTACATCCAATCCAGCATCGATCCGGAAGAAGGACAGCGGCGTACAATAAAACAGTGAAAACGACTCTCGTCCCTCGAGTCACAAATGGCAATGCGTTAGCTGGGCCCCAGTACGTTACATCGAAAAGCATTGCGAAGCATCATCGGGTTGCATGCTCATGGTCATGGACGGTACTGCACGGCGCGTAATGGTCAACAGGAAAAAGCACATAAATATCGGTGAATGGAGAGTGTTTCACAAATTTCGATCATGGTCTGTGAGCTGAAAATGGCAATTTCGATTTAAAAGTGTTGTGCCCCAAAGGTGTACAATGTTGAACATGGAGAGCAAAGTGATGTTTCAAAAAAAACCCCTTTTTGCACTATCCAGCATGCATCATAGTTTCGAAATGAAAAATTATGTTTCGCTTTTATGGTTGTTGCAAATGTGATATTAATCTTTTTGTTTGTCGTTCTGCCATTAAAGCCACAAATTGCACTCCAACATGAAATACCGCCACTGTACAGACATTTGTCGTAGATTGTCCTTTAAGAAAATAAACAGCACATTACACGGTTGTCGTCGGAGAATGGCAATCGTCGAACTGCTGTCGGACACGGTTACAGACATTCTGACATGTTGCCCTTTTCTCTCGGGCCCAAGCTAATCGTGCTCAGGACCCGCTCACATTCGTATTAGCAACGTGCCATTAAATAAGCCTTCATTTGCAGACGTCGTGAAAGATTAGGTTTATGTTTTGGTCGCCCTGTACTTACAACGGAACCGAACTCACCCTTTCCACCTGCGAGACGGTGCGTTACGGTTTGCTACATAGGAAATAAACGAATCGAATAAATGCGACACAGTCGGAAGCTGCTGCTGCGGGTGGTGGTTGTTGGTTTACCGTGCCCGTGCGGACGCGAAACAAGCCAGCAAGAACGGTGCGGGCACACGTCAAGTGGTTTGAAAAATGTAATCCTCCAGCTTGTATTTGTTTTCCGTCTTTCCTTTGCTGCACTTAATTGGGATGCAATGAGTTGTGTAATTGAACTAAACTAAGGGCACCATTCGAACGAGATTAGAGTAAATAGAGTAATTTCTTATGACTGTTGTTGTTTATTGCAATCGCTATTTGGATTTTGTCCAACACGCAGTGTACATTGTTTATTGATTGAGCTGAAGTTAAAATAATGTATAAAACATTTACTTAAACTACTTATAATTTAGTTTTTTTCGTTAATCTCATTCATCTTTGATTGAAATTTTACTCATGAAATAATTTCTATCACGACTTAATCTATAATGTAAATCAAATAAATAAAGCGACAGAACGCAATCCAAACGAAGTTGCTTCAAGCAAACATCGAGCGAAATCATACTTTCAGCAAGACACGCGCATAATGGCATACAGAAGCCAACTGGCAGAAAACTTCTCTGGTTCCCCTTTTGCCACAACGCAACACACACTGGCAAACACACGAGCTTATCGTTTTCCGACTGGATTGTAATCCGATCCTTCTCGAACCTTTTTTTGTGTCGTTCGTCACGAAGTTGAACGAATCGGTGTTCGGGTGTTAGTCGATGAAATTAAGGGGAAATGTGTAGATGTGTGTGCTTTTTTGCACTAAGATCGTTTGTAATCGTGTAAATGGAAGTTTGTCGATAAGGAGTTTTAGGAAGATGAAAGTTTATGAATGATAAGATGTCTTTAATGAATTAAAATTACTTTTTTCACTGCTTAAAAATATCTGTTTTATCAGTTTAAACTGCCAGGCATTATGAAATACTTTGCAATATGAAATACTTTCATTATTTGCATATGTTATAGTATATTGAACTACTTGTGGGCACCTTATACAACGCAAACGCGGACCGAGGGATGTCACCAATTGATCGTTCTGGATCATTAGTTGAAGTTGAAGCAATACTATGATGAGATTATTATTGAAGTAAAAACAGGACAAAAGAATAGCCTTAGTCCTTCCCGGCTGCTGTGAGAATATCGCAGTACTTCAATCGATCATATTGATATATCGATAATATTTGAGCAAATAAGAAGGAATGCTCAAATTGTGTTTATTACTTTTAGCACTTTTCACCGATATTAAAGCAGTACTTGAGCCCGGCATCACTGCAGTAATTGAGCCCGATATGACGATAGCAAATGTGTTGAGTCGCATTAATTTTCTTCGCGCATCCCGTCTGAATCTTTAGCGTCCTTGTTCTTGTTGTGAAAAGCGTGTGATTTTGTTAAAATATATGTTATATTCGTATTGTACTCCCTCATATATCGAGTGGGCTTATTAGGTCCGTCGAGCATTTTAATAAAATATTCAAAATATACAAAATATACAAATTACATTCAGAATTAAAAAACACCAGGCGCCTCCATTTCTGGGTAACTGATGGAGCAGCCCGGTACCTCATACATCATTCTTTAAAAGCTTTAAATCAGTCACGGTTATTTTATTTACCGACATCTTTGGAAGCATAAAATTAAACAATATGCTTTTTGAAACCACACCACTTGAAGGTTCACTATGCAATCGTTTCAAAATTTGACATAAAAACATCCTGTTCTGTTATCTTTCAATTCTTGTTGTGCACCTACCGTACGTACGCAACTTCAGCGGAAATCACTAACAATCTGAAGAAAGAAACACCACAAACACATCCCACACCGAGCCAGAAAGGCAAAGAATATCTTCAGCAAACATTGCACACGATACATAACCGCACAACGCTTCGCTGTCCAACTGCACGCTGTGCAAACGTTTTGTTACGGCTGTCAGAAGGACGCTTTTTTAATGCAACTGCTGCATCTACATTCTTTCGCCGTTCTGCAGTCGCCTGTTCGTCCGTTCCTCGCACAGTGCTGGCAGTCGTTTCCTGCATTCATCAGTTTATCTACCACACTAAAGCTGTAGCTCTTCCGCTTCCCACACGTACAGGCGTACTGCATTCGTGCACTTGGCTGCTGTAGGTGGTGGATTCGATTTTTTTTTGGGTCCTTTTCTCTAAACCACTTGTCAGTCGACACGTGAAATTTTGCGTCGAAGTGTGCTTCCTTTTTTTTCGGCGGGAAGCGAAAAAGATCGCTTCCTGTGTAAAAAAGAAACGGTGAAAAATATCTTGCACACACATAAAGCAAGCAGAAAATCTTTTCAGTATTCTTTTTTTTCGATTCGTTGCACAGAAGGCACCACGAAAAGAGGGTACGCTTAACCGGCAGTTGATTTGTGCAGCGAAAGTGTAAGATTGTGAATCCGATTCTTTGTATAGTTGAACCGGGACGTGTGTGAAGTGGTATTTTGAAAGGTAGATTTCTTCTGATATGGGTTTGGTTACGGTGCCGGAAGCGAAGGATAAGTAGGGTTCATTTCATTTTATTTGTGTGAATCTGAAATGGCAATTATTTAGCGGAGTTCTTAACACAAAAAGCAATATTGTGTACCAGTAGATCTGTTGCAACTAGTAGGATAGTGAAAGGAAAACGGCTATTTAGAAAGATTATCTAAGGAAAATATGTTACCGTTTCATCTCGTTAAAAAGGTGGCAAAAGGGCAGATAAAGAGGGAGGTTGTTTCTAAATGATTTAAAAGACAAATCATCAAATGTGTGATTAATTATTAAAATAGTACATGCTGACACCACTCAACTATTTCTTCAAGCCTCAAGTTAATTTAATTAAGCTTGTACAAGTTTTTTTCAAGGAATCAGTTGAATTATTTTACAGTTATATTATTTATTTTAATAATGGTTTATTCCATCAATTGTTGCGAACTTTAACAAAATATTGACCTTTCGTTTTTCTTTTTGTATCGATCGGTTCCCTTCGGGGATGCTCGACCCGATCAGAAGTAGACACTGGTAACATTGAACTTTTACTGTGTCGTCTTCTTTTGGGAATCGCCGGAAACAACGCTGTACGACCAAAGTGACCGTATTGTAATTTTAAACAAAATATTTTTAGTATTTTAAATATTTTACTGACTTCCTACCGTTGATTTCACACACTAAGGTAAATAACAAGAGTAAACACGTTATTTAACGGGTTTTGATTGATTATTAAGCGTAAAAAGATAAATTTGAACAGCGATGTATGGGAAGCATTCGATCAAAGTAATAAAACAATGACAAAACAACTCTATGCTGCTCCGCAGCCACAGTATTTTCAATTTGATATAGCAACATTAACACCCGTACTCCGCCCACCATTTACTCCATCGTTCAAAATTGAATCACCTTTAAGTGCTGCTAGTCGCTAGCTTTTCCATCATAGAAGTATAGTTTCGATTCACCAGCATCCTCCATTGTTTGCAAAAGGTCGTAAATTTTTCGTCACACCATCATCGACCAACGGCAAAGAAGAGCCACAGACACTGCTCACTTGTGTTCTATTCCCGTGTCCTAGCAGACCTACATTTACCGTCGAGTAATCGTTTTCAGCATTTACCTTCTGTATCATTACAAAGTCTTACACAGAGTCAACACACTCACAGACAGAGGGAGCTTGAAATTTCCATAGTTTTGCTACTGGCTGGCTGGCTGGTGTTGGCTCACCCATTCGCACGACCAGTTGCCGCGGACCCGATACGCGGGCGACCGGCGACGCTTCAATGGACCATTGGAAGCGAACATAAGTAACCCACGATGGGGCAATAAAAATAATACTTCCCCTTTAATGCTCTTTTATGTGATTGCTACCGCACCTAGCAGCCGGGGTCGACTATCGTAGTTAATGTGACCCGTAGACGGTCACCCCTTTTAAACCTCTCTAGGCGGTTGGACTAGCAGAAAAAAAGAAACAAACACAGAGGAAGAGTATCACTGCCACCCTTCCGTACGGCAGTGCGTGGACATAAATTCGTTCGGTGCTCCACTCTTGCCGATACAAAAGTGTCCCACAGGGGTTGGGATAAAATTCCGTCATGCTCCGGTGCAGTCCGCCAGTTCCACGGTTGGCGTCTTCGAGTCAAGTTCGACGAGCGTGATGCAAAACCCCGTCCTAATAGCACCATCATCATCATCATCATCATAGAGCGGGAGGGTTGGGAGATTGTTTTTGTTTCTGTGCAGGTTCCTCTCGGGAGCTTCCGGTAAAGCTTGCCACAAAGGCGAACGCGATTCTATTAGCAGTGAAACAGATTTTCACAAATAATTGAATTAAACTTAATTAAATTCAAAACTTTCTTCTTCCATCCCTGGTCTGCTCACATCTCCCTTCACTCTGTGTGTGTGTGTGTTCGTCAACTAGCTACTCGCTGCAGCTACTTTTCTATGATCCGTAATGGAATTAAAGACGACTGGTAGCATTTTCTCACTCGGGGTTGGACGCTCATTAGTAAGGATTTTGCTTTTGCTACTGCCCGAAGGCTATGCATATGAGAGGTTTTGTTTTATATTTTTCCCATTTTAGTCTTTTGCGGTAATCGAATCGGCGAAGCGAGGGTTTTTTTCGTCATCTCTTCATTTGTTTATTGATTTTCTTTGTAGTAATGTAATGTCTTGGGAAGAAATGCTCTAAAATGATAGTTGTATAAGGGATCGAATGTTTATTTGTGATCATTAAAGTCAGTAAAAACGGAAAGATTCATTAAAAGGAACACAACAAAGAATAATTTATTTTAGCAATGCTAGTTCAATGTCAATGGTTGATGGGTTACATTGAAAAGTATTTGGGAAACTGTCAAAAGGCATGAAAGACGTAAATGAAAATATGCGATTCGTTAAGAAACTTTCGCTGTACAGTAAAAAAAATAGATTATTTTAAACCTGAATATTATTTTACATCACTTACCATAAATTTGTAATTATAACAGGAAATATTACAGTGGAAATATTTATCAATTGGGTTAAATGTACAAATCCTAAACCAAAACATGATTTAAAATTTCGTTCTTCTCATTTGAACGATATTAGATTTCAATGATAATGTGTAAATAATCATAAATTAAATCTGAAATAAATCTATTAATCTTTTTCTTGGTTTTTTACTTGAAAACAGTTAAAATTATTATTTTTAATAGTTGTCGTTTACGCATTTCCGTATAGTTGTACTGGTCCAATGGATTGAAATAGTGAAGAGTTTATTGTATCAAACTTGTAGTTGATTGTATGGTTCTTGAATTTGTCTGGGCAGCGTATTCTTTGGGAAAAAGTCATAATTTCAATTAGGATAAGTTTATCAATTTTGGCTATAACACCAATTATGACCATAACAAACAATATTTGCGCTCTAAAACAATAAACAATTTTGCGTACTGAAACCATCGATGGATTTTTATTTCAAATATTTTACAAACAGCAGCACTGTAGGAAATAAGATATTTTGAAGTAATAAGCCACAATTTTTTTTCTTACTTAAAACCATCATTTTGGTGCAGAACATTAGTTATTTTAAGACTTCGATCTTGGTAGTTAGGGCCAGAAGTATCTTGGTAATTGAGCAATGGCTAAACCAATCCAAACAGACCATCCTGATTTGCGCTTCTCTACGTCTCGTGCTGAAATGGTAGCAGGCTTCGGTATAGCTTCCAAATTATATGAAGAATTGTCAGGAGATAGGAAGTGTGTCCAAACACAGTGTTATCAGTAAAATATTAGAATTTTAGAAGCATTAGCCCCATCAATTGTGCGAATAATTGAGGGTGGCTATTAACACATCAGTGATTGAAAACGGACATTGGAAACCATTAATTTTTCTTATTGAAAGAAATTTCTTATTGAATTTCTTATTACTTACGCGTTTGGTGTATTGAACTTATTATTATTTGATTTGAGCTGTCAGAACAATGTCAGAAAATGATTTTTAAATAAATACACGATGTAAATATGCACGAGTTTTGGCTTACAACCACAATTGGTATCGCTATGGCGAATTGCTAGGAACAGTACAGCCATAATGGGTACCTTGAGATACAATTTTTAATCGAAATGTTTAACTTTTTAGATGTAAACTGAGTTAAAATAAAAAATACCCTCGTATGATACACATTTTAGGGCTTCAAGAAAACATATAAACTTTGAAATTTTACCAAATACCTATTTTCACAGGAGTAAACTGGTATCTTGATGACAAAATATACCCATTATAGGTGCGCCCTAATTGGATTATGCCAAAATCCATGTAAGATTAATCGTCTGGCCTCAATGACAATGCTTCTGTAACCGTGTTTTTTTTTATTTGCATTCTGCTATTTTTTAGCGATGATCAACATTCGCCATAAAAAGTAAAGTAATGTGTAAATGATATTAGAAAGAAAGACATCAATTATCTTAGATTGTTGTACCCATGAAATGACTATTATGACTGTCATAAAAACATAACTAAACGTTAATAAAAAATTGCTGAAAATACAATTTTGCAACAAAAAAAACATCACCGTCTTCCACATACGATTAAAAAGCGAACAGTCAAAGGACATATAATAAACAGCCACTTTCAATTACTTTCCCCATACAAAAAAACAACCCGACTGCCAATTTCCCGCGCCAAGTACGTCCACGATCGTGCGCGACTTAACGGGTCGAGAAATTTACACCGTTCACACTTAGCGTAACGGCTTCATCCGAGCTTATGGCCGGACGCCCGCCCGGTAAGCGTGAGGATGTGGACGACGAGCACATACACTCATAAATTTACCGCTAAGCAGCAAAATATACCATTTTCTCTCCATCTCAGGCTAAGCGAAATCGTTTCCCCACTAAAACCGTACGAAGCATTTCGCCCTGTGCAGCCTGCAACGGTACAATAGTCGTAAATAATAACTCCCGCCAAATGGAAATGGCCCCCTTTACATTTGCCAGCACAGCGGGCCAAGCGGGGCAGGAAAGAATGTCCCAATCATCATCCCGTCCGACCTTTGGTGAAAGTTTCGAACGAACACAGTGGCGTGGAAAAAGGTTCTTCTGTAGTCGGGTTTCTTAAAGATTTTTGTTCACCTTTTTTTTAGCAAACCAACACTTCACTTTTATCGCCCACCACCACCCTCGGGCTGCAAATTGAAATGTCCGACAGGTTACAGTGGCCTCGTGGACGATGCGAGGCGACAAGGCGGCTTTCCAGCGCACAGAAAATGGCATTGCTCGTCTTGCGAGTGTTTTCCTATTTCCTCCCAATGTCCTAATCGGGCCATTTTGCTCAAGGATTTCATTTCCTATTTTACTATTTGAAAGCTGGAAAGCTATACTTTCTACTCGTTTCGGTACACCATGCTCTCACAAAGCTCCTCCATCTTCCAAAGCGTTGGCGAAGTGGAGAAGGAAGCCATTTCTGGACAAAAGTGCAAACGGAAGTGCGAATACATTGCGAGTGCGAGAGGGTCGTCGACTGGCCGAATGCAGCCGCGTAATGTTATTACAGCGACAAGTGAATTGTAAGCTGATTTCTGTCATCGTTTGTGTCCGATTTGAGGGCCATTAGCTGGCACGGGATACGGGTTTGCACCGATTTGCTGTGACATTTTATGCTTTCTACTTTCGCTTTGCTGCAAGCCATCTCAACGGATCCTTTTTTACCATTTAGCTTTTACAGCAAAGAGACTGGGGTTGTATTTGCTGATAAAATCTTTAAAGTGGTATCAAATATCATAAGGAACATAAAATAAGGTCGTATTTTGAAATATATTAGAAGTATACAACGACCCTTAAATGCACAAAATGCAAAACGAGTCCATTTCTATCTCATGCAGACAAATGAAAAATCTTATTATTTGCTTATCTATTCGGTGCTACAATCGCTCTGTGGTCTTTACCTAATGTATGAGCGTCCGAAAAGGCTCACAATCTTACGCTTGTAAATTTATTTAAATTCAAACTATCTTATAAATGATCTGAACATTTGAAATGATTTGACCCTACGTTTCAAAATAGCAGCTGTGTAGCATCAATTGTGAAGTCCTTTTTAGTCATTTTGATGTCTGCTAACTAACTCGTGATAAGCAATTGCCTTCAAGCAACATATTTACAACACAAAACTAATTTATTTTAAATTCTCCAACTCTCTCAATTCAGTTAATATTCTCTCTGAGTATTATTAATTTTCTTTTCATTTAAAGTACAGCGGTAAATATCTCTCTTATTTGAGCTAATTCCATGATTTTGTTCTCTAATCTGCAATTAAATTGGAATCTTACTGCGAACCTAACGAGCCGCAATGTTGAATTTTTCATATTCAAAGATTATTTAAAAATATATAAATATTACGCTTTGACTCCTCTAGGTTTTACTACCCACTGCGTAGATGTTACGACATCTTATTGAAGGAAACTTGGTATTAGAGAATGAGTTTGGCTCAATTGGCTTTTTATTAACGCTGAACAGACCCGAAATCTCTTAATGTGACCCGGCGATCAACGAAAGTAAGATCTCTCCAAATATTCTCAAAAGGGAAACGTTGTAACTGGAAATGAAAAACATTCACTGTTTGTCAAGGGATCGGGCAGCCATGCACATGATGAATAAATACCACTTATTTGTCCTCTAAATCTAATATATTCACGTGGATACGTCAACATTCATTATCCATACAATTTTAAACAATCAAAAGATTTTGGTCCGACTGAATTGTTTCTTAGTTTATTTATCATCTGATTTTAATATACTCAGAATTGTTTTGAGTATGGTTTAATTTGCAGATTCTAACTTAAATATTAAGGTTTTGATCGTAGCAATATGAATGCTAGTTCATGCCTGTCTGCTCACTATTCGCAAGCATGTTGAGAAGAAAAAGGAGTCTCAACACATGTAAGTCCTGCCCATGTTAAAGTCCCAACACATGCTGCACCATTATTAATCTCATCATTTTATAGTACATCTGTCTAGCAGTTGTTGTTGTTGATAATTTTTCCCTCTGCGTCATCATCAATCCTTCCCTAGCAAAGCTTCCCATGGAATGCAAATCATCGCCGCGGGTTATTATTATTCTGCAAGCGTTTATCACACAACCACCACCACACTGTCACCTATTTTCCCATTTTCCTTTTTAAACACTGCCGCTTGCAAGTAAGGCACTCCATCGCAATGGTCCGAGCGCTGCCGACTTGTTACCCATTCCCGCTGCGCTGCACAGTTAAGCAAAAGTACAACCGTTTCACATGCATCGACAGCCACCATCCGTCGTGGTGGCGGTTGATGGTGTTTTTCTTCGGGCACAGAAATTACGCCCCCACGTCGGCAACCCTAGAATGTCGATGTAACATAACATAACATAACCCCGGGGGGTGCTTCTTGGTAGGGCTGGTGGAGCACATCCAGCCTGCATCCAGAGTGCAGAGTGGCATTTTTCAGCACTCTTTACTATGCGCTGCACTGCATTGCCGCTTGTGTTGCATTTGCCACATTTTTCAAGCTCACCGTTAGTTACCCATTTGTTGGGAGCGAGTTTGTTTGCCGTTTTTCCGTTCTTTCCTTTTGTTTCTAGGTAGGAGCACATTCCCCTCCTTCGGACCGGGAAAGCGTAAGCCATGACAGCCAAGTGGCTGAAAGCTTTTCTTGTAAAGCGTTTCCATTTTTCACAAACGATTGACACTACCCGAAGCGCAGCAGATGGTCCTTTCGTACGGGAATACATAAATAATTTTGCCTTGTATATTCAGCAACTTTTTGGAAAGTGTGCCTTGTCGTTTTGCTCTGTTTTGTTTCGGGTTTTTTCGTCCCTTCACTCTGACACCCTGTTCTAATGGTGTAGCTTTCTTCTGGTTGGGTGCTGTCCTCTAACTAACTGGTTTGGATAATGTTTGAAAAGTGTCCTAAAAATTAAATTTGATGCTACCAAACGATGCAAATGTTGGCACTCCTCAAACATGCTATGGATGAAGCTCTCTGTGAGCTGTTTGTTGTGCTGGTTTGTGGTGATGGTAGAGTTGGATGATCTCTAAACAGTTTGGCAGTGTCCTCCATATATTATCTTTTAAAGCAGGTCAGAACATAGATTGCATTAATTCTCCTGTAGTTAAACCTTAGAGGAATGGTTGAATGACAGTACAACAAATAAATCATACATAAAATTTTATTAGTCAAGAAATCAATAAATTAAATCGTGTAGACGACAATAATTTTATTAGTTTATGCAACAGTTTAAAGTATTACATCTTTTTGAAAGCTCTCAAAAAGTTTAACTATAATTAACTGTTTTTTTTTGTAAATGTGTTTTAGAAAGCTAGATATGATGATTCACATTTTTCTGTTTATTAATTATTGGTACTTAGATAGAGAGTCACGAAAATATATTTTAGCTTTCGTTTCATGAATAAACTTATTAGATTTTGCAGAGAGCTTTTCCAATAGAATTTATTTTGCTTTGAATTTTGCTTGAAGTGATTAATGTTATGACACTTTTTAATGCGTAAACTATAAGTAATTAATTAATTACACATTTACCATTATTATTGGCGATTTGCATCTCTTTCGTATCGATAGTTTTTATCCAGTTTATTTTTATTTACACAATTTAGTCAAATTAGTTACAAAATATTTCTCAATATATGCGTTTTTAAATAATAATGCTAATAAGTTGATATTGTTCATATGCAGTTTTCAAAAATTGTTTATTTTTTGTTTGTTTTCTTATTACGGCCTGGCCGTATTAACCGCTTTGGATGAAGCAGTATAGTAAAATATAATTAAAAGACAAACAATTTGAATTCTGCTAAAGAGTTTTCATTAATATAAAGCATCCAAAGTACACCGTTTCTTTATCAATTTAACCTACCATTTTGCTGTTACCTTTGATAAAATACTTGAGCGACTAGCAAGTTTGTTTGCTACGCTTCCTCGTTACCCCAACGGTAAAAGACCATTTAATAAATGGCTTGAAAATCGGAGCAAATTGGCTAAGACTGGCAACCCATTTATTTTTTGTCTCCCGAAATTCCTCCACCCCTATGCTTGGTGTTCTAGGAGAAGTTCGCCAACAGAAGCGTTCCTAAAGCACTAGAATAAAGGCAGCCGTGGGTAGTGTGGGTTTTCTCGAGCTTCAACCAGCTGAAGAAGGTAAAAGCTAATTTATGCCACTTGAGTCAAATTAAATCGAAAACGTTGCATTTTTGGCCACTTTTTCTCCTTGAAGAAGGGGGGGGGGTGTGCAACCAGAGCGGAAGGGAAACTGTGGATAGCGCCCAAGAACAAAAGGCATGACTCATCATAAAGCAGCGTCTTATCTGGGGTGGCTTTCCAGCTTACACACACACACCTACCTCCTTCCGATTTCCGAAACGGTAGAAGAGAATAGGAAAAAGTGAAAAGTTTGGTTCCCGGTTTTTGGGCAAAGTGTGATAGTGATTATTTACGAATTGAGAGCAGCGAGGTGCTTCGGAACCCAGTGCCCAGCTCCAACGTAGTATGGAAAGGGCGTGAAGTTAAATTGTTAGTCACCGTAAGTAATGGATCTTTAAGGGTGCTTTTTCACCTACCCACACAGCGTAGTGAGTGTTTAACGGTGGCGTAGTGAGGCATTAGGGGGCAATGTTTTTCAAGCGGAAGATGAATAATTCATTGAGTCTGAGTTGAACCCATTATGACGATTGGCAATCAAGGCGTTTTTTTCCCCACAAAACAATGCACAATGCTTTCGGAGCCATGCAGGGAAGCATGAACCAATTGTATATAATTGCACAAGAAACGGCATCAATCGAACCGCCTCGCTTAAAGGGTGTATGACAAATAATTGCTTTTTTGATTGAACAAAACTACCTTTTTGCATTTTTCTGTCGTGTGCGATTGCAAACAACGTTGCTCCAACGTTGAATTGAATTATTCCCTCCGCCCATTCCAACGATGCAGATATAAATCAACGCAAACGCAAATGCAAATGCACAATACGATAGACTAAAAAAAAAGGCCCGAAACCACGACGCCTACCGGAAGCCTGTGATTTTGCAGTCAATTTGCCATGCATTTGCCAAGAAAAAGTGCAAAAATTGTATTTTGATTCACACCTTCTCACTCCCTTTCGTGGCTGTCAAAGGAGAAGCCGCACGGAACAAAGCACGCAATACACCGCTCAAAGCCACACATCATGCATCTTTTCCCGGATGTCCGGAAGGAAATAGCACTCGATAGCGGCAAAACGCAGAAGATTAGATTTCCTCGAAGAAGTAAAAAAAAGTCCTGTCCCCGAACGGCATCAACCTTTTGGCACACGGTGTTTTTGAGTGTGTCTGTGTGTCCCATTTATCATCTGCAATTTCATCACCCTCGCCGATGCTGCGGTTTTGTGAAGCTGCCATTGCTGCTTTCAGTGAAACAGGGCCAACAAAATCACAGTGCATTGTGCCGAGACATATGGAGGTAGAAAAATGCGTTCTTAAGCATATGACGCTTCACTTGGCATGTGGGTGTGTGTGTGATGCCGAATTTGCCGCTCCATCCATGGAACGAGACATTAGAATGCAGTGGCAGAAATTGTGCAGGGATGCATACTAATCGCAAATCGAGCG
This sequence comes from Anopheles arabiensis, assembly GCF_016920715.1. NCBI lineage: Eukaryota > Metazoa > Arthropoda > Insecta > Diptera > Culicidae > Anopheles > Anopheles arabiensis. The sequence continues at coordinate 14,043,413 of NC_053518.1, forward strand.
CAGCATATTGAATAATGCACGGCAGTATGGAAGCGTGCATCGGTGCATATGCATTGTGTAGAATGTGCGAGATTTTTCGGTTTATCATTGCTATTCACTCAGATTGTGGTGTCTTAAAGTTGTTTTGTGTGTCTAACGGAGAAATTGATAATCGAATTTCGAAATACAACAGAAAATGGGCTGAAAGAATTTGAATGCAACTCTGTTTTTTAAAGTCGATTGGATTTCCGTATTCGATCTCCTACTTGAACCCATGGAGGTAATCCACCACCAAAGCAATATGTCGCCTTTTCACACCCCTTAGCTTGAAATTTGCATCAAGAACGCTGTGTGGTATAAATGCTACCAATAAGGTATTAAATTCTGGTAGTCGTATAAGTAGATGCTACTCTTTTCAAGATCGTTGGTTTTGAGTCGTTTTCTTGACCCTCGTCATAATGCAGGCCTTGTCATAGAGATTCTTGTTCCTACAAGAAGCAAATGAAGAGAAATAATGAAGAAAAAAAGCTCTATTTTCCCTATCTATTTTGCAAGACAAGTAGTATGTAAGATCAAAAATTTGTATAAAATAACGCATGTTTAAGTTATCTATTTACCATATATCCTAGCGATGTTCATAAAATGATGTTACATTTTTGTTCTTGATCTTTCGGGTATTCAAAGAATCTTTAATCCATGACAATGTACCTCAAAATATTGATTTTCTTCACTTTCTTCAAATTTTATGTTGCTTTAAAATCAACTTCACTGGGACACCAATGCTCTAGTGATTGCTGTATTGGATCTCTTCTCCTGGTTAATGGTCCTATGTTTAAATGTCTTTTGTTTTTAATGTCTTTTAATGTCTTAATATTTTTATAGCATACACGTATTCCTTTGAAGACTGCATTGTTGTAGTAATGTTTTTAATATGTTCATAAGAAATAATCACGTTTTTCATGCAAGTAATCCCAAATGATTCTCGATTAACCATCTTGGAAAACTCCCATCGTCAATCACCTAAGCCAAAGGATAGCAAAAGGCTTAGCTTAACCCTAATTTAAGTGTGAAATTTTAATAGTATCCCGTACCAAACTTCTGTGAGATGTTTTTTTTTTTTCAATACGCTCCTTCCTTCTTCTTATGCACGCAAATGGTGAAACAAACAAGCTTAAATCATACACAATCCGCTTTGCTTAATTTTTCAACCAAAACAATGGAATAAAAATCGTCCTCAAAGAAATTCCCCACATGATCCTAACTATGTCGAACGCGTACTATCGCATGCTTTGCGCATGCACTTACACAAATTTGCTTCCTTGCGCGAAATCCTACCTGATCCTTTCCAAAGCACTCACCCGATTCATGCCAGGCCAAGGGAAAAACGCTTCAATATCCTTACTGGATTCGATTTTGTTTTTTTTTTTGTTCGTTCTTTATGTCGACGTGCCATTTCAGTTGCAGCAATGCGAAGCAATGTTCGTTTCACTTGTTGGAAGTGTTTGGCTCACACTTGTACGAAAAGCGCAGAGAGAGAGAGAAAAAAACGCACAAATCCTCTCGCAAAAAAAAAAAAAATCATACACCATACAGAGCAAAAGGAAAGGAATAGTATATCATTCTCCGAAATGTTTTACCATTCGCGTCACATACTTTTCACATGGATGGCTCGTGAAAATCCTGATAATAACCGACGGTGGATTAAATAGAGCGTGTCAGGAAAACGATGGAACAGAAGCACCCGGTGGTACAAGGCATGGAAAGGGGAGTAAAAGCAAAGGCGCTGGTGTTTGTCTGTTGATCACCAAATATGTTACCTACCACCACCGAACATCGGGATGGTCGGAGTGGAACGGGTACACGAGCGGGACGAGCCGACGGGAGAAATGAGAAATCGTTTAGGGAAAACGACATGCCTTCATTGAATCTATTGCAAGACAAAGTGCAGTCACGGGGATATAAACTTGATTCCGGGACCTTCATGTGTTCATGCGTGTGTGTGATTGAACTGGGGAGGAAGCGTATGAAATTTAAAGGTGAACAATCTCATCGATTAAGCGATACGCAATAGAAAATCCTTCGATTTAATTAGTCACATTAACTCAATACAGCAACAAAGAGCAGTAGAAACACATTTTGATATGGTTATTAAATGAATGTTGTATCTTTCCTTGTAGTGTGGTAAATCATTTAACATAATTTTAATATTTAAAAGATAATCGATTTTAATTGCCGTTTTTATATCTCCATCATTATTATCTAGTGTTTGTTTAGAAATCGAACAATCTATATTTTATAAAATGAGTTCCCATCAATTAATGCACATGTGTATAAAAATTATGGTTTTGAAAACCTTCAGCACATTCATCATACCACATTAGAAACGAAATCTAATGTGACATGTTCACAGAAATACCCAGTAGCTGCTCGCAGGTTGTACTTCATCCAGGATGTACATGAAGCGTTTGCCACTTAACAGATGGTTCCATTAGGAAAAGGACCCAATCATTGCCCTTTCCATAAATTGTCCCTTGCCTTTTGCCAATTTACTGTTTAAATTTGCCGATTTTGCAAATACTGGTATCAAAAATATTGAGAAAGGTTTTAGATTTCTTTTGCCAAGAAATGTGCAGCACATTTCCATTTCGTCAATATTTTATCTTTTGTGTATGAAGCGCAATTCTCACAATTCTGTAAATTCGCAATTCTGAAGCGTTAATTCTGCAAATTAACTTTTCAGAGTTTCCGTAAGATTGTTTTTCATTCTTAAGTTGTTTTGTAAAATATTTCTTAAGTACTACTGCTTTTCAGTTTTTATTCGTTTCAGTTAATTCGTTTTTATTGTTTGTTTTGTTTGATTTTGTTTATTGATTTCTTTTCTATGATTCTTCTTCATTGATTATTTTTCATCATGCCTTAATTACTTCATTCCATAAATTATTTCTTGCTAGTCATGTACTTTTTTTGTTTTTGTTTTTCATATAGATAATCTTGTTTTTTTTTTTCAAAGGTTCTGTTATTCCCTACGACGCATTCAGCCAAGGGGTTTTCAATTCCAATAGTAATTTTTCCCCTTAACCAAATTGTTCCTTAATTTAGCAATTGTTAGAAATCTTCTAAGTCCTTCCGGCCTAAATTGCCATTAAGAATAGAATTCAATGAGGAGAGAACATAGTTTCGTACCCATTATCGCGTAAGATTTCAAACTGTTGTACTTACTAATGAAATTTGAAAATGGAAATAAAAGAACTAACTAACTAACTAACCCTACGACGCATGGACTCTAATACACCTGATACAATGTTGAATGTAGAATAGAGCAAAAGGAAATTTCTTGGAGGTTTTTACGCGAATGACAGGTGGTGGTAAACTTTTACTTCGTTACTACTTTGAAATACCAAATAGCTTCACGTATAACCATTCACAAGCTCTGGAGTTAACATGCAAGTGTTATAAGTTTTTTTTTTGTTATTTATTTATTTGGTTGACAAGTTGCTTTAATGTTTGCTGTGAATTTGCCAAAAATAGTTGGTTTGAGGCTTAAATTAGTTAACCACGGAGTTTTTTTTTTGTCTAATTATTAAACGTATGATTATGTTACAATGTTAAAACTGTTGTTAAAACAATAAACATCACAAAGCTGCAATTAAACTCTTACCAACCTTTCATGGCACAATCAAACCAAAGCGAAAAGCAATAAAACAACACGATAAAATATTTGATTGAAATAACATTATTGGACATATCCTACTCCAATAACTCACGAATATCAATCGGTGGTTTTGTCAAACATTGCCTTTATTCAATTGAGACCGCACACGCTGCTAGTGAATGTTTTACACGGTACGATTGATTTGCTGGCTCAATAAATCACTTGTCATTCGTTCAACTCCAATCCGCTCCATCAATCCACTGTCAGATGATTTTCAATTTAAAACGATTAAGAAAGCAAATCTCTTTCACCCACCACTCACTCCCCGCTACAATGGATGGATAGAGCTTTCACAAATCAAATAAAAACAAATCAATTTATCCCCAACTCTGCTTGCCGAGGGTTTTTGATTCCATGTCACAAAGTTACACTTTTTATCAGCCAACCATTGCACAGCGTAATTGTTGCAGCGTTTCCTTCCTTTCATAGATGTTTTTTCTTCCTCTCCCTCTCTCTCACACACAGTTCACTAAACACTGTACAACATAGAACAATTAAAGGGAATTACGTTTCACCAGGCATTCGTGTTTCACATTCTGCCCTCTTCCTGGGGAACGATTTGCTGCTGAATTTTTCCCAAGAACCTGCAGCTTTTTACTTTAATTTTGTCTCCTTCACTCTCTACAGTTATTCGACATTGTTGTATCCTTGTCTTTGTTCATGGATTCCTGTCTTTCGTGATATTCCTCCCCTGTTCTATCAATGTTCCACCTAGACACAAGGCATCCCTGCTGGGCGCTTATTATTCATGCTTTTAACTTTCCACCGAGGAAGTGATTTTTCCTCTTTGTTTGCGATCTACGATGTTTACATAATTTCCCGCCCTCGACAACTGATCCCCTTGCCCGAAGGATGCTCCGCAAACGCGCCCGCACTTGTTGACTCTTAACACCAGCCGTTGCGTGAGGTGGAAGAGGAAACGACGCCTGACAAACTGTGGGCGTCATCATCCGCCTAATCTTGTAAACCGTAGAAAGAAAAAAGGCAAACCAAAGAAGCTGGAAAAATGCCACGGGGGTGGAAATTCTTCTAAAACCGGTGTCGGTCGTCTTGGGCGAAGTGTCGGTGGGCTGGAGGGGGACCCGCGACAGGAAGGGATGACTGGTGATATCTTAGCCCCGGGTATGATGTAACGTTGTACTCGCAGGATGAGACAAGATTAATAGATACTTTACCTCCTAATCCGCTTTGGATGGTTCGATTGGGTGGAATGGTCCTTGAATTTTGTTCGATCCACCTGTCAAAGTTGTACAGAAAAAAAAGCATGGATCACAAGAGAGAGAGAGAGAGAGGGAGGAGAGAGAGAGAAAGAGAGAGAGAGAGAGAGAGAGAGAGAGATAGAGAGACAGAAAGGCTCTGTATTTTATTTTGTGCATTAAAGGCAGTGGTCTTTTGCTAGCCGGTAAATACATTTGAAACCATTTCTGCACCATTGAAAATCTTCAAATATTGGCCTCAGTTTTACTTCAAAACATACCTTGGTAACTGTGTACTGTTGAGCGCTTCTCCAACATAGCATTCGATGTAAAGCATCCGTTGTATTCCACTACAAAGCACATTCATGATGCACATTCTTTGAAGACATTTTTCGCCCTTACCCCACCCTAAAGTGATAAAAAGCAACAGAAAGAGGGAGAGAGAGGAAGAGAGAGAAGAGAGAAGAGAGAGAGCGAGGGAGATATGAACTGGCATACAGATACCCTCGCTGGTGGTTTGGAATTTCGCGAAATGCGAACCATCCACGCTGACAGTTTGAGTGACAAAACAGACTCTCGTTCGGGTACTCGTCTCTACTTGAGCCGCAGCTTCGTCCTAATGCCTGAAGCAGTGAACTGCATATTTTGCGTGCCAGCCCGGGTCCATTTCTTTCGTTCGCATCTGTTCGTGGCTAACCGTTTGATGAACTGAAAATAAGCGTTTAAATTTGTGGCTTGGTGAAATTTTCACTGTCTGTAGACTTATTGAATAGGTTAAATTGAAATAATAATACGATTTTAAGTATATGCAAAAAAATTGCTTGCAGTATTCAGCAGCAGCACTTTTGCACCTTATTAGCCTAAATATATGCTGTTATGTGCTTTATTTCACGTTCTGTCGGAGAATGATACCGAAATAAGGATTGAGCCCTTTTTATACTATTTTCAACTACAAATTAACTAAAAATAACAAATTATAAATGCGAGTGTGGACTGTTTCTAACTAACTTAAACTAATATAATTTCCTATCGTACTAGTAGTAGTTCAACGTATTAAAAATGCATCATGGTTTTTATAATTTTACCCATTGTTGAGAGGAATAGTTTAACTGATTTCAACGAACAATTCCGAGTCGAACGCTGTAAAATATGAAAGGATTTTTTTCCTGTAATTAACCTTAAACCATTAACGACCTTGTTAATTTAACCTTTTTAAAGGATTTAATTCCCTCAATATTGCCGTAAAATAATTTACCATCGTACACCGTAGTCGTACTGATATATTCGATACAATTTATGTTATGAGCTGCTACTAGCTTTCTTTTCGCTGTCCGCGATGATTAGTAAAATTATAGAAAGCTAAATTTTACTGTAATTATCGCCACCAAACAGGAGTTAGGGGGCGTCCATAAATTACGTAACGCTCAAAGGGGGGGAGGGGGTTCCCTGTAGCGTTACGGTTTGTTACATAGGGGAGAGGGGGGTTCACATTCTGTTACGTAACGTAATACAATCCTATCACTGGTCACTGACAAATGATCGCCCACCTGGGTAAGTTTTGCAATTTTATTTCTTTATATCTTTTGATAGGGAATACGAACTTGACATTTATAAAATACCGAAACAGAGGTTTGACAGAAAATTGCCATGAAAAAATCCACCGTGTAATACAGGTTTAAGAGCCGTGTGTCTCAGGTAAAGACTGTAGTTTTCAATCTTACCGTCAACAAAATTCAAACAGTTACATGTCATTCTACGCTAAACGCATCGACCTGTATATTATTGTTGGTAAACAACAGTCGTGCGGTGCTGTCAAATATAAAAAATATAAAGCAATCAAAAATAAAAATATAAACCCATATTTTTTTGTATTTGTTGATGCAAAACCAAATTAAGGGGGGGCGTTCGATCATGCGTTACATATGTTTGGAAGGGGGGTCTCCTCCAACGTTACGTTTTGTTACGATAGGGGGGGAGGGGGTCAAAAAATCCCAATTTCAGCGTTACGTAATTTATGGACGGCCCCTTAGAGCGTGATTAATACTTATGTATTATTTACTGGCAATAAACCAGATATCAGAGTATTTGAAGATATATGAAAAAAATAACACTGTGAAAGTGAGACTTTTTTTAGAACTTTCTAAAGTCATTTACCAATACAAACACAAAAAAGGAAAAGGAGATAACATTTTAAAGAATATCGATGGCAACAAATGATGATGATTATGATGATGATGACCCACCTCTGACCCCTACATAGGATTAAGTTGTTCGATGTATCTTGCGATAATTAAATTATTGCTGCAATTTTCTATCAAGTAGATGATTGAGAAAACAATAACAAACCACGTGCGTATATTATTTATTATGGTTAACTTGCTCGTTTATTATTTATTATGATTAACTTCTATGTTATCAAATCAGTTATTAAAAGTCTCACACCGTTCATAACTTAGCACTTAGACTTTTTGCTGATATAACCGAAAAAAAAAACTTTGTCTCGCTCCTTCCTTTCCTGAGGTAACATTTGTTCGTATGTGTATTTTTTCCAGCCTTCATTGTGTCAACTACCATCGCTCTATTCGCCAGCACACATGCATCACCCGAAAGATCAGGGATAACAACTAACATTATAGTTAAGCTTCTGCGGCTTGTGCGGACGCCCGTCCGCCTCGGTGAGCCCGTGTGTGCCCGGCGAAGAAAACTTTCGATTATGCAACGGATCAGGCTCAACCCGTCCGGGGGACCGCCTTTGGGCGGGAGTGTAATTTACGGGCTCACAGTAAACCGCATAACACTGTCCCCGTATGTCTCCGTATATGCATGTGTGTGTGTATGTGTCGGTGTGTATGTTTGTGTGCATGCAGTGTCCAACGTGCGGTCTGTCTCGATCCGTCCCGGTAAGCATACATCTCTGCAGCGACCTCGAACCTCGCCAAATGGTAAATCTCGGCTTGGGCACACCCGCCAAGGCGTAAGAAAACAGTGACAGTACGGAATGGTACAGCGGTGCAAAGCAGCTAAAGTTGAAAACCGACCAGTTAGGGGAGTTTTATTTGTTTGACTTAACTGGCGTCGGCGGAAAGCGCTCAAAACCGCACCAAGAAACAAAGTCACTAAACCGTGACCCGCTGCTCGGCTCTACCTTACCAGCAACACCACCCTGCCAGTGGGTCTGGTGCTGGAAATTGGTTTAGTTATGGTAAATTTATTTCACACCGAGCCACACTGAACCGAGAGGGTCATGATGGTGCGCCCGGTAAGTAATCCTTTGGCTGCGGGCTGCTGGGTTTGAGCTGATTCTGGCCATCCGGGGCCATCGTCAGCCAAACTCATCGTTCAACCGTGGTGATGGCGAAGAAGGACTTGACGCTAGTTGGCTTTCGCTACAGCTTGAGCTCATTTGACTTCATTTGGTGGAGAGTTTAGCGTTTTTGCTACCTTTTACACTGCTTCAGCTCTCGTCCGGCTCGTTGACGGATGGAAAGTGTACTTCAAAACTCAATTATTCTAATGAAGATCCCGAAAAAAAAGTGTGCGAAGTGAAAAGGTGATCCTTAAAATGGAGAGAATGTTGAGCTATTCTCAGTTTTTATTAAATTGGCGCTTGAAGGATTATATAAACACTTGAAAAAATTACCACCCAACGGAACTTGCTGCAAGAAGAAGTGGCCTTTAAAATAGAAGCTCGTTTAGATTGTTTTTAGTTTTTGCCTTTTCTTTGCTTCGCACGAAGAAGCAGCTAAATTGTTATTTTTTTGTTAACTGCTTATTTTATTATGTTGATATGTTGATGGCCCTCAGATACATGTACAGAAAACAAATAACATATCATACAGCGCTACAGAGCTGCTCAATTTGACTACTGGGGTTGTGAAACCACTTTTAAATAATAATCTTTAGACACTGTTTAACGAACGAGTCTTTTCTGTTTGACATATCAGCTGTGTCAAGTATAACGATAGGTGGACTGTGCGGCCGAAAGAGGCCCAGTTGGTTTGGAGATAGTAAGTTCAGCCTTCATTACAGTGGGTCAAGTAGTTTTTTTAACATGTCGACTCGTTTTATTAACACTATAATTGATACATAGTTTTAACTTTCAAGCCCTCTTTTCAGTCATATCCTGTGTCCCGCGAGGATTCTGGGGAAGGGATTGTTGTTTGTTTATAAGGAGTATCTCTTTGCAGCACCTATCGCCATTTTGTTAATTTCATGAATTTATTTTTAGTTTAGAATTTAACTAGTAAGAAAAAAAATCAAAACAAAACAAAGCAAGAAAAGGTATGTCATCTTACGTTTGCTCCTTTTATTAGGTGCATTTCCCTTTCTACCAGATGACGGCCTTCGTTAATGGCTGGGTAACAATTTATTGAGCAGCCCGGTAGACTTTTTTAGAACTGGTTTATTTACACTTTATTTTGCTACTGCTTCGATGGCGGTTTTGTTGAACAGCTGATCTGTATTGAACCCGTTCGAACCTTAGCTTAACGATCTTAGCCGAAATTATTGCTAATTGGCCCTAAAATCGCTAATATAGTTGTCTCATATTGAGGGTGTTTTCGTCCTTCTTTATTCGATCGTGGCGCCATGTGAAGTCTAAACGTCTATCTATTCAAGCTGTTTTAATGAGAGTTCATATTTATAAATCTCTGCCTGTCAAATCCCGCGCGAGGTAGATATCGTGCCAACAAGCCCGCGTCGGGACTCCTCAACTGACCCTGAGCTTCCCTGGAATACCCGACCGGAATACATCTTCCTCCGATGACGTGTCGACATGTTCCAAGACCGGCGTCGCTGGCGGTACAGGCTCATTCTTACCCAAATCGCCTCGCGTCGGGATGCGGTGGTTGGTGACGGTGAAGAGGGAGAAGGATGTCCGCCCGAGGGACTGCCAAAGTAAAAATAAACATGGAGTAAAACCCATTTTAAAATTACGTTGTTAATGCTCTAAAAACTAAAAAAAAAAAATCTAGGATTTTGGATTCAAAAATGTGTACTGTTTTAGAGTAGACAGGAGATTCTCTTACCTTACCACAGACCTCTGTGAGATTCGAACGATTCTAACATCAAATTCGATACTCTCAATTTGCACTGCATCCCGTTCATGGTGGTCACTAACATCCGTATCAATTTCGCAGGAAAGTGGTTCCACTGAGTAATGTTGCATAGCTCTTTCCAGTCTATGATAGGTAGCTGGTGCTCAAGCCACTTCTTTAATATCTCCCTTTACACCGCTAGATTACCTTTTCGCCACATTATATAGAAATAATTGTCAACTATAAAAAACACACAGAACTCGATGAAATAACAATGCAATTGTTAAATATAAATACTTACGATTTATTCACTCAATTAATCCTACACTTAAACTTACTGTAACCTTACATTCAACCGTTGGAAGGTAATTATTTAAGCTTACTTGTATTTATTTAAAACTAAATCTATGACCTTGCGCGCTGCCTTTTGTGAGTTATCCGGAAATTTCGCCAGCACGGACGAAGATATGTTTCAAATATTTTTATCAATTCCTCCTCAGTTTTCGTGACGCAGTTGGAGGAGAGCTTTTGCATCATGTTGTTCTAGAAAATATGGATATAACGCGACTGGGGGATGTTGAACCGGTTATTCCGGCCGATATTCACATAAAATGGTCGCATTAAATTTTGGCATCAGAGGACGCGATTTATGCTTCCTGATACGTTTTTTCATGTTTCTCAGGTACTATTTCACTGTTAACCCGGTTGCATCGACATTCCGGCCAAGCTAACTCAGCAATGTAGCCACATATCCCTCGGTCTTCATTTTCAACTTCCTTTGGAACCTCAAGCCGCGCTGGGTCTTCAGCCATTCAGAACTAAGCTTTTTTTTCGATGCTCTGTCCGTTGTCAAATAGTGCTAAGATGTTGGAGATGCCGGAACAGGCTCATACGACGTCTACAAACTGCCCCACGGCGTCCGTTTTAGACGCTACGAGGTGCCGTTCTTTGATCGGACACGCTCCTAAACGAAGATGCTTTTTTTTTTGGCCATCGCAGTTAGAGTTCGACTGATAGAAGTGTCAAATTGCATACGTTTGCATGGGTTCATATCTCGAATGGACCGTCCCCCAACGGAACGTGTACGGAACTACGAAAAGAATCTAATTCTCGGAATTCATTTGCTTAATAAAAGTCGGTTAGATAATTCGAACCATCGCCGTTTGTTGCAAAATTCTACCACGGATAAGTCTTCCAACTGATTAAGAGGAGAAAATATGTCAAGTTGTCTTTCTTCCAGCAATTTCTCTACCACTTCGTTGAGAAGATCTTTTCCAATCTGCTCGGTAGATTCATATTCAAGCAAACATTGTCCATATGTGTTTGCAACATCTAACAAATCTTTCAAATTGTTTTTAAAAATTTGTTCAATCAAAACATTCCTGTTTACTGTTGCGTTTAATTCTATAAACTTTCTGATAAGAGTTATATTCTCAGTGACGAATGCGTAATCAAAGGCACTCCAGCCAAAAAGTTCGTCTTTTACGTTGATTGAATCTAGCGACATCTTTTCCAACAATTGGTCGAGGACATCTAAACGTTTATTCACAACAGCCAAATGTAATGGTAAACGCCCAAGAGCATCTGGCTGATCCACAGCTGCAGGATTGTTGTGAAGAATTGCATGTATCTGTTCACCAGATTTATTGAGTACAGCCATGTGGAGTTCACATTGATAACTGTCCCGTAAAACCATTCGATCGAAAAAGCCTCGCATTCGAGAAAATTTATCCGCCCAGTATGATCCGGATCGGAAAAATGGTTGCTTCCTGTATCGATCCTTGTGATCAAAGATCCAACAAGCTGCAAAGTAATCCGCAAATATACGATGACAAAACTGAGGAATACCATTTCGTACTCCTTGTACTATTCCAGTGAGCTCATTTTGCTTAGAAATGATCTCTAAGCATTGATCACCACCCCGTAGCTCCTCAGATGTAAGCAGCTCTGCTCTCGTCGATTCATCAAACAAAACAAACATTGCCATCAACCAGACCTGTTGTTTGTTCAAAATGTTTTTACATTGCCGTTGTTCATTGACAGAAACGCTTACAGCAATGCTACCAAATTCGTTTGGATCAAACATACTTGTGAAGAGACCTAACCAATCCATTTGACAAGCATTCATAATATATGCCAATACATTGTACTGTAGGACGCTTCTATTCAATATATTATTCCTACGAAAAGCAACGTAATGAAATGCACTCCATCCGTTTGTTGAATTTTCACTCAATGGATCAAATCCTTTGGCAATCAAGCAGTGTAACATGAAGAAACAGCCATTTTGAGCCATCAAATGTAATAAGTTGCGCCCTTCATCGTCGACACTGTGCAGGTCGATTGAGTGATCCAGCAGATATTTGAATGCTGGTAGGGATCGTTCGTGATACCCAGGATTTAATTTCGGTAATAATCGCATAATCTTCCTGATAAATTCGTTCAAGATAATTGTGTTGGTTTTCCGAACAACGTACGCGATCACTTGTGTGCTACCTTCATACACTGCGTAAAATATTAGACGTTCGAGTAGATTTAGTTCACGGAGGAGATCATTTCTATCCTTTGCTTGTGACTTTAAACTGTCTGTGCTTTGTATACAGCAGATTAAGAGATTGGTGTTTACATTCATGGATGGTACGTCATAATTAGCTTGAGCATCACATTGCACATCTTCCATGTCTTCCACTGTGTGAATATTTTGTGCCACGCAGAGTTGTTGAAACAGTAGGATAAATGCTTTCATATTCGTTCTTTTAATAGCACACTGAACAGTCTCAATAATTGTTTCCATTTCAACTTCGTGTGGAAGAGAAACGCTAAACTCATTCACAATTATGATTACAATGTCGAAAGCTCGATACGTTAATGCTACTTCAATCAACGCAATGAAATTGTCTTTTGGAATCTTCTTGCTTAATTGAAACACAATTTGTTCAAACAATCCATAGATATTATGTCTTACGATTAGTTCTACGATGGATGAATCTTGCAGATCATCAAGGGGCAAGAATATGTCAAGCCGTTTTTCGTCCAGCAAATACTTTGTCACGCTAGTTTGAAAGCGTTCCGAGATCAGTTTGGTATGGTCATGATCCTCTAAACTTTTAAAGCAGGCGTGTGCATGGTTGAATAATTCTTTTAAATTGTTTGCAACTGTTTGCTCAAACAAGACTTTCTCGTCAGCAATCGCTTTACGTTCCAATAGAATGTAGATCCAATCATTGTTTTCATTAGCAAAAGCATAATCTAGGGCACTCCAGCCGAACAGCATATCTTTCACATTGAATGACTCTACAGACATCTTTTTCAACAACTGATCATTGGTATCGAAACGTTCATCCACAACAGTCAAGTGCAATGGTAAACGTCCAAGCGTGTCTTTTTGATCGACAGCTGCAGGATTGTTGGAAAGAATGTCACATATCTGTTTGAACGATTGATTGAGTATAGCCATGTGCAGTTCACATGGATCGCTGTGCCGTAAAACTATACGATCGAAAAAATACCGTATTTGAGACAATCTGTACGTCCAGTATGATTTAGATCGGAAAAAAGGTTGTGTCCTGTATCGATCCTTGTGATCGAACAGCCAGCAAGCTGCAAAGTAATCCGCAAATATTCGATGACAAAACTGAGGAATACCATTTCGTACTCCTTGTACTATTCCAGTGAGCTCATTTTGCTTAGAAATTATCTCTAAGCATTGATCACCATCCCGTAGTTCCGCAGACGTAAGCAGCTCTGCTCTCGTCGATTTATCAAACAAAACAAACATTGCCATCAAACAGACCTGTTGTTTGTTCAAAATATTCGCATACTGTTTGTGTTGATTGGGAGAAACGCTCACAGCAATGCTACCAAACTGGTTTGGATCAAACGCACTTGTCAAAATATCAAACTCTTCCAAATGACTAGCGTTCAAAAAATATTTCCACGCGTGATTCTTTCGTTCCCTCTCATTCGTTGTGACGACCTTATTAAAAGCAACGTAATGAAATGCACTCCATCCGTTTGTTGATTTTTCACTCAATGGATCAAATCCTTTGGCAACCAAGCAGTGTAACATGAAGAAACAGCCATTCTGGGCCGTCCAATGTAGTAAGTTTCGCCCTTCATCGTCAATACTGTGCAGATCGATGGAGTGATCCAGAAGATATTTGAATGCAGGTCCCGAGTTCTCATGACATACATTCTTTACATTTGGAAACAATCGCATGATGTTCCGAATAAGCTCGTTCCGAATGATTGTGTTGGTTTTTCGGACAAGATACATAAGGACCTGTTTATTACCTGCATCTACTGCGTAAATAAGCAGACGTTCGATTATATCGCGTTCAAAGAGGTGGTTATCTCGAAGAAACACGGAATGCTTTAGAATACAGCATGAAGAGGGATAGTTATTTTGATACAAAATAGCTGTGTCACCATCATCTTCAGCATCACATTGCATATCTTTCATGTCTTCCACTGTGTGAATATTGCGCATCGAACAGAGTTGTTGAAAGAGCAGGACAAATCCTTTCATATTTTTTATTTTAATAGCCCACTTAAGGGTTTGAATAAATTTTTCATTATCCACTCCTTTTGGCAGAAAAATAGCTACTTCACTCACAATAGTGATTGCAGTATAGAACGAAGCATGCTTTAATGCTACTTCAAACAACGCAATGAATTTGTCTTCGGGCTTCTTCTCTCTGGATTGTAACACGAAATGTTTAAGCAAATTGTGCATATTATCTTCTACGATTTCCTCTACGACCGAGTTTTGCAGATCAACGCGAGGAATGAATATGTCAAGCCGTTTTTCTTCAAGCAAATAATTGACTACTCTTCGAAGAAGGCTATCCGTGATCATTTTGGTATGTTCATGAGCTTCTAAAAGACGACCGCAGATATGTGCATGATACAATAAATCTCTTAAATTGCTTGCAACTATTTGTTCCAACAATGTTTGCTCATTAACTGTCGCCTTATGTTTTAAAAGAATTTCAATTGTGTTTAATGCTACCAAAGCAAATGCATAATCTAAAGCACTCCAGCCAAAAAGCTCATCTTTTACATTGATTGAATCGTCAGACATCTTTTCCAACAACAGTATGATGGCATCAAAACATTGCTTCTCAGCAGCTAAGTGTAATGGGAAACGTCCAAGGGCATCTTTCTGATTGATTGCAGCAGGATTGTTCAAAATTATATCATGTACCTGTAGTTTCGATCGATTGAGTATAGCCATGTGCAGTTCACATTGATCACTGTTCCGTAAAACCATTCGATCGAAAAACTCTCGCACATGAGAAAATTCGTCCTTCCAGTACGATCTCGACCGTAAAAAGTTTACTTCCCTGAATCGATCCTTATGACCGAAGAGCCAGCAAGCTGCAAAGTACTCTGCAAAAATTCGATGACTGAACTGAGGAATGTCATCGCGGACACCTAAAATAATTCCAGTCTTTTCATTTCCACGAACTATTTCCTGTAGGAACGTCGGTACTAGAAGTTGTTGCTCGTTGGGCAACAGCTTTTTTCTTGCCTCTTCATCAAACATGGTGCTAATGGCTAATAGTTTAAGCATTTCTTTGCGCTCCTTGTCAGCTGACAAAGTTAATTGCTGCAGAGCCGGAATGAGCGATGCTGAATCGGTTGTGCCACATTTATCTGTGTTCAATATTCTTAACTTTTGTTCTACAAAATTTGATACTATTTGTAGTTGGTCAATGTGTTGCTGGTCGCTTATCGTTGTTTTGACAGTTCGGCGAGAAAAATCGACATTCTGCTGCAGAATTGGCAGCAGCATCGCAGATCTCATGTGTAGAAACAAGGGTCTAGACATAAGTTCGTTCATGCTTCTTAAATTTAGAGAATACAAAAGATACAACAGGCGATAACGGTCAGTTTTGTTGCACTGTCTCCATTCGGCTGAGCTTTTCCAAAGGTGCTTGTGCATGAGATTTTGTTGATCTATCCGCGAGAACGGGTTTAATTGGTATATCTTGCAGCTATTAAAGGTGTTCTTTAATTCATACATGAAATTGTATGGTCTAGAGGAAAGATACAGCTTTTGAATTCCAGCAAAAGTAGCCAGTTTGCCTAAGAACGCCATCACGAATTCCTTGTAAGCTGGGGCAATTTCATCAAACCCATCAAAAATTAAAACAAATTGTGATGCGTTGAGCTTTTCCGCAAATAATCGCACCACAAGTAATTGTTCTACACTCAGGGTGCTAGTAGCGTCATCGTCGAACGCCACTTTTCCGTCCAAAACTGTTAAAAGTTGAGAGGATTGTTTGGCTTGTTTTCTAATTTCGTTGGATTCATAAAGGGACAGAATGTTTACAGTTGTTGCAAATAGCGTCAATTGGAATAGACGTAAGAGGATCTTTATTGTGGTTGTAGTATCCAGTGATGTGAAGTGAGCTTTCTGCAGTTCGTTAAAATCAGCAGAATAGTTTAAAGCATGCATACGAATCACACACAAAGAAGGATCATTGCGTGATAAGTAAGAAGCAAGCCAGGTGAAATAGGCGGTCTTTCCACACCCAGCATCATCTAAAATGATGTGTACTTTCGATAGCTCATCAAACGTGTTAGTCATTTGCCAGTTGACAGATGTTTGTGAACTAGTGGCTACATCCAACCTTTTAATTATATGTTGACTAAGATCTGGGAAACTATCAAATGGAACTCTGTCAGCAGTGTTTCCAGAAAAGTCAAATTGAAAATTTAATACTTTTTCTCTATTTTCTATTTCTGTTCCATCATTACTATATGGTTTCAGAGTACGTGGAATATACCATGAGCTAATCGTTTCGAAGTTTTGTTGATTGATGTTTTCGTTCTCATTTTGATTGATGTTATGACCACACCTATCCAACACCTTGCATAGAATGCTCAACGAATCTTCCCCTCGCACAATCTGCCTGAGAGCTATTGATGTTCCAAACAGACACAACTGTTTATATCGCTCATGCAGCTGTTCCCTTGACTCCTTTGTAAGATCACTAACTAGCAAACATTCTTCAGACGGATCACCTTCACTGATGATGATGAGTTTCATTTTACTTTCTCTCAAATGTTTCCTTATATTAATCATTAATGTTTGTTCCAATTTGCCAAGAATTGTTATAATAGTACGAGCAGATAAACCAATATCAGAAAAAAACTTCATCACATCAAACAAAACAGTACACAAGCTGTCTTTCGATTGGCTGGCCGAACAGTCCACAATCAGGCAGCTGTAGTCAAGTAGCTCCGCCGTTTGTTTCACAATAACTGAACTCATTTTCATGTCAGCGGTGGTACGATATTGATGAATTCCATACAACGATTTTTCACTGACAAATTCATACACTTCAAGGCGCTCGAGAGAGCCCGGCTCTATGGTGATGGATGAATATACATTGCTTTCGCTGCTTAAATACCTCCTTGTAAACTCCTCAATCTTAACATAATTATCGTTTGCTTTGAGTTCGATAAACCTTTTTTTAATGTTTACCAAGTTGATATCATCAAGTGGATTTTCTTTAAGTGCTGTAAGCAGTATGTTTTGTAGGTTTTCAAATTTGTCCTTCTTATCATTTACCCACGGTGGCATCAGCGCAAGTGCTTGCTCCAGCAGCTCTGTATCGCTTTTTGTGCCACCTACTAACACGAACTCTTCACTAAATTGTTGGATCATAGAGTCAATTTTAGCATAAGGGTCATCGCTTCGTGAGTTTGAACAGAATTTTTCAAAACTGCTTGCTATCAAAATATTTGCCGCTTCGGTTTTCTCGGTTGGTGTCTTTGCTTTATCTTTCTTACTACCTAAACTAGTCTGAAGTATCCCAATGAGCGCTTTTCCTGCAGCACTTTGAGGCTGTTCAATCAACTTGAATACACCCGGCTTGATCTTTTCAACGCACGTTGCAATTAAATCACTGTACAGTTGGAAAATATAATGGCAATTTTCGCCATTGATTTCTTTTTGGTCTTTGATATAAGATGCTAGGAATTTTCCTAACACTTCCAAACTAGCTTTTCTTAGCTTGTTTTGTATGGTATTGTTTTCTTGATTTATGACGTAGCACTTTCCACCAATACTTTCTAACAATGGTGAGATGCCATCTGTGAATTGTGCTGTTTGTTCTAAAAGTATCGTAACATTATCATCTACCTTTACATTGGTACACAGGACGTACTTATAAGACGCTTTCAAAGCGTGTGCACTATGCTCGGATGGATCCGCTCGGCGGTGTTTGAGCTCAAGATACGACGCAAAGTAAGTAAGGATGGAATAGGGACCCTTTGAGTTAAGTCCACTGAGTAAGTCGTGATGTGTAATCGATTTCAACTTCCCTGCCGGATCTCTATGTTTAGCTTGAATGTAAACAGTGCCTTTGGGAACCATTGCGCTTTCGTAGTACAATACTATGTCGTCGAACTTGCCGCCATCCTTGTTTTCCATCGTAATCTCAAATTTCGATAGTTTTCCTTCACAGTGTAGATTGAATGCTCGAAGCAGTATAACCATTCCCAGTTGTAAATGGTAAAACATACCATGATAGGAGGACGTTCCCTTAGCTTCATTATCATCCGATGGTTTTGAGATTTTGCTAGCTGACGGCATCGAGTCATTGTTTGCAACAGGTGTGCTATGGTCAGGTGGCGCTTTTCGTTTTTTCGTTTGATCATCCATGTTTTGATTTTCTGTAAAAAGAAATATAATCAACCGGAGGCTTATTGAACAAAATGACGCAATTACAAACCTGGTTTAAATTAAAGCTGAATTGAAGTTGTACAAAAGCACGGTTGGAGTTTTCAAAGATGAGTTTAGCTGTAATGAAAGATACCCTTAGCATTTCTCATTAAGAATAAGGAATAAAAATACCGTTCAACAACCTTTCTAAAACAAATGAATTTAAAATTATGCAACTCAAATCACTTTGGCACGGCATGGCAGATTTGGAACACTTAAAGCTTAAACGAATTTTTGTTCCTTAAGATACAGTGGCCCAGCAAGTAGATGGTACATTTAGCATTTTCAAAGTTTTTTTTTTTTGCAAGAAGCTTGGCTAGTGCTCAGCCTAAACATGTTGATTGGTGTTTGTGTTAGCAGTCACGTTTAGTCAAGTGTATCAAGCGATTTTGTCGTTCGACGTCATCTATCGGATACCGTGTACCGAAAATATTGATAGCACATGTGATAAAATTAATTGACCAAACATTGATACCAGCCGTACTGCTGGTACTGCACTCTAGGTTAACCTTAGATACAGATGTACAAAAAAAAAATAGATCAATCAATACCAATTAACCAATCCAAATAGACTATACTAATTAAAATCAGAATAGATGTGGCAATTGAAAAACTAATATACAAGCCAGGCAAACATCGACTATTTTTACTCCCAACAAGTACACATTACACACAGATGACAAACAAAATATGAAAAACACTTCCGAATTGTTCTTATCTGTACTAAAGAAGCAATCTGTGTGGTAAAAGGTGTAAAAAGTTCAAATCAGTCGAATTGATTAATAAATATCAAAATTTATTACTAAAGATAAACCCTACACTTCACGAGTCTTAGCTAACTTACCCAGTTGACCTAACCGATTCAAACAACACACTGTGAGAAGTTGAATGAATGAACTGCCGTGTTCTGAAGGTGAACGAATAAATAAGATTGGCGGGCAATCTTATCGTGATAAGCTTTTGTTCCTACCGTCTTATCCAATCTCATGTTTTGTGAAATCGCTACGAAATCGTTATCTTGAATCGTGCGGCTGCATCAAACACAAGGTGTGGTTTGGGATTGGGTTTGTTTGGATTTAACACTGCAAAATGAGAAATGTAGTTACCTTTGTCGTTTAAGTCAAGTTTCTGATTGCAACCTAAGGGATAGGCGTAGGTTGCGGCTTTTTTCACCTAGCCTTCCATTTCCGAATGATACCAATCCTTAAGCTCAGGTTGTTGTTCCTATTTGTTTTCAAAATTCACAAGATGCTTGAGCATAACTGTCTGGCTATTTTACAGTTATCCCACTTCTATAATAGACCAATTTCATAAGAATCTCCTTCTTTTTTTTTAAATGTTGATTCCATTATTTGGATTGCTCTTTCCTCGTCTTTACTAACGGGTGTCGGTGCTATTGGGCTAACGCCAAAGCCTTCAACACTAAAGTAATCCTTCATGATCTTATCCATGGATTTTTCTTCCTCTTGATTTAAAACGACCTTCGTAATGGTTTGAAGCTCAACTCCAGCTACCTCCAAAAATAGTCCAACCAAGGGGAGTTTTTACGGCCACTGGCTCGCCCGGCATTCCGACTCGATAAGTCATTGCGTATAAAAGATGAGCATGTGGTAGCCCCAATAAAGTTGTAGGAGATCCTTGCACTGAATTTAAATATTGATATTTTTTACACAGATCCCGAGCATCAACAGATTGAGTGGAAAGATTTAGTTTTCGTACTGTTCTTATTTCGTTGATATGACATGAATGGCTTTCTAATATCCTGAGTTCGATTTCAATTTCTCTACTTCCTTGTTCTTTCTGAACGTTTCCATTACTCTGTACCATTTCCATTGGCCTTAATCTCCCTGGTACATTAAGAATTTGTTGCACTTCTTGTTTTATTAAGCTCACTGCGGATCCCGTATCTAAAAATGCAAAGGTATGCAGTTCGCGGTTTCTGTGCCCTCCGTTGGTCTTAGCCATTTTGCAAGTTGCTCTAAGGTGCTTCCCTTCCCTCCTTTCAACAAAAAATTGTACCATTTATGGATTAAACCATGTATGGAAGTCTTTCAATCAAATCACTTATCAGTCTTTGATTACATAGGTATTCTGATTTATTTAGTGATTCCACAGATATTATTAGCTCATCAAGGGCGCGCATTAAATTAATAACAGTTTTGGGGTTATTTGGTGTAGGTTTATCTATGTTAAGTAAATAATTTAATAGGGTTCTATAGACTATTCCAACGTTCCCATACTCCTTCTCCAATCTTTCTAAAAAAAAATCTATGTTTTCTGGGTCGCTCATAAAACGATGTACACTTATTGCTTCTCCTTTAATCTTCTCTTGTAAAATTCACAATATGTCTGTTTGCGTTAAACCGATCTCATTTTTAATTTAAGTAAAAGCAGATTTAAATTCTGACCATACGCCGCTGTCTCCATGAAACTCCGGTAAGCTTAAGACCGAGTTTTTTGTACGATCATGTGCAACTTCTTTGCATCGGTCATTTTAGTTACTGGGTTTCGCACGATTTATTGGTCAGTTCCCATGATTTTTTGGAGCGTTCCCACGATTTTTTTATCGTATCCCATAGATGTTTGGTTCGTTCCCATAATTTAATTTCCGATATTTAATATTTAATATATTTTCCGATTGGATATCAATACAATTGGACCAAAAAATTCTGAGAAACGGCCAAAAAATCGTGGGAACGCACCAAAAAAATATGGTAACCCATCAAAAAATACGGGAACCAAGCAATAAATGGGAAACCCTGTAAAAAATTCTAACGGTTCCTCCGGAATAACAGAACGGTCGCGGCTGACACAAGCGGAATTTATCTGCTCTTGCAATTGGGCAAGGTTTTGAGCCGAGATTTTACGTTCCTCTTCTCATTGTCGTTTAAGATTGAGAGACTCTTGCCGAGATTTATCAATTTCTAGAGAGCGAGAACGACATGTGCTACCCCGACAGACAAAGAGAACGAAATTTTCAGGCTAGGGGTAGGTAGAAACACGTGGTGGGGGTCCGGCCCGAGATCGGATCCGAAGTCCGTTGTTTTGGGCTGAGAATTAAAAATGGCGGATGGAGCGCTACCACGGAGAGAATGCGCTCTCTTGCTTGCCTTTAAAATACACGAGGCGCTCTCGCTGTAAAGAACGCTCGCTCGCGCTGTTTCATCACACCCCTTCCTCCCCGTTTCTTTCGGCTTGCGCTGCGCTGAACTGGTACCCCCTCCCACTTGATTCCAGCGAATTGCGCTGCGCTGGACTGACACCCCCTCCCGCTCGTTTCTTTCGTAGCGCGCTGTGCGCTTCCCTTCATTCGGACTTGGTGCACCCGAATCAAAACAAAAACTTGAACACATCAAACTTGGTTTACATTTTATCACTTTTATTGCAAATAAAAACACATTTAAATACATTGCTTCACACAATCTTGCTTCAAACCACACACATTCATTATATAAAAAAATCGTCGTATTTTAAATAGCCGTCTAACTGCGTGGATCCCGTTGTTGATGTTCAAAACAGCAAAAAAAAACATTGAAATAAAGCAGCGCAAATCACACATTTCAGTTTAATGGTGAAAGAAAAGCGCAGCTTCATTTCAATGTGCACAACACTTCAACACTTAGCGAAACTTCGATCGCCCGGGACTTAGGCTAACACGCGCGCAGCCTTTCACGGCGAACGCTTGAGCTGAACTGACGATTTCGTGTGGTGGCAAGAAGGGGAGCGCACAGAGGAACACTCGCTGCACTAGTGCGAGCGAGACACCGATACCCGCATGCCGCTGCGAGAAAACCAAACTGAGCGCGCAGGCTGAAAGTGAACGCACACATTCACACATGGGTAATTGTGTGAGTGCAAAAACTGTGTAGAAACCAAAACACGCTCGCGCCTCCGCGTAATTCCGCGTATTTCCAACCGTCTCCCCATGCTTCTACATGCCCCTCGCCTGAAAGTTGCACACTTTTTCATTCTCATTGCTAGTAGGGACTCCTCCTAAATTCGTTGCACCGCAGTAAAACCACTATTTTCTTGCACACACTTTCAAAACAAACTTTAACCTTTTCAGCGCTCTAAATGCAAGTTATTAAATTGAAACAAAGGCGTTAATATGATTGATTTCAAGAAAAAAAACAAATTTCATAGTCTGCACTTCAACATCTCTTTCAAGACACCCCCCCCACCCCCCTCTTACAAAAAGGCCCCCTTTCGCAATTTAACACTGTGGGCGCTGTGTGATTCGTTTAGGAGTCAAAGCTTTGTTCACTCTCCTTCTCTGTGATTGGTCTCTCAGCAACTTTCAGCAGAGCGTATTGCAGCGGAAAGAAAGAGAGAGCGCATATCGCAGAAGCGGCATCGTATGTGAGGATCGGAAAGAGAGCGAACGATCGTGAGCCAATGAAACGCTGTCATCGCTCTCTTATCTTGTTCTGTGTTCTCCGCATAAAGCTAATGCAAAATGCAAGCACCCAGAGTATTAACACTTTAAGCGCCGCGTCATATGATTTCGTATGACGGCTTTGCTCACCACTCAGCTTTGTATCTGACGCTCAGTGATTCTCTTGAGAACGAATGAGGTAGGAAAGAGAGAACGAGAACGACATGTGCTTATCGCAATGAAACAAAAGAGTGATAACAATGGCCCGAGAAACTGTCGCTCTCATCGCTCTCTTGCCATGCGCTACGTGCTCACTCAAAAACTGTGACGTCAGGCTGGCGGTCAAAGTGTTAATAAGCAACATAAACCCTATCTACTTACGGGTTTAACGACGACAGCTTCATTCTATGCTGAAACTCGTTGCCCGGTAGGCGTCCCTTGCCACCGAATAACACCGAATAACTGCAACACTGGCTGGCTGGGTTCGGTAGGCGTCTCTTGTCACCGATTAACTTGCGTACCTTGCCACCGGCTGTCTTCCTTCAGGCCGGGGGGAGGGGAGGACTGGCGGGAACCGGCTGTCTTCCTTCAGATCGTTGGGCTGGCTTCATTCAGGTAGGGGGGCTGGCGGGGAACGGCTGCCGTATAAATTTCGAATTCAAAACAAAACACTAAACAGACAGTTTCAAGGTGAAAGTCAGAAGGCGATTTCATAAAAAAATTCGGTAGGTCTCCTTTCGGGATGGACATGCTGCGCTAGCGATGGCTAACGCCTAAGCTGGTTTTTTGATTATAATTTGTTTTTATACCTCTCTATTGGCCATAAGAAAGTGCGTGGTGATACTGGAGCGGTTATTATTATTTTTGGACATTACGACAGCGCCTACCACAACTGTATGGACTGTATGTTCCGTAAAGACCCTTCTCAAAGAGTCATTCTTGTGCGAGCGGTTAACCCAGGCGGACGTGTTTTTGTTCAACTTCAGTGTCTACGCCAACGATCTCGGGAGATAACGTAGGCAAGAAGTAAAAATACCGTTACTTTTTGTGTTGGATTTCGGGAAAGAAACAACCACTGTGCCAGCTGCGCGCGTTGATATTTTTTCAGTGAGAGTGACACATACCCACGCACACATGACAGTTGGGAACGTACGACAAGCACAGCGCTCTGGCGCTAAAAACGTCGCTCGCAGCGTAAGCAGTGAAGCCGGTGTTTCATGGCGCCTAACCCCGCTACTCGGGAGAGTAACGAGTGAAATTATCTTATTTGTCTTGAATTTCAATTCTATTATTTTACTATTCCGCAATTGTAAATATTAGACTTATAATTAATTGAATTTTTGCTTTTTAGGAGCATCTATTCCCTTTATTTCATACTTTTCTTCATAACCTTATATACATCATATACTATTGGATTTTGGGTTTGCACATTTATTATTCGAATATGAATTCAAATAAAAAAAAATACATATGAATTAGAAGGAACTAAACCAAAGGATGTAGATAAAACTACTTGACTAATTTTGACTGCATGAAATGCTGCTCGATCTACACGAATGAACTTTGTAATGAATTATGTAATGAACTATGGGACAAACGAATACACAGTTGCAAACAGATCGGCGATTAAGGTGCACTCTTCTTATCAAATTTATTCTAAGCTAATATCACAATCCATGACTTTAGTGAATATATTTCACATTTTGGTCCTTCGAACCAGATACGTGATTTAGTGAGTGTAAATTCAGTTCATTCCGCATCAAGAGTGAACAACAGTTTTACTGCTTCAAGAGTGCAAGTCATTACGTGACATTTCCCGCCATCGCATCTCGCCCCGCATCAAGCGCTAAGTTCGTTTTCGCGCCATCATTCAAATTTCGCGCCATCGTGTTTGTGTGTGATATCTAAGTTACGCAAAATAGATAAGAAAATCAAACCAATGCAGCTGAAGAAGAGGATCGCCGTGGAAAATATAAAGTCGCTGAAACGGTTCCAGGCAGAATACTCGACCGATGATGCCAAGCAGATTCCAGAGGCGTTAGAAGATTTGGAGAAGCACAAATAAGGGTTCTTCACCGTGGTTTCCAAACTGGAAGAGCTCGACGACAGTGACAAAGTGATCCAAGGTTGCATTATGGAAAGAATCGACATCGAGGAAAGCTGCCGCAAGCTGAAATCTTTACTTCGAGAGCATCAACCGAAGGAAGAAGGTTCCCTTAACGATACGACAGGTTTGGTATCATCTACGCTAGCGTTTGGTCGACCTCACGCGTCAAACCTACGCCTGCCAAAATTTTAGCTGCCAACGTTCGATGAAGACCTTACAACATGGCTTTCATTCCGTGATCGGTTCATAGCCATGATCGACGCATCTGCCGAGCTACCGTCTATCGCGAAACTGCAATACTTGGTGCAAAGATAAATTTCCATTATTTGTTAAACAATATAATTGTATCACAAACCAGCACTAAAAGTCCAAAAATTTAAAAAAAACATTGCGGACGGCTCCAGCTAACATTCCCTGTGAAAAGACTTCATATAATGGAAGAAAATGAATGCGGTGGAATAGAAAATTATTTCGTGCCAAATGAAGTAGCACGTCAGAATAGAAATACGTCTCAAGTGAGATTTATTGTGCAGCTCACATCGCAAAGTGACTTGGTAAACCCTCTATTACCTTCCTAATCAAGCCGTGCTTAAAGAGTCGAGTACTACAACGAAGGTTCGGGTCGTTTTTTACGCGTCGTACCAGACGTCCAGTGGCTATTCGTTGAATGACAAGCTGTTGGTCGGTCCAGTCGTTCAGAACGATCTTTTCTCCATCATTTTTCGGTTCCGTTTACATCCGTTTACATTCCGTTGGCTGTCTTCTCACCCATTATACATTTTCCAGATTCGAGTTGGAATTTTACGCGTTCAAAACCTTGTGTTAACAAATCGAAAAGAGTTTACGGATTCAAATTGTATGTACAATGTTGACAATCGTTTAACGTGTTCGAAAAATAGTGTGACGATGTTGAGCTGGCTTGAGAAACCCTGTATTCCTTCCCACCAAAGTTGTCATTGCCAGAATGACCCTTTCTTTCTTGCGAATAATTCACACTTCTGCATAATTATCCGAGCATCTTATTTTTACTTCCTCCTTTTGTATTAATGTATGTATTTTGAAATTATTTCCTGAAATTTTCCTCAAAATGACCGTTTTGATTTTAGAGATAAAAAAATCATAATAAAACTGGTTTCATTTAATATGGATGCATAACTTTACCAACAAGCGCCTAAATATTCATTCACTTTGAATTGACTCACTTGTTCAATGCTACCGTCTACGATTAATGATACTTTCGACTACACAAGACCATTGAATTCAGCTAACCGTATGTGTAGATATAAGCTGCAATCTCAATACCATAACCAATTCACGAAGTAAAGCTTCCGAACGTAAGCAAGATGCTCACGTTCAAGTTTTCCCTTGGTGAATTCAATTACACTTAAACCCGCACCCATTTACAATGGAAAGTGAGCCATAAACGCTTCCACCCAGCCAAGTGTGAGCCGTATCGATTTTCGATTTAAATTTAAACACACAAACACATACAGTCGTTTAAACGCATAGCAATACTTGGACTACAACATCCGGTTCATCATGCAATTGGTAGTAATATCATTTCAAGATGAAAATGCAAAAGCAAGCACGCAAAAGCATACGCAAATTTGATCGTTCATGAATAATAGCTGCAATGTAATCAAGGAAAGCGACTTCCGAGAGGAAGTGGTTTCTTGGGCAAGGTTTATCGGTAAATGGTTACATACGCATTTGACGTTAATAATTAATATAAAATAATAATGTCGTAACTGTAAAGTTTGTCCTGTCTTGCGTTTGAAATTGGTTTGATAAGACCTCATTTCTAATTGCTTGAATTGACATAGCCCCTTACACTGGTATTTAAACATAACAGAAACAAACTAAGATTTGTTAGTCGAATTTGAGGCTCACACTGACCTTTTTTTAGCACCATCCCATACGCAACAATGTCAAGCCATCACTATCCAATAATACAGATATAACGACCACCTTTTATCAGCAAAGCAAACAAATCTCGAATGCAACTCATCCATTATTAGTGGCTATCGTTTTATCATTCTTCATTAAATCACCGGAAATGGGTTCTTCCGGCAAGCGGGAGCTAAAGGGGACAAAGATCCATTGCAACCATGTGCCCGTGTTCTCTGGAGACACACAGGCCATGATTGTGACATTTTTGTCCGGTACCCGTACGATAGAGGATTCGCCCGGAAAGCATCGTGCCAACGAGAACGAACAAGTGACATTC
The DNA here is from genome assembly GCF_016920715.1 of Anopheles arabiensis. NCBI lineage: Eukaryota > Metazoa > Arthropoda > Insecta > Diptera > Culicidae > Anopheles > Anopheles arabiensis. Next base: position 14,070,782 of record NC_053518.1, read on the forward strand.
ACACTTTAAAGCAGTCACTGGCTGACCGCAGTCACAGTGTGGTGAGTACGGCGGCCAACAAAGCATGAAGTGCCACATATATCTTTGAGGCGAGTGCCACCATCCAGCTCCTTTCCAGTGCTAGCAATAAATTCTTCTGTGGGAAAATGTACGGTGAGGCTGTAGTTTTCCTTAGGGTGGACTCTTTGGAGGGTTTGTTTTTCTGGGTCTGGGAAGTGCCTTTTCTACCGTGTAAAGGGAATGGGTTTGTTAAAGATTGGTGCTGTTTTAAAGTATTTTAAACAACGCTGTGCTTGCAGGAGCAATCAGACTTTTCAGGTGATATTGGCTAGAATGTTAGAAGAATCCACAGACTGTTCGCATTAATGAACACAATTTAATCCCAGAATCGAAACGGGCTTCAATTCAATTAGGTCTCATTTTTCAATCACATTATTTCGGACGATTCTGACAGCAACCGGAAGCAATTATACGCCAAATCCATCATTCCAGCCTTTGTTTGCTCAATCGCACCGTTAGGCATGGCGGGCGGCACCAAATCCTTCCAGGCAGCGTTCCAGTTTGCACTCAAACATTACACGCACGTAACCAAACAGTGCATTGAATTCCACTCAATTACCGTTCGCTGAAGGTGGAGCCCGTGTAATTGGTGGGCACCAATGCTCTCGAATGAACAAAAGCGCCCTCCATGCCCTTTGCCACTCAATGCATTGCATTCGATTGTGTGCTTTCTATCGAAGCTGCTGGTCCGAGGAAGCAACAAGTTGATGGGAAACAAATTTAATTATGCTATATTGCACTGTGGTTTGCAGTGAGTGTCTTCCTTTTATTCGTGGTAGAAGCAGCATACACTCTACTAGTATAATTTGGGCCGATAGGGCCAAAAACCCAATTGGGAAAATGGAGCATAATGCATTCAGTAGTTGTAGTGGCATGGTTCGAGTGAACGAACCCCCTTGCTAAAAAAAAAAATAAAGCCATTCCAACAGTACGATTGTAACTGTTTGAGAAGGGGTTGGGTCGTCCGTCTTGGGTGCTAAAGTGTGTTTGCCTGAAATATGGTTATCTAGGTTCTAGTTTATTCTTATTGTTCTGCCATTACGATACCCATCGCACCGAAAGCACACGGGCTCGGCTCCATAAGTTTGAATCATTACACAAATGCGAGCTCCATTTATGCTTCAGATCACGTCGGTTTTTTGCGCATCGCTAGGCTGTATTATGCATTTAATTTGCCAAGTCTGGTTTTATTTTCCCATTCACACGGGCCTGTTGAACGTTGTACGGTTTGCCGAGCATGAATACGAGTTGAGGGCTCGTCTCATGGGTGGTATTAATTTTTAGATAAATTCAATTACTCTATTCATATAAGTTATGCAACCAAATCGTAGCAAATATCAATAAATGTATCCCTTCGAAGAAAATTCTAGGAATTGAGTGTGTTTTGTTAGAATCTAAAAAGAAGCAAAAGATTATGACCCATTAAAGTAGAATCTTTCAATGGTGATGAATAGTCTGACGCTATTAAAATTGAAAAGAGATTGAAAAGAGTATTCAATCTGATCATTACGTACACAGTAAATTTTCTCATCCAGCTTCAGTAAAGTTGTTTTCGCTAAATCGGTTGAGTAAAAAAGTATTGTACTGATTTTCAGCAAAAATGTCATGTTCTTACTGATTTTCAGTAAATCACTTTTTAATCGCTACCAATTCCTGGAAAAATAGTAATATAAGAATAACTTTACTGTGATTTCATTTTGGTGTGCACTTAACAGTGTTGAATGAGTTAGTTTCATTCTTTTAACTGAAAGAATGAAGGAATCTTCAGCTGAGAAAATTCAGTAAAATTTTACTCAACTTCAGTAACAAAAGTTTTCTGTGTACAACTCGTACCGTTGTTGCAGTTTTTTGAGTACCACAAAGAATATTTTCAACCATTTTCATATTTTTGATTTATCATCAATTATGTTTTAACAAGTCACTCAAGTAATAACAGAGTTGTGTTTTCATTTCAAGAAGGAACATCAACAATATTCATAGGAAACAGCATACAGCTGTTTTAGTTGGATCTTTAAATTGGGGAAAAATATTTTTAAACATAAAAATAAAAACATTATAGTAGCACGTAAGTAAGAGGCAATTGCTTAAAATGTGCTGAAATAAAGTTGTATTCATTTGTCATTTAAGTTAGTGTTTTAAAATTGCCAAGGATGTTTTGAGAAGCGAAATAATTCCATTGATGTAAAAATATGCATTTCATAAATCTTTTTTTCTATTTCTTAAATTAGAGTTTGTTTTTTTTGCCCTTGATTATGGTTTTATATGATAAATGAAGGTTACTTTTCAGCGAATGTTTCTCTTTCATTATTAAAACCGATAATGATTTAGATACTATTTATTTGAATTCAAACCAACTTAACATCTAACTAATCATCGACTAATCATAACGCATGATTCTGGTTATATTAACTCAATATAAATGAAAGATCAGCTATTTGTTTGCTAGTTTTGACCTACAACAGGATTACTATTCACTAGTTTGACACAATTTAAACATTACATTAAAAAATTGTCGTGTTTTACATCGGATTTTTAGAGTTAACAAGCTAAAACAAATTCTTTCAGATTTTCACGTGGAATTCCAGATTCAACATTTAAAAACGGGTACCATCTTTACCACGTTAGCACGTACACAACATACGCTCTGATTTTTCCACAAGCTCATACATTTCTTTTCCACATAGTTCGGTTATGGCACCCGTTTCCCCCCTCCCCCCCCCTCTCTAATGGTCATTTGAAAAAGGAAACACTTTAAACTCCCTGGGAAACGAGTTAACTTTTTCTCCAAACGTTCACTTTATGGCCGTTAAAGCCAATTCCCACAAAGACATTCCAGCAGTGGCAGCAAAATAAAGCCAAGAGGAAACTAGCCCGACATTGATTCTACCGGATCCCGTTCCATTTACGCTACGATTCCATTGTGCCCTCCCCCAAGTGGCCAAGCACCGTTCGAAGAAGTGTAATGGAAATAATTCATCCATATTTTTTGTGGAGCTATCCATCGTTCGCCGGCAACCATCATCCCATTGCGCTTCGCCTTTTTCAATCTCTTCGCACCATCCCCCCTCCCCCATGCACGGCAGCTTCTTCGAGCACCGACATCATAAGGATTAAGATGCAAGTGGGGTATTATTTCGGAATCTGAGCGCACGTGCTCTTATAGCGGATTTTGCCTTCGGCGGAATCGCCGGTTGCCTATTGGCTTTATCTTGGCCGTTGCCAGCAGCACTGAGCTGAGCAGCACTTTTAGCGCTTAAGAACGCGCCAAAGAATGCGGCAAAATGGGCGCTCGGTTCAAGCTGGAGCAGATTTGGCCTCCCGCGCCAAAGTAGCCGATTGAGACGTCGGGCCAAAGTTTTTGGGGCACGGGAACTGGATGGGAGACAAATGCGGCCGAAGAACTATCTCAGCGACAGCGCATACTTTGAAAGATTTTGGGCTAATGTTTCATTGAAGACGATTGTATTCGAAATGGTTTCTTGATGGGGGAGGGGGGGGGATGGTTGGTTGATTGAGTTAAAGAGGTCAACCGTCTGCTGTAAAGAAAGAAGGCGTTTTCTACTTAAAGTAGAATATTTTTCTTAATCTGATTCTGATTTGCAAATATTTGGACCAATGAAGATTTAACTTGAAGATGATGTACCTAATCATGTTGGATAATGAATATACCTTTCGAAATTTGCGCTTTGTATAAATATAGAAATGAATGAAATAAATACATATTTTGCATAAGTTGGGATTCCAAACACAAACAAGCTAAACCCCAAACATATCTGTAGCCATTCTATGTATACTAATAGCAAACATGTGTATTGAAATCAAACATCACAACCAGCGCCCAAGAAGTTTTGCCACCCATACAAATACACCAGTGTGCAGTGGTTGTGCTGCACGAAAGTTCGCCTTATTTGCTTTGATCCGCAAGTCGAAATCCACAAAACAGTGGAAGCAAAAGTGTGCACGAACTGAAACACAATCCATCACAGCCCAAACCACGCCACGGTGCCCGTACAAAAGAAAACCGCGACAAAATCGATGTTTCGGAAACTTTCGGAAAAACCCCATCTTGGGGCGAGTAATACCACTTGCTGGTTATTTGCATTGCTCATTCTTTCACTTGTACGGGGAAACTTTTTCCTCTTCGGGAGTAAAGGGGAGGCAAGGGTGGCTTGGAAGTTGCTTACCAAAAATATAGTTTTGTGTGAATCAAACAAGATGTAGCTGGTACAGTGGTATCGCAGTCGGATGTAGCATCCAGCATCCATTGGAAGTGATTGTACATTTGCGATGTTTTGCTGTCTCTTGGGAAGATACAGGCGAAGTTGCACTCATCAACTCGAAACAAAACCACGGCGACGCACTCGGTACAAGGGAATCAATTTAGTGTATCCCTACCAAGGAACAGTGAGTGAGTTTTGCGTGTTGTGCAGGGAGAGAGAGGGAGAGAGCGAAATAGCACAAACGATTGGGATGAACACACAACCAAATTCGCAGCTCGTCGTCGCTCGCTGCTGCATGTGTTATGCAGCATGCATGAGATTAGAAGAATTTAATGCCTCTGCTGTTCAAACATTCAATCGATCGAGCCTAGCGAAGGCTCACCGAGCGCGGTGAAGGCAATTGGAACAAATTTCTCCTCTTCCTCCATCAGGTGCACATACGGTCTAACCACCATCCCCCACCAAAAACAACCCTTAGCATTGAATGTTTGCTAATCGCTTTACGGTTCGCTCGAGTATTTATGTTTCAATTTAACTTTCAACCTGCTAAATACGTTACGATATGCTTCATTTGCCGAACCCGGTACCGCTTTGGGGGGGTGGAGCCAAGAGATTAGCCATGATTTGTGCGACGCCGCCCGGGAGAGCTCCACCACCGCGCACTCACAGGCGGCCTCTGATGCAAGAGGCGGCTGCCTTCCGCGTTTGGTGGGAGCATTTGGTGCAATTAATTTCAACTTCAATACATTAAACAACAGACGGTTGTACGGTTAATGCAGCGGCGGAACAGCAGCGCGAGTGATTAAAACATTCGCACACGTACAACGGCGTTGGGCGGCGTTTATACTCGAAACGTTGCAAGCACAATGCGGCTTCGCTGCGCACAACGAGCGACCTTAGAGGACACGTGAATATTTGCGTCTTGTGGAGAATCGAAAAAGTGGAAAAAATTGAAAAACAAAAAAACACCCTCTAAATGTCATTATCCCGTCGCGTCGCGTTGTTTCTAGCGTTTCTTGCACCCAGCCACATCGGTATCGATTTCTTCTGGTATTTCTTCCGCCTTTTGGTCGCATCATAAAAAGCCCTCAACCGTGGCGTAATGGACGCCCGGGGTTTGTGTGTGTGTGTGTGTGTGTGGCAGGGAAGAAACAGCAAACCTAGGCACGTTTCGTCTGGCGAATGTATCGTGCATGGTGGTGGTGGTGGGCAAAGAGACCCTGGGCGGCGGGGGGGAAATGTAACACCCCTGGAGTGCTTCTTTCTGCCGAGGTGCTGCCGAGCGTAAAAACGAATTATGCCCTGGCTTACACAAATACACAACTCATTAAACTCGAAGCAAAATCGAAAACAAAAACACTTTAGCAGCTGCCTGCACTGCCATGGCGTTGCCGAGAGTGGCTGACTGTGGAGCAGTGCGGTTTAAAGCGATCTAGAATCGGGATGGAAGATTTTTTGCTAGTAAATCCAGTTGGTTTTATGGAGATTTTTTTTCTGATGGGAGGAATTTTGTGAATACAAAGACATTTAAAACCGACTTGAAGTTAGTCAGGTTTTAGAGGGGTCTCAATAACCTTATGCTTAGAATATGGTATAGCTATTTTTTTAAATCCTATTGCATTCCTAAGAAATGAAATCAGTATATGCTATGAATGGTTAAAGATTGGAATGCAGCAAATATGAAGTAACTGATAACTGTGAGTTATAAATATATTATGAAATATAAGTAGTTCGCAAACTAAGTGGCCGCGTGGAGCCCCGAGGTATCGTACGGGCTCCGACGAAAGGAACCATCCCTCCGCTTATAAGTAAATTTACTTCCCATTCTTTCACCAATTTAGAACTCCTCCTACAACTTATACAAACAAGAATCAACAAGAATCAGAAATACCTACACTCATGTGAGCGTTTAGGTCCTCCATTCGTGTTAATCCGCCACTTCATTTGCATATACACTGGTGCAAAAAGCCGTTAAATGCATCAAATGAAGGGTGATTTGAAGAATTCACCGATAAATCATCCTAAACAATCCTTGGATTAAAGGATAATTGTTTAAAATGTATAAAAAAAAAACCTTCGTAGTCTTTAAACACATATGCTATTGCAGCGATGTCAAACTCAAACGACCTCGTCAACCAAAAAGTGACTGAAAATAGTTACACGTGCTGCGACCTAGCTTTTGAATAGTTTTGTGACAACTTACAAGATTTTGTATGCAAAAATAAGGGCAAAAATTGGCCATGACGAATTACGTTGATTTATTCGATACAGAGTAGTAAATGTTATGAGTAGTAAATGTTATATTTATATGGGTGTCAGTTTGATTTTCAATATTTTTTTTTTGTATTTCAATACCAGGTATTGAATGTGAAGAGAATTTACGTACCTTAGAAACAGTGAAATCTTATGTTTGATGCTGTCCAAGGTTCATACATTACTACAGGTCGGTTCGTCCACTCCAGTCCAGAATTAGACAAATCTTCACTTGACAGTCGGGGTGTGCAAGGTGTCATACAAGTCTTTAGTATCCGTTACTCCCTTCTTGCCAATCTCCATAGAAAACCTCATTCCCTATGGCGACCAAAATCAGAACCAGAACAGTATGCCAAAAAAGTGTGAGAGCCTTCGTTTTTGGTTCCTGTTGGTTGAGCGATTTAGTTGTTATTTTCTTTCAAAGTCTTTCTCTTACAGAAATTGCACTTTTGGTCACCACGTACCTAATTGCTGATTAATTGCTTTAGAAAATAAGATGTTACAATACCACATACAGAAGGATTGGATACTTCCAGACATTTCGGATTTTGGATCAGTTTGAGGCAAAAACGCGAGTTGTTTCTTTAAAGAATAGTTGATAAAGTATCTCGAACAGTCTTTGGAATTATTATCTTTCTGCATACATGCATATAGAGAAGGTAGGGGAAAAACACTGACAAGTTTTCATAACGATGCATTGTCTAAAAATTAGTAGAGAAACCAGTGAAGTTGAAAATATCTTCGATTTTAGATGTCAAAAAAAAAAATGCTGCCTTCGCATCAACATTAATTTAAAAAATATATTCTGTCATAGTCTTTATTTAGCTTAAATTTTCTTTAAATTTCCTGCGTGCACTAAATAGCAAAGCAAAGAGCAAAGCAATGTGTATTGGTATAAAATTGGAAAGTATCAGGAGTACGGCAAATAGTAGGGAGAATTTTCGGCAGTAATATTTACTATCAAATAGTCTCAGTCATGCTCGAATGACCATTCATGTGTAGTTGTCATATTAACACAAGGCTAAAAATATATATCATTAAACACTTAAACAAACTCTCCTTTTTTATTTTTATGAAATATTGTTTTTAAAAATGAGCAACAAAACCAGGAAAAACAAAACAAGGCGGAAATGATATGCCTAAAGGTATGACCTTCGCAAACAGTAACGCTGCAAACCTCCCAAACTGCTTCTGGCAACTGTTTTTTGAGCACAATCGAGCCCGATACCACTTGCCTCCTCCAACTCCAACCCGTTGCCGCCAACGAAACCCAACTGCTTTTATACTTTGTGTGTAGCTATTTTCAACGACATCATCGGAAGCCAACGATATAACATAACTAATGAAATTATGAGCTGCCTACGAGCCAGGACGGTCCACCATTGCCCACCGGGCGTGTATAGGAGTGTGCCTTGAGTGCGGTGAGCGTATGATACTCTTTGCCCCCAAAACTGGAATGCTTTAATTAAATTTAATTCTATCCGGGGCCATTTTGCCGGTCGACGCCTCCGCACGTCGGAGAGTGCAGCACGCAGCACACCAGCAGACAAGGGGCCCACAGAGGGACACAGTGGTTGGTTGGTGTGCGAAAGTGTGGAGAGCAATAATTTTCGCCGGTGATAAAATCCATAACATCAAACAATTTCCCCAACTGCCCTCCGGGCCAGCCAATACAGCTCCGATGTAGTTCCCTTCGGATAGAAAAACGATGAAAATGAGCTGGGCTGGCAATGAGGAAGGTGGGTGAAGGAAACCCTGAGAAAAAGACAAAGTTTTCTAGCCCACTCTACGCCGCACCAGTAAAGTTGTTTAGCGTTTTCGTTGGTTTCGGTGTGTTTGTGTACAGCAACAGTAGAGCTCGAGGTTTTCGGGGTGGGGGGAGGAGGGAAATAACTAACCTAGGAAAATTGATCATTTGTGTTATTAAATAAACCAGCCCTCGGGTCGGGTTGGGCGTCCCTCTTTGCTCGCCCGTTGCGTGCATATTTCGTTAAACTCATGCTTAAGGACATTGACGTTGCTGCTGGCCGTTCGGTGTTGGAAATAACTTTAAAAACAATGTCGAATGACAAAGCGGATAAATCAAGGAAATTGATGAACTAAAGGTGGTTGTTGAGGTTGCTCATGAAGTGCATAATTAGCTGGTGTTTTGTAAAGTTTGCCACCGTCTGGTGTAGGTTCAATATAATAATCGTACCTGCTTCATCAACGGACTGATGAAGGAGTTCACTGTTTGGTGATTTTTTGTGAAAAGACCTTAAAATAGCTGTTTTTACAAAAAGGAATGAACAATTTAGGTAATAAAACATTACCTCTCTTCCCTAAAAATTGCTTCCTTTACTTGTTTCAAGTATTCATATTACTGTCCATTTAATAAAATCTTCTGCATTTCACAAACGAATGCACCTTCGAGCACCTTGCAGAGCTTATCTGAATGTCTTCTGCTTTCCCTCGATTAACTTACCAAAACGCAAACGTTTGCGTGCCATTCGCTGGAAAAATAAAATAAAAACAAAATAAAAATCATGGCCCCTAGTTTACGACTGTTAGCCCGCAAAGGTGTATTTGCTGAAAAACAGTAACACCGTATCAGTGACGAAGGGAAAAACAGACCCTCACCGACAGACAAAAGGCTTGGAAAGTAGCAACAAACACCTCATCCGCTCTTCTGTTCAAGCCGAGCTGTCTAGAATGGCGATGCCTCTGGCGTTTCCCTTTTGCACCTAACAACAACCTATGCCCACCACCGTCCTTAGCACAAACAACACAAATACCGTATCAGAGATGAGATTTCTTACACCATACAAGCACACACACACTCACACACTGTTTGAAGAGTAGGATAATCTTAAAATATATTGCTTTTTGTCGCCTCGTGCAAAAGCGTAGCGAATTTATAACTGCCTCCCATGCGCAAAAGGCGAGTTTGTTTGACACAATGGATATGGAAGGTTTTAATGTGACTTGCTGTGTATGCTCTGCGAGAGAAGGTTGAGACAATTTAGAAGCTAAACACATCGTGGGGAAAGATTTTTATATCACTGCAACAATACAGCTTCCATCGAGGTGAGTTGGATAAAAGCTTTTTGTACTTGTTTTTACATTTTACTGCAATTGTTCCCTTTTATTAAACTGACTTTTTACGGAATTTAACTGAATACGATCTTTTGCTTTCTTTTTGGATTTGATAGGATTTTTTTAAACAACACATAACCACATAAACAACACAGTAAAGCATGGCAGTTCAGCCGTATCGAATTATAATTGTTGGCTGTTAATAATTTATTTTATTTAAATTAACAAGCAAAAGAACAGCGGAAAAAATGCTACACATGGTACAATTTTCTAAACAAACAACCAAACCTAACATCTCATTCTGCCGCTTTGATTTATTGTTGCGACTCCGGCCGGCCGTGTGTAAGCCCCGTTAAATTAGTAGCTTTGCTTAAGGAAATTAAATGCAAACACATTCCATCACAATCAACTTCTTTTCACCCGTCCGGAAGCCGGTTTGTACGTCGCCTATACACTCCTTTTTCCTTTCTTTCTTTCGCTTGCGCCAGTATGTAAATAATGCTTCTCCCCATCCCCACCCAAAAACACTCATTCATCGATTTGTCACGCGTATGAAGAAAGCTCATCCTTGAACCGGAACCCTTGCCTTTCGTGCACCCTCTTCTTTGTTCGCTGTTGCTTCATTTCTTTTCAAATAAGAAACACAAACCGGCTGTAGAATAACACACACATCCACCAATAAGCAAATGGAGCCCAATGTTTGGGGGAAGGTTGGAGCCATAATAAATTTGCTCTCATCATCATAATCAAGCTAATTTATAGCGAAACTTGTTTTCCACGGAAACGCGACCGGCCTGTGCAGTCATTTTAGATTTATTTAGAATCGTGCAAAAGTTTAGAGCGAACGGGCGCTTCTTTGGCGGGCTTCGCAGAGCGCTAAAATCGGTGGGTAGATAAAGAAAGCGAAAGAAAGTCCCATTGGGCTCAGGTGATAAAAAAGGCCAAGCGTAATTACCCGTCGCGGCATGGTTATCGTAATTAATACGGTACGATTGTTGCTACCGTTTGTAGCTGAAAGTTTTGGGGGAAAAGCAGCTGAGAAGTCGGCTATAAATAATAACGATGTGAAAATGGCCTCCATTACCTACCCAGCGGGTGAAAAAAGGGGTTTTGCCGTTGGATAATCGTTAATGCGATTACCCTCGAGTTGCTGATGCGATTAATATTGATCCAAGGATAGCTTTATTACGAAATTGATTGTTTATTTTATTAAGCGTTAATTTGTGTTCCAAACTTCAGCCTTTTCCGAGTTATAATTTTTTTCATCCCACAACGCCGGTTTATGCCCCGACTTGAAAGCACTTTTTAAAGAGCCCACAATATGTTACGCTTTAGTTCTGGTGTTTGCAACACCGCTACCAAAACCCACAGCTTAAAACCGAAAACACAACACAGCTTTTACCCTTTTTGGCGGTCAAGTTTATTTAGTTTATTGGGCGGCCGCCGTGCTGCTACAGTGTTTCTGTGCCAGCGAAAACTCTACTCACGTGACCACCGCAACCCCCATGCTGCCCGTGTGGAATGAGAGAAATAATAATGTGCTAGACATGAGGCGGTGGCGATGTGGCGGGCGTAGGGCGCACAACAGATATGACACTTGGCAACATATGTGCGAATCATAAATTTTCTCCAACATTGTTCTCTCGGTTTCTCCAGTGTGTCCGGCCCGTTACTGCCAGTCAGCAGCAGTATCCTGTTTGCTTTCGATAGTGTGCACAGCTTCCGTGTGGCACTGGGTGTGTATGTGTTTGTTTTAAATAGACAAATAAAAGAACATGTCTTTTGCTGTTTAAAAACCTCGTACAAGCTGCACTGGTTGCAAAGCATTCGTTTTAATGTGCTTAAATGATACAAGTAATTTGTGATGAACACTTTAAAAGTTGTGTGTAATTTTTAAGTGCGAAAAAACTGATATAATAATGACGAAAAAGCTAATACTTCACCTAGCTCTATGAACGTCTCACAAGAAAGAGGCATTTTCATGCATCATTCGTTAAGTATCGTCCGTATCTTTCACGCTGCAACCACGGCAAGCCGTCTAGACATAAATAACGTCTCATCTCCCCCACCTTATTATGCTCGTAATTGGATTGTAATGAAATGTGTAATTGAGGAGAAAACATGATATCTTGCCAAAAAAAAAGAAAGAAAGAGTACCCAGGCCCTTCCAAACTGGCGCGGGAAAGACGAATGCTAACGAGCCTTCAATGAACCACACTGTGAAGCACATGTCGGTGTAGAAGAGTAGCCCGTTTGCTGCTCGTTCCATTCTCATTTTTATGCACTTGTAGGATGTGCGGAAGGAGTGAACGGTTCCCTTTTTTTTTGCTGTTTTCGGCTCGTCTGCATCTTGAAGACGATTTCTGAACGATTCAGAAAACACAGAGACGCGGATTAAAAATAGAAAAAAAATGAAGGATAAAAAATGAAGATAAAGTAGTATTCATCCACTGTGTTTTCTTAAGGATTTAGGTCCTCTTTAATCTATCGGCATTCTGTTTTTTGGAAAAACGATGTAGTTTTGATACAAATAGCAAATAGTATAAAGATATAATTTAGTAAAAATGGTTTGCATGATGTTTTTCATGTTAAATTACAATTAGATTAGTAGTCGAATTTATATGTTTTGTCTGATTTAACTCATCTTAACTAAAATGTATGAAACTTGTTTATCAATGGCAAATTATGTCTTTTAGCAATACGGCAAAGCCGTCCCTACTGAATAAAAAAAAAGTATGTCTTTTATTCGGATCTGTTAATTGTGAAATTTTACTACAGAGCGCATTTTACATCAAATATTTCATTCCAAACCATACTGGTCTTGCTTTTTAAATTTTCACTGTTTTTGTAACTAATGTTGAATGCATATAGGTATAATCTAATAACTGATCCATATCTGGATCTATATAGTATGGTACTATATTTTGATGATGATCAATCGAACCTCTTTCCCCAGCAATGGATTGAAAGGGACGAATTTATCATTAGGATCTTTAAAATAATGAGTCAACAAATAATATCGGTGCTGAAACTGGTGCCTAATCTGTACCGGTTCTGGAACTGATTTCAAACTCGTGCCGACTATTAAATATTAAAATAAACAATAACGGTCAATTCGATGGCACAGTGGTGTTTTGCTTTCATTCCGATAGAGTGCAATAACGAAGTAGAGTCTTGTGGCTATCTGCTGATAACGATCAGGTCGATCAGTAGCACGAAAGTACGAATATTCACAATTGTGACAAGGGTTACGATCTTTAGCCATTCTTTCACTTATCTCCGAACCAAGTGACTGATTTTTTAGCTACAGTAAAATAACGTTGCTTAAAAAACGCTTGTGTATCTCACATGTATTGCACATTCGGGTGAAAGAAAGAATTCTGTTGGTAACATCTCAACGCCGGCCTTGGAACTGATGAAGGACCCATACATGACATGCAACTGATATAGATCCCATATAAGTTCTGCAACTGTTCCAGAACCCATACCGATCCTGGAACATATGTTAACTCATACCCGGTCTACAAATACAGTATCTAGTCCGATCCAGTAATTTACTGTGCTAGTGCTGAACGATTTAATTGAGTGTTTGATTTTAGCCATCCAAGTAGCGATTCTATGTTACCAAGCCAGCACTAAATGATTATTCCAAAGGACTAAAATTAATCATTCATTAGATGTTGAACTGAAGTTGAAGTTGACTTATTGGTTGGTTCCCATCAATTTTTGGTTGGTTCCCATATTTTGTTGATGCGTTCCTACAATTTTTTTCCCGTTTCCCAGAATGTTTTGGTCAAATTGTATTGATATCCAATCGGACGATACCAATAAATTTTGGAAACCAACCAAAAATCTATGGGATACGATGAATCAATCGTGAGACGAGCCCAAAATATTATGGGAACTAACCAATACATCGTGGGAAAGCCTGTAATTCAAATTCGGATGAAAGCTTTTCAAACATGCCAAATAAACCCAAAATTAGATCTGAGGTACACATTTCGAGGTGATAAATAAGTCATAATAGGCATAAAGTCAAATGCTAAAGCATCCAATGCACCTGTACTCTCACTTTTCATGATCCTGTTTAAATAGTTAAAGACTTATTCACGTTTTATGTTAGTATTATGAGTTTCTTTGCATGTCGTTCCCAATTAAAAGCAATGCTGAAGATAGTCAAACATATATTTTTTCTTAATGTATTCATACCTCTCAATTGCATAGTTTCCATGCTGAAACATAATTTATAATCCCATAATCTAATCCCTGAAGCTACTAAACCCTACAGCTACATGAACAACGAAGTAACAATTTAACATGCAGAAGCTTCCTTTAGTTCCGTTTCGTTGACTTTCAAATGAAACACGAAACAGAGAAGAAACAAACCCACCCAGTGAGACAAACCATCGCAAATGAACCGAAATTCTTGCATCTATCTGGGCCGGGTCAAATTGAAATCAGCATCAGCAGTAGCCACCACCACCACCACCACCACCGCGGCTACCACTGCCGGCAACATTGATTTCTGCTCCGAAACCTCAACCCCAACCGACTGACAGATGACACTGCTTCAAGACGGCATTAACCAAACGCGCGGCCCTGCCCACCCGC